>NC_136060.1:237886550-238496045 GCF_964261635.1 Lissotriton helveticus | reverse complement strand
CGGACAAGTGAGCCGAGGCTTTGTTCTGATCTGCAATCATACCTTATGATAGGTTCGACTGAGGCCAGGCCAGGTTTAGTGACTCTTCTTTTTCCCTTTTTGTTTGCTAAATGTAAAGGCAGTCCCTTCTGCAGTGGCCTCTCCCTCCTCAGACTGGATACCCCTACCAGAAGCCAAACAGCCCTCCGGTAGAACTTCCTGTGTACTGGAGGTGGCTAGAGATTTCTCAGGGGTTACAGACTGAGCAGGAGTAACTAGGGGGACACTCAGCCCTGGTTGATCAGCACTCAGGCCCAGCTGATTCTCAGTGATTTGAATTTTTTGAGTTAAAGCCCCCACTGCAGAAGTTAAATGTGACATTATGGAGGCAGAATTCCTGGGCACTTTCACTTTTATTTCCCCCTGCAGGGTTTTTTGCGCTTACCCATATGGGTGGCCGAAATGTAGATGAAAGGGGAGTGGCCCAGCCTCTTTGGGCTCTAACGGACTTGCCCTTGGCCCTGTGATGTATTCTTATAGGTTCTGTATCGATCCCCCTATTCCTGACCCTGTTCTGGTTAACAAGTTAACTAGCAGCCATCCCATGATGCAGAAACCGTTATCTGATTAAGCCACACTACGGCACAGGAACGTGTTATCTGATTAGGTCATAACGCATGCCATCTAATTAGACAAGCGATATTCCTCCAGCCCCTGATAAGGCATACGGAGTTCTCAAAACAAATCAAACCTATGACAACCTGGGAAAAACCCTGCGGCCATTGTTTTGATTTCATCGAGAACTTCAGCAAAAGAATGTGCTAACGACCAAGTCGTATGACATCCTTATTGACGTATCTATGTCCATCCTTACGTCAATCTCGGCACCTTACAGGTATAAATATTACCGGTATTGCCTTAAGCAAACACACGCGGTGGTGACGAGATCGGAGCAGCCAGACTTGCCGAAGCCCAGAGCAGAGCAGACCCCGCTGGCGCAGCCCCGCCTTCCTGACGCGCTGAGAACGAGACGCTGCTTTCTCCTGCCGAGAAATCCAGCTCCGGCGCTTCCGGGTAGCCCTCGCAGGCAGCCTGGAATATCGAGACCAGAGACGAGAGATACCATCCCTCATTCATCCTAGATTCCAGGTACAGAACTGAATAACCCCTTGCAGAGAATTCTTGAGTCAGTCATTTGGCAAAACAAACTTAACTTAAACTGCTACTTTCTATTCCCGCCCACGTATTAGGCTTAGGTCAGGTACACCGGGGTAGGCATAGTTAGAAACACCAGTTGAGTACGATTAGTCAAATGTATATGTGTATGTATCTATTTTATCCATTTTAAACCACCTTATGGCTTAGAAACCATATAAATGTTTTTACAGTATTATTTTATACTTCTGCTTTTATTGTATGCACTTTACTTAACCATAAGTATTGCGATAATATCGATCCATTTCTCTTGTATGAGAAAAGAGACTGATCAATAAATAACATCTTTTATTGAACACGCCCGTCTCTTCCTTTTCTCTACAATCTGGTGAGACTAAGAATGCACGTACTGACTGAGTAAAACAAGTTGTCTTTTGTTTTCACACGACTCTAGAGATACACTCGTGATTAGGGGAGAGCAAAGTTGTCATGTTCTATGGTTGTCAGAAACTAAATTCCTTCTTGTCTATCCAGGGAGGTTCAACTCCTCCTTGCCTATTCGAGAAAGTTTCTAGTGAACTCTGAGCTAGCTGGCAAACCCAAAACTTTAAGTCTAATATCGACAATAGAAGACCTAGTTAACGTCTGGTCTAGGCCTATACTATTGAAGGTATTATTCCAATGCGCAGAGCCTATTGGGATAATAGGAACTACACTACATGGCGCCCAACCGTTTGGAAAGGCGATAAAACTAACGCAAGACATTAGAGTAACTCAGTCGTGCTTTTTCACTCAGACCCCTTTTTTCCCATAATACTCCAAAGACGTCTGGAGTGGGTGAAAGGTCATATCCGCTAAACCTCGCAGGAGGAAACTCCTATGTATGGTTCTTGGTTTAGTCAACGTTGAAGGATACACTGTTCCAAAATATTGTGCATCTAATCTTTGTTTCCATAAGAAACCTGATCTGCAAACAAACAAAATAACCTTCCTGACAGTAGAATGTCAGACACTGAAGAAGAAAGAGAGATAGCTAGAGTAGCAGCTGAACTCGTAGCAGCTGATAATACTATGCAAGAAGCAGACCCGGATTTAATACTCATCCCGGTCAACATAAGAAAATCTATAACTTTAAAACTTATAGAAAATGGACTGACACCTAGAGGTGGCACAGTCATATTCGTAATAGAGGCACACGAATATCGGCAGACAGAGGTATTCTATTCATGGATAAACTTTACAGCAGCAAACGCTGTAACAAAGCACTTCCACCATTACAAAACAGAGGAACCTCCTGAAGAATACACTCCTTTTGAGGAGGTGGAAGTACCACTTAAATTTCAAGAGCACGCGCTCTTGTTTAATGGCGCCCTAAAACACAACAATCACATCACCAGGCTCGGTCCATTAGGTAGACCAGGAGCAACGTGGCCGGTCCTAGCCGGATACACACCACATCCAGACATCGAAAGAATGTCTGCAGCAGATCTTCTAATACAACTAAAACAATTAATAAAAGTACATAGACAATTAGTCCAATATGTAATGCGGACTTCAACAATCCAACCAGCAATTAAAATTCCACAGCTGACCCCTCATCAGGGGAACACAAATAAAATTACACCACAGAACATACAGTCCTGCCTAGGTAAAGTACCAGCTAAAAGGGAACAAATACCATTCTGGTTAGCACAAAAAATCACCCAAATAGAGGCGGTGTTTCCAGACACCACCCCTGTGGATAAACACAGGATTCTGACTATCTGTCTTCCAATGGGAATCGCACCACACGTGGAGGACTGTGACACTTGGGGTACAGTCTTTGCTTCCATCTACACAAAAACGCATGGTGTTCCATCCATCTCGGTAATACCAGATGTGCTAAAACAAATTCAAGACGAATACGGTCCAGAACCCGCTTTAACTCTTGGTATGAAATTACTGAAAGACTTCAAGCAGGTCTCGGCTATATTACTAGCCAATATAAAGGGAGAAGCAGCAAACGTGGCGATCCGCCAAAGGTTAAAAGAAACAGATATAGCAGACCAACCAGCTGAAATTGCCAGAATTATAGAAAAATCCTATGAGGAACTAGGTAGAGATAGTTTAGGTGGAATACCAGTAAAACCCCAACTGATTGAATGTCCTGAAAAAATATTTATTAAAAATCCTCTAAACAGTCAAAAGAAGAACTGGGATGGAAACAAACAATCCAATCCAAAAGAAAAGAGATTCCAGTCCAGAGGAAGGTCTCCTCGGCGGAGAGAAAGATCTCCGGACCAAGGACCCAAGTCTCCCCAAAGTGAGCCCTCTGTGAAAAAATACAACCTTAGAAAAAGGGATAATATAAAGAAACCGGATAGATATCAAGATTTTGATACACGTCCCTCTCAATCTTTTCAGACTTCCTCACAGAAATCGGAAAGAAGAGGACGATCGGAACCCAGGGAAGGGCACGTCAAGTCCAAAGACAAGGAACCTGCTCATCCAAATAAGAAATTACAATTTCCAAAAAAGAAGGTAGCCAGTATTAAAGTAGTTAACAATGCCGAGAATACTGAGGACACAACTGAAAAACGGAGAATGGGCTCAGACAATGCTAGACAGCGCAGCAGAAGTGAGCATAGCTCGCAAAGTCCTTATGAATCATCTGGAGACAGTGGACACGAATGAATACCTTCAAGTGGAAACTGCAGACACCAGAGTTAGCAAACCTCACAAAATAAATTAAATAACTTTACGTATAGAAGGGGATAAGACTAGAAAAATAAGGGGACTATTTTGGGATAATCTCTCCAAGGGCTATGACATCCTTCTAGCTGAAAAAGACTGGCCACCAGAGTTTGTCAGGGACTGCCCTCATGGCGAAGAAATAATTATGCCTGCCGTCTCAAATCATATCCCAATTCATAAAAAATACACACTTGCTAGAAAGTGGGCAGTAGCTCAAGCTCCTGCTTTATATAAAAATCACGTAGGATGGGATGAGGACTCTCCTCCTCACAAAATCCAGTTAAAATCACAACCTACTGCACAAAGACAGTACCCAATTAAGCAAGAAGCTAAAAAACAGGTAAAAGAAATCCTAGATCAACTAGAATACCAGGGGGTGATTGAAACTTGCACCTCACAAATGAACAACCCTTTGTTTCCTGTCTCCAAACCAGACAATTCATATCGTCTAGTTTTGGATTACAGACACCTTAACTCATGTTGCAAAACTTTTGCAGTGCAAAACTCGCATAGTGCAGCGCTAATGAATAACACAGTGCGCAAAAAATACAAAACAGCATTAGACATCTCTAATGGATTCTTTTGTCAAAATATAGCACCAGAGAGCAGATATTTGTCTGCGTTCTCAATAAATGGCGCTCAAAAACAATTCTGTCGGTTACCCCAAGGGTTCAAGAACAGCCCAGGAGTATTCTCAGCGAGAGTAACAGAATTACTACAAACATATGATGACGAAGCATTATCTTATGTCGATGACATATACCTAACAGATGATGACTTGGATACTCACTTGAAGAGAGTGAACACCATAATACTTGGGTTCGCAGCAGAGGGTTACAAATTCAACTTTAAAAAATCTAGAATTGCCCATCTAACAGTCCTGTTCTTAGGATATGAATTATCAAGTGTAGGCAAAAGCCTGGCTGACAATTTCCTAGAGAAATGTGCCGTACTCCAAGCACCTAGAACACTAAAAAACCTACAGTCAATTCTAGGCTTCCTAAATTTCGGAAGAACATACATTGAAAATTACGCAGAAAGGGTCAAACCCCTTTATGATCTAATAAAACCAGATTTTAAAAGAACCAATTGGACTCAAACACACACAGAAATTTTGAGATCCTTACAAACAGACATGTTAATTAAAACAAAATTAGAAACACGTGATAACACACGCAATCTTGTGATTCGAGTCATCCCAGGAAGATGCGGATTCACATACCTGACCTCTAACGAGGGAGAAAAGGTACCAATTGCATTCAAATCACACTTATACACTAAAGCTGAAATGAAATTTAGCCCAACCGGAAAAATTCTTACTGCAACACAGACAGCTATAGCAAAAGAACGAGCCCTGGCACAAGGTAAACGAATAATAATCGTGACACCGATACCAGCCTTGGAGGCGGTAACAAAGGCAAGCATTCCGAATGCTAAAGCACTACATCCAAGGTGGATACAGTGGGCTAATTCTCTTGCTGCAACAGACGTGGTATACGAATTTGATCCCAATTTAAAAACACAAGAATTTCTCCAATACGAATTCGAATGTCCTCCGCCGACCGAAATTCTGCCTCTAGATCATTACGGCTGTATAATATATACAGACGGATCAGCACAACCCGCAGTGGGGGTAAACAAGCTTACAGTGCTGCGTGCGCGATTGTTAAAGGTCGCTGGCACGAAGGAAAATGTAAACCAGCTATCACCAAAACACAATCTCTGGGAGACTGTACAGCTCAGCGAGCTGAACTGCTAGCATTCAAGATGGCGCTTGAAAATACCGATCGAGAATTCCCCACACTCATAGTGTGCGATTCGTATTATTGCCTCCAGTCTTACAATGAATACTTGCCGATCTGGCTTCAGAATGGTTTTAAGGATGCAAAAGGAGGCACAATCAAGCATAAAATACTCTGGGAACAAGTAGTTCTTTTACAGAAAAAACTACCAAAGACTCACGTGATACATACACTGAGTCATCAACGTGATGGCGTTCACGTTGCAGGGAATTCATTGGCTGATGAGGCCGCGAAGGCAGCTGTGCAAACGGCTTCCGTAGCTGCCATCACACGGTCAAAAACAAAAATAGACAGCGAAATATTACAGGCTGTCAGCGCTACAGAAAAGGATTCGATAGAAACACTCACGAAAGGCTTTCCAGTAAAATACTCATACATAACTGATGCAAACAATGTTCCTTTTGCTCGAATCCCTGGAGTGGGGGATAGGGCAATTCCAAACATGGAACATAAGTTAGGACTAATAATAGCGGCACACGAAGGGCTCGCTTCTGTACATGCTGGCGTCTCAGCCACAGTATCATTGTTAAAACAGAGATACTGGTGGCCACAAATGAGAAGCCAAACAAGGAACTATGTTTTAGAATGTGAAATATGTCAAAGAATGAAAGTATTAATGGTGAGACGACCAGCGCAGACGCCCCTTCTAATCTCAGATAAACCATTAGCCTGTGTCTATCTGGACCACTGTGGTCCCTTACAAAGGGATGGTAACTATAAATATATCCTGGTCGCAGTGGATTCATGCACGAGATTCATATGGATGTGGCCCCAGCGCTCGGCTGACGCCAGAACTGTTATAAAAGATTTGCGGGTCTTTATCGGCACATACGCAATTGGCATGCTGCATTCTGACCAGGGTCCTGCTTTTAGCTCTCGAGCTTATAAGGAGGCCATGACCAGCATGGGCATTGCATTGCGGTACTCTTGTCCATTTCACCCTGAGGGGAACGGAATTGTAGAAAGAAAAAACCGTGACATAAAGCAATCTATAACAGCAAAGGTATTAGGTTCGGGAGCTGGGTGGGTCAAACATCTAATAAGTGTCCAACGTAGTCTAAATAACCTGCCAAGAAATTCTCTGAAGGGATTCAGTCCGTACGAATTATTGTTTGGAACTAGGATGTTAGTCTTAGATCTTGACAGTCAGACTTCAGTGGTAAAGGAAAAAAGCTTTGATATCAAAGATCGTTTGGCTATTTTGCAGGACTTAAACAAAACAAGAAAAGACCTGAGCAACATAAAGTTGAAACAGCAGCCAACAACCACTGAAGAACCACCACCTGTCCCAGCAAGACCTGTCTGGATTCCAAAAGTCGGGGATCTAGTCAGAGAAAAGATCGCGGTAAAGAAGGAATTTGGGCCTTCTTACAGAAAAGCAGTTCCTGTCTTGTATATCAACGGGACAAGATCAGTTGTACTACCGCCGCTTGCTGGTAAAAAGGAGAACCGAGTTGTATCCATCGACCTGGTAAAACCACAATCATGTGGCCGATAACAAACAGTAGGCCAAGTGGACTCCCGATAAGTAGTAGAACACCAAGATTTGCTACCAATACAGAGGTCCAAACTAAGAGGCTAATCACATTTGAAACGCCTACAGAAGAACAACAAGGACAATGCAACAATGCATTGGAACTTAAACCTCTGAAAACCCAAATAAAAAGATTTAGTAGAGACACACCAACCTACAATGAAGTAACAAATGAATATGCAAGAAACAGTAATCCTGAAGCAATTGGAACAATTGACAGAACTGCATCCTGCTACTTCATAAACTTCGATGATTCCTCTGAAGACCTAAGTGAATCAAAAACACAGCCATCAACAAAAACCTTTAAAGATAAAGCTAAAGAACTTTTGAAACAGCTGAAAGAAACATATCTGATTTCTCCATGGATTGAAATTTGGGTGGGCTTTGGTGCATTTATCCTCATACTTTGGCTCATCATGGTACTAACTTTGGGACGCTTCATTGAGGGAAAATATGCTAAAATGGACACAGCAAGTCAGAAAATCAACTTGATCCTCAAGCCACACACATCTTCACACGTCGAGAAAAGAGAACTTTCTTCAGTCAACTTCACAGCCAATCCTATACCGGGTGGGGTAGCATGGGACAATACTGACTACGAAATTTATGGTCCGGTTGAGATCCTGAAATATCCACACCAAATTAAGATCTCGTTGAGTGACTTTGTAAAAACAAGCTCATTTGCTGATGATTGGGACTTTGAAAGTATAAATAATATGATGTCTGACTTAGTGATGTCTGCTAAATTTACCAAACATGATTATTTGCAGGGTTCGACTAATTATGATAGTATGTACTGTTACAACCACTATGGTAACCATTTTCTACGTAAATCTGCTCAACCTAGAAATGTTTTAAATTATAATCAATGGGAACATTGTGCAACCCCTCCAAAAGGAAGCTCAAGAACCTTTTACGACAAATATTCATACTTTTCAGGGTTCAACACAAGTAATGCTGAAACATTTTATTTCAAATTGTCAAATAAGACAGGGACAAAGACCATGCTAACAAACACGAAATTGATATATTCAGACTAATTTTTTGAACAAATGAATACTTTTGGTTTTGATTATTGGGACAAAAATGTTGAAGTTAAAAGTGTTTGGGGTACAAAAGAATGGCAAGTACAAGGTATAGAATCATTGTTTAGAGCCTGCATGATCCCAGAACAAATTATATTTTTAAAGGACACTGTTCAACAAACCACCTGTCTTGGCTTAGCCAAAATCAAAGACTTAAATAAACCGTCTATTCCAAAGCCAACAATGGACAGCAATAGCTCTACAGATGAAGAGATAGACGTAAACTATATATTAAACCAAAACAGAACACATCCTGATTGGAAACAGTGGTTGATCTGGCCCACAGATACTAATAACTGTCAAGACAGATTCCTGAACAAAAAACAGGGGTTCAAATTGACCAGGCCAGACCCTAGATATTCCCAAAGACAACACCCAGGGATAATAACCACCTACAGTGTGGGCAAATTATGCCTTCAATGGCTACAAACTTCCACACTGACAGAAATTAAGCGACACCTAACTTTACTTACTGATGGTGCTGACTTGCGTGATTTCATTATGGGACCGCGCAAACAGCGTCAAAAACGCTTCATAGCAGCCTCTGTATATGCAGCTTACAATGAGGCCTGGAAGGTAACTCAAATTTAGACAGCAGAAAGTATACGGGAAATTGACCGTATTAATTTGGAAAAATCACTTTCTGTAGTGGACAATGGGTTAATGACTCTGTCCTCCAGAATTTTTTCTTTGGACAGCATTGTGTCTTCAGCAATCGACATAATATCGCAAGACTTACTGTTGTTACAACACGGTCAGTCTCAATTGCGTTCTATTGTACAGCTTGGCTGGACGTTACAAAATCTGCGTTCAGGCTATGTGCCCTGGTGTTTAATCAACACAATGTCACTATTCAATATCTTTAACCTTACTGATAAACAAATCAGTATGGCACAAAAGGGTGCTGATTATACAATCCTGAGCATTGAGAAACTCGAGAGATTACCAGTGACAATGTCAGAACGACCTGTCAGTGAATGGATAATACATGGGATAATTAATATTCCAATATCAACCTTCAGGTTTCAATACTGCCAAAAATATATACAGGCTGGCATGTACGAAAAATTGGGAAAAGGGTACATTAAGACAACATGGAACTTGCCCTATTCACATGCATGTGTCAGTAATAAAGGACAGAAAGTGTTTCTTAGTGGCAATAATTGTGCGATGTCACTAAGCGGTACACTTCTGTGTAATGGAATTAGTTTGCATGGAGCCTGTGAAGGGAACTCAAATAACCTTTCATGTCACCAGCTAGGCGCACCTGCAACAGAGATAGAACCATTCCTTAAAAGACTCTATAACGGGAGTTACATTCTAATTGTGGATCGCAGATGTTGTAGTCTTATGCCCGGGACTCCTTATCTCGTAACTACGACTGCGAAGGTCATGTGCTGTGGACACTCATTGTTCCCCAGCTCCTTTCCAGACAGGGAGGCAAGGGCATGGCCTAACTTGAAAATTACTTCTATTCGAATAGATACTTTAAGCAGAATGAAAACAGTGCTTCTTCAGACGCCGACCAGACTCACGTCATCAAAAGAAACGTATGATCTCCTAGTCGCAAGGACGACTGCAGAGATTCACTCATTGTTATCAACTAATTCCCCCATACATTTCGCAGAAATCCTGAATGAAATCTTAAATATTTCTGATACCAGTGGAGTCTCAAAAGTATTTAAGACAGTATTTTCGATGGCATTAACACCATTCAAAGCCATACTGGGTATTTTTCCAGATTTCGTCCATTCGATTTTTGGCGGACTTCCCCTCATTTTAGGACTAATTGCCGGAATCCTATTCTTGGTCCTGATATTTCGTTATGGCAAACCATGTCACAGACAAAACACCTGCGACAAGGGAAGAAACAATCCGAGCCATTGGATACCGGGACCGGATATCAAAAATCCTGGGACTATCCCGGCTTAGAGACCTGAACATGACTTGGTTTCTTTCATTTCGACCAATGTGGCATCGATGTGTTTTACCTGTATTAAGGTGCTTGCTGTGGGGAGAAGAATGCGTGTTGGACACCTGTCTGACGCTACAATCGGATGCGCCTATGGATGCAGAAACATTGTTGGGTCCGATAAAGGCTCATGCTTTGTGCTGCCCTCAACGGCTGCCAATCCTGATGACGGCATTCGTGGAAACTTCACCACTACGATTAAGGGGTAGTGGAGTTCAAGATGAAAGCAGCATCGATCAGGTACGACCTTCTGTCAGCAATACTAATCAAAACGTCAATGGAGACAATCATGCGCACGAATGCATGGTTACACCTTTTTCCGAGTTAGTGGAACTCTCCCAGGAAGCTGTTGACAGCTTTTTCGACAGTCTAAATGATATGATGTTCTCACCAGAACAGAAATAGAGACTTTTAAGCAAGCTAGCACACGGCGTTCCCAACACCCTGAATTTGGCCTTCAACTTAATAGCAAAATAACATGAACAATTTTCCCTCCAGTTCACGGACAGCGATTTTTTCAGCAGCCCCAAAATATTTTTACGAATTTTCGGGACACTTATCTTCTGCTTAAAGTAAGAACTATTCTTAGAGAACTAAAATTTCTATTTTAGAAACTTTATAGACATTAGCTGCCCGCTGGTATGTTCATAATTATTTTTATTCTGTGATGAAATGGTCTTGAACCTTTTTTCTTCTGTATTAAGAGCCATTTCATGTGTAAATTCTCATATACCAATTAGCAATAATGTATACATATGCGTGATTACTTTAGCATTATTCTACAGCTTGAGTGCATATAGTACATGTGAATATTTTTTTTCCGTATATTACATTATTCGAAATGCATTACATGTATTTTGGGGTGGTAAGGTATACACGATACTCTACAGTATGTTTTACTATGCCTAGATTCGTAAACATGGCCATAGTTAGCGTGGAGTGGGTGTGATGTATTCTTATAGGTTCTGTATCGATCCCCCTATTCCTGACCCTGTTCTGGTTAACAAGTTAACTAGCAGCCATCCCATGATGCAGAAACCGTTATCTGATTAAGCCACACTACGGCACAGGAACGTGTTATCTGATTAGGTCATAACGCATGCCATCTAATTAGACAAGCGATATTCCTCCAGCCCCTGATAAGGCATACGGAGTTCTCAAAACAAATCAAACCTATGACAACCTGGGAAAAACCCTGCGGCCATTGTTTTGATTTCATCGAGAACTTCAGCAAAAGAATGTGCTAACGACCAAGTCGTATGACATCCTTATTGACATATCTATGTCCATCCTTACGTCAATCTCGGCACCTTACAGGTATAAATATTACCGGTATTGCCTTAAGCAAACACACGCGGTGGTGACGAGATCGGAGCAGCCAGACTTGCCGAAGCCCAAAGCAGAGCAGACCCCGCTGGAGCAGCCCCGCCTTCCTGACGCGCTGAGAACGAGACGCTGCTTTCTCCTGCCGAGAAATCCAGTTCCGGCGCTTCCGGGGAGCTCTCGCAGGCAGCCTGGAATATCGAGACCAGAGACGAGAGATACCATCCCTCATTCATCCTAGATTCCAGGTACAGAACTGAATAACCCCTTGCAGAGAATTCTTTAGTCAGTCACTTGGCAAAACAAACTTAACTTAAACTGCTACTTTCTATTCCCGCCCACGTATTAGGCTTAGGTCAGGTACACCGGGGTAGGCGTAGTTAGAAACACCAGTTGAGTACGATTAGTCAAATGTATATGTGTATGTATCTATTTTATCCATTTTAAACCACCTTATGGCTTAGAAACCATATAAATGTTTTTACAGTATTATTTTATACTTCTGCTTTTATTGTATGCACTTTACTTAACCATAAGTATTGCGAAAATATCGATCCATTTCTCTTGTATGAGAAAAGAGACTGATCAATAAATAACATCTTTTATTGAACACGCCCGTCTCTTCCTTTTCTCTACAATCTGGTGAGACTAAGAATGCACGTACTGACTGAGTAAAATAAGTTGTCTTTTGTTTTCACACGACTCTAGAGATACACTCTTGATTAGGGGAGAGCAAAGTTGTCATGTTCTATGGTTGTCAGAAATTAAATCCCTTCTTGTCTATCCAGGGAGGTTCAACTCCTCCTTGCCTATTCGAGAAAGTTTCTAGTGAACTCTGAGCTAGCTGGCAAACCCAAAACTTTAAGTCTAATATCGACAATAGAAGACCTAGTTAACGTCTGGTCTAGGCCTATACTATTGAAGGTATTATTCCAATGCGCAGTGCCTATTGGGATAATAGGAACTACACTACAGCCCGGGCTTTGCCCGGACATGCCGGTGCGCATCCCGCGCTACGTGAGCCCGCAGCTGAATCGAAAGCAACTCCTGGCAAGATGGGAATGTGTTGGCAGCAGTCAGCCGCAGAGAAGGCTGGGTCTCATCACGCGGTCCTGGTAGAGCTTACCCCCAATCACGGACCCCACAGCAGGAGGGCGGCAGAAGAAAGATGGGTGTCTTGTGCGGCCGGAGTCCGCAGCTAAATTTAAAGCGCTTCCTGGCACGATGGGAATGCGTTGGCGGCAGCAAGCCACAGAGAAGGCTGGGACTCGTGGTCCTTGTAGAGCTTGCCCCCAATCACAGACCCCACAGCAGGAGGATGGCAGAAGAAAGATGGGCATTCCACGCTGCGGGAGCCAGCAGCTGGATTTAAAGCACCTCCTGGCACGATGGGAATGCGTTGGCGCCAGCAAGCCACAGAGAAGCCTAGTACTCGTGGTCCTCGTATAGCTTCCCCCGATCATTGCCCCCACATCAGGAAGGCGGCAGAAGAAAAACTGGCATCCTGAAACATTATTATGGCCAGACAAACCTGCCCCGGGGACCAATGAACGAGAAATAGAGCGATTCATGGCACCTGTATCCACCAAATATTCCTTAGCTGAGCCAAGCAAACCCAGAGTAATGTAAGGACTGTGCTTATCTGCAGGTATCTGAACTGGTCCTTCACTCTGTCCCAAGCTGTTCTAGCTGTGAGACATTCCTGTCACCTCGTCCATGTCATAGCCATCATGATAATACTGTACGCTTCTATTGTTATTGAAGTAGTTACCATCCGAACGATCCTGTGAGGCTGTGGGATTCTGAACCCTGTCCTGTTCACCAACACCAGGATCCTGTCCACGAGAACCTCATCTTCTAGGGGCCGCGACATTCTGCAACAACACCAGACACTCACTACGCAATGTCCCTCCTCCTTACAATGCGCACACTGATTCGGCCCTACAGGTGTTGCATTCCGGCTAGTACGCAGATGCTGCCAGTCCAAACCACCACGTCCTGTACCATTCCCCCTAGAAGTCTTCTGCAACAACACTTTTGTCTTAATGCTTTTTCTCCATCTTCTCCTTTTTCTCATTCTCTCTATTCTCATAATAATGTGCCATGTTAAAAATAAAAAGTGGGCCGAGTACTTTCAGAAGCCCGTAAGCGAGTTGTGATCTCTGGAAGTAAATTAGATGCAAATCTAATAACAATTGGACACCCCGGTCGACGGACAAGTCCTGCCCACTGTAATCCAGAAATACACCTTCAAACTGAGTGAAAAAATCTGACACACCCTCGTCTTTCATCTGAGCACAAGCTACCTTTCTCAGAAGGATGAGAGAATGCATAAACGGCCTTGTAAGGCAGATATCTCCTCTCTAGGCTTTGTCGTGTAGTTCCTATAGAAAATATACAGGATCTGCATGTTTAGACAACATGCACTGTAGGATTAGAGCTCGGATCACCCCCACCAGGTATGTTAACCTTACTGTATCAGCTACCTCACAGTGCCACTATAATCTCCTCTTACCAAGGTGAGATTAGTTTCTGGCAACCTCAGAACATGACAACCCTGATCCCTCAGTACCGTGGAAACAATGCACTACCTTTTGCTCAGTCACGCGTACTTACTTAGTTTCTCCCAGAGAGATACACCGAAAAAAACAAGCTGGGCATTTTCAATAATCATTTATTGAACGGTTGTTATTCTGGTGTAGAATAAATGTGCTGCAACAACTATTAGACAGTATAGGGTATCAATGATTAACAGTACTATGAAAGTGAAAGGATGGTATAGTTCTACCATCTTAAATCATGAATACATTCAAGTGTATAAAACACATGATAATAAAAGGTGCGTACTCCTACTTAGCCTCCCCATCTAGATGTACCTAAATGTACCTAGCATGGGTGTAGGTGTTAAGTCAAGAATTCCTCTAGGATCTAGTCAACCCATTACCTTAAGTGAGACTGTGGGACCCCTTATTGGTTGCAATTATGACACCCCGCAAGGGATGTTTTCAGACGGCTGTGAGCTGGAGAGTGTGCACGCAGAAACCTCAGCGTTTCTGGTCAGTGTGTCTGCCGGGAAGTCTTGATCTCCTCTAAATATCTTAGCAAGATATGATGTATATATACCTATAGGTCTCTCCAGTGGTCCTACCTTGCTGTATTACTGTGTCAGCCTAAGGATGATGTCGGGCATAAACTTTGTACATATATTTTATACAGGAGATACCAGTCCTGCTGTGCTACCAAGAACCCTCATGCATAATGTATGACATTTTGAACTAGGGAAAACCAGCGTTCTGAATGCAGTGTAGTATCTAGGTAAAAGGTCAGTTCCTGTAAACCGTGACAAATGTAATGTAGGGAGAGAATATAGGTGAAGGATAACAAATTTACTGAGGCCTATATTATAGTGCCTATATGGAATATGACACCTACTCCTTTCCGAATGGATGACATTGTTTTAAATTCTGCATGTATTACTAGGTGTTCTAGATATGTGTACACAAATTTACAAAACATTAGTTTGTCACTGTGTTAAGAACATTCATTTAAAAACGTTTTTCTAAAAAATAGTTTTCTAAAAAGATAAAGTATTAAAAATTGACAGAAAGACTATTGCTCTAATATGTCCGTAGGTATAGACGGAACTACTACAAGCATTTTGAAAGTCACATCATCAGTGGTGGCGCATGGGCTGTTGGCGTGTCACAACTGTTCTGGCGCATCCCTGCTGATTAGCAGAGATGCGCCAGAAGTTGTAAATCTGCCCCTCAGTCTAATGTGTCTTTCAATAGGTCAAACCCTTGTTCAGAAAACTGGGCAATAACAGAAGCAGAATAGATTTGTTTGGTGTTTGTCAACATATTTTTCTGTGCCATGTAGGTGCAACCTTATAGTAATATGAGGCTAGGTCTGACGTGTTGAACCCTGAAAAATATGGACATTTTTGTACAAATGTTTTAGAACCGCTTTTTGGCGGTGTTGGGCAATGTTCCCATTGGTGATATGTGAAAACATTCCTAGGGTTAGCAGATTTATGCAAAAATGATGACCATAATGTTGATAGGAATACATTTTCTCAAAGTCTGATGTGTCTTCTAACATTTCATTATTATTTGAAAAAGCAGAAGATTTCTCTAAATCAGATTATTTACAGTTTCATAATCCCAATCAACGGAAAATGTACTTGAGGTAATGATATCAGTCAATAATATTTGAAATAAATGTAGTATTTTTGAAAGTTCAGTCAGGCCAAATACATCGAAATCAACCTTGCCTCATACTATACCATCAGGCATAGGAACTGCTGTAATGTTTAATGATGACAGGTCTCTTCTTTCACGATGCGATGCTAGGTGTGGTTTTAGGATCACATTCACTTTTTGTGCCGCAGAGCTTTCTCGAAGATAAGTTCCATTATTAAGAATACTAAAAACTCTTACAAGGCCTATCAAGAAAAGAACGAAAGGTATTCCTTAGATACCCAGAGTTGCACCCAAGGTGATACCAGGTAAGTCTTTTTTAGAAAGTTCAGAAAGTCTTTAAATTGCTGTAGATGAGTTGTTTGGGCTGGCGTCGTTTCAGCTTCGCTTGGATCTAATGAGATGGTGTCAAAGTCAAGTTGGACCAATTTTTGGTAGTTCCCCAGGTTTTGTGGAAACTGTGATTTGCTCTTTTTGGGGCATGTTAACATAGATATCCGTGTTTGGTTGAATTGAAATTTGTATTTCAGTGGAGTTCTCATTTTAAACTTCAGTTTCAAGAGGAACAAGTTCCATTGCATTGTTGCTTAGTCCTTCATTCCGTGCAGGTGACCCTTCAAACATGATGAGTCTTTCTGTTTGAAATTCTTGTATAGTTGTGAGAGGAGTGTGTCTGTTACGTCCGAGTGCAGGTGGCTTACTACTCAGTATCGGCCACATAGTTTGGTTTGATTAGGTCAATTGAAACAAATCTTTGCTCTTTTTACTTGCAAGAGGTGGCACAAGTACCATTCTTGTTCCTTCAACTGCCAGGACAGGTACAGGCTTTCTGTGTGATGGCCCAAATTCTTTTTTGTCTGCAATTTTCTCTCTGACCAGATCCCTGACTTTAGGGATCCAAACAGGTCTTGCTGTGACACTTTTTGCTTCCCTGGTGGCGTTCCTCTTTATATTGACATTACTCTGTAGTGCCCTTGTTTCATTGAGGTCCTGTAAAACAGCCCAGAGTTCGCGGTTGTCAAAAGGTTTTTTCATCTGCAACTGTGCCTTCACAATCAAGATCAGTTACCCACATTCTCTTCCCAAATAGGACCTTATAAGGAGTGAGACCCCTAGAGAGCTTCTTGGCTGATTATTTAATGCCAGTTGGACTCCGTACAGGTATTTCACCCAATTGCCACTCGCGCCTTATACTCTAGCTCTTAAAGATGGCTTTAAGTCCCGGTTTTCCTCTCCACAACCATATTTCCCTCTGGATAGTACGGAGAAGAGTACCACAATGCTACATCCAGACTTCCCATAGCTTCCTTGTAAGCCCTAGAGCTAAACGTGGGGCCATTGTCAGAATGAAGTGTGCCAATTGCGTATGTCCCTATAAAGACTCACAAATCTTTTATAACAGTCCGAGCATCAGCCGAGCGCTAGGGACACACCCTGGAACCTAGAGCAGGCATCCAGTGCAACCATGATATACTTGTAAGCCCCATCGGATTGTAAGGGGCCGCAGTGGTCCAAATAGACACATGTGACTGGTTTATCTAATATTAGTAATGGTGTCTGCACTGGACGTGTTACAGTGGAGCCTTTCATCTGCTGACAGATGTCAAATTTCAAGACGTAGTCTTTAGTCTGCATTCTTATTCCAGGCCACCAGTAGAGTTGCTTCAATATGAAACAATAGCCGGAACTTCTGCGTTTGACAAACCTATTCCCTAATGTGCTACCAGAATTAATCCTAACCTTCGATCCATATTTGGTATTACTCTATCCCCCACTCCAGGAATGTGAGCAAATGGAAAATTGTTTGCATCTAACGTGTAGGAGTACTTGAGAGAAAAAATTGTCGATTCTGCTGAGTTATTGCGTATGACAATAATCGCAACCATTATTTTACCGTCTATTCTCGTTTTGAAAAAGTCATTGCAGCTACAGAAGCTGTGGGTTCAGCCCCCTTTGCAGCCTCTTTGGTCAGTGAATTCCCTTCAACATGAACGCCATCACATTGATGACTCAGTGCTTGTATCATGTGAGCCCTTTGTAGTTCATTTTTCAACTCCACTACCTCTTCCCAAACTGTTTTCTGCTCAAATTCGCCACCCTTTGCATCTTTAAAATCATTCAGTTACTCTGGCTGAAAACAACCCTGGGCTGTTCTTATACCCCTGGTGGAGTTAACGAAATTGCCGCTGACACCCTAGCGCTGAGAATGCTGTCAAGTATCTGCTCTCAGGTGCTATACTTTGACAAAACAATCCATTTGAGATATCTGTTGTTATTTTGTATTTTTTCTATACAATGTTATTCATCAATGCAGCACTGTGTGCATTCTGAACTCCACACATCTCATTGCAATTGTTTGAATGTCTGTAATCTAAAACTAAACTATATGAATTGTCTGGTTTTGATACTGGAAACAAGGGGTTATTCATTTGAGAAGTGCCAGTTTCAATCACCCCTTAATATTCAAGTTGATCTAAGATCTCCTTAACATGTTTTTTAGCTTCTTGCTTTATAGAATACTGCCTTTGTGCAGTTGGAATGTTTTTTAGTGGAATAATGTGGTGGGTTGAATCCTCATCCCATCCAATATCATTTTTGTATAATGCTGGAGCCTGGGCTGCTGCCCACTCCCACGCATATGTTTATTTTAAATGTTTTAGAAATCGGTTGGAAAGTACTGGTAAAATTACTGTTTCTGCCCTAGGGCAATCCACGACGAATGCTGGCAGCCAATCTTGTTCAGCTAACAAAATGTCATAGCCATAGGTTCTACAAAAAGAGACTTTTTCAGCTACATAGACATGATCCGTAATATCATAGATAGCCTGTGTTGCTGCCCCATTGAAACATTGCTCCCAAAGCCCATAAAATTAGCCGACATATGCTTAAGGGCGTGCTGTTGTACAAAAGGCTCATAATCTTTAATCACATTTCACACAACCTCCATATCATGGATGGGATTCCGGGCCCACTGCACAACCTGATTAGCTACTACCTGTTTTTCAGCATCCCCCAGTTCAGGTCACATCAGTACTCGCCCTAATTGGTATGTGATTTTATCTAGTCTCTATCAGGTCCAAGTACTGGTGTCCCAGTGTCCACAATGTCAGGGAATGGAGGAAAACCGTGGGGGTGATAACAGAGGTAGTGGGCATTAATGTCGCTGCTGGCTGGGTCATGGGTGTAAGAGCTGGTGAAAGACATGCTGAGGCAGTAGGCGTTGCCGGAATGCTGACAGTCGTAATTGCCACAGATAATGAAGGCAAAGAAAGGACAGAAGATGCTGTGGCCAAGGATGACAGAGCAACAATAGCAGAGACAGAGGCTGCAGAGGCAGAAGAACTGGGCTGCTGGGTCGGCGGGGAAAGAACAGGATATTCAGTCTGTGGGGTATACGGAGGCGGGGGTCGAGCATCTAGCAAATCTTCGACAAAACCATCATTTTCCTCTCAGACTGCTTAAGATTTGTCAATATTCAGTCGAAATCTCCTACCTTCAAGGTCCATTCTTATCTCCTGTTCTCTCGATCATGTGCGACAGCTTTCTGAGTCAATGTCTGCATTCTCCCCTTCTGGGCCTTTTTCCCTGCTTTCATTCGCCTCTGTATACCTTCCTTTTGCCATGTTATGAGGGAATCAAACATTGACTGCCTACTCCTTTTCGCAAACAGTTTCTCCTGTAGAAAATTAATTTTCTGTTCACCAAAAGTGCCCGTCAATGGCCACTGCAACTCAGCATTGTCCCTCGTATATTTGTGTTATAACAAACTAAACATAATAGGGCCAAGGCCATTTTTTACATACATTTTGAAATTTGGAGTGCCTTCTGGAGGCTCTGGCTTACTTTCTTTCAATCGAGCATCAGCAGAACAACAATAGCCCGAACAAAACATCTTACTAAAACATAAGCATGGGCGGATTTTGCGAATTGGCAATCCGCAAACTTGCGTATTTACGGATTCGCAATCAGCAAAATCTGCGAACTCTTGCGAATTTGCAGATTTTTTTTTGTGTTCGCAAGGGTTTCTGCCAGTTCGCGAGGGTTGTGTACCAGTTCGCAATTGCGAAATTACTTGTCGGCTCGCAACGGCCGCGACTATGTTGTTTCTACGTCTGGTTCATCATCACAGGTTCACAGCACCCTCTGTTTCACCACTGCCACCCTCTGGTACACCCATGCCACCATCTGGTACACCTATGCCACCCTCTGGTACATCACTGCCACCCTCTGGTTGGTTTATCACTGTAGATTATGGGGGTGAAAAAAAGCAAGCACACCTGCCCTGCTTCAACTGACATGAATTAATTTGGGGTTGATTAATGTGTCACTGAATTTAAACTTCCAGTCTGGCTGGCACCTGCTTTCTTATCTGTAATTTGCTTTCTGTTGCAGTGCAATTTTTTTTCACAGGACCTTTGTGGCCTACTTGTAGCTATTCTCTGAGCCTGCTGTGAGGGTCAGAGCAGGGTCATAGAATAGTTGCAAGTAGGCAACTGAGCTCTGAAGGGGCCCCTCAGGAAGCACTACAGGGAATGGTTACTAATGATAAGATTGAACTTTTGCACCTGCTGAGTGCTTTCAGTTTTGTCTGTAATTGCTTTCTGTTGCAGTGTAATTTTTTTAACAGGACCTTTGTTGTATACTTGTAGCTATTCTCTGAGCCTGCTGTGAGGGTCAGAGCAGGGTCATAGAATAGTTGCAAGTAGGCAAATGAACTATGAAGGGGCCCCTCAGGAAGCACTACAGGGAAAGGTTACTAATGATAAGATTGAACTTTTGCACCTGCTGAGTGCTTTCAGTTTTGCAAAAATCCAAATATCCAGCAGCATCCACAAAAAGTAACCCTTCCAGGTCAAGATCCAAATCAAAGTGACCAGCACATGAATAAAGCACTGGGAGGAGCCTGTTGGACAGGAACAGGAAGTTGGAGACTGTGGGGCACTTCCTTCCTCCCACCCCCCCACCCCAAAATGGACTCCTTGCAAAGAAAAAGTGCAGGCAAATGTCAACCTGAGGAGTTATTCTGATAAAAATCATAATTTTCAAGGTTTATGCTGCCTGCTGGCGGATTTCTTGTACGAAATTGCAAATTTTGCAATCTCGCAATTGCGAGATTGTCGCTGCCCGCCGCATCTACGTGTTTGCAAGTGTTTACTCCCGCGAAATTGTATAGTATTCTAGTTGGCAAGTGCGACCAAGCAAAAAATCCGCTTCGCACGGATTTTACGAATTTTCGGCAAGTTCGCGAGAGTTCGCGGATTGCGAATTTGCCGAAAATCCGCAAAATCCGCGAGCGGAACGGATTTTACGCCCATGCTTACTAAAACAAGGCATTTTCAAAAGAAAGCAAATGTACTACTTATGCCTAGCAGATATTTGCAATACAGATCAAAGTGGTACCATGTTCATAAATAACTCAAACAAATTCAAGCGCTTGTCCAAAGACTTTCCTCAGACAATGTCAAATACAAACCAAAATGGCGCCATATCCAACAATAACCAAAGCAAACTCACCTGGTGCACACTGGTCAAACAAAATGTGTTCCCCATTGCTGACTCTTTGGACCAAACAGTCAGACCCAAGGGTTTCGCCATTCAGGACCCCATTCGGGATGATCTCTGGGCGAAGCACCGCCTGGTCAGACAGACAGGGCAACTGCGAGTTCAAGACTCTCTCATGCAGGGATATTGGGCCTCCCGTCTGACCCGATGCGGCCCGACCTCCTCACCCGTCTGCGGGCAAGGATGGTTCGCATGATGGAGTTCATGTTTGGGTACCAACTGAGGGAAGTAACCCAATTAGGGTCGCCCGGGTCACTCAGGTCGACCTCTCAGCCTTCCAAACAAATGAAGAGTTGGTCAGACAGTAGAGCATAAAAACCAAAGGTATTTTATTCAAGGAACACTCGAGTGAAGTCCGGTCTGACCATCCTCATTGGGTTGCTGCAGAGGGACTGACTTCAACCAGCGTAAAGATACATTAAGTATAGTTCAAACCTATGAAGGCACTGCCCAGAATTGAAGATTCCAGGCTCATAGAGCTAAAACAAAGGGGTACAGTAGGATGAGTTTCAACTCTAAGGCTGGGTACACGCTATCTCTAATTAAAGGTTGTTAAGCCCATGCCCGTCACTGGGCTGGTGGGAGAAGGTCTCTATCTAGTGGGAAAGGTATGTGCTAATGAGAACAATGTACACAGTGAAAGACAGCGTTAAACCTTGAGCAAAAGAAAATAACGAAAGGAGATATTTCTCAGCAAGCTAGGGTTAGTTTCAATCACAGTTCAAAAAGGGGGGTTCAACTTAAAATGGTGCAGCGAATGCTAGCTTTACATAAAGTAATATGCAAGCAAAACAAATGTGTAACGTTTCCATTACAACACTGTGTTACTTCAGTGTCTGAACCACCATTGTCTTACCGGAAAATGTGGTATAATAAAAGTTATGTGTTGCACTCATGGCTTAAGGATCTAATGTTCCCACTAGAAGGATCGGTGTTTGTGTACCATAGTCCTATGTTAGATGCCACATGGGTTCATATAGCCTTCATCCTTCTTACATTGATAAAAATGAGTACCATTGAGCTGAGTAAGTATTACCATTCAATAGCATAAACAAACTGTGGTTTGAAATGGCCCTCTACTAATATATGGTATAGTTGTTGGTAACAAAACATATAAACTCTCAGAAATGTTCATCAACAAACAGTTGTGCTGTGCTCCTCTAAACAGGCAGAACACAAGCAAAGGCAATACTACAGGAATAGCATTAATATGTAAATATCCAATACACTTGGAGACACCACTGACCTGGGACACACATCATATGGCCACGCAGTTCTAAAATGACTCCTTACAGGGAACACCACTGGCTCTGTAACCCCAGGAAACTGAGCAGCTCTGCATTTTCTGCTGGCAGCAGGCATGGTGATCAGCTGACAATGTACACCCCTCCATTTAATTTGGCCTTATTTCTAGCATTGTGGAGTGTGTCAGCTATAAAAAAGAAGTGATGTCTACTTGAAAGACCCACTCTTCCAGAAACCTTTTGAGAAAACATTGAAAATGACCCAGAATTGCAGGATTCTCGTGTCCTGGTTAGTTTTGAAGAAGAAATGTAAGATGCCAGGACAATACTTTTATAAGACCAGGTATTGGGGGACAGAATGAAGTAAGATGAGACCAAGTGCTGACAGGAGAAGGGTTAATTAGGGACAGAAGATGGACTCAAAGGGAGGATGGGACACGTGTAAAAGGGACAAAGATGGGAGGGGAAAGGTTGAGTGTAGATGGATGAAGGAAGATCAATATGTGAGGGGAAAAACAGCTGTGAGTAGGCCTAATTTATGCACAGGTGCCCAAAGTTTTTATTAGCATCCAGCCATATGCTGCCAAATGCTAGGGTTAATGACTCCTAGAATGATTATGTCTACAGGAGACAGCTTCTGAGGCTGTATTTTTAAAGTTAGTTTGACAATTATGGTGGACTCCAATGTTAGGTTAAAGTGAGATAAGTAACTTTAGTGATTGCTCTCTACAAAAGGTTGTCAACATGTTTTTCATGACTTATAAATATTCATGTTGCCTAATGAGAGCAAGGTCACAGACTAAACGCTTTTTTTGGGGAAAGAAATCCAATGTACAAGGTTAGTTTGCAACCTTTCATTTACAGCCTCAGAACCAGGTCTCCTGTATTTCAGATCAGTAGGGATTGGAATGGGCTATACGCTCTCTGAGGCGTTGCAGTTGGTTCTATACAATTTCCCTTCCATTCATTTGTTTTGATAATATGATTCCGCCTTGTTCCTCCTCATTCTGCCAACCTACACATCTTGTCTATTTTACCCACAAATGCAGGTTCTTGTTTATTCCTGATTTCTCCTTTTGTGACAATTTTCCTATCTGTAGCTCACTGTCCAATTTTTGCCCTGGTGTCTCATGCTCTAAGTCAAAGTCTGGTGATGAAAAGTATGTTCCAGTCAAAGAAGGGTAGTGATGGTGCCCATCACTGGCAACCACAGGCACGGATTAAACACTGGTTTGGATGGGAAAGGCATGGAGAGAGAATAGGGTGGGACTTATGACGAGAGATGCTATGTGAGTGTGGAATGTGGGGCAGAGGAGGAACAACTAGGTAATGTGGGATATCGGGACTATTGTACTATTTGGTTGCTAGGTGTGGAAGATGCCAAGAATGAGGAATGGAGCATGAAAAATTGTTTGGTGAAAATTACATATTTCTTCTCAATTCCTCTTATGACTGAACAGCAGGTTTCCATCTTGCTGACGTTCACACTTGATAGCGTGTCAATTTAATTTGATTACTTCAACAAATGACTTACAAAGGTGGGCTCCAGATTGGCGCTATGTTCTCCTCCAGGTGAATAGATCTTCCCAACCGTTTCAGAATGGAGCATACGTCAATCATCATTGCAGGCAATTCAGTTCAGTCAATGATGAGATTTTCAGATGAATTTTAAAACCTTTATTTCTCAATAAGAGATTAGTAGAATGTTTATTTTCTTTTTTATTTAAATTAGTAAGTCAGAAAAATCCCTTTACAGAAATATCAGAAAAGGCAAGGTTAGATAAAAGAATAATACAGAAAGTGATAACTGTGTTCCATAAAGGAAAAAGCCCCTATTCTAAGTCACTAAGATAAAGAATTTAGGTAGAACCCATAGAGAGTTCTGGAAACAGAAGGAGATCAGTGGAGCATTTAAGAAGTCATACTTTTCATAAAGAGCAGTAGCTACATCTGTTAGGCATAAGAGTATTAAATCAGTAAGACGCCATCGCCAAAGAGGCAGATATAGAGAGCCGTCAGCAGTAGCTTACAGCTAGTTTCTCAGAATCCCCAGTAGAAGAGTCAAAAGGAAAGTATACCAGGAGAGTAATATGGGAATGCATGAGAACACAATGCAATGGCCTAACTAGGAAACATGCACTATTATAAAACACAAACACATGTATCAATCCATTTTGGTGTTAGATCATCTCGAGCCAATGAAAAGCAATCAACCGATGGTCAGTAGTTTTTTTTCTTCATTCCCACAGTAAACACACAATGTCCATAAGGTACAATCTAAATGTATTGGTTAGTTCCTGAACATTCATATTGTTTTCATTCATCCTGAGTTCTCATGGGTTTCTCAGCAGTCTCTAAACGAAAAGCCATTCCGTTTTTCCACTGTGTAACAATGAACTACTTTAAAGACAAGCATTTTAGTTGGAACGTCCTCGTTATATCATGGAATTCATGTCTTCATGCAAGCATTATTGTTTTTAATAGACTGTTCACTATTCAGCAGTGTATGAATATGTGGAAACTAAAACTTTCCAAATGAAATAAGAGCATGTATTTTATGAAGAGGAATTACATTTTATAAAGTCAACACATTCAACAACAATGACAAATTTAAGCAAGCCAAGTTCAGATAATCTAACGAAAATGTTTGTGCATGGTTCTGCATTTCTAAAAGACAATTATTTATTGAAAGGAAAATATGAAAGGTGGACAAAGATGAGGCCTAGTTTGGCCCTTTGCTTATGAAGGTATAATATAAATGGACAGGTGCAAGTAAAAAACTACCCATTAATTTACCATGTCTTTTTGTAAGGCACTTTTTATTGTGTGTCTGTGGTTGTTGGCTGTGACTTTCCTGAATAATCAAGTTGCTAATTTCATTATTTATTACGTGACATAAGGGGACCTAAATCACTGCTAAGTGGGGTCAAGAGAAAAAGAAAAGAGGGACAAAGAGAGAGGAAATTAGGAGAAATATTAAAGGGAATGAGAAAGGAGACTTGCAGGAGGAGTGGTCTTCCCTAAGACAGAAGAAACAGTGGTTCATAGACACACTGTGTTAGGCCTCTAACCACTAACAGGCAGGGACTGAAGGAAAATGAGCAAAAGTGTGGAGCAGTAGGGTGCAGGTGACAGATTTAGAGCTTAGTGCACTTTGTAGCAGGGCAGGCAGTGAGAGCCCCTGAGAACCGTAGACTCTCCATCTTCTCTAGAGTGTCAACAATGCGACCTTTCATGATCCTACATAGGATTTTCTGTGCCCCCATCTAACGAGGAACAGCTAGAGAGGAAGAGATAGTGAGGCTGCTGGGAGGACAGAGACCATCAGGGTTATAAATGTTAGGCAGAAATTAGGGTTAGCAGAAAGATGGCAGATATTTTTACAAAAGCTATTACTATTTTACATTCTGCCCATTCTAATGTTAATTGTCATTTTGCAAGTTTTGGTATCAGTCTTTTCTGTGGCAGCACCATGGATATTTATTTCTGATTGAGTTTGTGTTTTCATGTTGCTGCACTGTCAACATAATTTCCAAATGTGTGTTGGATTTTAGATCATGGGAGTGGGAAAACCAAGAATATCTGAGGAGCTGGAACTTGGGATTACTGTGCATTCTCAATGATAGCAGCTTCTGTATCCAGTGTGCTAATAGTGCCTAAACATTAGGGGGCAGATTTATGAAGGCCTTGCGCCGCCGGTGCGCCACTTTTTCCCATGTTAAAAATGACGCACCGGCGACGCAAGGCCTTCATAAATCTGCCCCTAGGCATCTTGCACCATGACAGGTTGTCTCATCTACTGATATCTCATCTTGCAAATGTTGAAAAAGTATGTATGCATGTCAACACAGTATGAAAGACCAATTGCTTAACAAATATCTGATAATGCTGAGACTCATTCAAAAGGGCACAGTGGTTTTTTTTTTCAAGAAAATAGAGAACAGTTCTACATCCTGTCAGGTCCACTACCCGATGTACATTAAAGTGCATCATTTAACATCATTGCTGTCCCCAATTTTGATTTGGGATCTGAAGATCACTCTGGTCCCTACAATTCACAATAGTAGGCCTCAACACAAAAAATATAGTCTTGGTCTAGTTGTGCCCCTGGACGCAGCATTCATTGCACAAATTCAAATCAGTTTTACAACTCCGTGTGTAGACAAAAAGGTGCTTTTTAGGTCAAGCCTAGGCAGCATGGCTGTAAGACCATAGTTTTACTCCAGCATCTCTCTTCTATGCTGTCTCTTTACTTGATTTTGCAGCTGATACATCACTTCCTATCAAGGCTGAGGAACACCGACCAAGTACAGATTTCTTACACTGGCATTCTTTATCTGTTGTTTTTGGATAACTCTTTTTCCTCTGCTGCCCCTCATCCCAGATCTGCCTGATCGGACATAGTGCCACGTGTGTGTTTTAATTATTACAATTGCATATGGTTTAGGAGTTTAATACACATCAGCACCCCACCGCACAATCCCCTCCTAAATCGGAGGTTGATTTATTTATGTTCATTTGTGCATTATTCTTTTGGTTTGCCTACCCAAGTCTTGGTGACTGCACCATATTCCTTCGCACGATGGATGCCCGTGCGATCCTTTTTATATTCATTTTTTATTTTGTTAGATGCCTCCCCCTTAAGAGGTCATCTTATGCAGCTTCCAAGAGTAGCTATCCGGAGAGAGATAAGATTTAGATATTGGTAAGTAGGGGAATACCGGGAAACAATACTGGTGCTAAATGGCTCTGGTTCCTTAACGTGTGCACCAGAAATTGCTTCATTTGTCCCCTGACTTACCGAAGCAGCAAAGACATATAGTACATCCAAGCTGGCTTAATCACTGTATTAACCCCTTCGCTGCTAGGCCTTTTCTCCCCCTGTGCTATTTGGGGTAGTGCGCGTTTAAGCCCCTGTAATTTTTTGACCACATAAAGTATTCCCGCAAAATTTGCGTCCTTTTCTTTTCTAAAGATACCCAGGGTTTGTGGATTCCCTTGGAGGGATCCCAGAAATTAAGCAAAATACAGTAAAATGTTTGTTTTTTTCAGAAAATTTAGAAAAACAGGCTGCAAAAGGAAGCCTCTGGGTTTTTCCCTGCAAAAGTTGTCAAAAACGGGTTTGTGGGGCTGAAATCACCACTTTCCCATCTTTTAGGGAATGACAGTCTTTTGTCAGAGAAACAACATTTTTCACACAGCTTTGGCATTTTTCTGGGACATAGCCTATTTTTGCTATTTTTAGTGCTTTCGACCTCCTTTCAGTTAATGGTAAAAATTAGAATGAAAGCAATAATGGATCCTGGACAGCTATACATTTTAAGAAAGTAGACAAAATTCTGAATTCAGAAAGGGGACATTTGTCTACATCCATGAAGGTTTCTTTATAGAAACTAACTGTTAAATATTGGAAAATAGAAAATTAGTTGAAATAAAACAGCCTTTTGAGTCAACGTTTTCACCTGTAACTTCTTGTAACTATGACAGCTCTTTCAAAGCAATATACCGTTACATCCGCTGGAAATTCCTGGTTGAGGGGATATAAAGGACTTGTAGGTTCACCAAGAACCCGACGAACCCAGAGCCAAAAATTGAGCAGCAACTTGCAATGGTATTTTATTATGTACCGGGTATAGAGCAATTATTCTAGGAAAATGTATACTTGGAAAAACGGTACGAAAGACACCTATGTATTTCTGAAATGAGTACAAATAATAGAGTTTAGAAACAGTACATATTTGCACATTTACAAAATTGGGAACACTCATACTAGCATGAGAATTATTGGTCATTTTTCAAAATGACTTCTTTTTTACACAATGTCTTTCATTTGGAAGGGAGAAATGCATGAAAACTCAACAGCTAATAACAGTTGATCTACAAATCTGAATTACCCTAAGTATCCCGATAAAAACGGTACCGCACTTGTGTGGGTCGGCCTTGTGCCCGCGACAGGAAACGGCGCAAAACGCAACGTGGTCACACCTCAATCTCGCAGTGAAAAATGACCCTTTTTTGGCAGATTGTCTAGCTGTTTTTGTACCCTAGCTCTAGCGGGCACCCATAATCCCTTGCAAACCTAAAAAATGGTCCCAAAAAACAAATTTTTCCTACATTTCTGTGGTGGAAGGTTCTGGAATCTGCGTGGATCCGCAAATTTCCACCCACCCCGCATTCCCCAAAGTCTTCTGAGAAAAATGGTACCTCACTTGTGTGGGTTGGCCTACTTCCTGTGACAGAAAATGGCACAAAACGCAACGGGGTTGCACCTCAATTTCGCAGTGAAAAATGACCCTTGTAATGCAAAGTACCTAGCTGTAGTTTATGAACCCTAGCTCTGCCGGCACCTAAGGAAACCTAGCAAACCTATACATTTTTAAAAACTAGACACTCAGGGAAAACCAGGCTGGGGTGACTTGACTGCCGTCCGCCAAGTTCTGTTACCCAGAATCCCTTGCAAACCTAAAAAAATGACAAAAAACACATTTTCCCCACATTTCTGTGGTGGAAAGTTCTGGAATCTGCGTGTATCCACAAATTTCATTCCACCCTGCGATCCCCAAAGTCTTCTGAGAAAAATGCTACCCCACTTGTGGGGGTCGGCCTAGTGCCTGCGACAGGAAACGCAACGTGGTCATACCTCAATTTCAGAGTGAAAAATGACTCTTTTCTGGCAAAGTGCCTAGCTGTAGTTTGTGAACCCTAGCTCTGCTGGCACCTAAGGAAACCTACCAAACCCACACATTTCTGGAAAGAAAACACCGGGGGGCTTCTAAAGAGGTATGGCTTGCGTGGATCCCCCAACGTTCCCTTACCCAGAATCCCTTGCAAACCTCAATTTTAGCTGCAAAAATCTTTTTTCCCACAGTTTGTGTGGTGAAGCGAGGCATCACTGGGCTCACACAAATATCCTACCACCCAGCATTCCCCCAGGTGTCCCAATAAACATGGTGCCTACTTGTGTGGGAGGCCCAAGTACCCGCGACAGGCAAAGGCCCAAAACGTAGTGAGGCGACTTCAAAATTGCCAATGTCAAAACCACCTGCTTTTTCAAGGGGGGTCACCTGGGTGTTTGGCTCCGTGCTCGACGACCTTCTAGGGAAACCTACCAAACCCACATATTTCTGAAAAGTAGACACCTGGGGGCTTCCAAGGAGGTATGGCTTGCGTGGATCCCCCAACGTTCCCTTACCCAGAATCCCTTGCAAACCTCAAATTTAGATGAAAAAATGATTTTTTCCCACATTTTTGTGTGGTGAAGCGTGGCATCACTGGGCTCACACAAATTTCCTACCACCCAGCATTCCCCCAGGTGTCCCAATAAACATGGTGCCTACTTGTGTGGGAGGCCCAAGTACCTGCGACAGGCAAAGGCCCAAAACTTAGTGAGGCGACTTCAAAATTGCCAATGTCAAAACCACCTGCTTTTTCAAGGGGGGCCTTCTAGGGAAACCTACCAAACCCACATATTTCTGAAAAGTAGACACCTTGGGGCTTCCAAGGAGGTATGGCTTGCGTGAATCCCCCAACGTTCCCTTACCCAGAATCCCTTGCAAACCTCAATTTTAGCTGATAAAATACGTTTTTTCACACATTTTTGTGTGGGAAAGCGTGGCATCACAGGGCTCAAACTAATTTCCTACCACCCAGCGTTCCCCTAGGTCTCCCAATAAAAATGGTGCCTCACTTGTGTGGGAGGCCCAAGTACCCGCGCAGGCAAGGGCCCAAAACGTAGTGAGGTGACTTCAAAATTGCCTATGTCAAAACCACCTGCTTTTTGATGGGGGGTCACCTGGGTTTTTGGCCCCGGGCTCGATGGCCATCTAGGGAAACCTACCAAACCCACACATTTCTGAAAAGTAGACACCCGGGGGCTTCCAAGAAGGTATGGCTTCGTGGATCCCCCAAAGTTCCTTTACCCAGAATCCCTTGCAAACCTCAATTTTAGCTGAAAAAATCAGTTTTTTCACACATTTTTGTGTGGGAAAGCGTGGCATCACTGGGCTCACACTAATTTCCTACCACCCAGCGTTCCCCTAGGTCTCCCGATAAAAATGGTGCCTCACTTATTTGGGATACAAAAGAGGATGATGGACGGAGCGTTTGAACAAATCAAACACTCACCCCCAGTCAACTGATCTGGGTTTAATCCATCACCATTCTTTAGTTCACTCAGCCACCCCAGTTCAGACATGGCTATATGCAAATCAGTCTGACCCTGTGCCTCATGGGAACAGTCCAGCCCGAACTGCCAAGCCATGTCTTCCCTGGACCGGAAACAAGCATCCTGGGACGGGTTTCGGATTCATAATCCTCATCAGCCAGACTATCTTGAATCCAGTGGCCAAGTGAACAAGGGACTCACGTCTGAGCATACCCTGCCACACTTAGGGCGAACAAAGCGATACAAAAGGGGATGATGGACGGAGCGTTTGAACAAATCAAACACTCACCCCCAGTCAACTGATATGGGTTTAATCCATCACCATTCTTTAGTTCACTCAGCCACCCCAGTTCAGACAACTTGTGTGGGAGGCCCAAATACCCACGACAGGCAAGGGCACAAAACATTTTGAGGCAACATCGACATTACCTATCAAAAAATGTTTTGGGCCCTTGCCTGTCGCGAGCAAATTGTAATTATGGTGGGGGCTGCCAAAAACAGGCATGCCAATGCCCCCACCCTGATAAAAATTTGCACAAAAAAATCCCTGTCATCTAGTGGGCTTTTTGCCCCCCGGGAAGCAGATTGGGGGCTCCTGCCCCATCTGCCCCCTAGGCGGGGCAAGAAGGCTGTAATTTATTGGAGGGAGGGCTGGGGCATGCCCGTTTTGGGCAACCCCCACCCTAATTCAGATTTTCCCCAAAATAACCCTGGCGTCTAGTGGGCGTCTACTGCCCCCATCTGCCCCCTGAAAGACTGTCATTTTGTGGCCGGGTGGTGGGGGTATCGGCATGCCCATTTTGGGCCGTCCCAACCCCCTTAATAAATATCCCATAAAAAATCCCTGGTGTCTAGTGGGCTTTCTGCCCCCCAGGGGGGGCAGAAAGGCTCTAATGGTGGTGGGGTTTTGGGGGCATTGCTTGCCCGTTTTGGGCAACCCCCACCCTAATTCAGATTTTCCCCAAAATAACCCTGGCCTCTAGTGGGCGTCTACTGCCCCCATCTGCCCCCTGAAAGACTGTCACTTTGTAGCCGGGTGGAGGGGGCATCGGCATGCCCGTATTGGGCCGTCCCAACCCCTAATAAATATCCCATAAAAAATCCCTGGTGTCTAGTGGGCTTTCTACCCCCCGGGGGGGGCAGATTGGGGGCTACTGCCCCATCTGCCCCCCAGAAAGGCTCTAATGGTGGTGGGGTTTTGGGGGCATTGCGTGCCCGTTTGGGGCAGCCCACACCCTAAACAAATGGTGCAAAAACAAAATCCCTGGCGTTTAGTGGGCTTTCTGCACCCCTGGGGTGGCAGATCAGGTGCTACTACCCCGTCTGTCTCCCTGGGGGGTCAGACAGGCTGTAATGGTAGCAGAGGGGGTGAGGCCAAAATCCCTGGCGTTTAGTGGGCTTTCTGCCCCCCCGGGGGGCCAAATTGGGGGCAACTGCCCCATCTGCCACCCAGGGGGGCAGAAAGAATGTAGTTTTATTGAGGCAGCCCCCACACCTAATAAACATACTAAAAAAATCCCTGGTGTCTAGTGTGCTTTCTATCCCCCTGGGGGGCAGATTGGGGGCTATTGCCCCCTTCTACCCCCCAGGGGGGCAGAATGACTACATTTGCCAATATTTTCATGGGGGGAGCAAATACCCTTGCTCAAGGGGCCGCTCCCCCCTCCCTGGTGCCTAGTGGGTGGATCCCCTCAGCAGGGATCCACTAGGGAGGGGTACCATTGGAAAGGGGAGATTCTCCCCTTTCCAACAATACATCTCCTGAGTTTCTACATGATCAGGGGGCTGATATAGCCCCCTGAGCATGGAGAAACCGAAACTGAAATGAGCCTCTTGGCTCATTCAGTTTCGGTTTCACTGAAATGACGTGCGCGCTGATCATCATTTCAGGGAAACCAGGGGGGGGGGCCTCGGGGGCTTCCCTAGCTCCCGAGGTTTAGGGAGAGAAAAGGGAATCCCTCTGGTGCCCGACCAGAGAGATTTCCGGGGGTGGGTGTGATGACGAGCACGGAAGGGGTTAAAAGTTTGAGGGAGAGCCAGGGTTTTATCACTGAGGTTAAACTGTCTATTCAGTACTCTCCACTGCTTCTAAAGCTGAAGAGTGCTAACAGTTCTGTTAAAGACAATCTTGTTTTTTGCAGTTGTGGAAATAACTGTGTCCACTGTAGTTTTAGACTTCTGCAAATATTTTTTCAAAATGTCAACACGGAAGTGTCCTAAGATGTGCCTGAAATATGATGTAGGCAATTAAATAGCGCCTACTGCCCAAGAGGAAGCGCTGTAGAGTTTAGCAGACAAGTAGCAGCAGCTGACATACCTAGGTAGACCTTGTACAATTCAACTCAACTAAGGAACTTTAACACAAAGTTCCTTAGTTGCACTGCATTGTATGCCCCAACAGCCTACTTCCTTCCCTCTGGCTGCTTCGCATTTACATATCAGTACCACTGCCATGGTAGGCATTCTGGGCCATATTATCAAGAAAGGGCAATACATTATCGCCGCTTTTATCGGCAGGAGACTGCTGCTAATGCAGCGATAATGGGCTTGATAATATGCCCTTGTGAATTCCCATAGAAGCCCAGGTTAACACCAGAACCTGGGCTTTTATGGGAATTCATAAGGACATATTATCAAGCCCATTATCGCCGCTTTAGCTGCAGTTTCCTGCCGATAAAAGCGATGAAAATGTATCGCCCTTTCTTGATAATATGGCCCTATGTTCCTTGCCTATGCAACTAGGGTCCTTTCTGCACAGAGAAATCTTCTGCCAGGGATCGCGATGTCGCCATACCAGGCTCATTCTCACCTTGCCAAATGCTGAGCACATAAAGTTCCCATGCATAGAGTGCAGGGCTCCAGGACACTTTTCAACCAGCCGCAGAGGTTCTCCTCCATTTGTGCTACTGTCAATGTTTGTGCAAAAGGCATGATTTGTATGGACTCCAAGTTTGCCTTATCAAAATTGCGTGTCTCTGTGTACTTTAGAACACAATGTAATCAATATACATGCATATATGGTAGGCCTTTCGGATATATTTGACACTGCCATCTATTTGGTAGCTACATACGATAGTTGTGTTGTTGCATTTGAGTGTGTAGTAATCAGTAGACCACAATGGAGGGATGATGTCAATTTAGGTTTATTCAGGTATCACGTAAGCAGGTAAACAGTTAGAATGAGTCCAGGTATAAGTCATAACTAACCCCACCGGGAGCAGCCTGCTAGCTGCTCAGCCCTATCCATCCAACTGTCATCTCTCATTCAGTCACCCAAGCATTCCACTCATAGCCCACACACCAAACATTCCATACAGAACACTCACACAGGCTGAGCCGGCAGGGACAGGGAAATATGGGAGAAGCAATCCATAAAACCAGAATACTACATACCTCTTCCCTAATGAACAGAAGATTGATGTAACGTAAACAAAGCATAAAAGATAAAGACAGCATATAACTATAAACATACAATTGCAGCAAGAATACATAGTTCACAACCCAGGGATGAGGAAAAAAAAACATTGCAAGGGTAATAAAACTAATAAAGATGAATCGAAAGCCCAGACCCAGGGATGGCGGGAAAACGCATCACAAGAGAGAAAGGAACAGAAGACAAAAGAGAAAGATGGATACACAATAATACCCATCCCCCTCCTCTAATGAAAAAAAAATGAGTAGACGTAAAAATGTAATATCTCCATGTAAGGAGTAAAGAAAATGTGGACAGAAGGCAATAGTACCCATCATCCTGTCCCCACCCTACGTAAGGGTCAACGTGTGCGTGAATGAGGACTAGAGGGGCTAATACCCAAGGTCCTGCCCCCGCAAACCGAAAGGGACAACCTATTCATTAGTTATTTTACACTATGTAAAGAATAATGTCATGAAGGCAAAAGGGACTTAAACCCAATGTCCTGCCCCACAAATTACAAGGGACAACCTGTAAAAAGAACATGAAAACTCTCATATATGAGGAGTCAGGCAGGATGAAAACCCTGCAACAAAAACCCGTGCAGCGCAAGGCGTCTTAAGCATGCAGCATACCCTAAACAGGGGACAACATGTTCGTAAATGTGGACTAGAGGGACTATAACCCACTGTCCTGCCCCTACAAATTACAAGGGAAAACCTGTGAAAAGAACGTGAAAGCTCTCAAATGTGAGGAGGCAGGCAATGTGAAGACCATGCAACAAAAACCTGTGCAGTGCAAGGCGTCTTATGCATGCAGGGACCCAACCCTGCAACAAGTCAAAGAAGGAAAAAAAAACAGCCTTCAAGAGGTCACCTCACGTTAGGGTACTAAAAGAAAGGCGTAAAATGGGACTGATGACCCAACCATGTGAATAAACTGAAGCATCATGTGAAAAACAAAAGCCAACTTCTAAATGAAGCACTGACAGTGTGTATGGGAGAAAATCCCCAAAACGTACCCCCTTTGTAGAGGTTCTTAAATGTAAAGAAGTGCGTAAAATACAAAACCATCCTTCACAAAAGGGATATTTAAACCAGCCAAAATTGAACAATGAATGCAAATGTCAAGTAAGCACGTAACAGGTAAAACACAATAGATACAAAAAGGATCTTCCTGTAATGTCAACCTCCTATAATAAAAAATGAGTCACTGTCCATGTTATCTGCACATGAGCAACCTCCAAAAATTAACTCATTCAAACGAGTATTTGTGCTGAAAAGCGTGGATTCAAATGTTGCAGAGCATCTATATTGTGACAAAGGAAGAAAAATACCTTGTGATTCAACTGGTGACATGCTGCAGGCAAAGAATCTTTTCAAACTGACATTGCAGTTGGTTCATGTTGGAGTTCTCCCAATAAAAAAACTTTACTGAATGCGCCATGGAAACATGGTTGGCAAAGCGAGAGAAAAGCACCAAATTATTATGAAGCTTCGCCAACCCCAAAATGGCTGAATTCCATTTACGTAGTGCCGGGTGGCTCCCGGCGCATATGTGCTCTTCAACGTTGGACTGAATCTGACAATCCCTCAAAGAAGACAAACATCACAGGGAAATTGTGGCAGGCAGCAGGACGCAGGTGAGTGCGAACGCTGGCCCGCCAAGTTTTCAATCAACAACGGCGCGGTTAAACTGGCAATGTCCCTCAATAAAGGGTAAACCATAATAGTTGAGAAATTACTCACCCGCAAAATTGTCAAGACGTGGGGAAATCAGTAAACATGGCCAAAGCATTCCATGTGGCAAGACATGCAAAAGTGACGCCGTCAAAGTTAACATGGGAGGAACCACTGTTTTTTGGCCCCAACCATGTACTTTTTCCACATATAACATTCACTTCTCTTCATCCCGTTGAGCATGAGAGGAACCACAGTTTTTTTTTTACCTCAAACACCTCTTTAGACTTGCTCACTATCTGCCAGGCACTGGTAGAAACACACCCAGCATCTTGTAAAAAACATGATCCACAAGGCCATGTGTTGCTGTTTGTAAACAAGCATGTCTCTGTGCAGTCAGCTCCACTGCAGCCAGAAGTCAAGCAGCCTGATATAAAGTTACATGTCACACTCTGCGCAGCCTTCATGAAGAAAAATAAGAGGCTTACTATACTTGAAGGCTCAGTTAGCGCAGAATCCTTGAAGTGGCTCGTTGTAGTGGCTTCATGAGCTGGGGTACAGTATGCTTGTGTGGGGATGTCCGATGTGATGGACACCAGCGGGGCTGTACTGCATGCTATTGCTGTACCTGTTTAAAATTTTGTCTTTGTAGCTTCATGTCTTTAGAGTGACATTGTTGTGCATCCTCCTATAACTCTTGTCTTTTCTGTCTTGCAGAATCTGTCGCTTGCATTAGTCGGCTTCTCCTAGTAGTGACTCCTTCCCAGCTTGATGTAAGAGGCATCTTGAAGTTTTTCTTGTCCACTTGTACCACTGTAAAGCGTGGGGACGTCCTCACCTTGTCGCCAAAATTAAGTGTAATAATCAGGAGACTACACTGGATGGATGATGTCAACATAGGTTTATTCAGGTATCAAGAAGGCAGGTAAACAGGTAGAATGAGTCCAGGTATAAGTCATAACTAACCCCACAGGGAGCAGCATGCTAGCTGCTCAGTCCCATCCATCCAACTGTAATCTCTCATTCAGTCTCCCAAGCATTCAACTCATGGCCCACACCCAAACATTCCATACAGAACCCTCACACAGGCTGAGCAGCCAAGGACAGGCAAACATGGGCGAGGCAATCCATAACACTGGGATACTACAGAGTGACATAATGCACATTGCACAAGTGTGAGATGCAGCTTGGCTGGCTGTCGTTTGTCTGTGCCAAACCCCACTACATTCCAGGCTGCTCAGCAGTCGCTTGTAAACAGACCTAATGCAGCTTTGTAACGCTCGCTTTGCATGCACAGCCTGCAGGGGGCAGGCGGATGGCCAAGGTTCTGCATCTGTGAATTGCATTTGTGGAGAATTCGTTTTGCGATACCTAGTCAACACAGTAATGGAACAATCCTGGGCTGGGGCACTTACTCATTTTGGATCCATAAATAATAAAATGGTGTGCCTTGTCTGTCTGGAGAGGCTACCTCTTCTGTGGTAACCCCTACCTAACACGTGCAACCAGGGGTTTCCCTACGTAACCATGTTGGCCACTGTGATAAAAATGCATTGTGTTTTGATTACATAATCAGATCTTGCTTTGTACAACATATTGAGTGAATGTAGGTGGGGAAGTTTGTTTTAAGCCCTTATTTACTACCAACCAGTGTACTATGTTTTTGCTGTGTACTGCACAAACTATTTGGTTCCCTTACTGTTTGCTTGAACAGATTGTTATAAACACACAGTTCTTGTTTACAGTGCACTTTGTATATGCTGTTTTTTACTTGAAATGCAAACTAGTGTTAAATGCACTGAAAATGAATTGTGCTTGCTGTTGAGTATTATTAACATAGTTTTGGTGTCTCAGCAATAGCGGCAATACACTTTCATGATTGATGTGGTATTTGCTTAATCTGATACGAAAAATCACATAAATTAGAAAAAGTATTCAGGGGCATATCTACAAGCCCCTATCGCCACCACAATGTCACTTTTACTGATGTTGTGGTGGTGATAGGGGCTGCGCGTTATGTACAAAGCAGCGTTAAGCCACTCAACGCTGCCTTGTACATAAGCCCCCCTTTCACGCTATGGTTAGCGTGAAAGGGGTGGGCGATGGGTGTTGCAGTGGGCGATTCACCACAACACCCATTCATTTTGATGGTGCCCCCTATGTACAAAGGTGGAATACATAGAAGACCAGACATTCCATGGTCTTAAGTTGGCAAAACAAGGAGAAATGCATTATTTCTCCTCAATTTAGCTTTTTCCATGTGTCCTTTCATGTGCAGCACACATGGAAAAAGCAAAATGACATGGTTTATTTATGTACAGGAAGGTACAGCAAAATGATCAGACCAGGCTAGGGGGATAGGCTGCCCCACCTTAAGCCTCTGATCATTGGAGAAAACCTCATCAAGGGTATGCCCTGCTGAGTGGGTAGGACCTCCTGCCAGCTGTACCAGACCGCAGGAGCCCGGTGTTTCCAAGAGAGCTTGGGTGTCTCTACTTGAAGTATTCTCCAGATGAAAATTAGGGTGATATTAGCACTCTCAAGGAAAGGTTCTATCACTTTACTGAGGTCCTGGCTGAAGGAAGACCTAGGCCCTGGTTGCTTGTGACAAAAGAGGCCAGAAAAGCTTTCTGAAGGGTGGAGGTTGATTGAAAAATAACAGGCCTGATACGGGTCAGAGGGAGAGGTGAGGGTCTGAGTACGACAGATAAGGGCGTCCTTATACAGAATTCCCAACCCTCCCCCTCGCCGGCCTACTCTGTCCAATCTGGTCATCGAATAGCCAGTGGGAATTGCATCAACCAGAATCGGGCCTGACGAGTTAGTAGCCCAGGTTTCGGTGACAAAAACCCAAGTACGCTTTCTAGCTGAGACAAAGTCTCTAAATGCAATCTTATTTTTTACCATAGATCTAGCCTTTATAAGAAAACCCTGTGCAACCCTCGGATTAACGGGGGCCTAAAGACAGTGGGATCTATCCAGTTCTTATTTTCCAGCCTTCCACTTACATCACAACTTATACACCCTAGAAGAGACTTGCCTGAGAGAGCCTCAGTGTCCCAAGTGTGATGGCAGGTCCTGACTGCTGGTCGGAGGTCCAGCAGGGCCTATCTCGTGAAAAGGGTCCTGGCCTGTGGAACTGTATTAAGAGAGGCAGCATCCCTGGCCCCCGGCACGGTCGTGGTGCGGACGGGCGCAGACGGGCTTGCCTTTGGCGCGCCAGCAGCGCACCCACTGCGCGTGTCTGCTGTGCGACAAGCCTGCCATGCGAAATTTATAAGGGGAGCACTAGAGCGCCAACCAGCCCAGTGGCTCCACCTACCAAACAGGAAGTGCCCTACAATCTATGCCTGCACCCTCCACAACGAGCGGGAAACCCGTGGTCGACCCGGGCGCTGGCACTAAGGAAAGTAAGCAGCAACAAGGTAAGATGGTGGCAATACAATCTTTAAAAGAAGTAGCAGCAGGCGAGGGGTAGTACAAGAATGCAAACACAGGAGGGGTACAAAGAGTTTAAAAAGATTAAAATTCAGTCACCAGTAAATTCAATAGCAAGTAGCTTAAACAGCGCACATCAAATTTTACTGCGTCCGTGACCACTGCGCGACAAGCCGGCCATGCGAAATTTATAGGGAAAGCACTAGAGCGCTAACCAGCCCAGTGGCTCCACCTACCAAACAGGAAGTGCCCTGCGATCTATGCCGGTGCCCTCCACAACAAGACACAGCCCAAATCAGTACCAACACTGCCCAAAAAAGCAGCCCTCAGTTGCAACTCACTTACCAACCCGTCACCTATTGCTTGATTATGTGCTAGCATTCCCCCATTACATGTTTTGAGTTTCCTATCTTCTGACATGCCTGCATGTTTCATGCTCCCACTATCCTCTCACTGTCCATGCAGCTAACTTCTTCTGTCATGAAACACCTCTTTTTCAAAGGTTGAGGAGAGTAAGGCGGGTTGGCAACAGGCACATAGGAAAAGAGTACTGTGGCCTGTTTAGTTAGGTATTGGTTCAGGGCTGATGTTGCCATTAACATTCAGAAAGAAGGGCCATGCCTTAATCTGAGGCCAGTTTTTGATGGCTGCTCTACTTCAAAGCTCTGTTAACATCCAAGGGTAGATGTAGAGAGGAGCCACGGTTTGCATTCTGAAAAGAGAACTTTTGCTCTGGATTTCAGACACCAATACAGCTTTTGCCAAATAAACTATGACACTACTCCATAACACATGGGTAAAAGACAATGGGTCACAGGTATCAAAGTATTTTGCACACGCAAATGCAAATGGGGCATTTAGGAAACGCTATTACCATCAACTTCAAGGTGGTAACCGTGTGCAAACTTTGAAAAATGCAGAGAACGTCATTTTTTGAATTGATATGTAGGCGGAAACATTCCCCTAGGTCATTTGTGTGCCTTACATGCGCACCTTCATTTTTTGGGGGAGATTTAGGGGGGCTTTAGGCCCCCGGTCACCCTTGCCGTTGCGTTACCTAATTTGCAAATACCAATTAGGTAAATGCAATTTAGGTAATGCAAGACCATTCTCACCGGTGGGCCTTGAAGTCCATAGGAACAAATGGTTTCTTAAAAATCGCTATTTGGTAATTGCTAGGGGCCACATGTATCCAGCAATTTCAGGCCGATTCGCAGAGGCGGACAGTTTATAAATGCTAAAAAGGCTTTTCCCATGTATCAAACCCTATTTTGTGATTCGGTAACCTGTCATCGAATCACAAAATGGGTTTGCGATTCAGTGTTTAGGAGGGGCATTTGTAGGGCATTCCTTCGAAATACTGAATAGATTTTGTATGTATGCATGTTTTGTGACCATGAATGCAGTCACAAAACATTCACAATTTACCCATTTGCAAATTGGAAGGGGTCCCAGAGGGACCCCTTCCTCTTTGGGAATTTTGGCAAAAACATTTCTTAAGAGCAGGCAATCGTCCCACGAACCACTGCCTTTTATTAAAAAAATGAAAAGAAAACTTCATTTTTCTTTTTTAAACGCAACCCGTTTCCATTAAGGTAAATGGGCTCCATTTAAAAAAAAAAAGAATTGCTTTGAAAAGCAGTCACAGACATGGTGGCCTGCTGACCTTAGCAGGCCACGGTCCCTGTAATTTTAGCGATTCCTAGGAGGTCGCAAATTGCAACCTACCTCATTAACATGAATGAGGCAGTTCAATTTGCGACCCCCTAGGAATCACTTAGTGAATCTCTTGGAGTTTCATAGATTAGGAATATCGATTACCTAATTGCGATTTGTAGGAAATCGCAAATAGGAAATCGCTATTCCTAATGTTGATCCATGTGGCCCAAAGTCATTTAAACGCCAATAGCTCTACGTGAAGCAAATGCGATCCCTATTGCATTTCCAATGCTTGTTCCTGATTTTTGCCCTCCGTTCATGGGTCCTGACTTAAAGTATGGACACTGGTGCTCCGTCACGATGTGCCAGCTATCCCGCCTGTCTTTTTACCTGAGCATTATATCCTATGACACTTGTAATAAAGCAGACGGGATATCCGTCACATTTGTTGAGCAATACTCGCCTCCCAAATCAGGCCTACACTTTGTGCCAACAATGTTTAATCAGTAATTCCAGAATAGTTCACACCAAGTATAGACATTTAAAAAACAATATTATACGAAAGCTTCAAAGGATTCAAATATTTTCATTATTGTTCGCTTGGAATTCACGGTATGTCTAAGGATGTTTAGCTTTCCACATTCCATGCACATATTAATATGTGCTTCATGCTACGGTGCCTCGCTTCAATTCTCACAATCACAAGCATTCAAGGGATTACAAGAAAATCATTACATTCTCTCTTGTGGTTGTTGATATAAACTCTTGCAGGCCCATTGTGCACATTATGTTAAATGCGTTTTGCAATCAATACCACAGAATTAGCGATTGGCTATCCAAAGCCTTGTCAGGTTGTGATATAGAAGGAGGCTGTTTATCTAAAGCTTTCAATACTTGTTCTTTGAACCGTTGCATGTTAGTCACCAGCTCACAGTAATGTTGAGCAGGTAGGATAGCAACCTTTGCTGAAGGTCAAATGCTTCTCCATGCAGTTTTTTCCCCCCCAGTGATTTTCTTTCAGATCGTACCTTCAAATGAAAGAGGTACAATTAATCACTCGCATCGATTAATTATTTTGAAATATGCAACACTCCCAGCCACAAATAAGACATGTGTGTTCTCCGCTCTACAGTTACACCAGAGAGCTTCAGTTTCTGTATTCTTTGCATAGGCTAACAGTGTTGGGTTCCTACCTTGGCAGTTCGGGCTGGATTGTTCCGATTGGAGCAGGGTCAAGATTAATTTGCATATGGCTGGGTCCAAACCGAGGTGGCAGGGTGAGCAAAATAACGATGCATTATAATGTGGCCCTGAGCAAATAACTACCAGTGGCTGATATTAATTCAAGCATTCCATCCATCACAGTTCTGTATACTTACTGTGCTGGCAGCAGTTGCTAATAATCAACGACTTGATATAAGAAGAGAGGACAAGACACTTGAATGTCTAAATGTGAGTGAGGGTGAGTGAAAACATGCATGCTCAAATGGCTTTAGTGCTCAAATGGCTTTAGCATTGTCAACTGCAGGGAGGTATGTTGAACTCAGGTTTTAGGAACTCACAACTAATCCCAAGTTAGTTGACACCATACCTGAAGTGCACTTGAGACGTATGAGCCTGGAACAAACAAGTATCAATGACCAACCAATACATTCGGCCATCCCTTCATGTGATTGTTCAACATGGGAGCAGATTTCCCTCAATCCACTATCGTGGTTTTCATCTGTGACCAAGATTATATACACACTCGAGCGAAATGTGTAGCTAATGTGTTCCTGGAGTTTCAGGAAAGTTTCATACCCAAAGTTAGCTTAGTATTTTGACGTAATACTGCAACTAGAAGTCACAAATCTGTTTTCAAGAAGTTGTTTTGAAAGCAGCTTTTAATCAGAAGAATGACGAGGTGTGAGGTATGTGGAATGCTATTTCCCACAGCTGAAAATAAAAACAAAAATGGATGGAAATATATGATGCAGGTTCAGTGAGGGTAAAAAGAAAGATTATAGAGTTTGCACACGAACATATAACTGTCTTTCTAAACTACACCAGTTCAAACAGTGGATAAACCTAGATTTGAGTGAAAAAGTAAAAGCACTCCTGATCCCATATCAATTTCGAACGTAAATAAACATGTTAAAAGAGTGTCCATGATTATTTGATCACCAGCAGTTTTATCACCTGTATACAAAATCTGAAACTGTGTAAACTTGGTCTGGAACATTGAGATTTATAGTAACACATCATTTGTAGGTCAAAAGTTATGGTATAATTTCAGAGAAAGAATCGTTTTTGTCCATCAGTCTGGGACTGGTTATTAAGTGATTTCCAAACACAATGAAAAATGGGGTTTGCAGCAAATTCAATACAAGATCAGATTGTACAATGCTTGGAGAGATCACAAATACCAACAAAAGGTACATCCAGTGTTCTACTGGCATCAGTCAACACTGTGATTACTGCAAAGGTTAGACAGGATAATGTTCAAAGGAAGTCGAGTAGTCCAAGTGTAGATTAGGTAACATGGGTTATTGAGTAGTTATGATGAAGAGCCCCATCAAGAGCATCCTTCCTGCTGCTCAGCCCATGCTCCAACAGACGCTCTCAGACATCCAACATTCCATGCAACACCATGCACCAACATTCCACTCTACACTCATGCGGGCTGAGCAGCAGATATAACACATTTCCCTTCTTTACAGGGAACAAGAACATACTGCAATTGTCCAATGAGTAATCTGAATTTGCGGAAAGATATATGCATGGAAATAACAGGTGGACCAATCACAAACATCTGATGATGACCAGATGATATGCATGTCAACAACAAATGTGACAATCGTAAAGTACAATGTAATGAACGACATGCATGTTAACATATAATGTGTAATGATGGAAAATGACAATGTACGCACATGTACTTACATAAATGAATAAAGCAATGTAACCATGTCCTTTCTAAAGGCATACAACTCCACTTAACCCACAGTTTCTCTCTTTCCAACAAACAAGATAGAAAACACAAGGTCTATGATACCCCACTTCACATACCAAACACTACATGTCACAAAGATACCAGTTGGCCAGACTTGAATGGAAGACAGCACCCAGAGACCAAACACCCAAGGTGCAATAGAGACCGCCCAATAGGAAAAGAAAAAAATACATCCCAGGTGGGTTACCCCCTCACAATCATACCAAACTGAAACATCACCAATTCAAACACAGTCCACCTATAAATGACTAATCCAGAACCCTTACACTTGCATACCTACCTTACATAAATGGTTGACACACTTACAATCATCCCACAACCACGCAACAGTGATAGACATGAGTGACTTATTCCTGTACAGTCATCTCAACCATAACACCTATAAATGTGGTTGATTAACCTATAATCAGCCCACAACCACACAATACAGGTAGATATGAGTGACTTCTTCTCAAACAGTAAACTAAACTGTAACACCTACGAAATGAGTTACTTAATCTACGAGCAGTCATCTCAACACAACAGTCATCCAGGATGTACCACCTACGAAAATGGGTGACTTAATCCATGCAGTCACCTCAAATAAAACAGTATTCTCAACTGCAATACCTACGAAAACGAGTTACATAATCTACACGCAGTCATCACAACTGTAACACCGAACGGGCAACCAGCATACCAAAACAAAGGGTGAACTCCAACCCTTAAGAGTCATCCTACACCACCTGGCAAAATAGTCAGTCCACAACCACCTGGTGTAGAAATTCATAAGTCTGAGCCATTCACTGTGTTGGAAATCAAATTACTTTCAGAGCTATGCAGGATGCGTAGAACACAGTTTTGTCTCAACCTACCACCGACTGAATCCTGAGAAACCCACAAACCAGATGGAAAACCAGTGTTGGGGCGGCAGGTTGAACAACACAGTGATAAAACACACACTCTCCCGAAACTCGAGTAGTTCCTCCTCTAAGCCAGATCAACAGTGATACTCCCATCAACGACGATGTTTCTCTGACTTAACTGCCACACAGCAAATTCAGTACCTTAGTTTTTGGATGATGTATTGGAAACTGAACTGCATAACTCAAGCATTACCGTAGTCCAGCATCCCAGCATAGGAAACTTTTACTACTGAAAAACAAGATGGTGCCCCGTACGTTCAAGCAGTGTTGGCTGGCTCTCGGTGCGTGCACTAAACATCGCGTTCCAGGTCACCAGCTGGGATGCCTCCTCCATTTCTGAATCACAAGCTCGCAATCTCTGAGCTCACTCTAGTCACAGCAAAGACCTGCCGCTCGACTAGAACTGTTGTGGTGAGTTGGTTAAAAAATAAACCTACCTGCCATGGTGCACATGTCCCACACAAATGCTAATAATACCTTTAAAATTATAAAGAAAGAAAAACATTTTGGCCAATTAAACCACAAGCTGATAGTATGTATGTCCTCTTCCTCAAGTGAATAGTTCAAAAGCTGTTTACTTTCAACATAACACTGCCGTCGTCACACGCTGCTGACAGAGTCTCACACATGGATGCTCTCTTCCGTGCCTTCCAGAGAATCGTGCACTATGGTGCCAGATCTCCAATCCATAGTTTGTGCACCTACGTCCATTTAGGCTGCCAGCAGACTGAAACAAACTGCTGGGCTGGGTTTTCCCAATAACCACTGCCAACTCTCATCAAAGTCTGCCATAGTTTGGGTGTCATACCAACATTGATAAATCACAAAGAACACCAGGTTGCTGGAGAGGAGCTGGTTAGTTTTTTAAATTAACATTGAGGCAGACTTAAACCCTTCCCATAAGCTGTCTGAAGTGGCTAGACACTGGTGGGGCTGCCGGGCTGCAGGGCCTACCGTAGAGCTTTACAGCCTGATTCATCATTCTCCCGTTTTGCGAGCCCCTAATAGCGATTCATAAGGAATCGCTATTAAGGACTTGCAAAACGGGATTCATGTAGGAATTGCAAAAAAGATTGCGATTCCTACATGTACCTTATTTGCGATTAGCAAATTGCTAATCGCAAATAAGGAATAACTCCACATGCATTCCTATGGGCCTAAAGGCCCATAGGAATGAATGGGGAGTTATTCCTTATTTGCGATTAGCAATTAGCTAATCGCAAATATGGATGCGTTTTCAATGGTGCAGCGGTGTCCAAAGGACACCCTGTAGCACCCCTGAAATGTAATCTACATTGGTGTTGCACACACACATGTCCAAAGGATATGTGTGTGTGTAACATGCAACTTGGAAAAATGCATTTAAATGCATTTTTTTTAGTTTTTGCTATTTACCACGAGGTCTGACCTCTCGGTAAATAGCGGCCCAAAATTGCAATTTCGCAATTTTAAAATGATTCATGAATTGCATTTAAGGAATCTCAAATAGCGATTCCTTAAATGCAATTCTTCGCAAATGTGCGAATTCTTTAATAGCGATTTTTGCATTTGGGATGATGAATCCCAAATGCAAAAATTGCACTCGCAAAAGGCAAGATTCTGAGAAGATTGCCCTTTGCAAGTGCAATTTAGCTTGATGAATCAGGCTGTAAGTTTCCATACATTTCCTTTAAAAGCTTTCTCCTCTTCAGGTTTCTTCAGATTAATAGTTCTTTGTAATCTTAATTTTCTTTGAGTTTTTTTTCCATTCAATTAGGCACAAGTAGGTTCTTGTTCACCAAATCGTAGCCAAAATGTTATAATTCAAAACAAGTCCAGTAGTCCAGGTGTAGATTAGGTACAATGTTTTTTTGAGTAGCTATGAGGAAGAGCCCCACCATGAGCAAACTTCCTACTGCTCAGCCCATACTGAAACAGACTCTCAGACATCCAACATGCCACTCCATACTCATACTGGCTGACCAGCAGGTATAATAGATAATTCTACTAACATTAAAAAAATACAGCTCTAGTTTATGTGGTCTCCCCTTTTCGGATTACCATTTATTCCTATGTGGACAACACTCAATTCATTTTCAGACTTAGCAGTATCTCACACCATGCATATATTTAACTAGGATGCCTCCCAGCAGCATACAAATGGTACACCAATGTCTCAAACTCAATACAGACAAAACAGAAATCTAAATACCCAGCAATGGTGCCAGCCTTTGGGGAGTCCTCCTTTTGCCCGCTGGTTTTCGCAAACGCTCTTAGCCAGCAAAGACATTTGTGTGAAGATTAGCACTCCAGGTTCATCAGTAGTATGGTCCTCCATGTTCCGTAAGAAACTTCTTTGTTCAGCCTTGCTCTGCTCCAATGGACTACGGATGCATCTAGATCACGGTATTGATAAGTTCCAATAGACTACTGTCATAATCTATATTGAAGCATCAAGGCTTAGCTACTTTCTCACGAATTATACAAAACCAAGTAGTGCACCTGGTAATGGCTCAGTTCTTGATTGCATTCCTTGGTTTCACAAAGCTCATATTCGTAGTAGAGGCTTAACAGTTTCAGCTACTACCTTCTGGAATTCATTGCCTGCCTCTCTGCAACACATAATTATTAACTGTTTATTTAGGAAAAAGATCAAAACCTGGTAATTTGCATGATTCACTCTCTTTCTTGTTGAACAAGTCTTCCTATCTAGCGCCAAAAGACCATCATCTGCAAGTGTGCTACAACAAATATTAAATACAGTTACAACTCATTTAAGAAGGGTTTTGTTTCAACTTACTTGGGTGCAAATATATACAGTAAAAACTAAAAATATGTTGCCCCGACCAGGACATGTATAAATGAATTCATGAAACCACCAGGTCACTTACTGCACAGTGCATACAAATCATACAATGACACAGTGAAATAACGAAATCATATTTCTGAGCTGCACAAAAAGAACTAGCAATATCATATGCAAATTCTGATCATACAGTGAAACATACAGCAATCCATATTTAATTATTGAATTAATGTTTTATTTGATGCACATGTTCGTGGGAGTGTTGGGCATAGCCCTTGTCTGCAGGGTCACCCCCTAACTTGTTGCCTTCCCCCAATCTGTTTTTGATAAATTTGTTTTGTTAGTCTTAGGCTAAAAGACTGTGGGCTCACTCCCCTAAACATGGTGAAATTAGTGTACACCTGATTGGCATATTTAATTTACTTATAATTTCCCAGTAAAGTGGTATACTGTTAGAAATTGGCTTGTTGGCTGACTAGGAAATGCGCCCAAGTCAGGTAGCAACCACAATTCTAGTCAGGGTAAAGATAAGGAAACCCTAAATTAATCTTTTCTCACCGTATGGTAGCCTGGCACAGAGTAGTCAGGCTTAACTTAAAGGCAATATGTAAAGTATTTGTGCAAAACTTGAAACTGTAAAACTGTGAATGCACCACACAAAAAGATTCCACACCAGTTTGGAAAAATAAAATTTCATCACAAGAACGAAGGCTACATTATGCATGATTTCTATAATGCAGTCCAAGCAGCCGCATACATCACAAAACTAAAGGTTCCAGAACAGAACATTAACAATATGTAAAAGGCATGAGCCATCAACAATCTGCCTCTTTGAAATGTGTCTCCAAGCAGATAAGTTGACCTTTACTTCTTCTCAGAACTATTTCAGCTTATACTTTTATACGACCTTTTTGCTTTCAGGGTGTTGGTTGTGTGGCATAAACCCACCCCCCTTTACCCCTACCTTTACCGATCTCCAATTTATGGAGATTTCCTCCTCTTCCCTTCCCCACCTCAATGCTGTGTGGGTATACCTGTTCCCCCTTTATAAATTTGACTTTATTATAATATATGTTTATCCCCTACCTTGATGTCTCCGATATTTCCCTCCACTTGTATGCTTATTAGCATTTTATTCCTCGCCATTCGCTCCACTCGCGGTTATGTATGCCATTCAATGACCCCTTTTGTTGTGCAGCGTTTGCTATCTTTCGGATGCTCACACGGATCCATGGTGCTCATGCTCGCTTAGAACTCGATTTCTCCTCAGCACAGACCGCTGGCTCCTATGCGGCTCTACGTGAGGTGAGGGATTTGAGGAATGTCCCCTAGCAATGGGAGCGCGACGTCCTCCCGTGGCCAAGAACCTTTTTTCCATTCTTCTCCCTCCGGCCTCCAGCTGATCACATAGCCGATCGCGCTCAAGACGGGGGTTGTCATGGCAACATGAGGCTGCTGTGTGGTCACTGCTGATTGCGCGAGTCAGTTTCAACATTAGTTGAGCTTCCTCAGTGATCAGCTGCTGGCTATGGCTACCGCAAGTCTCTCCTTGTATACTTTTGAATAAATGTGAAATTCCTTCATTAAATAAAAGAAAAAAGGTGGAAAGAAACAGGAAAAGATCATCTTGGCATTACTTAGCGATTTTGCCAATAAATTAAAAGGGTAATCTCCCTTATTTTGGCATCTTTTAGCCAACATTGTACCCATTAAACAGTTTTTCTTAACCAACTCAACTCTAAAGGGAAATCTACCTTAATCTACCTTAATCCTAAACTTTATTGCCCTATGTGCACCATGTCTGATACTGATTCAGATAACGCTTCCGCATCATATTGATAATGAAGCCCTTAACAAAATGCTGCATAAAGAGATGAGATTCTGCATGTTTTAAACCCTTTGCCAGGTCATGTCCTCAGAAAGGTCACTCCCCATTAAAGAAGACACGTTCTCAGGAATCTTGAACACAAACCTATCTGACGATTGGGTGTCCTTAGCGGCACAAAATAACACAGTGCTCACAACAATATGGGAGACAACTAATTTAATGATGTTGAATCCTCGGACATACCTGACGAATATATCCTAGACCTCGATGAGGACAATCAGGAATTTTATAGTCAAGAAGAGGAACTCCCATCGTCCTCTAAGGACATCATTTTTAACCCCCTGGGGAAGAAATGTTTTCCCCTTTTAATCTCAAACACCCCAGAAGTTCTGAGTGCTGCCCACAAGACCACGTTGCTAACTGCCTGATTCATGAAGCAAAATTGCGCCCGCAGTAGCTGCGAAAATGCTATTGCGGGCGCAATTTCCCTAATCGGCATTCACCAAGAAAATACCCAAAGCGCAATCGAAAAATAGCGATTTCGCAAATATATTCTCAGAATCCCTGCAGGAGTGCGACAAACCACGGAATCTGCGAAAATAAATAGCGAATTCGCTATACAAGCGCAATCGGTAATCATGAAAATTCTCAAATAGCAAAAAAAAAACAAAATCGCTGTTTGCGAGGCGCAAAATAAGGACAACCCAAAGCAGGTGGTAACCATAAAAGCCATTGGAATTTTTTTTTTTTTAAACCGTTGGCCAATCAGGAACAGGTGCAGGCCTGACCAAACACACATAATGAGAGTCAGCAGCAGCAGTTGGAGTCTCACAATGCCAGGAATGTACATGGTGGTCAGGCGGCGAAGGCTACAGCAAGCAGCACGGAGGAGACGCAGAATCCAGGACAGGATATTCCGCCAGCGGGTCACCCTGCTGGGCCAAACCAGAGAGCAGATATATGCAAAGTACCGCCTGAATGGGGAAATGATAATCCAGCTAATACAGGACCTTGACCCCCTGATGCAGCACCCAACAAGGCGGACCAATGCCGTGCCTACACATGTCCAGGTATTGTGTAGCCTGCACTTTCTGGCCTCCGGGAGCTTCCAGGGGATAGTAGCGGTTGCTGGGGGGATATCCCAGCCCACCATGTCACGCTGCCTCAGGAGTTTCGTTGACGCAATGCTGACCCAGCTACACCGACACATCAAATTTCCCACCAGCCAACAGGATCTGGACTTGACCAAGCTACAATTCTACAATGTGGCCCATTTCCCACATGTGATAGGATGCATAGACTGTACCCACATGGCCATCTGCCCACCAGCTGCAACGGAGTACATGTACCGCAATCGCAAGTCCTACCACTCCCTTAACATACAGATGGTCTGCAATGCTAAGACATACATCACGGACATAGTGGCCCAGTACCCAGGGAGTACCCATGACTCATTCATATTCCGGCACAGCGGCCTCCACACACGACTGGCCAGGGGAGACTTTGGGGAAGGACACCTACTTGGTAAGTACACTTTTTCAACAATGTCACATTGCAATGAAGTAGCTGCGCTGCACAGGCACTCACCCTCTGCTCCTCTCATTCAGGTGACAGTGGCTATGCCCTCCGTGAATACCTCCTCACCCCATACCTCAACCCTGCTACACCACAGCAAAGGTGTTACAATGTTGCACACATACGGACGAGGAATTGCATAGAACGGACTTTTGGGCTACTGAAGAGCCGTTTCCGCATACTGCACAAGACAGGTGGGGCCATGTACTACAGTCCTGAATTGTGCTGCCGCATTGTGGCTGTCTGCGCAATACTACATAACATTGCTACCAAGCGCAGGATACCTTTTGACATATCTGGCAGTGAGTCGGAAGGGGACGACCGGCCACCTGCCCATGGGCATCATGCACACGGGGAGAACCCAGCTGAAGGCCATAGACGCTGCAACCACATCACCATGAACTGTTTCTAGTGTACCCTCTCCCCTCACCCAACAAATCACAATTGCATGCAAAATGTAATAATGACACTACGCCAATGTGTGATGCCAAATTAAATCTTATTGTTTGAATCACAATAATGTTTCCAGTTGACATCCTTTCATTGCAAACAGTATTTCAGCATACTGCTGCGTCCAATACACAGGGCAGGCTTATGTTCAGCCTGTGCCTGTACAAGTACTATTCAGTCAGGTGCGCCTCCGGCGCGAAGCACCCAAGCGCCTCTCCGGCTCCTCCTCATCCACCGCACGTGTCCCTGCATTGGGCCTGGTGCTGCGTCTCAGCACCCCTACGAGTGAGGCAGAGTGGCTGCCCACACTTGAAGTCCCCTCACTGGCATCATCACCCCCGACAGTGGCAGGTACAGCAGGGTGAAGTTCCATCACGGCAGTGGTCAGGCCCTCAAGTACCCTGGCAACATCCTCGCAGCATTGAATGAGCTGCTGCTGCTGCGCCAGGCACCGGCGCGATAGCTGCGAGGTGGCATTGCCAATAACATTGTTTGACCGGGTGTAAGCCGTCAGCCGGGTCAGTAGCTGACGGTGGCGGCGGGGGTCCGTGTTGCGCTGTCTAATCATTGCAGCTGTGTTCGCCTCCATGGCTGCAGTCATGCGGGTCATCCCCTCCCCCACACCTGCCATGGCTGCCGTCATGCGGTCCATCCGGTCCCCCACACCTGCCACATTGCGGCCAATGTTATGCAGCTGCAGCTGTATGGCCCCTTGCCGGCGTGCCTGCAGCTGGTGAATCCGGAGCATGCGACGTTCGACACTCATGCTCGGCAGCCGCTGTCCATTCCCACTCCTGGTGCTGGGAGCATTGGTCTGCAGCCGAGCCGTGCCACGCCTGCTCTGCCGGCCTGCCACAGTGGGTTGCCGCTGTGTCACCGCTGTCGCGGGACCTGATGTTGATGCGCCAGCTGCTGGTGGAGTCAAGCTAGGCATTGCTGGTGCTGCAGAGGCTGGAGGCACAGTGGTAGTGTGCCGGGATGAAGGTGTTGGTGCTGCAGCAGAGGCTGGAGGCACAGTGGCAGTGTGCCGGGATGCAGGTGTTGGTGCTGCAGCAGAGGCTGGAGGCACAGTGGGAGTGTGCCGGGATGCAGGTGTTGGTGCTGCAGCAGAGGTTGGAGGCACAGTGGTAGTGGGCCGGGATGCAGGTGTAGTTGCTGCGGCAGACGCAGCAGGCTGTGTGTATAACGGCACCTCCTCGTAATCCTGTGCATCCTCATCTATGTGCAGCCTCTCGCTGTCGCTGCTGTCAGCGCCACATGTGAGGGGAAGTGGACGTACATTAGTTGCATGTATCAGTCACACGTGCAGTTGCTACATGCATGCTGGGTGACATTCCCTGACTGCCTATAGAATTGCGTACTTTTGGACCTGTCTGGCTGCATTGGGGTACTTCTACATTGTGGCCACACTACATGTCCCACAATGCTTTAGGGCATTAACTGATGTGCACCGATGGCATCACTTTGGAACATTATGGGAGGCTAAAGGGTCATGGCCATTCATAGGTGACAGGGTCGCAGTTGCATGCCACTTACCTTGGCTCTCTTGGGTGGGGCGGGATGAGTCCATTCGGGTGACTCCAATACACGCCTCTTCCTCCAGCGTGTCTTCAACGCGATCCTCCAGGGGGGTGTTTGGAGGGACTGTAGGTCCTCCCCCTCCAGTGCCCAGGGACTCTCCCAGCCTCTCGGCGACCCTCTCCTTGGCACGACCTCGGAGGTCGTACCACCTTTTCTTCAGGTCATCCAGTGACCTGTCGGCCACACCCACAGAGTTCACTGCGGCCGCTATCCTGAGCCAGATCCTGTGCCTCTCCTGCTCGGGCATCCTCCTTGAGTCTTTCCCGAAAAGTTTGGAGTGGTTCTCCACCACCCCTTCAATTAGGTGACCCAACTCTTGTTCTGAGAACTTAAGTTTCCTCTTGCGCCCGGGGTTGCTGGGCCCAGGTACTGCCTCCTCAGCCATTGCTGCAGTGGTATTGGAGGTGGTAGTCCAACTTAGCAGGTGTCCTTGCAGGAGCTGTCTCTGTTGCTGCCTCGAGGTCTGCGGTGAATGGGGGTGGGAACTGGCTGCTTCCTGGTTGTGATGTCATCACTGTGCTCGAAATGTGACTTCCCGTTTTCCCGATCTCGCGCTTTTTGCGGTCCCGCTATTGACGATCTCGCTATTAGCAATATCGCTATTCCGACACGGATGTTGCCGGAAATAGCGGTTTTCATGCGATTTTCGATGATCGGAAACGGTATTTGCGGCTGCGTGCGATTCGCTTTTTTTTCTCGCTATCCATCATGAATACCGTTTTGCGAGTCCTTAATAGCGATTCGCTATGAATCGCTATTTGGGGCTCGCAAAACGGCCCGTTGATGAATAAGGCTGTAAATGTATTTAAAAAATGGGTTAGAAAACTCTTGGAGAAGGACACCCACAACATTCTTAGAGCTGAATGCTCTAGACCCTCTATTGAGGACAAATGTTAAGACCTGTCATACCCCCAACTTGGACCACAAGCTGATTAAATTAGTTTTAAAGCTCGTTTGTGATCCAAGGAAAGGGATGGAAAGATCCCAGAAGGGGTGCCAGGACCGTCTTTTCAACATACTGGGACCACTAGCCAGAATCATTGACTCTGCCGAGGAAAGCCATATCAATGGCACTCCCCTTAACACTGATCTGATCAGAGGCTGGAGCCAAAGGGCACTTATTCTTCTGGGAAATGCCAACGCAAGCCTGAACGCAGAAAGCTAAAGAGTCGTTCTCACTAACATTAATCCTAGACTCAGTGATATGGCGGATAAAGAACCCTCACAAAACCCAAAAGGATTACTCTTTGGAGAAGATCTCATCAAATCCCTGGGAAAATACGTCTCCACATTCACTGCCTTGGATGAGGCCCAACAGAATATGCGGAAAGTCTTTAATCCAAACCTTTTTGGAAGGGCCGGAAGAAGGGACCTCTCTTCCGGCCATTTTAATCAAAGGCCCTATTCGAGATCCTGTGGTTACGGAAGAGGGTACCAGCAGTACAACATACCTCATTTCTACCCCCAGCGAAATAGAGGACAACACACTACAGGGTTTAGATCCCGTGGAACTTCCAACTCCAACATCCCTTCAAGTGAGTATTTCGCTCCTCCTCCTTCCCCTTCTTCCCCCCAAAAAGTGGGTGGCAGACTCAAACACTTTATTCACAACTGGTGACTGATCACCCAAGATCCTTGGGTCCTAAGTACCGTCAAAGGTTTCATGATAGATTTTACACATACTCCTTTTCAAACCTCTTTCCCGAGATACTTACCTCTCTCCCAAGATCAACAAAACAAATCTCCTCCATGCTTCAGAAAGGAGTGATAATAGAGGTTTCCCTAGAAGCGTTAAGGTTTATAAACACTCTCTTTCTTGTGAAAAAAAAGAAAAAGGGTTGGAGACCTGTCATGAACTTAAGAGTACTGAACACGTTTTTGGTCTACAGGCACTTCAAGATGGAGGGTATCCACCTCCTGAGTGATCTTATTTTAGAAGGGGACTGGTTAGTCAAACTGGACCTAAACGATGCTTACTTCACCATTCCTATGGCCGAAGCCCTCCAATCCTTTCTTCAATTTATGTAGAAAAACATCTATATCAATTTCATGCACTCCCTTTCGGTTTCTCTTCTGACCCCTGGTGCTTTACCAAGGTCATGAGGACTGTCGCCTCATCCCTAAGAGTAAAGGGCATTCGTCTAATCATATACCTGGACGGCATCCTTATAATGTTGCAAGACCTTTCACAATTAGAGCAAGATTTGAAGACTGTTATGGACCTACTAGAAAGCTAAGGTTTCATCATAAACAATGAAACATCTATTCTGATCCCTTCCAGGACTCTGGAATTCCTAGGTTTTACAGTAGATACATCAAGATGTCTTCCCTTACTCCCTACCCAAAAAATTGCAAAAACTAGGCTGGAAATAAAACATGTCCTGATACATCAAGATTTATCTTTGCGGGAACTAGCCAGATTACTGAGTCTCCTTTCCTCATCCATCCAAGCCATTTTTCCCGGTCCCGTAAACTATCGGGCCCTTCAAAGGGTTATAGCGAGAGCCCTGGGATTGGGCCTCTGGTACGGAGACCGAATTACTGTAGATCAGGAAGCCCAATTGGAACTAACCTGGTGGCTCGAGAACCTGGATGCATGGAACGGCAAGGCAAGCTTTGGCTCAAAACCAGAGTTTGTTTTAGAATCAGATGCGAGCCTTCATGACTGGGGAGCTTGCCTTCTCAATCAGAACACTGGTGGTATCTGGTCACTAGAGGAATCCTCTCACCACATAAACTATTTGGAACTAACAGCCTTGATGCCTTGATGAGCTTCAAACACTCTCTCCAGGGCAGGTCAGTCATCCTGAAGATGGACAACATGTCCACGGTAGCCTATATAAATCGCCTGGGAGGCATCAAATCTGCGGACCTTTCGAATTTAGACAAGAAACTTTGGATGTTTTGTTTAGACCACAAGATCGCTCTCAAAGCGGAATACCTCCCTGGGAAATTGAACATCTCTGCAGACTGGAACTCAAGGTTCCTGTTAGATCTCAGTGATTGGAAACTCAATGTATCCGTCTTCTGTACCCTCAACAGAATCAGGGGTCCCCTAGAAATAGACTTATTTGCAAGCAGACTAACTTTTTAATTGAAGAACTACTTTAGCTGGATGCCCTACCTTGGTGCTTTGGAGTCAACGCCTTCCTTCAGAGTGGGAGTTTATCACTTCTTGACTGGAGAGTGTCAGGAAATCCAAAAGAAATCTCATGACTTTCGACAACAGCTGCAACTCTCCTCGAAGAGTCTTGGGCCCCGGGCATTCACCAGAGATATAAAAACATATGGTACGTTGGTGCCTGAAAAGGAACCTGGGTTCCTTGGTAGCATCTATTGATGACATATTTAACTTCCTTGTTGAACAATTTGAAAGAGGTCTCAGCTATAGAACTATCAGTTGGTATGGATCATCTATTTCTGCTGGCCATGTCCTTCTCAACAGTAAAACGGTAGGTAAAAATGTCATTGTTTGCAGAGCGATGAAAAGCATTCGCTTAAGAAGGCCTCCTAAGCCTAAATATGAAAGCCTCTGGGATGTCAAATTAATCCTTGATCCTTTCAATAACTGGCCTGTTAATTCACTCCTTAAAAGGAAAAACCTTTCAATTAAGTTGGCTACACTTTTATGCCTAATTTCATGCAGAAGGGTCTCTGATGTCAAAGCCCTTAAGATTACGAATAGATCGTATAACATGTATGGCGTTAAGTTTGAGATTTATAGTAGAACTAAGACTATGTCTGATTTAATTTTTTATCCACGTTTTGATTTATGTCGAAAACTTTGCGTTGTGGATTGCTTGAAAGAGTATGATCGCAGAATGTTTTCTTTTCCTCCCCAAGGTGTGAACCAATTACTTATTTCCTTTGTTTAACCCCATAAAAGTATAATATCGACTTCTATTGCTAGATGGGTTAAAACCGTTATGAATTTGGCTGGTATTGACTTAAAGAAATTTCAAGCTCACTCCCTTAGAGGTGCTATGGTCAGTAAATCTCTCTGGTCTGGAGGTAAGTTGGATGCCATCCTCAAAGCGGCTGACTGGTTGAACGCTAGCACCTTTGCACGCCACTATTGCAAATCTATTGAACATATGTCTAATGTAGTGTTACAGGACAACCAACATGCATAATGTAGCCTCCGTTCTTGTAATGAAATTGTGATTCTCCTATTACCGTGACTAGAGAATCTGGATTTCATTATAGACACGGAGGCTGACATTAAACCCACCCGTCCCACCCCTTGGTGGTCTTATAATGATTTACTTCTGTCTTTACGGTAAATTAATGTTCTTTTATTGAGAGTACTTGTATTATTTCTTACCTCTTCTATTATCTTGTAAAGTTTTATACTCTTGTTACGTTCAGGAGGTATTCGCTTCTCCTTCTTTTCAGGTAACCCTTCTTAACTATGAGACGTTCGGCCTTTGGATTTACCCTTGTTGTTCCTTCTCCTTCATTTTGCTCAGCCGAGGATCATTTAGAAGCTTAGATGTGTCAAGTTTGATGGACTTACTATCTTCTCTACATTTAAAAGAGGCAGATTGTTGATGGCTCATGCCTTTTACATATTGTAAAATGTTCTGTTCTGGAACCTTTCGTATTGTGATGTATGTGGCTGCTTGGACTGCATTAAAGGAATAATGCATAATGTCAGCCTCCGTGTTTTTAATGAAATCCAGATTCTCTAGTCATGGTAATAGGAGAATCACAATTAAATAAAAAACAATACCAAATCAGCACAGACCAGACCCAAAAAGTAGAACTTGAGATATGAATTCTTAAAGAATGATGGGTAAAATAGCACTTAGAAGCAATGGAGGGAAGGCAGATACAGGGACCCACTTTGGACCACTAAAAAAAGTACCTTGATCCTGGTTGTGTCAACATCGAGGACTATGAGTGGTGCAGCTGATGCGATGCATCCGTTCTGATTCTGAACAGAAGGAGATGAGGCAATTTTCTCCACACAACGCCAGCAAAAGATCGGTTCCAGGGGTGAAGCCCTTATCCCGAATGCAATCTATTAATTCAGCTCTTGTGGTAGAGGATGCGTCAGTTCTGAAGGTGATGCGCTGGTTCAGAAGGCGATGCACCAGTTCAGATCCGTGCAAAGGAGAAGAGGCACCACTTCTGAACCCAGCAACAGCAAAGGTGCCCCAGTTTTGATGAGGATGTGTGAGTTGGCTGAAGAAGCACTTAAGGCCTCACTTCCAAGGGTCCAGTACTAGGGTTAGACCACTTGACAGAGGAGACTCACAGATGGCAGAGTCCAGATGCAGTTACAAGATAGAAATATTTTATGCCCCTGGGACTTCAAACCAAGAGGCAAGCCAGTAATCCCGTAGAGTAACACTGAGTTTAAGTATTGCAGATCCACTTCTTCTCACACAGACAGGGGAACAGCAGGCAGGAAGGAAGCACATCAAGGCAGGAGTCCAGCAAAGCAGCAGTCTAGCAGACTTCAACGGCACATCTGTTCTTCTTCCTGGCAGAGCCTTCAGAGGTCCGAAATTGTACTGGAGTGGTAGTGTCTGAGATCCAGTACTTATACCAAGTTGTACCTTTGCAGTGGGGGAGATTTCAAAAAGGGTCTTTGACATGCACAGGGGTCCTTCCTTCCTGTCCTGGCTCCAGGCCCACTACAGAGGGTATGCAGCTCTTTGTGAGTGGATAAGACATAGACAATTTGGGTGCAACTGTGAAGCCGTTCTCAGCCCCCCATCGCCCAGGAGGGCCCATGAAATCGCACCTAAGCTTCCTTTTTGTGCAGCTGTCTAGACGGAAATACACAATGCGCAGCTGTCACTTTCGCAAAACATGTATCAGGTGCCAAATTCCAGCTTTCAATGTTCAGAATTGCAATTTAAAATCTGACTTCACTATACGTTATGATTTAAAACAGTGATTCCAGAGACACCAGACTTGAGGGGCCTATCTCTTCCCAATTTGAAATCACACTTATAAAATGTAATAAGGTAACCCCTATCTTATCATGTGGGAGAGATGGGCCCTGCAATGGTGAAAAACAACTTTAGAGGTTTATCTCACTAATAAAACATGTACACATTAAAAGTACATTCCCTGACTTTTAAATACATTACACCACGCCTCATGGGTGACTTATATGTTTAGAAAGAGGTTTATCTTGTTAGGTCAAAATGGAACTCTAAACTGCACAGGCAGGCTCTTCAATGGCAGGCCATAGCCATGCTTAAAGAGCTACTTAAGTGGGCGGCTCAATGAGTTATGCAGGCCCATTAGTAGCATTTAATTTACAGGCCCTGAGAACATGTAGTGCACTTTAATATTGAGTATATTAAGTATGCCAGTTGGGGATGAGACAATATTACCACATTTATGGGAGAGAAAACAAGCACATGTTAGCCGTGGTAAAGTGAAAGCCATTTTCCAACAAATATCATATATCCCAGGGCCGGTGAATTAAATGCTACTAGTGCGTCTTCACCACTTATGCAGCCCCTTGAAACATATCCTAGGTCTGCCATTGCAGCCGGAGTGTAGTTTCAAATTGCCAATTCAACTTGGTAATATAACCACCTTGCTAAACCTTAAGCATCCCTTTTATTGCTTAAAAGTCACCCCTAAGGTAGGCACTAGGAAGCCCATAGGGAACGGCGCACTGTTAATAAAACAGTGTACAGGTACTTTTACATTTTACATGTCTTGGTAGTGAAAAACGCCTACATTGTTTTTTCACTACTCTGAGGCTTACCTCTCCCACAGGATAACATTGGGTTACCAAATTACATTTAACAAATGTAAAAGTTTTTTTTTTAACAGGTGAACATTTCTTGTTTGGGATCTGAGAAATTGTAATAGAAAATTCTTTTTAATGGTAAAATCAGATTTTAAATTCCAATTTTTAAAATGCCACTTTTGAAAAGGTGCAAAAGAAACAATTGATGGACGGAATACTGGACAATGCAATCATTCACCCCCAGTCACAAGGATCTGGATTTAATCCATCTTTCCTTTGCTCACCACACCACCCCAGTTTTGGAAAGTTGGCATTTTCTTGCCCTCATTATTTGGAGCCTGTTCCTTTGTCACATAAATGGGTGTAGTTGGAAGCTGGACTTTGTTTATTCATCTCAGACAGCCAAACAATAAAGGGTTTAGCTGTGCTTTATTAGGAAATCAACTGGTAGGATGGGGCAGTGTGAGGGGGCCGACTCAATGTCTACCATACCTCTCTTTCCTTTACGCTCTGGGGGTCATATCCGTCCAAACACTGTTTCCCTGAGGCCAGGAGAGAAAGGGTTAACTATACCTAATGACTCTTATGTGTAGAAGCGAGTCCTGTGGCTGGCCCAATTAGAACAAGGTGAGGCGGGGCCAACGCCTGGTAAGGAGGGCCTGAAGAACCTGGAAGGTGAGCTGAATCCAGCGGAACAAAGATGTTGGAGCACGGGAGTGAACGAGGACGCCGGGCCAATGGATCCTGTCCAGGAAGGCCTCGACCGTCAAAGCAGAGACTCCAGGAGCCGGACACCAAAGACGATCAGGAGACCTGGTCCGAGGAGTGGTGGATACACCCGGAGGATACCTGTGAGTCACCGCAATGCACGAGAGTTGCGGCTATTGCGGTATATGAATCGAGAGTGGGGAGGGAGTGAAGGGAGGGAACTGGGGAATGGGCCACACCACTATATGCACTGTGTGTCATTCTTGCCACTAGCATCCTGCACTTCGTCCAAACCCTCATGTTCCCTCTGCACGGGTCCCGTGTTTTGCACATTCCTCCTCATCGAGCACCTGACCCTCGGGGACGCTGACAGATGAAATAGTGTGTACAAACCCTACTTTATGCCTCCTTTTTTCTTCAGTGAATGAATACCGAAGGGACGAGATACTGGTGCATCCTCAGTGCCCTGAAGCTAAGGGACTGTTCAAATGGGATAACACATCGGTAGTGTTGTCATTTTGGGGACTGTCTCACGTGCAGTTCGTATGCAGTCTCTCTTTTCTTTCGCTGCATGCACGCCTCTCACTTGGGAATGGTGGTACCTGTTTCTCTTTGTTGTTTTGTTACATTATATCAACGAACACTAATTAATTGTTTTTTCAAATGAATGTTGATCAAAGTGAATCTATGAACATTTCCTATTTATTCTGTTGATTATCTCTTGCTGGGAGGGAGATTTAATACTTGGCGACCTCATTAGCGCCTTTTGACTGAATTTGGGTGGAGACTTTTCCTGTTTTGCGGAGGGCCCTATTCTGACAGAGAAAAAAACCCAGTATAACTTACCACCCTTCTCTTTCCTCTTTTCTGAGCCTCTTGGGGTATCTCTCTAACAAGGAGAAAGACGAACCACCTTGGAAGATCACGGCCGAAGATACAGAGAGGAGGAAGAGGGTATACCACTTGGCTATGCTGACTTTTGGTTCTTGCTATTATCAATAAAGGTCTTGTTACAATTCATCCCCGAATTTGGCCTCCTAGATTCTCCTTCCACCCATCCCTCTCGCACATGGTGCCAAAAGTGGGATCAGTGAGGATGGAGGCCACAATACAGAAAATGGCAGAGGGCCACTACAGAAAATGGCAGAGGGCCAAGTAAGACTGGGCCGTGTTATGGAGAAGTTCCTGGCTGTTGCTGAGGAGGATAGGAAGAAACTCCACAAAACTCTATCAGAACAAAACTAGACCCAGGAAACCGGTAGGCTGGCTGATACCCTTGGCCAACAAAGGAGCCATTCTACCTTCCCCTCAGTTGTTCTACAAAAATACATCAGCGGGAAGGACCCCGATTTTTTTTCTTCTAAATTCGAGAGGATGGCAAGTGCAGCTGGATGGACCATTGACAAATGGGGCCAATACCTGGGACCCTTATTGTCGGTGACCTTCAGGCTGCGTACCAAGCGGCCAATCAGCTTAGTCTCACACAATATGATGAGGTGAAGAAAAACATACTAGAAAGGCTGGTAATTGATGAGGAAACCTACAGAATTCATCTGCGACAAGTGAAGGAAGGACCACAGGAAACCCTGAGAGCGCTCTCCTAAAGTGCTCTGGACCTGACTGACCGGTGGCTATAACCTCTAACCTCCTGGAGAGGGTCTATCTGGAACATATTTTGTCCTCCTTGTACCCCCTGAGCAGAAATCGGTGGTGCAACACCCACATTTGACTTTTGAACGGGCACTAGAGATCGCTAGCGCTTTCAATCGAGCCCAGGAGCTCCAACGGGGCCGGGAGGAACACCACTGGAAGCAGTCTAGTGGGGGCCCTATCAGGGCAATCAAACCACTCATGCCCCGCAAACAGGACACAGTGACATTGTTGCTCAATCCCTTACCTATTCCCATCAGACCACCACTGCACCCTGGACCCCAATGTTTCACGTGTGGGGCTTTCGGTCACATTTCCCTGGTTTAGTCCCCAAAAGGAGGAACCCATGGAGATTGGGCTCACCCGTTCCTATTACTTTAGTCCCACTGGAAATAAACCCCCTTACTATAATACAGTAAGGGCCAACGGTGAAAACAGACAAGCTCAGATGGACACAGGCTGTATACAGAGTGTGAAACAGCCTTCTGCGATACCGGAAGGGGTCACACGAATGACAGGAGTGGTTAACATTCAGTGTATGCATGGGGATAACAAGAGGTCCCCCACCACTGATGTGCAGATACAGCATGGGCCCTCCTTCAAACCAGTTCCCCTGCGGCTAGGGTTGATTACCCGATAACAGGAACCCCTGGTGCTGTGCTCCGATTATCCCTACCTGTCAACATCCATATCAGAGAAAGGGGGGTACATCTCCCTTTTCCCAGATGCCCTGTCTTGCCTTTCTCCAAGGGAAATCCTGGAAAAGCGGGAAACAAAAGAAACGAGAGAAGAGAGACTGGATCCAATTTGCCTTACCCCAGAAAATGGAAGAACCCATGTGGCAATACGACAGGCGGATCTTTGCCACCCAGAGGGAAGACCCCACCCTGAGAGAAGCTTGGAATAGGGCCACTGTCACTGAAGACCCTGAACAAGTAGGTCCTCAAGTTCCTCACTACGCGGGGGTTGGTGTATAGAAAAGGAGGGAACGGCCAACCTCTTCATTTACTGGTGCCCCAACCATACAGAGAGAAGGTGATGTTTCTGGCTCATAGCCATCTCTTAGGGGGGCACTTTGGGGAGGAGAAGACGGAAAAAACGATCTTGAAAAGGTTCTATTGGCCGTGTATATACCAGCAAATACATAGGTATTGTAAGGAGTGCCCCATCTGCCACAAGAATAGCCGATCCCTGCTCTCTAAGGTTCCCTTATGTCCTCTACCCATTATTAGTCAGCCCTTTTCCCGATTAGGGATGGACATGATCGGACCTTGCTCCCCTCCCAAAGTGGTTGTAGGTATGAGTTGGTGTTAGTAGAGTACACCACCTGCTTTCCCGAAGCGGTCCCTTACAACATCCAAACGTTTGCAAATCGCAAAACCCATGACAGATGGGTTAGTTGACAGGTACAATTTCACTAAGTATGGGCGGATTTTGCGAATCTGGCGTACGCGAACTTGCGTATTTACGGATTCGCAATCCGCAAAATCCGCGAACTCTCGCGAATTTGCGGATTTTTGTGTTTTTTTGTGTTCGCAAGGATTTCTGCCAGTTCGCGAGGTTTGTGTACCAGTTCGCAATTGCGAACTTACTTGTCGGCTCGCAACGGCCGCGACTATGTTGTTTCTACGACTGGTTCATCTTCACAGGTTCACAGCACCCTCTGTTTCACCACTGCCACCCTCTGGTACACCCATGCCACCCTCTGGTACATCACTGCCACCCTCTGGTTGGTTTATCACTGTAGATTATGGGGGTGAAAAAAAGCAAGCACACCTGCCCTGCTTCAACTGCCATGAATTAATTTGGGGTTGATTAATGTGTCACTGATTTTTAAACTTCCAGTCTGGCTGGCACCTGCTTCCTTCCTTATCTGTAATTTGCTTTTTGTTGCAGTGCAATTTTTTTTCACAGGACCTTTATGGCCTACTTGTAGCTATTCTATGAGCCTGCTGTGAGGGTCAGAGCAGGGTCATAGAAAAGTTGCAAATAGGCAACTGAACTCTGGAGGGGCCCCTCAGGAAGCACTAGAGTGAATGGTTACTAATGTTAAGATTGAACTTTTGCACCTGCTGAGTGCTTTCAGTTTTGCAAAAATTGTTTTTCTGCAATTTTGCGTGATTTGCAGGGCGCGAATCCGTGCGAGATCGATTTCGGAAGCCGCAAATTCGTGCGAATACACGATTTGTTTTTTTTGCTGGGTGTTTGTTCGCGTGTTTTTTTGCGTGTTCGCAAGCCGCTTGTAGCGCAACGTTTGCGAAGTTACCCTAGCGGTCATACATGGGCGCGGCCATCTTGTTTGCGTGACGTAATTCCGTTTCCGGGCGCTATGTGAAATCTCGCAAAGTGTGCGGCTCGCTAGTACAATTTCGCGTGTGATCGCGAGGAAAATCTTGCGCGAACTTACCCACGCAGTCGTGAACGGGCGCGGCCATCTTGTTTCTCATTCATTGCTATGGTTCTGGGCATGCTCTCTGTATCCTCTCTGAATCTCTGCCATCCTTTGCTTGTTTGAAGTTTTTTTTTAATCTATTTTACTTATTATCTATCCCTCTATTTTTCTAGCTCTATATTTTTGTGTTTTCCGCTACTTTTTGTTAATTTTAAACTACTTTTTTAAACGCTTTTCTTTTCTTTTTCCCTGTTCTATTTCTTCTTTATTATTTTGCTTCCTTTCTGCCCAGACCATGGCAAAGGGAGCTGGGAAGAAGCCCGCGAAGGGGAAGGGTCCCGCACCCCGTGCCCGGCTGCCGTGCGGGCGTTTGAGGGGGGAGACAGTTATAGCTCGGGAGATTTTTAGTGCGGAGGAGGTGGCCGCACTAGTCTTTCACGTCCAGCGCCGCCTCCCCAAGACCATCATGGGAGGCGGCAAGATCGCTACCGGCTACGGGATCCGGGAGCGCCGGAAGCGGTGGTAGAAGGTGTGCCGGGCCATGTTTGAACACTCTGGGGTCCGGCGCACCTATAACCAGGCCACCCACCGCTGGACGGATCTCATGGACCGGGAACGCGACTTGCTGGACGTGCTCGGCATAGAGATCCCCGGGCTTGGTGAGTAGTAGTAGCTATTTCTAGCTATTTCATCACTACTCTGTTTTCTCCCGCTCTGTGTGTTATTATATTGCAAATTTTTGTTTTTTACCAAGAGCAATAAACTTGCGCCGGAACGTCCTCTGATGGCGCAGGGCTTTACAACGTGATGCATCTCCCATATGCGTCACGTTGTTAATATACGCCGCACCATGGCGCCTCTTTTGTTCTGCCGCTGCGTCACAAAAGTCACGCAACAATGAAGCAAAAGAGCCGCTAGGGGCTTCTAAATCAGCCCCTACAGACTCAAGTCCAGTCCTTCCTTTGTACACATGGCGATAAGAAGAAATAGTGGTGGTGGATTGATAGTTTGAGTATTCACTGATCTGCAATCACGATGGACTTTGTCTGTCACTTCGCGTGCTGCGGACTGCTGCCTGCCAGGCCTAGACAAACCTTTTTAGTAGTTTGTTTAGTGAGTTACATAAGAACTTTCCAAGTCGACGGTCCGCAAATCAAGCAATACTAATAACATAGTAGACCACATGAGATCGGTCAATATATCCCGTGGAATAGTTGTCTATTTGCTATTTTGCCAAAATATTTTGTTATTGTTCTTTTGAAATGTTTGATTTGGTTGACAAATATCATCCATGTTTTCTGGTCTTTCTTTCTTTCATGTTGTACATCAGCTCCCCCCAGGGGCAAGAGGGCATTGGATGAGGCTGCTGCTGCTGCTGTAGAAGGCCAGGATTGGCCAGGCGAGGGCAGTGGCCCCAGTAAGTTTTCATTTTAATATAGAGTACCTATTTTTTCCTAGCGTTCCTCATTCGATTTTTTATAAATCGTCTTTGATCTTCTTCTAGACTGTATCTAAATTCTTATCCTGCCTCGACTATGACTCCCTGTGGTATTACTAGATTATTCTCATTGGTCTGTCTGTGTAGCTAACTAAGATTGCACATTTGGCAATTCCATTGGACTCCCATTCTAGTCAGCAATAGCTCTATGCACTGAGCCTTCCCTGGAAAAAGGAACATTTTTACTTTAGATTAGACAGTCACAAATTATTACATTGTTTTCTGTTTTTTTTCACATTTCTTTATTCCTAGACCAAATATTATATAGTAGTGAGTGGTGTATTCTAACATTCTTAAATGTACTTTGTAGGTGGAACATCTGGTGGCGGGGCCAGCGCGGAGGTGGTGGTGGTGGATGAGGACTCGGAGGACATTTCTGGGGAGGAGGCGGTGCAAGTGCCGGACGACACCAATGTGCCTGTGAGGGTTCACACGGTGGTGGCGGGCAGAGGTAAGCTATATATTCCTTACTTATTGAGATTGAAGACTGCAGAGTGTGCTTTCTGCACGGTGTATCAACCAGGTAGTAGCCTCCTCTAAATGTACTTCGACTTAGCTGTGAAGTTTTTGGCGAGAAGAATCCCAATCAGATCTGAGATGAACTTGATGGATGGGATGAACGAAAAGCAGTATTTTATGTGCATATGTCTGTGGTTACTGCTTTTGTCACAGAGATTCTTTTGTTAGTGTGCACATAAAAAAACGAAAAGCGAAAGAAGGGTGTAAGTAAGTGTGGAAGGACGAGAAATTTAATGATGACTGGCAAAGAAGAATGATATGTGTTTGCTTGGTCCCCAAGGTGGCTGAGAAGAATATGGTATGGTGCATGGCTGGGTGAATGATGAAGCAAGAATGGGTGGAAGGAGAACAGCCTTGGTGGGTGAAACAGAAACTGTATGTGTGCATATACTTTGAATGGATGGATGCCTGGATCATGGTACTATCTGACTCTTAGATAGCATATGTGTATCTAGAGAGAGTAAACGGTCACTGGATGAACTAAGTCAGGGTCTCCAAACCGGTCCTGGAGGGCCGGATACATGCCAGATTTTTAAAATAACTACATGTATCTCAATGGGGATATCCCAAAAATCTGGCATGGATCCGGCCCTCCAGGACCGGTTTGGAGACCCCTGAACTAAGTGTTACTTTGAAGAGCATGTAACACCGCACCCGCACGTCCGTTCCAGTGTAGGAAAGGCAAGGAAAAGAAGTTGTAATTTTGTCCAAATACTACCATGAATAGTAGCAGTAGTTTGTATGCAACTGCAAGCACAGCATATATCCGGTTATTGCGGTGGACCCTCCGTACCTCTCTTAATAATTTTAGTTTAGTAGTAGTACGTCATTCATGTGTGGGTGTATCACTGTTCACTCAAAAAAGCAAAGCACCTAAAGTCATCCCATATGTAATCAAATACATCCCATGTGAAGTGATAGATAATCAGATTATTTAGTTTCTTCTTTTTCCTTCTCTAGTACTCATTTGCACTGTAGGGTGAAAGTTAAATTAATTAAGCAGTAGCCCTTTTAACAGAGTATTCTCAGTGCCACCTGTAATGGAAAAATATGAGCTTCACCACCTGCATGTACTGTACCGGTACAGCAACGCAAGTCTGTCTCACTCATCATGGTGTGCGTCTGTTTTTCTCGGGTGCAAGTTCACTGTGCTGGCATTATGCTGGCTTGTAGAAGATAACGTACCAATTTTCATAAACAAGAGAGAAGAAGAAGAATAAGACTGGTGTACTGCTGTCATAGTCGACTGTAATGGAAGTCCATAGTGCTCGTAGAATTTGTTCCTTAAACTCACACTAATGTTAGAGCAAGCCAAGGATGAAGAAGTGGGAGGTTAGATAGATACTGGCCTCAATAGTTATGTACTGTGCTTTCAAGTTGCTACTTGTACTGTGACACAACTTTCTGCTCAATCATTTTGTGTTAATCTTAAGAGCATTGGTTACAGACTATGTCTTTCTTTCTTTATATAGTTGCTCCTTCCAAATCCAACAAACCATCAAGGAAGGAGCAGGCTCGAATGGCCCGGCAACGGAGGCTGGATGCCACTGTTGCAGAATATCGGCGGCTGCTGGCCCTGGAGGAGGAGGACACGCAGTCTACTAGTACATCTACTGCGACAGCTGCATCCTCCTCCGGGACCACACAGGCTGCCAGCCAGCGCAGTGCTCCAGCGGTACGGAGCCGGGCTACCAAAGCCAACCGCCACCGCCGAGCAGCAAAGACATCAGCTGCCCCCCACAGGAGTTGCAAGTTACGCCAGCGCCGCTTATCCTTCAGAGTGTCCTACCTGGAGAAGGAGGTCTTAACCTATAAGAACTTGGTGGAGGGCCTCCGCTTCAACCATGCCAACCTCCGCAAGGAGTATGATGCCCTGGCCGCTACAGTGAACAGCATCCTGCCGTAGTGTCCCTTGCCCCTTTTTTAGAGACTTTTGGGGGGTGGGATTTGGGAGTTGGGTTCTTTTTGGGACTTTTGAAAGACAATCGTTGGGGTTAGGGAGGGTCTTGAGGGAGATTATTTTGTTAGGGCTATGCAAATATACTTTTTGAAACTTTATCTGAGCATACCTAATTTTTACTGCTTTTGAGTCTGGTGGGTGGTGGTTTAACAGTAAGTTTGTTTTCCTGAAACTTAAGTCTGTGTCATTTTCTTCCTTTAAGTGTAAATGGCTAAATGTTTTCAACACTAAGTGCCTCTCACAGAGTAAGTGATCCCCCATTTCCCACCATGGATTTTCTTCAAATCACTTGCAACAAAAATGACACATTCCCACGAGTGCTCTAAAACCCCAGAACTCAGTTGCAAAAATCAAGAACACCCCGAAACACATGCAATCCTGCTGCTAGGGCTAACCCTAACGAACCCTAAGTTACAAAAAGTGCCAAAACCTTTTTCCTCATGGATGTTGTTTAAACCAGTTTTATCCGGTATTAGACCTTCCCAGCAATGTCCCCAGACCCGTCAACCAAGGCGAAAACAAGTAGAAGACCCCCAAACAGCCAAAAAGCAAAGTACAAAAATGTGGACTTAGTCACTTTTCTGAAAATTTGCAAAATCATTCAGCGCGCGCTCTGCAGCTAGGCCCTAACTTCCCTCTGCCTCCATGGATTTCCTTCAAACCTCTTTCTATCTAAACTATCCATACCCAGTAGTGCTCCCAGACCCCGAAACCCACCCACAAACACCAGGAAGCCCCCCAAACAGGCCCCCCCTAAAACGCTACATTGAGCGAAAAGTCAGAAAATGCAAAACCTTTTTCCTCATGGATGTTGTTTAAACCAGTTTTATCCGGTATTAGACCTTCCCAGCAATGGCCCGGTCTGGACTGTTCCCATGGGGCACAGGGCAATTTCGCATTCTCCGCGGAACGCAAAATTACCCAGATTCCGCAAAATTGTCGAGCGGAACGGAATTTAATACCCAGGCGTATTGAAAACACAGTGTCAGGGATAACCTGTGTGGTGCAGCTTGAAACCTGCTGAACAGACCTATTACAATCCCACTCTGGCAGGTAGTAAATACTGATATTATATGTTAAACAAACTACCCTTGAGCACACCTTGCTGGCCACATGGTAGGGTGAATAATATTAAAGAGTGACATGTGTGACATTAGAAATGGCATGTTACCCCAGTGACTAGGCCCAAAACAACATTGCTACCAGGTACAGATTCCCCACCTGCCGCACAGCTCCACCTGTGTGCCCGCTCCTGCCTCCCAGCTGCTCCTCCCTCCCTCCCCGCCTTAGATGGCGGCCGCTGCGCGGCAGTGAGATCGACCCCTGACCCTGCTTGCAGGTCAGGTTGCTCCCCACCTGCCGCTCCACCTGTGTGCCTGTGCCTCTCCCCCCTGTGCTGCCGCACCACCGTGAGTTTGATCCTGCTGTTGCCCCAGTGGTAGTTTGTCCTCATTTTGTGCCTTGTAACCTGTGTTTCCGGGAATTGCTGTACTGTTCTGTTTCTGCTCTTTCCTCGTTTTTGCCTCGTATCCCCCCTCCCCCCTTTTTTCCCCTGTTTCCCCTACCCGTTTCTTGCCGCTGCTCCCCTGCGGTCCCATCCCCTCGCTGTCCATTCGCTGCCCCGCTCCCGCCTCCCAGCTGCTCCTCCCTCCCCCCCACCTTAAATGGCAGCTGCGCCGCACCAGAGGCATGCCCGTCTGTGCGCTGCGCCTGGATACAATGCCAGCACACTCCACGCACTCAACACCGGCAGAGACCACACTTGCTTCCAAGCCGCCCGTAACAGACTCACGGACCTTTCTCCTGCCGCACCTGCAGCTTCACCTGCGACAGAGCCACCAAACCCCCAAGGACCAGACCCAACCACCTCCGCTGCATACTCCTGAACAGCCGCTCCGCATGCAAACACGCCGTCGAGCTCTGGGACCTGATCGACACCTCTGCACCAGACGTTGCCTTCCTGACCGAGACCTGGTGGAGCGACTCCTCGGCACCCGACATCGGCAACAAGATCACCCGCAGGGACCGCGGCAAGGGAATCGGAGGAGGAATTGCTATCAGCCACAAGTCCTCCATCAAGGTCTCCACCGACGCGGATGACATCCTCAACACCGCCGAACATCTGCACTTCCGGATCCACACCGACCCCAACACCACCCTCAGAGGAGCACTCGTCTACAGACCCCCCGGACTCCGGGCACAGTTCAGCTACTCCATCGCAATTTCAGCGGCATCCTGCATGGAAGGACCTTACTAGTCAAAAAGTGACAAAGTCAAATTCTGCATTTGGACTTAGAAAATATTTCAATGCTTTTCATCATAAATGTCTTAAAACCTTTTTCAGAAGTGTGGCTTAGAAACGTTTTTAAACTTTTCTACTTCAAGACATTGAGCAGGACCACTCCACTCCACTGCCTCAGATTGAACGGTGACAAAACTGAGGTGCTGGTTGTGGGCAAATCACCATCAGTCTGGACCTCAGCATGGTGGCCCCAGATGCTTGGGCCACTTCCTGTGCCAAATGATCAAGTTAAAAACCTGGATATTTGGATTGATTCCAAAATTTCATATGACTACCACACCAGACTTGTGGCAGGCACGTGTTTTGGTATTCTGCGTGGTCTCAGAAAGACTCTGGATCTGCTCCCTGTTACGGCCAGGAAAACCCTAGTCCATGCTTTGGTCACTTCTAGGCTGGACCTTGGGAATGTCCTCTATCTGGGAGCTAATGTGAAATGTCTCCAGAGACTACAGCACATCCAGAATGCTGCCGCCCGTACTGTGTTGATGCTGCCTAAAAGAACCGCTTCTAAAAAAGCCTTAGAGACGCTACATTGGTTGGCAATTAGGGAGCGTGTCCAGTTCAAAGCCCTCTGTGTTAGCCATCGGATTACACAGGGGAAAGGACCTCACTTTCTTCTTAACCTACTAACACCCTACACCCCGACTCGTCTTTTGAGATCTCAGGGGGCGGACTTAATGCAGATTCCTAAAATCAGAAGAGCCAGAATGGAAGGGAGGTCCTTCTGGTTCTTGGCTGCCCGCTCGTGGAATACCCTTCCCCTCAGGCTTTGTATGGAAGCCTCAGAGGCGGTTTTCCGGAAAGATTTAAAGACCTATTTATTCCCCAGCGGATAAGCATAGCCGGGGTCGGGATGGGGATAACGTAATCAGTTTGCAGGCTGGGGGCTAATTGCTAGCGGGTGGACATACGGGCTAGTGTAACCAGGCGCTGTATAATCTCAGATTATTATTATTATTATTATTAGAGTAGGAATTCTTTGTAGGCGGGCTCAAATCGTGACTAGAGGCCTGAGTTAGATCTTGACGGTATTACCATCGAGCTGCTGTGGTCCCAAGTACTCCATCAATCTGGTGGCGGTCCACCCATCGTATTTGGATTTTGCTGCAATAGGCAGGTTCTTGTCGCTGCGGCAGTCTTGTGTGCTAGCTAGCAGTACTGTATCGCTGTCAAACCAGCGGGATTGCGCTGAGCAATTTAGATGTTCTCGTTGTGCTGGCAGTGTCCTGACAGCAGAGTTCTGATGGAGTGAGGCCATAGTGATGTGGAGACAGGTAAGTACAACGCATTTTCACCTCAATACATCTATATGTTGTGAATCTGTCAAAAAGTATATGTAGTTAAGGTGTACTGCCTGTTTTACATGAAGCATTGCACACCAACAACATACACACACTATTGAATGTACACACACACTCACCACAAACCCTACCTTGGATTCCAGCAACAATTGGGTGGCTCAGTGGCGTTGTGGTCAAGTAGCAGAAAAACAGTGAGGACCTGGACAATGGCGTTAAAGGCAGAATCAGTGGTGGGATCCCAAAAAAAGGTGCATTGTATTTTTTTTCATAATTTCTGCAAACTCGAGCTTGGAGGTTTCCCCGCACATTGTAATCTGGACAGCAGAATCTCGGTGGGACTTTCTCCAACACTTTTCTTCAGCCTCTGATGCATTTGTCGCTGGAGAAAGATCCTGGCAGTGGCAGCAGGACGGTGGTGGTCTTCCCTCCAAAGACCAGCCAACATCTAAATGGAGTGGATGGACCGCTAAGGTGGTGGGCGGGAAGATCACCAAAATGATCACTGTCCCGCCAAGTTCTAAATCAAGCACTAGGTGCCATCTACCACTTTCATTGACTATCTTACACTATTTATTTTAATCCATACCTCCGGTTCTTGTTATTTGATTTTTGTCAATTTGATGGCATTTGCTTTATTACAGTTAAGTTTATTTTTATGATTCGGTTTGGGATTTGTATTGCTTGTTGTTTTGATTTTATTACTGTTTGAGTACTGCGAAAATACATTACACATTGCCCTAAGTTAAGCCTATTAAAGCTACCAGAAGGTTGGCTCATACAATCGTTCACAGAATATTTAATAGATACCTTCTGCAGAATATATCAGTTAGTTTATGCGGTGAAGAAAGCCACAGATATTATTTTGTCACAGATTATTGTGTATCTGTGCAGTAGTGAGAATTAATGTACTAGATAATGATCTGCAGCTTCACCCAAATTGCGAGTATGTGATTGAACGTTTGATTTCTGTTTATTGTAGTACCCACCGGAGAAAATTGCATTTTTCGAAAAGAAATACACGTATTGACTTCTGCTACCAATTTCCTTACAGCAAAACAATTCCACTAAGAAAAATAGCGTTCTTAATTGAAAACAGAAGTCAGAGAGAAGGCCTTCATAATCCAATGACTTGCTCACTTTTTAATTAGTATATTACACAGGAGAGTTCAGAAACCCGTATTTTCTCTTTCGGGGCATCACAGGCATATCAAGATGCAATTGTATTGGGAAATAACACCTCTAATTTCAAAAAGTGAAGTGTTACCAGTTGTAATAAACCACGATGCTGGAAGAGAAAAGAACTCAGAGATTCCGCAGATCCATTGATTTAATATTTTCTCAATACATTTTTAAGTCACCAAGTTACCTGTGACATTAGATCTGTCTATTTGAGAAATAGTTTCCTAAATTTATGAAGTAGCAGAAAGAGCAAAAAGTGTTATAGGAATAATAAAAAAACAAGGGATGGTTACCAATAAAGAGAATTTGCCTAATGTAATGGAATAAGTATAACTTTGTAGTAAACGGTTTCAAATCTTTTTGAAAGGGTGCATGATGTTTGTAAGGGAAACATCCTTTACAACGCAACTTTTACCACGCAGTGCTATTACAATGAAAACCATTACAACGCATTGCGCTGGGGGGCGCTCTAGGATAGGGAATAGATTTAATTTACTATCCAACACCTTCCCTAGTGTCCACGGGGACTGGAGTTGGAATAGTAAATTAAACTATTCACTATCCAGCACCCCAAAGCGCTATGCGTTGTAATGGTATGCGTTGTAAAAACTGCGTTGTAACAGCATGCGTGGTAAAAGCATGCGTTGTAACGTCATACATCCGTTTGTAAACAGTCATGTAACTAATCTACTATACGCTGCAGTCAACAGCAGCAAAAGGTATTTTGAATGATCGGATTGACAATTTGTCTTAGCTCGTGATAATTTTCATATGATTCCCGAGTGGTTGTCATACTATGAATTTTTGTTATTAGGCCTTTTAGGCTTCATAAAATATTTTCTCTCTAATGAGTTTAGGAATACCCAAATAGTCAAAGCAGCTTGACAAAAAAACCTTATCATAATACTGCTGGATAATAGACAAACAGAATAAAAATGATATTGACTGTAGTGGCTGCTACCGGACCAGGGTGATGGGACGGCGGGGTTGGAGATGGAACAACAAACAATAAAAAAAAAAAATACACACCTGGAACGCTGCCTCTCCTGTGTCCTCTGTCATCTTTCTGCAGACTCCCGGCCAGCAGCAGGAAGCACACAGCTCAATGCGGCGTTGTGATTTGTCTGAGTGCCATGGTTCGGTGCTCAAACTGGGACAGCAAAGCTTTGCATGGATGACTGGCTAACGCAAGAAGGTCGGCCAAGCATTTGTGCGCACTTCAGAACTGCAAACCACTCCTCCCCCCTGTGCCACCATCCCCACCCTGCTAGAAAGCTATAGGAAAAATACAAAATAATTATTTTTGTTCAGTGGGGTGACGCTCCTCCAAATTAGTAGAGACGCTGTCACTGTATATTCATAGTGTGAAACCCACATAGTGCCACCATCAAGCTTAGCAGTGTTAAATGTCTTGCTGAAAATCCCATAATTGTCTTTACTCCTGCCATGCTCCTACAACCTTAAGATGACAAGCAGATGTGAACTTTCTATATTTTTCAGTAATCTCTCAGGTATTACCGCTGCAGTTATGCAATCACACCAGACACTACTTATGTACTATCCCTGCAATCATGCAATCATCCAGACTGTACCTATGTTGGTATACACAGACAGTATGTTAAAACTTCTTTATTCACTCAGGCACTAACCCAGTAGTCGTGCAATCACCCAAGAAGAACTCCTACCCTTATAAAATCACCCAGGCATTACCTTTGCCCTCCTGTAATCACTCAGGTAGTACTTTAGAACTTCTCTAATCACCTAAGCAGTACTCATAGAGTTATAAAATATTGTATACATATTTCTTTTAGATATGATGTTGGTTTGAAAACGTAGAGACATATGAATGTATGCTTCTGAGAATATGGGGAGACGTGTATTTCAGTGATGTAAAAGTCTGCTGCTTTATATTTTGCTAGGTCCAACACTTATGTAGTTAGAAAAACAGCCACGTACTACCCATGCAGTCTTCTAATGATCCAGGCAGTACATATGCACTGTTGTAATCGCTCGGGCAATACTGCTACACTCCCGCAATCACCTAGGCACCACATATGCACTCATGCAATTGCCAAGGTATTACCCATGCACTCTTTCAATCATGTAGCCACTACTCAATCACCTATATAATCATCCAGCCACTAATGTTGCTCTATTTTAATTTCGGAGGTATTACCCTTGTGCTTATGTAATCACTCAGCCAGTAGTCATGCTGTTAAGAAATCACTCAGGCACTACCTTTGCACTCCTTTATTCTCTCAGGCACTACGGGCCCGATTCACAGAACTAACTTAAGAGAAAATCCTAAACTTACTACTTTTGGTATTCACAGAAGTTAGGATTTTGTTTTAAGTTTGTCTTTAGACAGACTTAAGACAGACTTAAGACAAAATCTGAGTATCTGAGTAGTTCTGTAATCATCTAAGAAGTAACCATGCAGTTATAAAATCACCCAGTCACTTCCTATGTAGTCATGTAAATCCCCAGATATTACCCCTGCAATCACCCAGGCTTTACCTATGTACTTCTTTAATCCCTTAGACCTTACCTCTGTACTCATGCAATCACCAACACATCAACTATACAGTGTTTCATTCAGCCAACATCTATCTTTCCACTCTTTCAATCATGCAGGCACCACTCTTGTACTTATGTAATCATTCAGCCAGTACTGATGCACTTATAAAATCACCCAGGCACTACCTTTGCACTCCTGTAATCACTCGGGTACTACCTTAGTACTTTTGTAATCACTAAGGCAGTACTCATGGATTTATAAAGTCACCCATTCACTTTCTATGTATTCCAGGAATCCCTCAGACATTACCGCTGCAGTTATGCAATCACCAAGGCACTACTTATGTACTATCTCTGCATTCATGCAATCATGCAGGCTGTACCTATGTTGATAATAATTCACCCAGGCAGTATATTAACACTCCTTTATTCACTCAAGCACTAACTCAGTAGTTGTGCAATCAGCCAAGAAGTACTCATGCCCTTATAAAATCACCCAGGCACTACCTTTGCACTCCTGTAATTACTTAGGTAGTGCTTTAGTACTTCTGTAATCACCCAGGCAGTATTCATAGAGTTATAAAATATTGTTTACATATTTCTTTTAGATATGATGTTGGTTTGAAAAGATAGAGACATATGTATGCATGCTTCTTAGAATATGGAGAACTTGTATTTGAGTGACGTATTAGTATGCTGCTTTAAATTTTGCGAGCCCCAACAGTTATGCAGTTATAAAAACCCCCAAGAACTACCCATGCAGTTGTGTAATAATCTAGGAAGTACATATATACTGTTGTAATCACTCAGGCATTACTGCTACACTCATGCCATCACCCAGGCAATACCTATACACTCATACAATCACCACATTATTACCTATGTACTCTTTCAATCATGAAAGTCCTCATCCTGTGCCGGAGCCTTGCCCCAAATTAAAAAGCTGTTCAGACACTTCGCTAATTTCGGGCCAGCCTTTGAGTTCTTCTATGTTGCCAGAGTTACAGACGCAGCCACAGCCACGGCCGAGGGAGCCTCTAGAACTAGGAGCCTCTGAAATGGGTGAGAATAAAAGCATGTAAAATCTCCCCACAGGTGGAAGCGACGAAGCTGCTGCAGTCCACGGAGTGGTGGAGGTAAATACGGGTGTTGGGGCGGTGGTGAGTGATGATTTTCCCCCGGGTACTCCGCCAGAGTCCTTATTCCCCATTATGGCATCGGATATTAAAAAGGGTTTTGCAACCTCGGAGGCAAATCAGGGGGACATTAGACTTTTTGTGAAACCCTGGAGAAAAAATTAGATATTTTGAATTCCAGGACGGGGGTCCTAGAAAGCTCCAAGGAAGAACTTAAGACAGACCTGGGAGCAGCCAAAGATGATATTGCTTTACTTAGAAAAGAGGAAGCTGTACTCAGAGACCAAGTGGAGTCTCTGGAAAATTACTCCAGCTGTAATAATTTGCACCTTTTGAAGGTGCCAGAGGGGAAAGAAGGGGAAGACTTAAAATCCTTTATTATAGCCCTCATCAAGGAGGTTGTGCAGATTGATATATCAGAGGAGCAATTGAGGCAAGCCATCCAGAGGATACACAGAGATCCTTATAGGAAAATTCCTAATCGTACAAAGCCAAGGAGGATCCTGATAAATTTCCTTACTTTTGAAATATAAGAGATAACTCTAACGGCGGCTCTTAAATGAAAATCTTTTAAATCAAGAGACTTCATTTTTTAAATCAGATCGGATCTCTTGTGCGCCACTCTGGATCACCAGTGGGTGAGCTGGGGAGAAGAATGGAAGACTTCAAGAAATTGGGGGCTGTCGTCCAACTTACATTTCCGGCCCAATTGAGAATCATGCTAAATAAAAGGATGCACAATGTGCGAACAGTACAGGAGGCAGACGACCTGTTAGGCAGCCTCAAATAAACTTAAATAATCTTTTTCACACTATGACAAATTATGTATAGTCCTGTATAATAGGTAGCTGCTTGCTCTAGATTTAGATATATGGTGTACACATCAGGGATACATATGAATTACATTTTAAATTTGATAAACACATATACACAAGCATTGTCATACATAAAAATATATATATATTAAAAAAAAGGGCAGAGAAGGGTCTACCAGCAGGCAGAACCTGTTTTTTCCAGGTAAATAGGGGTAGGGTTCTATAAGGGGGGTGGGTTGCCTTAAGTGGGGGGAGTGGTGGAGGTAGCACGGGGCAGGGAGCAGAGGGGAAACATAGAAAAAGTAATCCTCATTAGTCTTTTAACCCTATTAGGCTCTTTTTTGTTATTCTATCATTACTGCTGGTCAGGAGTAGATTTTGTACAAGATGGGACAGGATGGGATAGGTTTAAACTAGGCTTCTCCTAGCTTTCCATCAAAACGCTTCAATGTCTATCATGGAATGTAAATGGCCTCCGTGTTAAAAATAGGGGAGAAAGAATTTTGCAATATTTTAAAGATTCACCCGCACAAATAATTATTCTGCAGGAAACTCACCGTATTAAAAGGGAAGTTACTGAAATATGTTGTAAGATTAAGTGGGTGGAACACTGTCTCTGTTCTGGTCAGTCATCCAATGTTAGGGGGGTTGCTATATTATTTAAAAGGCAAGCCAGTGTTATTGTTCAGGATGTGAAGATGGACTCAAGTGGCAGATGGGTCATAGCAACGATCTCAGCAGAGAATAACCCCATCAATGGAGTCAGCTACTATGGTTCTAATCAGGATGATCCTTCAACTTTAAAAAAAAATATTTTACATCTACTGGGGCCTCATGATAAGACAATTTTTGCTGGGGATTTTAATATAGTTCTGAATCCTCAATGGGATAAATCAACAAATAGTAGAGCTAACATCCAGTCTAAATCTAGAGCTTTCTTGAAATCTATGATGAGGCAAAATGTGTTAACCGATATTTGGGGGGAGAGGTCTGGTACCCAACTAGGAGTGTCTTTATATAACAAAAAATGCAGACACAAATCTAGGATAGAGTATATTTTAATCAGTAATGACTTAAGAAATAATATCAAAGATATAGGCTATCTGACCCCCACCTTTCGGATCATGCAACTGTTTGGATGGAATGGGATTATGGAGGGAAACCCCAACAAAGAGTTTGGTCGTTTGATCGAACTATTCTTTTAGATAAAGAGGGTATTTATCCCAAGAAAGTAAATCTTTTTTTAGATATAAACATAGGTTCTGCCGACATTACTGTCGTTTGGGACACTTTAAAAGCCTATTTGAGGGGATTGGTCACGAACAGGACCTCATATAAAAATAGGAAGTAGAGGGAGAAAATCTCACAAATAGAGGGTCATATGAAAGAGTTTGAAAAAACTTAATAAAAGAGTTAGATCAGGAGAAAATTCTAAAATTAATTGATAAATTGGAATCTCTGAAAGCGCTTCTGGAAAGAATAGTTAAGGCTAGAATCTCCAGTAGATGGGCAGTTAGTAAACTAGCTCACTTTGAATATGGTGAGGGGGCTGGCAGATTACTAGCCTGAAAGGCTAAAAGGGATAGGGTGCACAATTTGATTAAGGAAATAGTAGAGGTAGACTCCAATACAATAACAACTAATGAGGACAAAATAAGAGATGCTTTTCACAACTATTTTAAAGAATTATATGACGAAGAACTCCATAGATAAAACTGCTGCTAGAGATTGGTTAAACTCAATCCATCTTCCAGCTCTAGAATCAATGAACTGAGAGGCAACATCTAGAAGTAGAAATCTTGCAGCAGGACGTTAGGAAGACACTCTCAGCTTGCAAAACTGGAAAGGTGGCTGGGCCGGACGGCCTTCGAGTGGAAGTCTATAAATCTATGGGGGAAGTCATAATTCCATATATTACTCGACACTTCAATAAAGTCCTAGTAGAGGGGGCCAAACCACCTTCTTCGTGGGGAGAAGCAAACATCACTTTGATTTTGAAACCGGGTAAATCCCCACAAATTGCGAGTCGTATAGACCCATTTCGCTCCTTAACTCCGACTATAAGGTCTTTACTAGGATCCTGGCTGACAGACTAGGAGCAGTTGCAGGAGATTTGCTGCATAGGGATCAGAAGGGTTTTTTAAAAGACATTAACCTCTTTGATCTCACGCATGACCTGATAGGGGCGATTGATTTCTCTTCTAGCTTTGCCTTTCCGTTAGCGGCCAAGACGCTAGACGCTTCAAAAGCTTTCAACAGGGTAAACTGGAACTTTCTTGGTGCAGTTTTGGAGAAACTGAATTTTGGCCCAAAGTTTTGTTGAACTATTAAACTCCTATATAGTGATCCATCTGCAACGTTAGTAGTTAATGGCAATTTAACAAAGCCTTTTAGTATCAAGAGAGGAACAAGACAGGGCTGCCCTCTCTCTCCTCTCCTCTTTGACCTGTACATAGAGCCATTTGCTCAGAGTATTAGGGAGGAGTCAGCCATAATACCATTCAAGAGCAGCTCATGGGAGAGTAAAGTAGCCCTGTATGCGGACAACATTCTAATTTTATCATCAGATTTAGATACGTTATTCCCCCAAGTCATCAGGTTGGCAGAGGATTTTGGCAGAGTGTCTGGCTATGAAGTTAATGAAGAAAAAACGGAAATCATGACGTGGAACCTGCCAAGGGGCCTCTACCAAACTAAAAGTGATATGAGGTACTTGGGGATAAAATTGTTCCTAGCATTGAGCAGATAGCCAAGGTGAATCTTTCAAATATTTTTAAAGAGAGCCAAAACCAAATGAAATCTTGGGCTCATCTTCCCTTGACCATCTTGGGTAGAGTAAATTTGATAGAAATGCTTATTTTACCAAGAGTAACCTTTCTCTGCAATACCTTTCCATTAAATTTCGATAAACAATTGATTGACAAATTTCAGCAGGCAATTAATTCATTTGTATGGGCTTATAAGGCAACCAGGATCTCCTGAAAAAAACTAAGACGGAGAAGGGAAAAGGGTGGTCTTGCACTCCCGGATGTCCAGTATTATGCATGGACATTTCAACTAACCTATTCAAGAATACTGTTAAAATGTCGAGATGATTCAGATAGGGGGAGAATGTTTAAAGCAATGTTCGACCAATCGGAGCTTCCCCAAGAAGGCTTCCTTTTCAAATATGGAGACAAAAATGTTTTCAAAAAGGTCAGGCTGGAAGTTTTATGTGGAGCCGCCCAAATATGGGTCAGAATTAAAATATTAACAGACCGGGAGTACTATTTAGGATTAGACAGCCCAGGGTCTCCTAGTTGCCTTAAAGATGTGCTTGCCACACCATTAAAAACAGTGGGTTTAACAACGTGGGGAGACTTAACTGAAGATGGTTCTCTACTTCCCTGGGAAACATTAGATGAGAAATTGGGAGGGGCATATTGAGATTCAAATACATACAGCTAAAAAGTTGGTCCCAAAATCACAAAAAAATGATTGGATTGGGTAATGATCTTGAAGAACTCCTGGTTAGAAAGCGAGCAGGTAAGAAGGAGGTAGCTTCTTTTTATTGGTCAATTGAGGGTGCAATAGACGGGGATTTCAGACTAGCCAGTGAATTATGGGAAGAGTGGATTGCGGAGAGAGATTGTACTGAGTTGTGGCAGGTTTCATATAATACCTTGTTTTCAGTTGTGAAGCCAGCCTGGCTGAGAAGAAATTATTATTTCACAACGCACAGGGCCTACCTGTCCCCTGCCAGACTCTCTAAGATGTCCAACAATCCACCAACAAGATGTAAAAATTATAATATGGAAAAGGCCCCTGACACGCATGTGTTTTGGACCTGTCCGGCTATCTCTGACTTTTGGAAAAAGGTGTCCTCTACTCTCATGTCTATTTTAGGACAGTCAGTACATATTACCCTTAGCCTAATAATCTTTGGTATTCAAACAGAAATGACTGGACATTCAAGGAGTTTCCTCTTCTTTGCTATTCTGCTGGCCAGGTGGGAAATATGCAAGAAATGGGTAGAGGTTTTGCCCCACACATTCTGAATGGCTTTATTTCACTACGCACAGGGCCTACCTGTCCCCTGGCAGACTCTCTAAGATGTCCAACAATCCACCAGCAAGATGTAAAAATTATAATATGGAAAAGGCCCCTGACAAGCATGTTTTTTGGACTTGTCCGGCTATCTCTGACTTTTGGAAAAATGTGTCCTCTACTCTCATGTCTATTTTACGACAGTCAGTACATATTACCCTCAGCCTAATAATCTTTGGTATTCAAACAGAAATGACTGGACATTCAAGGAGTTTCCTCTTCTTTGCTATTCTGCTGGCCAGGTGGGAAATATGCAAGAAAGGGCTAGTGGTTTTGCACCCACACATTCTGAATTTTATTTATTTATTTATGCATTTTTATATAGCGCGGACTTTACCCGAAGGTGTCAGAACGCTTTACAATAGGAACAGAACTGATACATGGGAACATTACAAGTGAACAAAATACAAAAGCAAATGTTACATTAAATGAAGCAAAAATGACAATTGTGAGCCAACAAAATACAAGAGGTAAAAATGACAATCGTGTGCCAACAAAATACAAGAGGTAGCAAACGGTGCATTACAGGAGGAAAAAGTGACATGTGCCGGTTACAAAAGCGTACAAAATAAACATAAAGGTATAATACTGCAATATAAGGAGGACACTCAAGCACAAGAACAAATGTTACGTAGGCACTGGTGGCACTTGTGCAGGTATCGAAAACAACCAAATGTAAGCGGTAGAAAACAGTGTGTTACAAGAGAAAGTGACGGGTGCATGTTACACACGAGTACAAAACATAGGTAGAAGGATAATACTGCAAAAAATGGCAGACTCTCAGACCACAGGAACACACTGGGAAGACACTTCCATAGTCAAGTTAGTAGATCTACTAAATGGAAGGGTTTTCTTCAGATAATAGAGAGGGATTACTGCCAGGATTTTGTCCTTTTGTCCTTTACCTGATTGTGACTTCTGCCCAGGGAAGAACCGCGTACTGGGGACTTGCCTGCCCGCCTCCCGCCGCCTCACTCCTTGCACCATCGTGGAGTCGGGCCGCTGAGGGGAGTGTGGGCGGGGCAAAAGAGTACAAATCCCAGTAGCCCTAGCGGCACCCAGAGACAGCGTTTTGCGCCAGGAGGCGCTTAAAAACATCGTCATCCCGGTCGAGCGAGGGATTCCTGCCAGGATTTTGTCCTTTTGTCCTTTACCTGATTGTGACTTCTGCTCAGGGAAGAACCACATACTGGGGACTTGCCTGCCCGCCTCCCGCCGCCTTACTCCTTGCACCATCGTGGAGTCGGGCCGCTGAGCGGAGTGTGGGTGGGGCAAAAGACTACAAATCCCAGTAGCCCTAGCGGCACCCAGAGACAGCGTTTCGCGCCAGGAGGCGCTTAAAAACATCGTCATCCCCGTCTCGCGGGACGCCGGGCGAAGCCCGGGCCAAGGACGGGCCCGTTTAAGCCCGTTAAAGACCGGGTAAGACTGGACTGGGCCACCTTATTAACATTTGCATCGCGACCACACTCTGTCTATTACTATCGGATTAATACCATTCCTATATCTGTTGTTATACTGTACTATCCTTGATAGTTTCGCAATCTGACCATGACAACCAGAGGTACCAGAAGCAAAACAGCACAAGGTGCTGCTCAGACAACTGGCCCAATTGACCAATTTATTTTCAGGGCTAACGAGGCGATTGACCAGGGCATAATCCTGCTGGAACGAAGGGTTTCGCAGGATAGGGCCAAGGCCAAACGATCCTCGCTGGGCTCTCTTGCTGTTGCGAAAACACCCTCACGCCCCCCGGAAGCCGGCTCACTATTGAAAGTGCACGTTGAAACACACACTGTCCCATGTACTGTTGATCTGTCTGCATCTTTAGAGTTTTCAGACTCACAGTCATCTTTGCAACTGGAGAAAACCCCGGTTCTCTTTGCGAGCCCGAACAGGGAGGACTCCATTATAGCACAAAATAGGGGATTAAGGGAGGGAGCGATACCCAAACACAAGAAATTAAAACAAATCGCACAAACCGACCCATTCTAAGAAACAACCTGACAATAAAGCTTTACCCACTATTCAGTCTTCAAGTCAAGCTGTTCCGATACAGCAAGAGTTAAACCCCACATCCCCTGAAACAATTAACCTTTCCACAAATGCTGCAAATTTTAGTTCTAACAGTAACGTGGGAAGAGGATGTAAAATCTGTGGTATAAATAACCAACTGCTGACTAGATTAGGGGAATTAATCAAATCTTATGTGCAACCTATTGAACAGACCCTCCTAAAAATAGAAAAGCAGATTGCAGCCTTGAGTACAGTTCCAAAAACCCAAAAGGGCATGGGTCCTGGTCAAACTGTGGTACAAAAATCTAATCCCAAAACCAACAAGGAAGGGGCGGTAGCCACTAAACCGGCCACTGTAGTTTCAGCTGTACAACAAAAGCCACCTGCCACAGTGGCGAAGAAAGGTCTTGTCACAACAAAAATCCCAGCTCCTCAAATAACTCAGGTGCCTGTTCAAGCTAAGCCATCAGGGGTACAAAATACTATCACTAGGGCCAGGGGGAGGGGTGGTCATCCTATTCACTTACCACCAGAAGCAAGTCCATATGTGGTGATTATGACCGGGTTTCCTGAGCTGAGTACAAATACGGAAGAATCAGGCTGGTCTCTAAGAAACAAAGTATTGCACTGGCTATCTGCCAACAGACCTCTTCAGCCGTACGCAGCCAGTAGAGTATCAATGGTCCGCAGGGTCCCTTGGATAGGCAAAGAGCCGAAAAGAATCCAGGGAGACGGCGCCATTGTTAATTTTGACGACCCACACAGAGTTGAGCATATTTGCTCCTGGGGTACGCAAGCATCAAACGAAGGGATAGATACTAAAAGACTATCTTATTTTTATCCGCCAATACCCCGATTTATTGAAGGACCAGAATGGAACTGGACTCAAGTAGGACATTGGGATAGAAGAAGAGACTGGGTTGACTGGCCAGGCTACGGTGGTAGAGAAGTTGTTCCATCTTTGGGATAGAGGGGTGTTCCACTAGCTAATAGATTTGACTGCCTGGAAATGGTGGATTGACCATCAGTCCTCAATAGCCAGGATGGTACAGATCTCTCCCTCCTCGAGCCCAAATTACCGCAACCAGCCATCTGCTCTTTGGGATTACATTATACAAACGGTATTTTAGCCACAATGGCAGATTCTAGATCAATATCATCATCTTTTTCTGCAGAAATGGCCCACGATTCACCAATGTCACCAGTTGTAATAACATCTACCGAACCCCCTGGTATTTCCAGGCATACAGTTCTCCTAAGCCCAATAGTCCTAGATCTATTACTTGATAATCCTGTCAACTGTGACAACCATTATGAAACACATTCTATCGACTCATTACCACACTCACCCCCACGGCCAGGTATTCTAGCTCTCGATCCCCCCTCCATTACAACTAATCTGGCAAACTCTAATCGGATGCTTTCTGTTTAATTTTGGAACGTAGCAGGTCTCCGCTCCAAGATAAACCACAAACCATGGTTGGACACAGTAAATGCACACCAAATAGTATGCTTACAGGAAACCTGGGCCACAGAGCCCATACACATTCAGGGTTACAAAACATACTACGTCCCAGCTAGTACTACAACTTATGGTAGATCCAAGGGAGGCCTAGTAGTATATATTTCAAATAATTTACCATCAACGAATGTAACTGTCCTCCTTACTAGCTTGAACTTTCAAATCATAATTGTCTCATTTAACAAGTGCACGTTGCACTTTTTTATACATTTTTATAATAATCTTCACCCCGTTGAATGTGTCAAAACTTTAAATGAAATCACATCTTTTATAAAAGAACAACGAAATAAGTAACCCTCACTTACCTGTTATGTGATCTGGGGGGGGATTTTAACGTTCCATTGTGCAATAATCATAAGAATGGCAACTGTGGTCTCCTAGATGAAAATGGTTGCTCTTTGACCCACTTTACACATTCGTATCTAGGTAATACCCTGAATGAGTGTCTTTTTTCTTTGGAGCTGGATTTTGCAAATGACCTTGTGGATCCACCCGTTGAATTTAAACCTACATTTCACGGTAGGGGTCTGTCAAGTCTCATTGACTTTATCCTATGCTCCCAAATACTTAAGGGTCAACTGCATTCATTTAAAACAGGTTCCGATATATCCAGTGACCACTTTCCAAATAGTGTCATCCTGTCAAATAATACTGCTTTACCTCATCTTACTAGGGTCAGCTTATTAAACCAACAATCTTTGTCCATGGACAAAGTAAATGGCTTTTACATAAAATGGTCTAAAGTTGACATAGAAGTAATTACTGGCAGAGTTATTCCTAAAGCCCTTTCATGGTTGAATAATTGTCTGGCAGAAGATTCTCCACCCCAGCTGATCATATCCAGTTTTCTGGAGACCTTAAAAATTATACGGGCAGAATTATTCCGGCACCACAAACCTCGGAAACAGGTATCCAAAGGTTGGTTTAATTCAACCTGTCGTAAAGCCTTATCGGCCTTAAAAAGAGCCCTTCACAGTCAAGACAGAGACACCGTTGAGATAGCCAAACTTAGAAGGGTTTACATATTGGCACAACATAATCGCAAAAAGGAAATAAAGAAAAATCTCTGGGCCCAATTGCATGAGAGCTGCCTACGCAAAGACAGCTCCTTGTTTTGCCGTACAGTCAAATCACCCTTTTTGGTAGACGCCACAGCTTCTCAACACCTAGATGTGGCAGTGACGGCCGATGAGTGGGTGGCTCACTATTCAAGGATATTTGGAGGTTCCTCTGTTGACACTATAACTGAGGCCCAGATGGAAAGTGAACGCATTGGGGACCGAACATTTCCGATTGACCTCTGTTTTGATCATAACAAGGTCATGAACGTACTATCATCTTCCAAAACTGGTAAGGCACCTGGCCCTGACGGGGTTCCACTAGATTTCTTTGTAAGCAATATGGAACTCTGGTTTCCCCTCGTCACCCAGGTAATGGCAGCAGTTACTAAGATAGGCCTAATAGATTCTTGGTCTTCTTCTATCCTTCTCCCAATCTTCAAGAAGGGCGAACGCAATAACCCCGCCTGTTACAGGCCCATCTCCCTCCTGGACTCCCTGTGGAAAGTCGCTGGCCGACTTATCTTGGAACATCTCCAGGACTGGGCGTCTGGGAATAATATTCTCACAGACCTCCAGTACGGATTCCAGGAGGGACTTGGTACTGTTGAGCAGGCACTGAATTTAACCCTACTTATAGGCAAATAAGTAGGGGCAAAAGGGGGTAACGTGTATCTAGTTTATGTCGATCTTAGCGCAGCATTTGACTGCATGATACATTCTAGGCTGTGGTCCATTCTTAGTGAATTGGGGGTAGACCCTCCTCTTATCCAATTTCTCCGCGAACTCCATTCTAATGCTACTGCTTGCGTGAGATATGGGATTGGCGGCGAACTATCCCCATACTTCCCAGTAAACAAAGGAGTTAGACAGGGCTGTGTCCTGGCACCCTTCTTATTCAATCTTTATACCAATGGGCTGGAATCGGCCATGTTAGCAGGGAGCCAGGACCTTCCATCTATCAATCACCACCCCATTCCCGCGTTACTCTATGCGGACGACTCCGTAATCCTAGCTAGAACACTAGTGCAGTTACAAAAACAGTTGGATAAATATTGTCAGTTTATGCTTTCCCTGGGGTTGAAAGTAAATAAAAATAAAACCTTTGTTATGCACATCGGCCCTAAGGCAAAGAACCCAAAACCTGTTTTTATAGAACAAGTTAGATTGGAACGTACCAGGGAATATCCCTATTTAGGAATTTTAATGGATGACCAATTATCCTGGAAACAAGCTATGATAAGTAAAAAGTTGCTCTATCAGAGAGCAACGTCAGCTCTTGTTTCCTTTTCGAGAAAATTGGGCAAACCTGCCCCAGCTGAGCTGCTTAAAATCTATCATGCCAAATGCCACAGCGTAGCAACCTACGGCGCAGGTGTCTGGGGCTACGCTCCTTCAGATAACTTACAAAAGGTTCAAAACGGGTTCTTAAAATACATTTTGGCACTTCCTCAAAGTGCCCCAATATACGGTTGCCACATCGAGCTGGGCATCGACTACCTGACAGATAACATCAGATGCCAGCCGATCCTTTTATGGCACCGTATTTGGAATAAATCACAATGCCATCTAACCCGTTCACTAATAACCGATTGCTTATCCCTGGCTAATTGGCATAAAATTCCCTGGTTATTTTACGTTTCCAATTTCCTCAAGGATTTGAACTGCACATCCTACTTCTTTGAGCCTACTTCAATATTAGACATCACCAGGAAGGCCCTGAAAAATCTCTGTCTAAACTATCTCAGAGATTGCGTCTCTCCCAAGAAGTAATTAAACCATGTAATGTGCAGATCCTATTGGTTCAATCCTCTCCTGGTATTCAGCCATATTTAACTTTCTTTTTAACCAACCATGAAAAATATGTTTTGACCAGGTTTCGTTTTAATTCTTTCTTTTGTCTTGTTACTTTCCCCAATGAACTGAACTGGTCGCATGATTTGATTAAATGCCCTTGCGACGGATTATCATCCCAGTCCACAATGCACGTAACCCTGTTCTGCCGATATTATGAGCAACCCCGCAAGCGCTGAATTATTCCTCTCCTTCGTGAAATGGGCTTGAGAACTTGTCGGCCTGCTTACTTGGCCCTGCAGTTACTAGATTCTCAAAACACCGCCAAATGTGTAGCCTGCTTCTTAAAATCGTGTTTAAAAATTCGCTGTAAAATTTGACCTACTGATGATACGATGCCACGCTTCCTTGCACACCATTTTTAACAATTAGTTTTCTACTAAATGTTTTTTAATGCTCAACAGTTTTTATTTGTTTTATAACACTGTGATTTAAACACGTATTGCAATTGTATTTATGTACTTTTTATGGCTCTGTCATGTGATAACCGAATAAAAGTTTTGAAAAAAAGAAAAAATAGAGAGGGCATGGATTACATTTGGAAGTGTCTTTGAAGGAGGAGAACTTTGAGGTCAGATTTGAAGGCCTGGGAGGAGGTGGTGGTTCGGAGCTGAGGCGGAAGTGAGCTCCAGATTCTCACTGCGCTGCCAGAAAAGAATTGGGCCATCGATCTTTCCTTCTTGAAAGTGGGAGGTTCAAGCAGTAGATTTTCCGCATTTCGTGATGGTCTAAAGCCTCCAGAGAGTTTCAGTTTTTTCGCCAGGTAGCACGGGGAGGAGGAGTGCAAGGCTTTGTGGGTGATGCAGGCAGTCTTGTAGATAGCTCTAGCCTCGATGGGAAGCCAGCGGAGGATGGATAGCATGGGAGTGATGTGGTCGCTTCTTTTGGCCCCAAAAATGAAACGAGATGCTGAATGGAGAACAGACTTAAGGGGGGACAGGTGGGATTTGGGGAGGCCAGTCAGAAGAGAATTGCAGTAGTCCAGTCTGGAGAGGACCAGCGATTGGACCAGGGTTTTAAGGTCATGCTCCGGGAAGAAGCGACGAATACCCCAAAGAAGGCGCAGTTGGTATCGGGCAGACTTTGCAATTGAATTAATATGGGAGAGTAGATTGAGTTTTGTGTCGAGTATGACACCAAGGGATTTTGCGCTGTCAACAATGATGGGTTTATTGTTCAGCAGATTCATCTGGTCCATCCATGATTGAACCGGGGGAGGAGAAAGTGAGGAGGAGAGGAGGAGGAATTCAGTTTTGGAGGGATTCAGAATCAGTTAATGTGTTGACATCCAGTTTTGAATGGAGTCAAGGGTAGAGCTTAGGATGGAGAGATTGTGAGTGGAGGCAACCTTGAGGTAGATTTGAGTGTCGTCTGCGTAGAGATGATAGTTGACCCCAGATTTACTTAGGAGATTTCCCAGAGGTTCCAAATAGAGATTGAACAATGTGGGTGCAAGAATAGAGCCTTGGGGAACACCTTGACCCACCGCCGAAGGAGATGAAAGACTGTCCGCTATTTTGATCATTTGGGATCTATCAGAGAGGAATGAAGCAAACCATTTCAGCACAGTGCCCTCCATGCCCATTCTCTGTTGAAGAGTGTTGAGGAGGGTGTTGTGATTGACAGTGGCAAAGGCTGCCAAAAGGTCGAGGAGAATTAGAAGACAAGACCCCCCCGAGTCTAGTATTCGCAGCGCGTCATCGATCACTTGCAGCAGGGCAGTTTCAGTGCTGCAGTTTTGGATGAAGCCGGACTGAAAATTGTCAAGAAGATCATTGTCCTTGATATGACGAGAGAGTTGTTTTGCAACACATCTTTCTGTGATCTTCGCAAGAAAGGGTAGGTTAGTGATAGGGCGGAAGTTGTTGAGGTCATTCGCATCCGCAGTAGGTTTTTTAAGCAGAGGGGTGACCTGCCCAGTTTTGAAGGGAACAGGAAGGGAGCCTTGACAGAGTGAGAGGTTGACCAGAGTGGTCCAATAGGGAAGAGAATGGGTATAGAAGTCAATGGCAATGTCACTAGGGATGGGGTCGAGCGAGTGGTTGGAGGGCTTAGTTTCGAGGATGCACTTGAGGAGGACATCTTCAGAGATGGGGTCGAAGTTCTGCCAAATGGCTAGTGATTTGCGCTCCTCTGGAGGGGTAGGATGAGCAACCTGAGCCACAAGTGATTTCACTTTTTCGTCAAAGAATACAGCGAAATCCGCAGCTTTCTTTGTAGAATACTCCAATTTGGAGGTTGGGGGAGCGAAGTTGGTATTCTTGATGAGATCAAATAGTTTTTTGGGTCTATTTTTGGCTGAGTCAAGGAGGGTTCTGAAGTGTGATGCTTTCCCCAAGAAGATGTGCTTGTGGTACTTGGATCTTGCTGAACGAAGCGTAGCCAAATTATCGGTGGAGGGTGCTTGCCTCCATTGTTTCTCCAGGAGTCTTAGGTGCTTCCTTTCTTCATATAGGGATTTGTTGAACCAGGGTGCTGAGGGAATGGGCCTTTTCTTTTTGCTTTGGAGAGGAGCAACGCTATTGATTTCGACTGCAAGGACTGAGAGGCATTGTGAGGTGAGATCGTCAACATCTAGGTTCGGGTCTAGCCTTGGAAGTGACAGCAAAGCTGATTCACAGAGGGAAACAGTGTCAATATTTTTAGCGTCACGGAACCAGGAGGTAGCCTTCTTAGGTTGGCCAAGAGTTATAGAGTGAGCTAGGTGAAGAGAGAATGGGATTAGGAGGTGGTCAGACCAGTCTACGTGAATAGGGGTAGCGATAGAAAGCATGCCTGCTTTAGAAATAACAATGTCCAGGATTGAGCCCTTAGAGTGTGCTGATTCTGTGCAGTGTTGGTTAAGATCGTTTGTAGAGAGGAAGGTGGCCAGCAAGTTCGCAGAAGAGTCAGTCAGGGAGTCCCAGTGGAGATTGAAGTCACCCACGAAGGTCTGATTGTCACTTTGTGCGTATTGGTCGCTGATGAAGTCAGTGAGTTCCTCCATAAATGAAGGGCCGCTGCCAGGTGGGCGGTATATGACATGGAATCTGAGGGGTGAGCGGTGGTGTATTTGAAGCTCAAGAGATAGACATTCAAAAGTGCGGAAGGCACTGATGGGAAAAGCCTTGAGTTGAAGGGAGTTTCTAAAGATGACTGCAACACCTCCCCCCACTTTGATAGGTCTGTCATTCATGAAAAAAGAGTAGCCTGTGGGTAGAAGGAGATCAAACATAGAGTGAGAGGTATCGTTGAACCAGGTCTCTGTTAGGAATAACAGGTCAATATTGTGAAGGGTGATGGTATCAGAGATTTCGAGTTTGTGTTTTATTGCAGATCTGCAGTTGTGGAGTAGGCAGCGCAGTTCTGTCGAGACTATTTTGGTGATGGGGGCACTGGGGCTAAGAAGGGTGACAGGGATATTATACCTATATGAGGGTGCACGGAAGGGTTTAGGTGGAAGCTTGGTTCTGACAGAGGAGATGGTTGGAATAGAGTAGGTAGTTGGGTTACTCGGAGATGCTGGTTGAAGAAGGGTGGCGTTCAAGGGCTTGTGTGAGTGAGCGATGTTTGCAGACGACATGATATGCTTGGCTATCATGGGGTGAGGGGGCGAGGTGCATCTCGTGGGAAGGTGAGAGTTTTCCAAAGGAGTTGAGGTGAAGGGGAAAGTTGGAATCTTAGAGCTTAAAAGTGAAATGGAAGCTACAAGCTGGGAGATTGAGGTGATAAGAGAGCATAGCTTATTTTCAAGAGAGAGTAGGGCAGAGCACGGAAGGTTGGGTGTTTCGATGGCAAAAGGAGGGGATGATATAGGTGGTGGGAGGCAGGGAGAGGTGGGAGGACAGGAGGAGAGTTGAGGTATAGGGTTCAAAGGTGGGGAAAGGTGGAGGTTGAGAGCGGGGGTTAGAGTATCAGAGGTAAGGGGAGAGTTGTCTTTGGTGGCATTGCACGAAGGAAAGGAATTTAGGACATGTTTATGAGGATATGGGTGCGGAACAAGACGGTGGGGAAGAAGGAGAGGGGAGGACTGTGAGGTGTCATAGGAGTGTAGGAGGTTTGGGGGAAAAGAGGGGAGGTGATTGGAGAGGTCCTGTTGGCTAGGAGAGGTGGCTGTGAGGGAACCGGCATCTGGTAGAGTGGGGGGGTTGGGCGAAGGGGAAGTTGACGAGAAGAAATGGTTCTGCTGGGCCTGATGGTGGGAGATGGAAAGGGTTACCAGGGGGGTAAGGGGGCAGCACAGCATTGCTGGCGGAGTGGGGGGATGGAGGGAGATGCAATGGGATTGTGAAGAAATCGGGGAAAGAAGAGAGGGGAGGAGGGGGTAGAAAAGAAGGGGAGAGGGAGGAATGAGGGGAGCATATGGAAAGATTGCTGGGGGAGGAGGTTGGCAGAGGGGTGGACTAAAAAAGGGAGTAACAGATAGGAATAGGGGGGACGAAATGAGATTGGGGTAGCGGGACAGTGCAGATTGGACGAGGAGCGTATTACCTAGTGGTAAGGCTGACGTGGCGAAGGGGGGGGGCAAACTGTGATGTGGGAGGAAAAGGGGAAGAGGGCACAAGGGAGGGGGAGGGAAGAGGGCTGACCTGAGCCTCCCGAGGGTGCAGCCTATTGGAGTGTAGGGGGGTCAGGGGAGTAGAAAGGGAGTAAAGGGTGGAGCTATATGGAGAGTCAGGGGAAAACCTGGTCGCAGAGGAGGGGAGTAGGGAGGGGAAGAGGTGGTCAAAGAGAGAGAGACAGGAGTCTTTGCCTTGGATCATGACAGTACCGTTGTTATAGATTGAGATGGTGAGGGAGCCGTTGAAATACGCGGAGGGGGAAATCTTTAGTTGTTTCCCATGAGGGATAGAGGAGGAGGAGGTGACATTAAGGTAATTAGATAAGCTGGAGGCCCAATAAGGGGTGTCGTGAGTGAAGAAAATGAAATCATTTTTGCGCCTCCCAAAACGACAATTGTAAAATTGGTCAACAAAAAGGGAATCAGGGAAACGTTCAATAGTCTTATGCTTCAATCGTTTTACTGAAGCTTTAGTTTGGCCAGGAGGATAGATGATTTTGTAGCAGTTAATTCCATCCTTAACTCGAGAGGTGGCCATTTTGGGAACGAGAGAAAGAGTGCGGGGGGTATGAGACTGGTGTTACTAGGAGAGCGGTGGTGATGAGAGGTATAAGGACTAAAAGGGGGCACATATTCCAGGCATCGGGAGTGGGAAACTGAACTAATGTGTTATCCGGGAAGAGAGGTGGGTATTTGTTGGGCCCTTCATCTAGGTGTGAGTGAAACCAACTGGCACAGGATAATATTTACACGTGAAATGTTTGAATATGATAAGACCAGCTGGATTACTGTCAAAACCATCACAATGCACAATTTGTCAAAGAAAAGCAGATCACAAACGAACACCTAGTGACTATTGTTGATCACTGTACTTAGCATCGGCCTGAAACATAAGCACATTCGGCACCACCCGCATTGTACGCCCATAATCTCAGCAGACCACTATTGGATCCTAATCAGAAACCATAATGTCAAGGTTGCTGCCAATGCAGCGAGAGTCCTGACTCAATCAGAAATGTCCCCACGGAGAGAGGAGTCATAAACGGTGTAGCTGGCACTGCTTGCAGCACAGTTGTAAAAAGGCCTAAATGGTGCAGCTGGCACTACTTGCTGCACAGCTGTAAAAAGGCCTAAACGGTGCAGCTGGCACTATTTGCTGTGCAGCTGAAGAAGGCCTAAACGGTGCAGCTGGCACTACTTGCTGCGCAGCTGTAAAATGCTTAAACGATGCAGCTGGCACTACTTGCTGCGCAGCTGTAGAGGGTCTAAAAGATGTATCAGCTGAGGACTTGCTGCGCTGAAGAAGTGTGAGCCTTCCCGCCCTCCTGTGGCGCTCAGCAATCGGCGGGCTCAATCACCACTTAGTAGGGCAGGTGTATAATCTCATACCATCCTACCAGCAGAAACCGCCGCCCATCACATGCTCATCACAACATCAAGTAAACATTTCTTATTTAGTTTCTCAGCAGGTACGTGCATTGGTTGCCTTGAAAAATGTGCCCATCCATAAGAAACTCGGGTGAAAACAGCCTCGAGACCAACAGTATTCAGTATTTGCTGAGTGTCCCGAACGGCGGCCATCTTAGGGTCAGGCATAGCTGAAAATGGGATCTTTCCCTCTACACTGAGAAATCCAAGCATACATGCCCCTTCATGAGTGCAGGCAAATAAGGCAGGGGATGTGGTGCAAGCTGAGGGCAAGTGTGGCGGGATGCATTTAACCAAAACGTCCTACAACATGATATCATAACATGATATCCACCATCAAGGTAAGGCTCAGAGAGTCAGTTTCGCCATGGCACCAGCAGCTGTGAGCAGGAATGCTTAGTGAGTCGGTCGCTATACTGCCATGCAGGTTTAATTGGCCGTCACAGGTGAGAGGGATTAGCGCCTCGAGGAGAGGAGCCTATCTAGAATCGGGCGGCCGCCATTTTGTAAGTAATTACGCACGGTACCTGATTCTATCTTCAAGGCAGTACAGACCCGATGCCCACCGCAGTACCGCCCTCATCAGCCCACTGTATTGAGACGACTGTGCTGGCTGGCACGAGGAGCCTCAGAAGTTCGGCGGCCGCTGGGGAAAGGCTGAGGCGATTACCGGGTGGTTCCATGCGGCGGGCGGAGCTCCGTGCAGGAGACTACGCGGTTGCAGGAGTCAATCGTCGGATCTGCCTCAAGGATCACTCCCGTTTCTTAGCATGACACCGCTAGCTGTCAGGCACATTCCGACACCTCTCCGTGCCGTCGGGGATAATCGTTGACAGCAGGAAGGCACCAAGATTTTACTTGCATTTCGGCGCCACTGGCGGAGAGAAGGCTCAGTTCGCCATCTTGGTGGAGGCAGCAATCATCAGTGTATAAAACATCTATAACTGACCTGGCCACACTGAAAAATAGTAAGAAGAGAGCAATTTGGCACTGTCTGTTAAAATGGCTTCCAGTTCAGACAGCAGGACAATCAAACCTGGCTGTGTAATTTTTATAGATCACCTTCTTTTCTTTTTTTTCCTATGATTAGGCCTAATGGGAAGCTCTTAGACCGAGATGGATGAATCCCCTTGGTATCACCGGGTCATTGGGTGTTAGTGATCCAAGGAGGGTTCTGTTTGCAACTTTGGTCTCTGGTTTCTTCAAAATTGGTAGACAGCACGACCACCCTTTCAACAACAGGTTAGATGCAGGTGTACCACTGGAAAATGGAAAACCTACCTCTCCATAAGTGAGTAACAGTGGAGACCGACAGATTACCAGTTTGCGGGGGTCAGAGGCAAATGAGGACATTGAAGAAAAAGGCTTCAGGTAAGAGAACTAAAGAATTTGTTAAATGAGTTTTAAAGAAGATTAAAAATTTAGAAAACAGAGAAAAGAAAAGTAGTACAACCATTCAGAAGGAAACAAAAAAAGGAGATATTAATAGAAAATCAAGTTTTGGGAAAATAATCTATGATGAAAGAAGGATGAAACAGTATAAGGATATTAGGAAACAAATGTTTAAAAGTAGAGTACTGCAAAATGTAATGAAAGATTGAAAAAATATAAAAGAAGATCTGCATTTTAGAAGAAAAAGCAACAGATTGAAAGTGTAGTCAAAAACTCTTTTGTACTGAAAAGAAGATTGTTTATATTAGTTTTAAAAAGAATAACAACACTGAATAAAACAATGCATTTTATGAAGGCAAAAAGTAAAAGAAAAAGACTGGTTAAGTGAACTAACTTTTGCAAAAACATTTGGGTGAATGGAAGCACGCTTCTAGTACTGAACCTTTTTTTAAAGAAGAAAGCTAAATTCAACAAAATACATTAGTTCACCCAGTTGATACCAATGGTTGTTCTTATGAGGTTAAAAATGTTTGTCCAATTGAAAAAGAAAAGATAGTTCCTAGAAATGTAGAAGAAGTAATAGCTGAAGAAGTACAAGGGAGAGGTTCACAATCTCCAGTATATAGGTGGGATTGTAGTAGTATTTGTGGTATATGACAGGAATCTAGGTGGGCAATATAGTCGATGGAAATACAAGTCAATGGAAAAATGTCATACAAAATGTTGTTTTGGATTCCCACGTCCAGTAATTTCCAAAGGAAAAGTCAACAGTTTCATGTCGGCAGTGAAGCATACTATAACTCAGAAGTATAATAATGATTACAATAGGGGGGAGGATCCAAGATGGCGATCGGAACGGTCGCATAACCGCCTCGCTCCGTGATCTCTTCCTCCCCGCCACCTATCCTGTATTTCATCCTGTTCGGGGTGTTCCGAATTTGGTCACTGGGGAAGAGCCGTCACTTACCATCCTTTTCCGGGGCTCTGGCGTGCAGTGATTCCGGCGTTCTGCCCTGGTCACTTTGTTGGCCTTCCCGGCCCTGACGCCGGGGCCTCGAGTGCTGTGCCTGCCCGGAGATGATCGGAGTGCCGGCGGTCCGGAACCGGTGGAGAGACCCGATGGTGGGAGCCTGAGAGCCGCGGGCCGGGACCCCCGGGGCAGACCCGCCCCCGCTGGTGGGCCACCCCGCATGTCCGTTCGCCTACCGGCCCGAAGAAGAGAAGCCGCGCTGTCCGGCACCCCTCTAGTGGGAAACCCACTCCTGTTGTTAGTCCCGCCCGGGATCCGGTGCTGGGCTCCCCCCGAGTGCTGTGGGGAGCACGCCCGTTCTTCTGGTGACTCTCCTTTCTCCGCCGAGCGCCATCCGCCGCGGTTTGGCGGTGAGCCCTGGGGCCGCCGGTGCTCCTGACGGACTTGGAAGAACCTGCGGCGATGGCGAAGGGTGCTGTACTTAAGATGGCGGATGGCCCCTCGGGGTGTCTTTCTCCTGGAGACAGGGAGGTTGCCGCATTTGCTTTCTCCAGCCCTCGTTTGGTTTGGGCGGCCCCTACTCGGAGTGCTATCTGGTTTGCCCTGTCTGCTCTGCGGATCGACCTGTCCTTGAAATGTCGAGCCTTGGAGTTGCGGATAGCTGCCATGGTGGCTCCGCCATTTTGTGACGAAGTGTCGTCTCCCCGAATTGTACTGCCTGAAACTTCGCCGGCGGCTGTGCTGGGATCTCCGGCTGGGTGCTCGATTCTATGGGATCTAGCGGACCCGGTGCCGATGCTGCAGTGCTTTCTACATCCTGTTTTCTTTGCTTCGTGCTGGACGGCCCAGATACTGTGCTTGACCACGTGGATCTTTGAGGAACTTTTCCATTCTGACTGTTGCCGAGTTCTCCTGGTTGCTTCTAGTTTGCCGGGACGGTGTTTTGCGGAGATCCCACCGGCTTTTCCTGATTGGTATGGACCCACTGTGTTCTGCTGTTTTTTGGCTGTGGCGGGGTTGGGAGGTTCGACTCTTCATAAAAGTGGACAGGGGTGATCGTGCCCGGATGCCTGTGGGACCCCTTTTTACATGGCATCTCCGGGCCTCGTTATTCTGGATGGTTCCTGTTTACATCCTGGTGTAGGCTTTTTTGACTCTCCTTTTCGACCTCGATTAGTGCATTATTGTTGCGGGGGGGTAGTGTTTTATGTCTCGGTCGCTGGCTCCTCTCCTCTCTCTTTGTTCCTTTTCCTCTCCTTCCTTTTCTTATTCCCCTCTCTTTCTTCGTTATAATTCCCTTTCTCTTTTTCTATATTTCGGGTGACTCTGGGCGACAGGCACGCTGTTTAGTGGGGTAGGCCGTAGCCATTACAGTGATGTAGGGTGGGGGGGGTATTTGTTATTTTAGTTTGTTTTATTCTATGGTCTCTTTTTTGCCTTTTTCCAGGGGGTGGGCTATGTCCCTTGGTGTTCACTCCTCTGTTTCGCTAGCGTCTGCACTTTCTCCTTTTTCGGGGCGGGTGGGCTGTACGTGTGGCGTCCACTTTATTTGTTTGCTGGTATTCTTCCTCTATTCTGCACCTGGTATGGGCGTGTGAGGTCTTTGGGCTTTGCCCTACTGTGGTCGTCTGCTTGCGTGGGGGGCTATTTCCCTCCCGCCCCCCCCCCCTTCTTTTCTGTATATGTTGCATGACGCGCTGGTAGATATGGTTGCTGCCTCCTTTATATAATGTAAAATGAAACCTCCTTTATCCTGGCGCTGGCGATGTAACGACTTTATTTGCATCCATCCTGTATTCACCCTATCGTATACATTGCTTTGTTATTTTGATTCTCCTGACTTTGCGGCCGGCCCCTGTGGTTGTAGGCCAGCGCTTGTACTTATACGTGTCTTTCAATAAAGGTTTTTAAAAAAAATAAATAAAAAAAAAAAAATAATGATTACAATACAGTAATTTTGATGTTGTGGAATGCAAATATGGATATCCAGTATGTTGCAGATAATTCAATTACTGTTGCTAGCTATGTTACATCATATATAACAAAATCTGAAACAACAGAGTTGAAAGAAGACTCTTAGTAACAAATTGTAAAGCTTTAGTTTGAAGATGCTTACCCAGCGAGAGATTGGATCATACGAATGTTTGGATCTGTTGACATCTGCAAGTTTATATTCAAAGTCAAGAGGAATCATTTGGGTAAGTCTAGGTCTTGCTCCAACACAAAATCAAGTATTAAAATCTGTACAAGAAATTGAATACTTAGCATTAAATGAACTGGAAAGTACAGATATTGTTAAAACAAGCATATTGGATATGTACTATCCTAAAAGAAGTTCACATCTGGAAAAAATATGTCTCTATGAAGTACTGCAATATTACAACTTTAAGAGAAATGTTACAGAAAATATAAATGAAGACAATTATGCAGTAATTGGATGTGATGAATGTTTGGTAAAACATACCAAAGTAAATCTTATCAATCACAGGAAACTCAGTTGTGAAACTGCAGATGAAAAGGAATTTTTCTATTTAGCACTTCTGCAACTCTTCAAGTCTTTGTGTACTGAAATGGAATTACTTGGAGCTTTTGAGTGCTATGAAGATTCTTGTAATGCATGTAAAGATAGCACTGAATGCACAATTGTTCCAAATTATCTACAAATGTTAAATGAAGAGATTGAACAAGAAACTAGTATTGCAGCGGAAATTGCTAGAGCCAGTTCTCAAGATAGTCAAAGTTCTGCACCACTAAGTCGAGATCCACTAGGACAACTAATTCTTGAAAATGTTGCATCAATAGTCATGAGCAAAGTAGAAACAGCAATGCAACAAACAGAACAGGATATTATGGAGTTGATAAACTTGGAAGAACAACTTACTATTGAACGGAAAGAAATATATCAGCAAGTTACACAACAGAGCATTGTTTACTTCATGAAAACAAATAATACAACTGCACATCATTTAAACCAATTTGAATGTAAATGATAGGTCAAGCTGGTACGGGAAAAAGTTTTTTAATTAAAGTTTTGACCAGTTATCTACAGAAAACCACTGAATCACATTTATCTTGTGTTATAACCGCTCCAACTCGGTTAGCAGCACACAACATTAAAGGGATTACATTACATTGTTTACTGATGCTACCAGTTGAACATGAAAAGAAGGTGGAATATCACAAGCTATCTTGAGAAGCTTGTTATGAAGTTTCAAGAGTACTAAAGAAAATGAAAATTCTGATAATTGATGAGGTGAGCATGGTCTCAAACGTAATGCTTGCATTTGTACATATAAGAATGCAACAGATTTTAAAAACAGATTATGATGTTTTATTTGGAGGGAAACATGTAATTGTATTTGGTGATCTATTACAGCTTACTCCTGTGAAAGGGCAACCAATTTTTAAATCACTTGTCCATGACAACACTAGGAAATCTTTGGAAAGTATTGAAAATGTGAACATTTGGTCTCTTTTTGAATATAAAGAACTTATTAAGAATATGTGACAAGCAAGTGATGAACATTATGGAAACATTCTTCAAGATGTTAGAACTGGTGTCTTGACAAAAGATAGTAAAGAAGCTTTACAAGGTCAACGACTAACAAACTTGTTTCTAAATGAAAATATTGCACCAGAAATAATATACAAAAAAATTGGAGAAACGAAGCCTATAGTTTGTCTAATGCCAACACTGCAAGAGTGCTCTACATTCAATCAAGAACTTTAGAAACTGTAGAAACAACCAATAGTGAAAATGGACGCCATTGATAAAATGGAACACAAAGGAGTTACTATTCTTCTGTCAGAGAAATTACAGTCAAAATTAGATCCTTTGGGGAAATCTGTATCTTAGACTGCTGGTTAGGAAAAGACTTTATATGTATGGGTAAACTGTCGGGTATATTACGGCGTAATTTAGATGTTGAAAAACTTTTAGTGAATGGAGCAATGGGAAAAGTTGTTGATTATGTAAATTTTCAGAACAGAGATGGAAATGAATTTTTGAGGTTGAAATTTGATCAGATCAAAGACGTAAAACAGATTGGACGTTGTGCTGTTCTTTTTTTTCTTGTTAAAGATTTGTATGTTCGTAAAAAGCAGTTTCCTCTTTCTTTAGCATTTAAGTGTAGACAGTGCTTTGGTAAATATTGGAAGTACAGTTTTTAAAGAGGGTATGGCATATGTTGCATTTTCTCGGGTAAGAACATTATCTGGATTGTATTTGATTGATTATGATGAGCAAAAGGTTAGTGCAGGTGCAAATTGTGTAAGAGAGTGTAATCTCTTAAAAAGACAGTATGCTCCTAACTTAGGTGAATATCCCATATATGAAAAACATGTAGCATGTCCAAAATGAAAATATGAGAAACACTCTAGTGAAGTTGGAAAGAAGAAAACAATTCAAGAGAATGTTCAGGCTGTAAAGAAACTGAAAAAGGCCACTGTTGATGATATTGTCGGAGACCAATTGGAAATTGTTCAGGTATCAATTGCTATGCTAATGTAATTGTGAACATCATGTTTTTTTTAGACGATCTTTATCATCAAGCTATAGAAATTCGAGAAAAACGATTCTGTTCAATGTTACATTATATTTTTGAAAAGTTGAAAACGGATAAAACTAAAATCCATACTGCTTCTTGCATTCAGCATCTTTTGGATATATGTTCTTGTTCCTCACAATTTACACTTAATGAACAAAAGATGCTCATGACTTTCTTATGTTTATGCTTGCATTATTGGAAGATGAAGGAATACAAATTGAAAATCTGTTTGAACTATGTTACAGATTGCATCATAAATGTGAAGATTGTTAATTTTCTTCTACCACTGAAATAGACACTGAACGATTCATATATTTGACAATACAGATTTCAAAACAGTGTCGTTTAACAAATTAGTAAAATCAGCTAATCAAGATATGAAATGTACTCACTGCAAATCAGAAATGTTGTCAACATTATTTATAGAAAGATTTGGACAATATGTCATTTTAATGCTGCAACATTCTACAGGAGATGGAAGAAAATTGGAAACAAAAATAAAATCTTTTGTGGAAAGTCAAGTGTCATTTTCAGGAGGAACTTTTAAAGCAGTGGCCATTATTTTCCATGATGAACATAGTACAACATCTGGACACTATACTGTGTATTTGAGATGCAATAAAGGATGGACACATTGTAATGATGCCCATTTGGAATTTAAATGTTGGTTGCCTTATGAATTGCCAAATTCATATCTGATATTTTTGGTGCCAAAGTTTTGAAAACATAATTCAGCCTATTGGGAAGATGTAAACGTGAATTAATGAGTTTATTTTGGATATTTTCAATGCAAATAATTTCGGAAACTTCATTCAGCCTATTGGGAAGATTTTTTGCCCACTGTTATATGATGATCAACATTGAAATCACTGTGTATGGTGAAATTCAATAGAATCTGGACACAGCAAAAAAGATAACCTGAATATGTTATGTAATTATGGACCTGGGTCAGCGGACTCGATAATTCTCGCTTCGGTGCTTACTCTAATCAGGGTTTCCACTCGGCAACTCTGGGCATTAGCTTGCCTAATCTTCACAACGGCCCCATCAATTCCGGGGATGCCTGGCTCCACCTTGGGGGCTCCCAGCAGGGACCATCCCACAGGGAAAGCCAGGAAGGGTTCCCCAGAGTTATACAGCGCCAGGAGACCTATGGACGGGTAGCAGTGCGCTTTACAAGCTCAAATACATTTACATTTACATTTACAATTATAAAATGATGTGTTCTTAAACCTATTATAATATTTGCAATAACAGTATTTTTTCTTCTCTTTTATAGAAAGTAAAACTAAAGTTTGAAAATATTTTACATTTACTTTATAATGAAACAACTGTAAAAAAGTTCCAGGAGTTTGATATATACTTCAATACAGAAGGTAAGATGAACTAATGTAATTGGCATAAAAATATGAATTAATGTTTACAGTCACTTTTATTACAGTTATTCATTTTTTCAAACTCAAAACATCTCACTCCTCAACTCACCTCAGCAGTACTCATGTACTCCTTCAATCACTGAACCATAACCTATGTACTTACAGAATCACCCAGGCATTACTATTTCACACCTTTGTTCAGTTTGACAGTACCTATACACTCCTGCAAACACCCAGACATTACTTCTACAGTCTTGCAATCACTCAAGTATTACCTATGCACTCCTTCAATCGTCCAGACATTACTCTTCCACTGAAAGAGTCACCAAGCAGTAAACATGCACTCATGCAATCACCCAGGCATTACCTATGCACTTACAAAATCCTATACAAATACAAAATCTCTGAGGCACTACCATTTCACTTCTGAAATCACCCTGGCACTACTCATCCACTCACGCAATAACCCAGGCAGTACCCATGCACTGGTCCAGTCTCCCATGCATACCCATGCACTCCTCCAATCACCCAGCCAGTACCTAAGCACTCCTTCAATTACTAGGCCAGTATCCATGCTCACCTCCAATCACCCAGTCACTACCCATGCACTTATAAAATTACCATGCACTTTCTTTGCACTCCCTCAATCACGCAGGCAGTACACATGCACTCATGTAATCATCCAGGCACTACCCTTGCACTCATGCAATCATCTAGGCATTACCCATGAACTCATGCAATCACTCAGGCAAAACCTATGGACTTACAAAATCATCCAAACAATACCTATCTGCTTACAAAATCACCCTGGCACTGCATTAAAAAAATCTTGGAAATTCTCTGAAAAACTACAGGTTTCAGGGATGTTATAGTATGGAATTAGTATTTAAATAAACCTTAGAACTTCACTGAAAAATCCCAAACTAACTTTAATTCATGCCCCCGCAATGCACTGCTGATAATGTCACATATTACATCATTCATGACATGTTCGTTAGCCACAGGTGTTGTTTCTTTTGTACCATTACCGGCCTCTAGTGGACTATCACGATGGTAAGTGTGCCGGCATGATGGTACCTGTAGTCCGTTATTCCCCGTGTCTATTTTCTGAGTGTTCTTGCCGCTGGGTTATGCCTGCATTTTCTACTAGTCTCACTGGAGTCGAAGCATCCAGAGATGTTTCTCCTTTACGATCCTATTTCTTAGATTGTGTGGAACCATACCAGGCTCTGGTGTCTGGTGGCAGCCGATTACCCTGTTAATCAATTAATATATATATATATATATATATATATATATATATATATATATATATATATATATATATATATATATATATATATATACGATTACTGAGCATTCATAATGTCACTCACTATCATATGTATTATGAAGTACCTACATAAATCACATGGGTACTGATAGAGATCGCAGGTCACCCGGCCAATAATTTTCACCATACAAGTACCAGGCCCATATTCTTCCAATTTATCATATACATTAATCGGGTGACCTAATAATTCGTCTACCAGCAACCCTGGTTCCTTCCTATTTATTTCTATTGTACCTGACTTACCAATCCACCGTTACAGATACCTAAGATCCACAATGGATCAGGGAGCTAGCTGTAAAAGAAAAGCAGGCAAATACAAAACCCAACTTATTTCTATTTCGCATTAAATGATCACAGACAACTGGGAAGTTTTAAAAGTTTATCTAGAAATCAGGTTCGGAAATCATCAATTTTACAGTTAGAAGGCAATCAATAATCAAGATAACAAAAAGAACAATGCCATAGAGGAACAGGGTCAAGGCAACCATTTATGAGTCTATAAGAAAGTTATAATAATACGATCTACTAAATAGATTTTTAGAAAAAAGGATTACGAACTAGACTTTACTGTTGGGAAAAATACTGCAAGGTATGGATTGGAAATCCTATACATCTATAGGGGGGGAAAAATGGAACACGCTATAGTTCTAGCATCATCACGTAAAACCAGATTTCAGGAGAAATGTATATACCACAATTATGTTTCATAAACAGTATGGAGAGAAATGTGTTCTAAAAGGTAGGGAAACACAGGAACATGCTAAGAAATAATATACTGTGTGACTTTTATAGTAGGTTGCGGAAAGCATGGAAAATTAACATATGCAAAGAAATGTCTTTATTTAAGCAAAGACAGAAAAATAGAAGATGCAGTGGAGAGTTTTTCGCACTATATTTACCTAGAAAGGTGTGCAGACCAACCCTGGCCACGGATCAGTCAAGGACAGGAAATACCCCAAGGAAGGACAGTCATCTATGGGACAGCAGGTGCAGATTGGACACCCCAGGACAGGACAGGAAAACCAGATTAGGATCAGGACAGGACCACCAAGGCACGACCAGCACCCGCAGTTTGGAAGCAACGCCTGCGCTCCACCCTCTCTGCACCTATCAGTCAGAACCCCAATTGGGTTAGCGAACTCCCCAGCAAAGTGCTCCGCCAGCACTTAAGGTTTAGTAAAACCTTTAAAGTCTATGGTCAAATTCGGACAGAGTGCTCCGCAGCGCTCTGTGTTCAGTCACCTATTGAGTGCATTGGGTCAGTGACAGGTCAGCTATTCAGACAAGTCGGACAATTTCTCCAGCTAAAACTAGGCTAGTTATACTGTTTTCGGGTCAGTGTACCACCCCCAAATGTTGCAAGTGTCAGAATCCCCAATTTCGATTGGTCCCCAGGTAGGAAAGGTCAACACACCAATCAGAACAATATTCTACAAGCTCGTATTTGCATGTTATGGAAACGCCTAGTGAATTTGGGGTTCCCATGACATATTCTACAGAATACAATAGGAAAATATACAAATGTTGCAAATGCAGGACATTTCATTTTCTCTAGCTGGGTGAAGGTGCATCTTCCCAGGCACGTCTTGGCTGCTACTTCTGGTTGGCAGTCATTCAATGCCACTTTCCACCCTTGGTCATGCGCAGTAATGCACTTCATTATGGACTCCCGAGCATCCCATCAACCCTCCATTCCGTGGTACATGAAAAGTAAGCGAAAACAAACTAAAACACAGAAATAAATGATTTCACTACATATCATGAGCTGCTACTTTATATTTCTTACTATAAAAGTATACTATGCAATTACGAATTAGTGCAACAGACAATAACACAAGAGCATCTGCGCAAGCTTCACCATGTGAGTTTTCAGACAGCCATTTTAGAGGCGAATACGCATGCGCACATTTTCCCACCAGAACTGCAACTACGTCACGTCACGTGAGTGTGACTAACGCATGCGCAGTAGAGAATTTTCAAGCGGCGGCCATATTAAGACAAGGATTATTCGTATTAGTAAAACACATAGGCAAGCATCACTAAGATACATGTATATCAAAAATAAAGGAAATTAGTAAGACATACAAATTGAATTATAGGATTATAATGTGACTCGAGGTTCTTGATTTCAGCAAGTCGCGTAATGTGCGAAATCTTGCTTCATCAATCCCCTCTTTGATGATATTTACTATCATCACAAACTAATGGAACCAGATGCCAACTTTTCTCACACTTTGTGCATTTCGATTTCTTCCAACATCCTATTCAATTTCTCTTTCACATCTTTGTTAGGGTGAGAATTTTTCACCCTTTTGTAAATTTGATTATTCAAGTCTTCCAATTCAAGTTCATCCACACCTTTCTTATTCACAGCGTATTTCTTTGTGTGTTTGCGACATTTGCAACAGACAAATATGAGGAAAATGATGAAACCTATCATTCCAATTGGCATCAGTACCTTAAATAATAAACTTTTACCTAAATTAGTAAACCAATGACCTATATTGGAGAGACCATCGACAAGTCTCTTCCAGGCACTATCAACCTCCAGTGGTTTGAGTTCCTTTTCCAAATTAGTAATGTTTTTCACATATCTTTTGATCTGTACACTTTTGTCCGGTATGTAAGTGCAACAATGTTGCGCCTTCAGCATCCGGCAGACTCCGCCCTCTTTTGCTAATAAGGTATCAAGCCCAAGTCTGTTCTGCAAAACCATTGATCTGATCGCAACCATTTCGGTGTTGACCAATAGAAATTCATGAGCTGTGTCAGTAGACAGCACATCCACTATGGTGGATAATTTGCAAATTCTGTGTGTGTTCAGAACCACTCCTACTCCAGGTATCAGTGCACTAAAAATACTACCCATTATTTCACCTACACTTTCTCTTGTACTACGCACTAAGCCATTAGTGTTTTCATTGCTTCCAGCAATTTCCTTCACATGGTATATTTTCGGGAAGACAATCCCAAAGTAGCAACTTCCATACCAGTGATCCGGCAATTTGAAATAAGCCTTGTTTCCACATATATAATAAATTCCGGGAAACACAGGTTCTGACCCATTTTTGAAACCCCAACCTCCAATTACCTTGTAATTGTGCTCACATTGACTGGAACCAATGAAAATGTTATTATAATAACTAGTCTTCTCGCGATGAAGACAGAGTTTCCCTTTTCTTTCGAAATCCAGCAACAAAGCAGGACCACTCCCACCATTTGAGGTGCTTTCCATGTTTTCAGCCCATTTAGGAGACTCTCCCTTCTTTTCTCTGCCATGTTTAAAAACATTTTTTCTTGTTCATGTAATGAACAGGTCAAGTTATCTCGGTGTGCTTCATTTAAGTCTATAGTACCTATTGTCAGAAAGTATTCTCCCATATAACGTGTAACGTCACTTTTAGTATGTACAGGATTCAGATTTCCACGTATGGGAAGTTCAGAAAATATCACGTCTGAGTTAGAATAGTAGTACTGTAACGGTCCTCTTTTGTAAAATATACTAGCTAAAATGCTACAGGAAATTCCATAGGTCAAAGGTAGGTGATGGTAAGTCACGCCTTCAGCTACAGAAGTAGGTAGCTTCATGCAGACATAGCAGTCTTCTATTTCCATAGTTTCTACATAGTGCACTAAAAGATTAGCGAACACATTTAACTGTGTCTGGTTTTTAACTCCATGATAATGTAGTCCTTCCTCATCTGATGCTTCTAAGTCTCGTTTTGTTTGTCTGAGTGCTTTTTCACGTCTTTCTACACTTCGCGTTGTCAGTTCTTCAGTGTCTGTGGTCACAGTCTGAGTAGGGTCAATATTAGTATTTTTGCTCACCATATAAGGAATGAAAACTGTTAGTCCTCTCCAAATTATTAACACTATAGCTATGCTACATATACATACTCTGCAGCATGTTTTGCAACAACTGCGTCTAGGCCTTCCATTCACACTTGAATCAGACATTTTCGTTCAGAAGAAGATTTCTCAACCCCTCTTTGTAACTCTGCACAGGTAGCTTACCCTGCACAACTTCAAGTTGGTTCGTCTTCCTCGGCAGCTGTCTGTTCTTCGTCACTTTCGTCAGTAATATCAAGATCTTCGAATTCTTCTAAGACTAAATATGTCCATTCAGGATCTTGGTATTTTTCGTTCAGTCTTTTTATTCGGTCACTCCTCCTTTGTGAACTTTCTCCAACTTGCTCTGCAATACGAGGACTTTTCCTTCTTTCTGCAAGTTTCTCCTCTACTGTTTTTATTCTCAGTCTCAGTCTCTTAATATATCTTGGTTCAATATGTTTCTTTTTCTTGAGTCTTTTAGTTGGCACTGTGATTTGGCTTTCTTCTAATGCTCTTTTATTTTCGTTTGTTTGTGGCACTTCTGATTCTTCCTTTCCTGTCTGACTAGTTCCAGGTCTTGTCTCTATTTCTTCTGCCTGGGTACTAAGCTGGCCTTGTTCAGGTGTATTCTTATTTTGACTTTCAAGCTTCTCTGTTTCTGTGTCCTGAACACGTTCTTCTATTTCTATCTGATCCTGTTCAAGCACTTCGATCCCTTGATTTTCTTCTGCTTGAACCTTTTCACTATTTCTTGTCTGTCCCTTTTCAACTTCAGGAGTTTGTGGAGGTGTGTCGATCACTTGTTCTGTCCCTGTCTGACCTTCTTCTTCCTCAGACTTGACGTGAATCTCAATAATCTGAGGATCTTCGCCTGTGCCTATCTCTTCCTCTCTATCCCACTCTCTATCTGCATAAATTTGACTTCTTGTTCTGATTGGGTCATTAGTCAGGTCGATTATGGGTATCCAATCCTCTTGACTGGTGCTCGGTTGTTCGTCATCAGCTACTTCAGGACCAACTTCTGCAGACCCCTCAGCTGGACCACCTTCAGCGTCAGTTTTCTCATCTGGAATCACCTTCTGTGTATGGCTGGCATGGATCTACTTTGGAACGCCGGCACACTTCACCGCTGTCGTGGTCACCAGTATTATTTGGCGTTTTTCTCCCCACCTCGGTGCAAGGCAACTCGAACGAGTATGTTTCTTGATTCTAACCCAGTCGCCAGGAACTAATTTGTGGACTGGGGTTGTTGGATTGGCGACGGCGTCTTCCCCAATCTAGCGAGAGATAGAACGCACTTGGTCACCCAGTTGCTTGCAGTACTCAAGTACCAAATCATCAGAAATGTTTAACAATTTGTATCCTGGTACCCATGCTTGTCTCATTACTCTTCCCATCAGGATCTCATGAGGGCTCAGGCCTGTTTTCCGATCGGGAATACTTTTAAGTCCCATCAGAACAAGAGGTCAAGCATTTATCCAGTTCATGCCCGTAGAGTTACACATTTTTCCTAACCTTGATTTTATAGTGCCATTTATTTGCTCCACCACTCCAGAAGCCTCTGGACGATATGCACAGTGCAGCTTTTGTGTGATTTTGAATGCTTTACAGAGCTGATCGATTACCTCATTCTGAAAATGTTTGCCTCTATCTGATTCAATTGTGACTGGCACCCCGAACCTAGGTATCAATTCTCGTAGTAACAATTTGGCTACTGTTATGGCGTCACTCTTCTTGGCAGGGTAGGCTTCCACCCATTTTGAAAACAGGCAGACAATGACAAGGACATAGCTCATTCCCTCACAGCGAGGCATTGTGATGAAATCAATCTGTATTCTTACAAAGTGACCCCCTGATTTCCCAATCTTTCCTAATTCAACTACTGTTCTTTTGCCAGCGTTGAACTGCTGACATGTCAAGCACCTCTGGCAGAGTGACTCTGCTACCTTCCTGAACTTCGGATTGTACCATGTTTGTTGGAAAACCAGAACCATGGCGTCCCTACCAGTGTGCGAATTTCCATGTATCAGTCTGGCCATAGAAGCAAGCAGATGTCTAGGCAACACAGGCATACCATTTGGGCCCACAATGACACCATCCTGACTTCTCGGTCGACAATCAAGTTTCCTCCACTTTTCTTTTTCTTTCGATGGCACAGCATGCTGCCAATCTCTCACCTCTTCCCAGGTAGGCACCTCTTCAAACACCATAAGTTGGCAGCTGTTTCCAATTCCCCCCAGTTTAACATTTACAGACATGCGATTTCTGGCACAATGTTTGGCCACTTCATCAGCAAAGGTATTTCCCAAAGTTACATGGTCAATGCCAGATTTATGAGCAGCGCATTTGACCACCGCCAATTCTTTTGGTAATTGGATTGCTTCCAGTAAATCTTGTACAACTTTCCCATTTCTGATGGGAGTACCTGAAGAAGTCAGAAACTCCCTCTGTAGCCACAATTGGCCGAAGTCATGCACAACTCCGTAAAAGTACTGACTGTCAGTATATACTGTTATTCTTTTGTTTTTCCCAATTTTACAGGCTCTTATCAATGCAATCAATTCGGCTACTTGTGCAGACTTTACTCCATATAAACAGGAAGCTTCTTTAATGGCGTCTATAGTGACTACAGCATTAGCAGCGCTTAGGCCTACAAGTTCGTGTCTCATACATGAGCCATCCACAAACAGCTCCTCATCTTCTACAGGCAAAGGTACTTCTTTAATGTCTGGGCGTGGTTTAGTACTGAATTCTGTCAGATCTATGCAGTCATGTTCATCCTCTCCCTCGGCTTCCATAATCATTGAGTCAGGGAGCAGGGTAGCTGGGTTCAGGATATTACACCGGGTAATGACCACATTTGCAGCACCCATGAGAATCCTCTCGTATTTAGTCAGCCGACTAGGGGTGAGATACTGGGTCTTAGTTCAGGTCAGTAAAATTACAACTGCATGTGGAACATACACAGTTACAGGATGTCCCATGACAATAGATTCACTCTGTTCTAGACTCGTGCAAGTTGCAGTTACTGCTTTCAGACATCCGGGTAATCCAGCAGCCACTGGGTCCAAAGTGGCAGAAAAATAGGCCACTGGACGTCTAGTCAAACCATGCTCCTGAGTTAGGACTGACAGTGCACAATTATCTTGGGTGTCACAAAATAGTGCAAATTCTTTAGAATAGTCAGGCATCCCTAAAGCAGGTGCTGTACACAGACATTCTTGTAATTTAGTGAATGCTGTCATGCCCTCATCATCCCATTCCACTGGGTCCTTTGCTCCTTTCTTTGTCATTTTTATCAAAGGTTTTGCCAGGACTGCAAATCCCACAATCCATTGCCTGCAGTAACCTACCACTCCAAGGAACATTCTGATTTCTTTCTGAGTATGTGGTAACTGCATGTTCCGAATTATTCTGACTCTCTCAGAAGTGACTTTTCTGATGCCTTTTTCTATCTGGTGCCCCAGATATTTCACTGATTTTGTACAGAACTGTAATTTGTCAGGGGACACTTTATGTCCTTTTTCACCTAGGTGATTCAGTAAAGCAATGGTGTCAACAACACAATCTCTATGACTTTTAGATGCCACCAAAAGGTCATCTATATATTGCACCAAGACAGAATTTCCAGGTAACACTAAAGATTCAAGGCACCTTTTCAAAATCTGATTAAAAATAGAGGGACTTTCGGTGTACCCTTGGGGGACCCTATTCCAAACGTACACGTGACTGTCGAAAGCAAATGAGAAAAGAAATTTGCTATCTGGATGCAATGGGATCAAAAAGAAGGCATGACATAGGTCTATCACGGTAAACCACTCAGCATCCCAGGGAATCTGATATAGGATCACTGCTGGGTTTGGAACACTAGGACAACAAGGAACCACTATTTTGTTTACCTTTCTCAGGTCCTGCACTACCCTGTACTTGCCATTAGGTTTCTTGATTCCAATTATGGGTGAGTTACATGGGCTACTCATCACTTCTTTTATGATGTTTGCTTCTAGCAGTCTTTTTATTTCAATGGCAACCCCTGCTCGCACTTCGGCACTCATTTTGTACGGCTTGGTATTAGGATAAACTGCATTTTCGTTCATGGCTATTTGTATTGGGTCTACATTTGCCATTAATCCTACATCTTTTCCTGTAAAGTCCCATACTTCTGGTTTCACTGTCTTTTGGAGTTCTTCCGGTAAGTCCTGTATAGTCATTTGTTTAATTTCTGAGTCTGGTCTAATTAACATTAACTTGTATATGCCATCCTCGTCTGGGGTTTGAATTTCGACGCCTTTTGGTGTGCAAAAGATGGTGCAGTTCATTTTGCACAACAAATCACGTCCCAGTAAGTTTACTGGACTGGTATCACACACTACAAATCTATGCATTTCTTTAAAATTCACTATTGTGATCTCCATGGGCTCGGTAACTGGGGTACTAATCAATTGATTAGATACACCCACTACTTGGATTGCTTCTCCCGAGAGGGGTAGGTTTGGAACGTCCGCTGTTCTCACAGTAGAACGGGTAGCACCAGTGTCCAATAGAAAGGTGACATCATTTCCATCAACCTTTCCTTCAATGTATGGCCCTGACTGGTCTACCGGCAAGGAGGCGCCAAGAACACACTCCTTGTCCTCCCCTCTCAGGCCCCGTCAGTATTGGTCGTCACAGAAAAAGGTATCATTCAACAAAAACTGCGAAGTTGCTGCATTTCTATTCTCATCGCCTCCCCAGATCTCTATGTCATCACCCTGTGGTGATTTACCCTTATAATTTGGTTTTGGCGCTCGGGGCAATTGACTTGCCTTTACCTGATGCTGAGTCTTTCTTGGTTTTTCATTCTGCGTCTGTGGAGTTAAATCAGGGGTTTGGGTATTATCATGCTGTAAATATGGACACTCGTCTCTCCAGTGCCCGATTTCTCCGCACTGGTGGCAGGGAAATTTCTTTTTAGCTTCTTCTCTGCTCATTTTTACCTTGGGCTTCCCTCCACCCCCAGAGCCTTGATTTTGGGTATTCTTATTCATCTTATTCAACTGCTTTTCCTGTTGTTCTGCTAACTTCACTTGTGCCCACATGACCTTCTCCTTGAGTGCCTTTTTCTTATCTGCCATCTCGTCCTCACAGTACTTTGCATACCGTAGGACCTCATCCATTTTCTTAGACTGCCAACAAATCTTATTGTCTTTGATCCACTGGCAAATTTCGGGTCTTAAACCGTTTACAAACCTGTAAATGAAGTGGGTCATGTCCTTCATCTCGATGTTATCTATTCCACTGTAAGTTTTGAACACCTGCAACAGTCTCTCATAAAAGGAGTGCACAGACTCATCCCTTTCCTGCGTAGTTCTATCTATCTTAGTCCAATCAGTTTCCTTTGCAGGCACCTTCATTTTCAGATGTAACATGACCTGGTCATATTTTCTCATTACCTCATCAGAGGGAGCACCTGTTACAGGGTCCCTATCATACTCTTTGTTGGGCTAATCAATAGCAACCTTGCATTCTGTCCATAAATCCACAGGAACCACAATGTCGAAAAACCCATCCAGGTCTTTCCATAAGCACTTTTGCACCTTTACAAACCTTTCCACCTGCCTGTACCAGTCCACAGGCTTTTCTCGTAATTTTGGAAAGTCATTGGTAAAGGACACAATATTCTGTCTGGACCATGGAACATGCACATATTTTCCACCTGGCACTTCACGCATAGGGTATAACTGCTCAGGTTTGTCAGCTTCTTTTAGAACGAACTCGGAAGTCGTTTGTTTAGATCTGGCCTCATCTTTCTTCTTTGCCCACCTGGCTTTCCACTTCTCTACGTCTCCCCATTTTTGCAACACTGTCAATAATTCTTTAACCTGCGCCTTTTATCCTGACACATTCATATTTTCCAGATCTTTGTCTGTAAAATCAGCTCTATAGGGCTTCTGCAGTGGCTTTGATTTTGAAATATCGATTCCCATACTAGCTGCAGTGTCTGTTAATTTTTCATGGAGCACTCTGGTGTTTCGGGTAAAACTCTTGCCGATAAACAGCAACTCTTCTTCAGAATAGGTATTTAATCTGTCTAAACCTACATTTCCTGCCATTAGCTCTTCCATTTCTATTCTAAGCTTGAAAATATCTAAAGGTTTCGACTGAGGAGTTTGTTTTTCTAATTCTCGACTCCACCTTTCAATTTCTTCAGGAGTCACCAGGGTGACACTCTTGGTACCCAAAGTCGATTCCATTTGAATCTCCCTCGTGTTAAAAGGATTGTGTCTTTTCTGTAATCTTTTCCCTGCACCCCTAATGGGCAGATCCATTAGCGAGACCTCGGACTCGCATTCACTGGTCTGGTCATCCACAATTAAGGGCTCCGGTCTTGGCTGTGCTACAACTGGAGTAATAACTGGAGTCTTCGGACTTCCCTGTCTATCCCCATACAGCGGAACCACTGGTCCAATAGTTACCGGGATTGTCAAGGCTTCAGGACTTGTATTTAACTGGGAAATCTTCTGAATTATCTCGGCTCTCTGCTTAGCTAAAGCCTCTTGTTCCCTGTCCTCCAGTATCCTGTCTAAAGAATTGTCATGTAATACCTGCGGGGTCAAAGTTGGGGCATAACTCGGGGCAGTGGGATGTGTCTCACTTGGTCCTTCACCGTAATTAGGTTTTGGGAACAGACTTCCTGTACCTAGGGATCTTGGTTCTTCCTCAGACGGGGGTCTTGAGAACGGAATTCCTGACGTGGAAGGCCTTGCCTCACCCTCGTAGGGAGGTCTAGAGCAGAAGTCTCTTTCTCTCGAATATCTTGACTCCCCACAAAATGGTGCTCTTTGACAGCTATCTCTAGCACCTAGAGGTCTCAAACCCTCATTATACGGAAGTATTTGACGACTCTCTCCTACACTTACTGATCTGGCCTCTTCCTGGGGAGGAGGTCTCCGTGAATTATCCCCTTCACTAGAGGGTCGGTGTCCTTCATTATAAGGAGGCGGACTTCTCATAAACATGTCATCTAATAATTCATCATCCGACTCCCTCATGGGCACCCAATGTTTGCATTTTTCTGTTCTCTTCTCTCCTGCAGGAGGACCACCCATTGGCATCATGGGAAATAGCCCTTCTACAATCATATTCTGTCTCCATTGTTTCATCTTTTTATCACGGGTCTCTTGTTTTAACTTTGGATAAAATTTTGTTAACCCTTTATCCATTCGGGGCTTGTCGCTCTCAAAAGCTTCGATCTCCCATTCCTCTAAAGCTTCGTACTGCGTTAATCTAGGTCTGGGATGTAAGTCATTCATTCGGGTTCTCAAATTAAATAGAATTCTGCCATTGAATGTACCCTCTAAAGGAAAAGCCAAAATTCCGTCATCCTTGGTGTATTCCGCCCAGTTTTCCAACCATACACACGAGTGGTACCCTTTATCAAACATCATGAAAGATGCTGGAGTATTAGGTGGCGGAATGACAACACCTTCTCTGGTTTTAATCGGCTTGTCCTTTTTGAAATAATTCTTCACCTTATTTACAAGGGATAATTTTCTCTTATTTCCGTACATAATGTCGGTTTTATGCCCTTTCCACTGATCGTTCTCAAACCCTAGATATCGTGGATCAGGTCTAGTATGCGGTCTATACGAGTGCCACATACGATTTCTGCTAGTGACTCTGTTTACAAATTACTTCCAATCCAAGTGCGTTTTTTCGTGCAACCAATGAAGTGCACGGTTTCAAATAATCTCGACCAATGGGTTTGCGGCCTTTCGCGAGACAGGTTCTCACGCTTCGGCACTCACCCCTCCTTTACAATTCCAGCTCCGCTACACACCCGCTGCGTCTACCAATCCCAGCGCGGCACAGAGTGAGGTCAGAGCAGCTCCGCAACTGACTCCCTCCCTCACAAGGTAACGGAAACTTAATTTCTCTCTAAAAGTGCAAGTGCTTTGTTATTTGACAACGAATACACATTCGCCACTGTACCCAAGTGTCTAGACAGCAAAGATTTGTTTCACTGCAAGTAAACTACTTCCATTTACTTTTCACTCACTACGGATAGATCTCTTCCACCTACCCTTCACGCAAGCATTAGGGAACCTGCTACTTCTTTTGACTTATCCACTACTTTCCGGGATATATACTAAGTCTAAAATTTTCACCAGCGAACCCCTTTGCTATCACCCAAGCTCCGATGAACCTGCTACTCCTTCCGGTGTGACCCTTACCAGGTTTTTCTCACAATAGAAGTTTTGCCAGTGATCTCGTCGCTATCTTTTATTCAAACATACATTCAGAAAAAAACCCTAGTTAGTGCTTCCAGTTCTGCCTAACCTGCACTAACCTTCCTTAAGCCAGTGACCTCAACGCGAAGTGGATTCTCTTCACCACTCGCTATTCAATTCCCCGGGGATTCCCAACAAACATATAAACATTTTACTAACGAGTGGGTTAATACATATATCAGTATAATAATAAGAAAAACAATTTAAAACATTTCATAATTTTTCAAAGCAAAACATTTCACATGAGTGATCAGTTCACGAAAAAGTCTACCTTTTTAGCAGCAATAATTTTCTCGACTAGCAGCAATAACTTCTAACAGCATCCACCTTATCTAGCTTAACTAGTCCTACCTAACTTTAACTAGTCCCTAACCATCCTCTGCTACCAGAAAATTACTGATAGAGATCGCAGGTCACCCGGCCAATAATTTTCACCATACACGTACCAGGCCCACATTCTTCCAATTTATCATATACATTAATCGGGTGACCTAATAATTCGTCTACCAGCAACCCTGGTTCCTTCCTATGTATTTCTATTGTACCTGACTTACCAATCCACCGTTACAGGTACCTAAGATCCACAATGGATCAGGGAGCTAGCTGTAAAAGAAAAGCAGGCAAATACAAAACCCAACTTATTTCTATTTCGCATTAAATGATCACAGACAACTGGGAAGTTTTAAAAGTTTATCTAGAAATCAGGTTCGGAAATCATCAAGTTTACAGTTAGAAGGCAATCAATAATCAAGATAACGAAAAGAACAAAGCCATAGAGGAACAGCGTCAGGGCAACCATTTATGAGTCTATAAGAAAGTTATAATAATGCGATCTACTAAATAGATTTTTAGAAAAAAGGATTACAAACTAGACTTTACTGTTGGGAAAAATACTGCAAGGTATGGATTGGAAATCCTATACATCTATAGGGGGGAAAATGGAACACGCTATAGTTCTAGCATCATCACGTAAAACCAGATTTCAGGAGAAATTTATATACCACAATTATGTTTCATAAACAGTATGGAGAGAAATGTGTTCTAAAAGGTAGGGAAACACAGGAACATGCTAAGAAATAATATACTGTGTGACTTTTATAGTAGGTTGCGGAAAGCATGGAAAATTAACATATGCAAAGAAATGTCTTTATTTAAGCAAAGACAGAAAAATAGAAGATGCAGTGGAGAGTTTTTCGCACTATATTTACCTAGAAAGGTGTGCAGACCAACCCTGGCCACGGATCAGTCAAGGACAGGAAATACCCCAAGGAAGGACAGTCATCTATGGGACAGCAGGTGCAGATTGGACACCCCAGGACAGGACAGGAAAACCAGATTAGGATCAGGACAGGACCACCAAGGCACGACCAGCACCCGCAGTTTGGAAGCAACGCCTGCGCTCCACCCTCTCTGCAGCTATCAGTCAGAACCCCGATTGGGTTAGCGAACTCCCCAGCAAAGTGCTCCGCCAGCACTTAAGGTTTAGTAAAACCTTTAAAGTCTATGGTCAAATTCGGACAGAGTGCTCCGCAGCGCTCTGTATTCAGTCACCTATTGAGTGCGTTGGGTCAGTGACAGGTCAGCTATTCAGACAAGTCGGACAATTTCTCCAGCTAAAACTAGGCTAGTTATACTGTTTTCGGGTCAGTGTACCACCCCCCAAACGTTGCAAGTGTCAGAATCCCCAATTTTGATTGGTCCCCAGGTAGGAAAGGTCAACACACCAATCAGAACAAACTTCTACAAGCTCGTATTTGCATGTTATGGAACCGCCTAGTGAATTTGGGGTTCCCATGACATATTCTACAGAATACAATAGGAAAATATACAAATGTTGCAAATGCAGGACATTTCAGTTTCTCTAGCTGGGTGAAGGTGCATCTTCCCACGTCTTGGCTGCTACTTCTGGTTGGCAGTCATTCAATGCCACTTTCCACCCTTGGTCATGCGCAGTAATGCACTTCATTATGGACTCCCGAGCATCCCATCAACCCTCCATTCCGTGGTAAATGAAAAGTAAGCGAAAACAAATTAAAACACAGAAATAAATGATTTCACTACATATCATGAGCTGCTACTTTATATTTCTTACTATAAAAGTATACTATGCGATTACGAATTAGTGCAACAGACAATAACACGAGAGCATCTGCGCAAGCTTCACCATGTGAGTTTTCAGACAGCCATTTTAGAGGCGAATACGCATGCGCACATTTTCCCACCAGAACTGCAACTACGTCACGTCACGTGAGTGTGACTAACGCATTCTCAAGCGGTGGCCATATTAAGACAAGGATTATTCGTATTAGTAAAACACATAGGCAAGCATCACTAAAATACATGTATATCAAAAATAAAGGAAAGTAGTAAGACATACAAATCGAATTATAGGATTATAATGTGATTCGAGGTTCTTGATTTCAGCAAGTCGCGTAATATGCGAAATCTTGCTTCATCAGTACAATGCTTCTGAACTTTTTAATATGCAGATGTATGTATGTACAATTGTTTTGCCCTGTTTTAGAAAAATAAACAAGTTGTATTATAAATGAATGAACTTACTACCAGGGTAACCTGCAATCATGTATCTAAAACTTAATCATGGCATGAATGAGACCTCGGTCTCTTCAAAAGACTCAGAAATTATGAATGTATAATATTAATAGTTGATACGTTTACTACAGCATATGTAGATGACAAGCAGTCTTATGTGAGATATGCAAATGCTAGTACTGACATTCCCGCTACCTGCAAGATTGTAAATTGTGATAATTAAGAGTGAAAAGTTTAAACTGATTAACTTTCCGCCTTTTTTGATAAAACATCTGTTCACAGGATAATCCCCCAAGGAATAGCAAGTACTATCTCTTTATCACAAAAAGACTGCACTGCCTGATTTTATCACACCGGGGTAACACTTCAGCTCTGCATTTTCACGTTTTCAAATATCACAAGGTTATCCTACTGAAGGGATCACCTCCCTAGTAACACCCTGAGGAATGCCCCAGGCCCATACAGGCCAAAAGAGTAGGGCAGAAACATATTGGCGCTTGGAGGTTAGGGTCATAGAACCACAACATCCTGATTGCCCCTCTCCTTTTCTGTTTTTACTGTCCCCGTTCACCCCACCAATAAAGGGATACCAGGGCTCAACTAGGGAGTTTTATCTCAATGCTAGGAAATCCCCCTAAGAACAGTAAGACAACATTTTTTTGAAGTGCTCCCTGGAATACGGTTGAGCCCACCCTAAGCTTTAGGAGTCAGGGTGAACCCAATGATGAAGCATGCCACTATAGATTGATTGAGGGTTATACATAAAAAAGAGGCTCTCTCCTCTTCCCGCCTCTTTTAAGCAGTAACAAATCAGATACTGTCCTTCTCTCTACAACGTTATAAAATTTCAGTGAGTGGGTACCCGCTTTGTGTATTCAAGCTACCCACTAATGACTACACAACACATATAGGTTATTATAACGCATCCTTATTCATCTGCGTGTAAACGCAAACCCAACATTCTAAACCTGTATTCACTTCACTATGCTCTAACACTTATGTCACAGTTTTACAGAGTTCATCAGGAGCCACAGGGTTCCATAATTTCTAGCTCAGACTACACTACACCTCCTCCTCTGTTAAATGAAAAATCTATACAGTCAAAGTTCTTCAATGAGTCTTCATGGCACTCTGATGACATGTCTCAACTGTGTCTTTGGAAACTGGGGACAGGCAGAAGACATGCCCATGATCTCCTTTGGCAATGTAGGAACAACAACAGTCAGGAGGTCTTGACTTGCCTTTTCAGAGCCAGTCTCTACATTGACAACAGTCCCTGATGAGCGATGAACCACATGTTGGAGATGCATGGAATCTCCCGGAATGGACTTCCTAGGATGTTGGGCAGTCACCATGTGTCCTTTGCTGATTACAACATGAAAAATGGATGTGCTTTAAAAGGAGCATCAGATTTTCATTTTCTAGACTGATGAACAAACACAAGATTGTAAATGTATTGCCTTTGCCATGTCTGCGCCTGTCTGGATGGGCCCTCATTTTCCTTTTACGATCAAAGTCTCTTATATATGTTTCTTCTACATAATCTTTCACTGGTCCATTGAGGTAATTTGGTCATTATGGCTCTCCCAAACATCAAAGGTGCAGGGCTTTCACCTGTGTTTGAGTGAGAGATTGAACTGTAAGCTTGAAGAGTAGAATTCAAGAAAGTTTTACGGTCAAACATTTCCAATACAGCACCTTTAATAGCTTTCTTGAGAGTACTCGTGAAATGTTCGACAAGGCCAAAGAGGTGTGTTCTTCTGATGCTTCACATTAAGATGACTGTTGAAAGGTGGGACGTTTTCAGATTTTACGATCTGAGGAACACCCCATGTCACAAAAAGTATGCCTAATCACTCAATAACTCTCTCTTAAGTAATGGATGATAGATCATCTATCAAAGGAAAACAAGAGTATCCATCAACAATCACCATCTTGTGATGTCTATTGTCAAGAGGGCCGAAGAAGTCAATTACACTACTTTTCCATATATGTTTTGGAACTCTAACATGTTTAACATGTGTTCAGTGCTTTTCAATGAAAGGCACTTGCATTGATGACATGCCTTCAATTCTCTTTAAACTCTCTCATTGATATGAAGAAACCAGACTCGGTCTCGCAGAGCAAATTTTGTGGCAACGATTCCATGGGCTACTTCATCTATCTGTTATCACAGACTCTCCGTAATAACAATTCTCGAAACTCAGGATAAAGCCTTCTTAGAGACAGTAGCATGTGTCCCAAAATGGCTGCTGCAAGCTAAGCTCCGTCATCTATCCTGCTGAACGACAATATTTAGAGAGTTGCACTGCATTTAAGCAGTCTTTCAATGGTGGAGGTCAGTCAACATATCAGGAAACGTTTTCTTCAGTTTTTCATGCCGTGTTTGTGAGTTAGGAAGGCAGCCTCTATAGTACTCATAAGCAAAGTAAACACCCTGAGGCCTTGCCTTTGAAGAGGAAATACCCTCCTCAGTCACACTTTCTTCTATGCATCTTAAAGGGATTTTTCTATCTATATTTGCTGGCTATAAACTTTCTTAAAGGGATTACTTCTTCTCATTGGTGGATTGCTAGGTATTGACCCCTGAAAGCCCTTTGGCACTGCATAATCTAACTCATTGTCTTATTACCTCACCGAAAGCATACAATGCTACATTTTTTCTGACAAGCATTTTCATTTTGCTCTTTTTTCTCTATGCTAATTTCTTCATTTATTTTCAAAAATGGAAAATAAGACATCTTCTACGCACTCCAACAGATGTAAATAAACTGCCTGTCCTCCACCAACTAAATCTAAGGCAGTAGATTCACAAGAATTGTCCATCACTATAACATTAGAGAAGATACAAGCCATACATACAAACACTGCTTCTATATGGATACTCTATCAATGAAGTTCTCTGATGATGAGATAAAAATAAGACATAATCATAATGCCATAACAACTCTGACACCTTTAGTTAATCAAATCTCCCATATGCAAAGGACTTGATTGGACTAGGAAAGCAGAAACCAACAATATCATTTTTTAGTGTACCTGAAAATATTGAAGGGCAAAACAGCAGTATTTATCTGGAGTCTATGATGTGAAAGCTTCTAAACATCATATTCCTGGAAAAGTTTAAGATAGCTAAAGCACATCGCATTCTTTCTCATCATAAGCCATATCATTCAAAACCAAGCCAGATTATTTTCAAAGACGTACGTCATCTCCATCTTCTCCTCAGCTCTACTAGTAGAAGGTACCAAAGTTTGCATACATCAAGATTTTGCCAAGGAAACAGTGAAGCTTCTCTGACAATTTTCTGACTTAAGACCAAGATAACGAGGATGCAAGCTACAAATACGGTCTTTTCGACCCCTCTACTATGTTCATCTGGAAACATTCGATTTATATATCCTTTTCTGCAGCTCAGGACTTTGATTAAATATCTGGATTAACAAAATCCTTCACAATGGACTTACTGCCTTTCAGTTCTGCTGACTGACATCCCTTCTTACATTCTTATGCTACTCTTAAATGCATTATAGCAGGTTTTTGCAGTGCAATTTATCTTGCTACGTACCTCTTTCTCTTTCTACTCACTCAATATGAGGTCTTGGCATATGACTTCTATATGTGATGTAGGTTGTGTTTGTCTGTTGTCTGTTTTCTATGGGATTGTCTTCTTTCTTTATTTTCCTGTTACTTCTTTTCTTTGTTAAAATGATATACTAGTATGATTATTCAAAATAAACTCAATGTTATCTCTCTCAATGTTAAAGGTTTACGACATTCATTCAAGAGATGTTAAATTCTAGGCTAGTTCAAAAGATTTAAAGATGATATTTGTTTCCTTTAAGAAACTCGTTTCAATCACAAAAGTTTAATTTCCATGTCCAAAGGTTTTGGTAGATACTATTGCTTCATCGCCAGCTCTAGGATGCAAAAATGGCATGGCTGTTCTTTTTTCACAACAGTCCCATATAAACCTATTAAATCAACATAATGACTCTGATGGCAGATTTGTACATGCTCAAATACAATTTGGAGCTCATACTCTCAACTTTATCAATCTCTAACCTCCCACAATGAATGACCTTCTTTTTTAGACTACTATGACTACTGAAATTGTATCACTTGGTAATGTTGCCCTCATAGTGGGTGGTGATTTTATTCTTACCTAAGGTGGTCCAGTGGGAGAGCCTTGCTCTTCTGCTGGTACAATCTACCAGCCTTTCTGTTTTCTGTCTCTGTCTGGTTTCTGTCTATTGTGCCTGTCTATCTGTTGAATTAATTCTAAATAAATAACAATAAATACATTATTTATTTAGAATTATTGTTAATTAATTATTAATTGGTAATTAATTAAAATATAATTGGTAATTAATTTTAATTGATTAATTCATGAATATTTTAATTATAGTCATTTATTTTCTGTAGCGGGTTGTGGGTTTATAGGGCAATAGGGTGGGAAGTAATTTAAATACAATTAATCAAATATGTTAATTAATTGGTAAATATTTTGAAATAATTGCTAATTAATTTTTAATTGATCATTAATTTTAATTAATTGTTTAATTGACAATTATGTGAATAATATTTTTTTTCTGTAGTGGGTTGTGGGATAATAGGGGAATAGGGTGGGAAGTAATTTAATTATAATTAATTAAATATGTTAATTAATTATTTGATTGGTATTTATTTTGAATAGTCATTTAATTTTTAATTGATAATTAATTATTTGTTAATTGATATTTAATTTTTATTAATTGATTAATTGATAATTATGTGAAAAATATTTTTTTCTTTTTAGCAGCGGGTTGTTGGTTTATAGGGGAATAGGGTGGGAAGTAATTTAATTTAATTAAATAAACATGATCATTAATTAATTGGTATTCATTTAAAATAAATTGTTAAATAATTTTTTAGTGGTAATTAATTAATTCTTAAATGGTAATTAAAATGTATTAATTGATTAATTTATAATTATGTGATTTATAATAATTTATTTTCACTAGAGTGGGGATATTAAAATGTACCCTTACGCTATCCAACGTTTTCCCTACTGTTGTATTCGCTGGAGTGGGAATAGTAATTTTTACCCCTACGCTATCCAACGCTTTCCGTACTGTTGCACTCGCTGGAGTGGGAATAGTAATTTTACCCCTACGCTATCCAATGTTTTCCCTACTGTTGCACTCTCTGGAGTGGTAATAGTAATTTTTACCCCTACGCTATCCAACGCTTTCCCTACTGTTGCACTTACTGGAGTGGGAATAGTAATTTTTACCCCTATGCTATCCAACGCCTTCCCTATTGTTGCACTCTCTGGAGCGGGAATTGTAATTTTTACCCCTATGCTATCCAACGCTTTCCCTACTGTTGCACTCGCTGGAGTGGGAATAGTAATTTTTACCCCCACGCTATCCAACGTTTTTCCTACTGTTGCACTTGCTGGAGATGAAATAGTAATTTTTACCCCTACGCTATCCAACGCTATCCCTACTGTTGCACTTGCTGGAGTTGGAATAGTAATTTTTACCCCTACGCTATCCAACGCTTTCCCTACTGTTGCACTCACTGGAGTTGGAATAGTAAATTTAAACCTCTCGCTATCCTACGGAAAAAATATTGTATATGTTTTGTTAATAATATGTATATATAGATATATATATATTTATAAATATATATATTTCTTTAAGTTACAATAATTATTTATTAATTTTAAGTTAATTTAAGTATTTTAAGTATGTTTAAATTAATTATAATTATTAATATAGTACTTTAAAATGACTTTTAAGATATTTTAAAAAATCGATATTTTGACTGTATATTTTTTCCTATCGATATTTTTGTACTTACCTTTTTGTAGATAGGAAGTCGATATTTTGGCATTCTATATTTTTACCTCGATATTTTGGTAAGTCGATATTTTGACTGTCGATATTATGTCAGTGATCCGAATAGCTACCTAAGTCTTGACATAGCGCACAGTGGGACTGAGTTTGGTCCAAAGGAAACCCTCCCTGATAATTCGCAAGGGTGAACAAGGGTTTTGCCCAAACAGTATAGAACTCTGTGGGTGTATGGAGACGGGTTTGGAAGTGAACCACAGTAAAAGAGAACAATTCTGAACCTAATGGCATAAGGAGTTGGCAGAGTATGATGAAATGAATGCATGACATTTGCGCATTATTAATGTTTGTCTTGTATAATCTGTTCATTTACAGAGTTGGCTCCTGGTGATCTCTCGGAGTGCTTTATACGGGTAAAACCATGAGTTTTTGTAATAATAATAATTTTTTACCTTTTCACATATATATCCTCACGGAGTGGACGCGCCTTAGCGTGCGCGGACCCCCCGGGGGATTTCACCTTATGGTCCTGATGAAAGCTGAGCTGAATGACGCATTAAGCAACAGAAACATGTCGACCTTTTGTTACTAGGACATAGTGGTTCTAATAAAAACTACTACGCAGTCCACACTTGTTTTTAATGTGAACAGCTGGCCCATTAATAAAGTTTTTTTTAGGCACAGCTGGGATCTTTTAAATCTTGCACTCACAACACTAGAGCACACACATCCTGACTTCAGAAAAAAACCAGCTCCGCTGCAATTGCAGGCGTTGTAGCACATGGGGGGGACACTCGGTCTCCCCTGTGGGAACCCCATGATGAAGCATGTCACCACTAGGGTGAGTGAGGGTTCTTTTAAGAAATAGAGTTTTTCCTTCCCGTTCCCTTTATTTTCTTTAATACTTTATCTCCTTTTTTGAACACTGTGTAGATCACAAGAAATTGATAGTTATCACTTTAACAGTCGCAGTTGCAGTCACTCTTTAGTTGTTGTATTATAATTGATAGGGGTAGAAGAGTGGCTTCATAACCCTAACTCTCTCGTTGGTTAGATATATTTGGCATCGCACAGCTGCGAGAGTGTTGCTCTCATTAAAAAATTATTTTAGTGCCACCCCACTCAGACAGAATGGAAGATCTAGGTCTCTCGTATACAAGAGAGGAAGGGGATGCACTCTTGGGAGATGCATCCTTATTTGCCGACCCCCTCATATCCCAGACTATTTCCCAAACAACGGAATGGGACAAACTGGGTGAACAAAAAAGAAGCCGCATCAGAGCCATTTTACATGGCACGTTGCTGAAGGAATATCTGATGAAGGGTCACAAATGCCCCCAGAATTTTTCTCGAGGATGCAGTGTTCACGAAAGAATGTGCCCAGATCGCCTGGCACTGCACCCGGGATTGGGCAGTGCTAATAACGCTTCACTCCGACACCCCTTGGCGACCCGGACCAGCATCAGCCGACTTAGGGCTGAGATAGCTGGGTACCGGGCGGGGAAGTGTCAACACGCACTCTAGCGGACAGTATAAAAAGAGAAGGGTATGTCTCCGTGCAGCGGACGCGCACAGCGGACACGCCGGATCTGCGCCAGAGTCGTGCCAGAGTCGTGCCCTTCTGCGCCCGTCCGCGACCAGGACGTGGCAAAGGCCAGCCACTATGTCGATCCTGCCATACCTTCTATTATTAGGTATGATAAGAAAACCTTACTTAACTTAAGGCAACAGCATTGTGGCTTTCTGCATTCTTTTCCCGCTGACCTTACCACCCTCACCTTCCAGTGTATTCGACCAGGCAGAAAGCACTTCTATGATTCACTGCCCCCTCCAAGTAAACCCTAAGCGGCCTCCAATCACTAGCAAATACATCACCATCAAAGCGGGCCTTATTAATTGTCGCTCGCTCGTAAAACACTCGCTTGATATAGCTCAATCCCTATTAGATAACAAATGGGACATCCTCTTTCTAACAGAAACTTGGTTAGGGGATGAAACTAATCCCGCCTTGTCCCTTGCCATTCCCCCTGACTATAAATTTTTTTGTGCTAACCGACAAAGCCCCAACCACGGCGGAGGCATTGTCATTATTTATAGATCACTATGGACCATCTCCCCCTTTCCCTATACTCAAATAGAATCCATTGAAGCTCTCCCTTTCTGCATCCATCTTGCAGCGAACATAACCCTCTCAGGTCTATTAGTATATCACCCCCTAAATCCAAGGCTTCCTTCCTTCCGGATTTATTAGACTACTTCCTCCAGGCTAGCTCCCACTATGCCAATTTCACTCTACTTGGAGAACTTAATCTCCTTGTGGAGGACGCCTCTGACCCTATGAGTACTAATTTTCTTTCCACACTGTCAGATGGTGGTTTAAATCTACTGATCTCCCGTCCTACCCATAAGGCTGGTCATACTCTCCATCTCATATGCTCCAACCTAACAGACCTTACTACTGGTGACCCTTACCCATTGATTTGGTCTGACCATTTTTTTATTCCTTTTTCTATTTCTTTATTCCATCAAATAAGACCTCAAGTACAAGCCAAAACTCTTGGACGTAACTGGAGCAAGATCTCCTCAGATAGCCTTGGAGCACACCTGGCCTCTACTGCCCCCAGGGAGGTCATTGACCTAGACTCCAGGCTGAACAACTTTAACTGCTGGATCTCCTCTGCTATAGATTCGATTGCTCCCATTAGGCCCATTAAAACATTTCGTTCTTCCCCCTCCTCACACTGGTACTCGGATGAACTCCGTAAGTGAAAGTCTGCCTGTAAACCTTTGGAGAGATGTTGGAGACTATCATATTCCCCAGATAGCAAATTGAAATATAAATCAGCACTTAAAAACTATAGAAAAAAGATTATTGATCACAAAAGAATTTACCTAGAGGAAAAAATCAACAGAGCCCAAGGTTCCGCGAGAGAAATTTTTAACACTGTGAGATCTTTCACCAACCTCTTGGCCCTCAAACGACAGTCCCCGATATCACAATCCCTCTGCAACTGCCTCTCAGACTTCTTTGAGGAAAAAATTGCCACCATTTATGATTCCTTTCCCTGCAAAAACCGCACTGACCTTACTGATAATCTCACAGTTCATCCAAAACTCAGCCCAGAACCTTCTAAGATCTTCTCAGACTTCGAAGCGATTTCCCTTGACCACTCTCTGGCAGAATTATCAAAGTGCAGATCTGGCTCGCCAACCGACCCCTGGACGGCCAAACAATATAAAGCCCTGGCCCCACTCCTTAATCCTGTATTGAACAGTATTTGGAATGACTCTCTTAGTACTGGTACTTTCCCAGACTCGTGGAAACACGCACGTATTGTCCCTATCCTTAAAAAGGCAAACGCGGACCCTAATGATCCAGCCAATTAGAGGCCCATTTCCCTGCTATTGGCCCCAGCCAAGGTACTTGAAAAACTAGTACAACAGCAGCTGGCGAACTTCTTTGAAGCTCATGGGTCATTCCACGACTCGCAACACGGGTTTAGACAAGGCTACAGTACGGAATCGGCCCTGATAGAGATGGCCGACGCTGTTCGTTGGAAACTTGACGCAAGATCGAGGGTGGTGTTGGTGCTGCTGGATTTGTCGGCAGCTTTCGACACCGTTTCTCATCCTGTTCTCCTCGAACGTCTTCATTCCAAAGGCATCCAAGGCCAGGCCTTGAAGTGGGTGTCCTCTTTTTTGTCTAACTGGACACAGGCGGTTTTCACTCCCCCTTTTACCTCAGAAAGCCGACCTCTCAAGTGGGGAGTCCCTCAGGGCTCCTCCTTGAGCCCTCTTCTTTTCAATGTTTATTTCTCCCCTCTGGCTGAACTGATTGCTCAGTCTGGAATCAAAGCCACCTCATATGCGGATGATACCCAACTATTATTTTCTTATGACAGTCTTTCTCAGTCTACATTTGACCCACTAAAAGACTGTCTGCGCAAAGTCGCACGTTGGATGGACAACAACTGTCTCCGACTCAATGCTGGAAAGACGGAGGTCCTCTTTTTCCACCAATCATCTCCCCTGGACTCTAATCTGTGGTGGCTGCACGATCTAAGCATGCCCCCCACCCCTAAAGAATCTGTAAAAAACCTTGGAGTCAGATGGGACTCTAACCTCTCTTTCCACAATCAAGTCGAAACAGTCTCAGCGGCCTGTTTCTCAAAAATAAGGATGGTCAAAAAATGTATCAATTTCCTCCCCAGTAACACCAGGAAAACCATTGTCCAAGCATTGATTTCATCTCCCTTGGACTATGCGAATGGCCTGTATATCGGACTTGCCGCAGGCCTCTGCCACCGGCTTCAAAAAGTACAGAATGCGGCAGTCCGACTAGTATGTGGCATTTCCCTCAGAGAGCATATCTCTCCACATCGGCGTTCGCTTCATTGGCTACCCATACAGAAAAGGGCTGAATTCGAAGCCCTCACACTGGCTCACAGGGCAATCAAGGGGAAGGGCTCTGCTTATCTTTCTTCCTGTCTGCGCCCCTACAAGAACATCAGATCACTACGATCCAGTTCCAAAAATCTCCTCACCACCCTGAGATTTAAAAAGGTGCGATTATGCGCCGCATCCCACTGGAATAAACTCCTGCATGCATTTGTTCGATCCAGGAAGAACTCCCTTTTCGTAAGGCATTAAAAACATACCTTTTCTGCTAATACTCAAGGAGGAAGAGTCATTTCACCCACTGGAGCGCCGGGACACCCCGTTGGGGTATCTGTGCGCTATACAAGATAAACTAATAATAATAATAATAATAATAATAAAGACCGCCTTCCGACTCTCAGATGCTCTTCGAATTGAAATCCAACAGACTGAGAGCCAATTTAGGGCAACTTTGACTGGATACAAGAAGAGACTGGACAATCTGAATAAAGAACTTAATGAGTACAAAGAAAATTTAGTACAGTTAAAAGCTCAGAAGTTCCAGAAAGACTTAAAACGGTGGTCGTATGTGAAAGTATACCCGTATGCCAGCCCTGACTACACACCACCCACTAAGACAGACTACAACTCCGATGCTTCGGAGGATTCCAACTCTAGTGGCACCAGTTCAGGAAGTACTGGTAAAAGGAATAGAGGTCGGGGAAGAGGCAGAGGTTCCTTTAATCCTGGCTGGCAAGCATACCAGCAGGATGGGACCCGGTTTCAAAACGCCTTCCAACAACCACCACCTTTTCCACCCATGATGGGGTGGAATCCAGCGTTTGGTCCTCCACAACCTCATTTTTACCACCCTCAAATGTTCCCTCAGCCTTTTTTAGAGAGGGGACAGGGGAGGAGAGGTAAACGCAAAGGGCCCAATCAAGTTCATTGGGAACCAACCGAATCTGTGGGCGACAATACGAGGAGCAAAACCTCGGAGCAGAGAGCGGGACCGAGCAACCAGAGACACTGATTACGAATTTGTCCTCAACTACCCTCACAGAAGAGGAAACCCGGGTCCTGGAAAAGGGCCTTGGGTTTGTGCCCACCCCAGGTCTTGACAAGTTCAAGCTACGCTGTGAACTGGCCGAATATTTCCGCAAATTGCCATTGAAAAGCTTTTTCGAGAAACATACAATGGAGTCTACACAGATGTCGCAAAGAGATACTAGTTTCAGACTGAAGTCTACTTTTACCCCGCCCGCCGCACACAATTCCATCTGAGATATTGGCCTTTGAGCAAGCCGTTGTTAATGAGGTTGAGTCCTTAGTGACACCAACACCTTTCAAGAACTTAACAGCAGGCGAGTTCCAGGTGATACAGTCACTGCAGAATAATACCAATATAGTGATTAAGAGTGCGGACAAAGGGGGCGGTATAGGCATCCAAGACAAGGGTGACTATGACCGAGAATGCCGACGCCTCTTAAATAACCAAACTAATTATGTGTTGCTGAGAGAGGATCCATCTACTAGTCTGAAATCAGAAATAATTGATCTGGTGATGACAGCAGAACATGAGGGGCAAATAACTAAACAAGAGGCAGACTTTCTGACCATCACAGAGGGTAAAATACCATACTTTTACACCCTCCCCAAAACTCATAAGGGCATCCATCCACCACCAGGGAGGCCCATTGTATCGGGTTTGGGTTCAATGTTAGAACCCTTATCGAAGTACTGCGACTTCTTTTTAAGGCCTCTCATTGAATCAACTAGCACATATATTAAAGACACCAAAAGTCTACTTGCAATGTTACAGATCATTGAAATGCCTGAAGAACCGTATTTCTTAGCAACGTTAGACATTGAGAGTCTTTATACTTGTATACCCCAAGACGCCACAATTGACGTGGTTGCAGAAACTTTGTAACAAACCAATTGAAAGTATAAGACATCTCAAACGTTTGTAGTAGACTGTGCAACTTTGGCACTGAAACAAAACTTTTTTCAATATGAGGACAACATTTATTTACAAGCCACTGGAACATCAATGGGGAGTGCATTTGCCCCTAGTGTGGCGGGGTTGTATGTGTACAAATTTGAATGCAATAACATCTTGCCAACCACCAACCCCTACTTTCCTAACATCATTCTATGCCAATGATACATAGATGATGTGTTGTTGATCTGGAAGGTTGATGAGGAGTCAATATGCTCTTTCTTTGTCTGGATAAACAACCAAGACCCTCACCTTAAGTTCACCTATGAATTTGACAGAACCAAGATAGTGTTCCTAGACGTAACAATTACACGAGTAGGCAACCAATTACGATCTAAGACCTACCACAAACCCACAGCGAATAACAACCTCTTGCACTACTCAAGTTTTCATCCTCAACCATTGAGAGAAAACCTTCCTTTTGGTAAGTACCTCCGAATCAGGAGGAACTGTAGTGAGGTCTCTGATTATAAGGAACAGGCCAAGGACCTTACTAATAAATTACACAAGAGGGGTTACCCCAAACACCTTCAGTCTAAAAGTTGCAAAAGGGCACACAATCAACACCGGGAGGCTCTTTTGGAGGACCATCCCAAGGAGACAGGGAAGGAGGTACCTCTAACATGTGTTACGACCTACAACTCAGCATCTAACATAGTGAGTCACAGCATTAAAAAACATTGGAGGATTCTGACATCCAACAATTGTGCATGGGAAAAACCCTTGTTCTCTTACAAAAGAGCCAGGATCCTTAAGGACTCCCTTGTCCATACACGTCCAAGAAAACAGCAGGAAATGACAAGGGGTGTACTGAACGCCTGGGGTTTGCCACCCATTATTGGTCACTATCTCCGTGGGGGGTGCAGTTTGTGCCCCCTTTCCTCGAACTCAAAAACACTCAACCTTGACCCAGGAAAGACATGGCAGCAACGAAAGCATACGAATTGCAATATATGCAATGTTGTTTATTTGATAACCTGTCCCTGTGGCCTAAGGTATATAGGGATGACGAAAAGGATGATCAAACTCCAAATTTGTGAACATCGGAGTAGCATAAGATGTGGTAAGAGTAACACCAAACTTACCACACATTTCATGGAACAAAGACACTCCCCAAATGAGATTCATTGGACTTTGATTGAACAGCTCGACCATGGTACAGAAACAAGTCTTTTTGAGAAAGAGCAGAGGTGGGTTAACCGCCTCTCTACCCATGTGATAGGCCTGAATGATGAAATCCTTTGGGGGACAGTACTAAGACGATAATCTGTCCATGGCTATTCCAATGAGCACCGCTATTTATGATGCAAGAGCGTGTGCACTTATGCACCTCCGTGCCGGCTGGCACTCGTGTGGGATGTGAGGCCAGAAAAATTGCACCTATGTTTGATATGTGGGAAACTTGATGAATAAAACATGTCAATCTTGTACACTTGCAAAGTGTTCCCATTGACGTTCTTGGGCACCAGTGAGTACAATGAATGAAATGGGAATAGGATCTAATTAGCCATTCTTTGTCACTATTAGAACCAAATCACCACGTGAAGTGACAGCTTAAATTCAGATGCCTGATAGGACGGATTGGTTGTATTGCCGAAGTTTGGTGAACAATAAAGTTATTCCATTTCAGTGAAACCGTGAATGCGTTGAGGAGATCTACCAGGCGTACCTCCCAGAGGGTTAGTGCTCTAGTGTTTGCTTGCAAACGGGGACGCTTAGCACGTTACGTCGGTCACCTGACGCGGACGCAGAACGTCAGATACGTGACTTGATGTCTGCGTTCTTCATAACCCCGTGGAATACCTATGGCAGACAATTTTCGGGCTGCAGCGCAGAACAGAATAGGTTTACGGTGGCGAGTCGTTTTGCACTAAGTAAGTCCACCAACATTCTCGTTTTGCCCCCCGCGTGATTATGGGATGCAGGGGCTTGTATTGGCTCTATTATCCATGCCATTTTGTTTAAACTTTCAGACGGAGCGCGACGTGAAGATTGTGCCCCGCTGCGAGTCCATGCGGCACACTTGACTTATGTGTGTGGTAAGTGTTTGGCATTTTTATGACACTGTATACCACAGTAAAAAGCTTCCTTAAGTCTGAGTATATGAATCCATCGTCCTACTACGAAGGGACGTTAATGAGGGGTGTTGCATTAATTTTAATCATCATAGTCATACGCATGGCGCCATAGGTACGACACAGACGAATAGCTACCTGAGTCTTGACATAGCACACAGTGGGACTGAGTTTGGTGCAAAGGAAACCGTCCCTGATAATTCGCAAGGGTGAACAAGGGTATTGCCCAAACAGTATAGAACTCTGTGGGTGTATGGAGACGGGTTTGGAAGTGAACCACAGTAAAAGAGAATAATTCTGAACCTAATGGCATAAGGAATTGGCAGAGTATAATGAAATGAATGCATGATATTTGCGCATTATTACTGTTTGTCTTGCCTAATCTGTTTATTAACAGAGTTGGCTCCTGGTGACCTCTGGGAGTGCTTTATACGGGTAAAACCATGAGTTTTTGTAATAATAATAATTTTTTACCTTTTCACATATATATCCTCACGGAGTGCACGCGCCTTAGCGTCCGCGGACCCCCCGAGGGATTTCACCTTATGGTCCTGATGAAAGCTGAGCCGAATGACGCATTAAGCAGCAGAAACATGTCGACCTTTTGTTACTAGGACATAGTGGTTCTAATAAAAACTACTACGTAGTCCACACTTGTTTTTAATGTGAACAGCTGGCTCATTAATAAAGTTTTTTTAGGCACAGCTGGGATTTTTAAATCTTGCACTCACAACACTAGAGCACACACATCCTGACTTCAGAAAAAAAACAGCTCCACTGCAATTGCAGGCGTTGTAGCGCACGGGGGGGACACTCGGTCTCCCCTGTGGGAACCCCATGATGAAGCATGTCACCACTAGGGTGAGTGAGGGTTCTTTTAAGAAATAGAGTTTTTCCTTCCCATTCCCTTTATTTTCTTTAATACTTTATCTCCTTTTTTGAACACTGTGTAGATCACAAGAAATTGATAGTTATCACTTTAACAGTCACAGTTGCAGTCACTCTTTAGTTGTTGTATTATTATTGATGCAGAACCCGACCCATGGCCATTTCTCCTGCTGACTCTTCTGCTGTACCTTCACCGATCTCCTAACCCCCGCAGCTACTGCCGATCAACTGGACGCCTGTGCACCCAAACCCCTAAACTCCATCCTCATCAATATACGCTCACTACACAGACACTCTGTTATCAGACATCACCTTCCTCACAGACGCTTCAGCCCCTGACACCATTACCGCCATCCCCGATGTATAAAAGATCCATAGTAAGGACCGCCCCACTTTTTGAGGCATAGGATGGGAATCCTTCCATGCGGTCAGCACATTCCACCGTGGCAAAGGCAGCTAGCACATGAGTCGTGCAGGTTGTGCAACACCGAACGAGGGGACATACTACACCTAATCTGCCTATGCAAGGACCTGCAACAAGCACGTAATCAGCTTCTCAAAGAACCCTTCAGACAGGAAGGCATCAGGACAAGGAGACAAGTGGTGTTAGCATGTTTTAATCCAGGCAATACACAACTAAATTGCAGACTGGTCAAATTCCTTATGATGGCCGAACAAAGAACGCCAAAGCTAGCGGAAACTGAATAACGCTTGGGCCGACAATGCTAAAAAGGACACACCATTAATCATATAAAAATATGATTACACTACTTGAATCTAAGGGCCAACCTTCACAATAAGCGAAGATAATTGGCCCAAAACAATTGCAAGGATCTGCAAAGAACTCCATGCGGGACTAAAATAAGTACCTATAGCAGAAGTCACTTAAAGCTCCACATAACTCCTACAATTAATTTGGACCTTATATCGGTAAAGAAGTTCCCAACAAAGGGTTTTTAAAAAATTTATTTTTACAGGACACAAACATTGATGGATTTGTTAAACTTATTTTAGGATTTTATGTAATTTACTGCAATGGTTTTAAGTAACTATGCAGGAAATAAAGAATCTGAATCTGAACCTGGGTGGAGGACTTGCCATCACACATAAGATCTCCCTCTGGCTCACCACACACAGCATTACTGACTCCCCGACCCCAAAGGAACATCTCCATTTTCAGATCCAGACCAACCCCAGAATGACCCCATGCGGCACCCTTGCCTACAGACCTCCTGGACCATGCACTGCGTTTGCCACAACCATCATTGACCTCTTCAAACCCGACTCCATCGCCTCCATGGACTACCTACTGCTCGGAGACCTGAACTTCCACCTCAAGAACATCAGTGACCCCAATTCGACCACCCTCCTCGACAACCTCGACAACATTGGACTGAAGCAGCACAATACCAACTCTGCCCACAAGGCAGGACACACCGTCGATGCCATCTTTGCTGGAGGGGACAACATCCACTTCAGCAGCACCAGCGACTGCATTCACTTCTCCTTCTCTAAACCAACTGCACACAAACCTACACCATGCCCCCCGTGCAGGTACTGGAGCAAGGTCATCAAAGAGCTGCTCAACTCCACCCCCAACCACCCTCCCCTCTGGCCATGACAGACATTAACACTGCAACCCACGGACTCCACAGATGGATCACCAACTGCACAGACATGCTCTCACCCCTCCGGAACTCCGACAAACAGCACTCCACTAAAGCCATCTGGTTCACCACCGACCTCTGTGACTACAGACGCACCTACAGACCCCTTGAGAAAATCTGGAGAAACAGCAAAACCCCCGAAGCATGGACCAACTACAAGAACTCCATGCCAGAACACTACCAATGCATCAGATCCACCAAAAGGAACTTCATCCAGGATAAAATTCTTGCCAACTCCAGCAACTCGAAGAAATATATGCATCATACAGAAATTCACCAAACGCCCCAGCAAAACCTCAGATGTCACACCCTTCCTGGACCTCTGCAAAAAACTAAGCTCCTACTTTCATCTCAAGATCAAGTCCTTCCACAACAACTTCAATAAACAGACACTAGACACCAAAACCTCACCCACTCCCACCCCAAGCTGCACCAGCCAGCCAACCATCTCCACCTGGACCCTGGTCACTACAGAACACACTGCCATGACCATGAAGAGCATTCACTCAGGAGCCCCCACGGTCCGCTGCCCGCCACACATCTTCCACAGAGCCGCCTCCGCCATCAGAGCTGAAGTACGACTGACCCTGAACCCCACTTTTGAAACCAGCACATTCCCCGATGACAGGAAGCAGGCAGAAGTCAAACCCCTCCTCAAGAAGCCCTCCCCCGACCCAACTGACTTTAAAAAAGACAGACCCATCTCTCTCCTCCCCTTCTTAGCAAACGTTACTGAGACGTCAACAGCCAGCTCACGAACTTCATCATAGTGAGCTCCATCCTTGACTCCTCCAAATCTGGATTCTGCAGCAACCACAGCACCGAGACCACCCCCCTAGCCACCACAGATGACATCCACACTCTCCCCTACCAAGGCCACATGACAGCCCTCACCCTACTGGACCTCTCTGCGGCCTTCAACACTGTCTCCCACCGCACACTCACCGCCAGACTCCATGACACCGGTATACAGGGAACCACCCTCGACTGGATAGGGTCCTTCCTCACTGGCAGAACCCAAAGAATCAGACTCCCGCTCTTCCTCTCAGAACCCACAGAGATCAGCTGATGAGTACCCCAAGATCCGCCGCTCAGCCTCACGCTCTGCAACAACTACGTGGCCTTCCCTCTGCACAATCATCAGACAACATGGACTTAGCATAGTATCCTACGCTGCCAGCTCATCCTCCAACTCACAAAGGAGCCCACGACACCACCAGACTCAGAAGGAATGAAAGACTCAACAAAAAGAAGACACAAGTAATCTTTCTTGGTCCTAACATGGAACAACACCTTTGGGCTCCCAACCTCGGTGACTCCCCCCCCACTCCAAAGGACCATGCTTGCAACCTCTGAATCATACTCAACTCCATCTCCTCTGCATGTTTCAACACCCTCCGCATCCTCTGCAAGACCTTCAAATGGATCCCCTTGAATCCAGGTAGACCGTCACCCTCTCACTCATAAGCAGCAGATTTGACTACAGAAACACCCTCTATGCCGAAATCAACAAACTAATTGTCCAAAAACTCCAGACCACCCAGAACACAGCCGCCAGACTCTTCCTAGGCATCCCATGACAAGACCGCATCACCCAGCACATATGAGACCTCCACTGGCTCCCTGTAACTCACACCTACAAATCCCTCCACACCATTGAACCGCAGTACCTCAACGAAAGTGTCTCCTTCTACATACTCAAGAAAACTCTTCGCTCCACTGACCTCGCCCTGGCCAAAACCCCTCGCATTCACAGAGCCAGAACGGGTGGAAGAGCCTACTCCAACATCACGGCAAAAACCTGGAACGAGCTCCCGCTCAGCATCAGACATTCCCCCACTCTGAATGCCTTCAGGAAGACCTGGCTCTTTGGGTAAGATGGAGCAGCACAGAGCTGCACGAGCCTCCCCAGCACCTTGAGACCCTCACAGGTGAGTAGCGCGCTTCACAAATCCCTGAGTGATTGATTGATTGATTGATTGATTGATTGATTGATTGATTTGTTACAAATACACAATATACAAGGGGAACCCTCAAAACACTGTTTGTGGAATTCCCAGACCTCACATCTCGAAGAAGGGGCCTGGCAACTTGTAGGCATTTTAAGAGCTCTGAACGATGCCACATAGACTAGAAGGAACGTTTTACTGCTTGAATCTTGTTCTTGCTTATTGGATAGTAAATGTATCACACACTTATATATATCGGTCTACTGGTACAGACAATTAGATAAAATACATCTAGATATAGACAGCCATGGCCTGCGCAGAAAACTCCTTAATAACAACACAGGGTAATAAAAGGCCAGTTGTGCACTTGAAGTCAACCTAGTGCTAGCTGGGAGAATACCAGGATGAAGCGAGCCACACTAGGGGGGTAAGGGCTTCATAGCCATGTGGATATATTTCTTTGGGAGCATTGTTAGCATAGGCTTGGGCATTCAGGAGGTTGCCTTTTATGCATATTAGATTTAATTCTTTGGAGGATGTGGAGAAACTCTTCAAAACCTCTCTCCTTAACGCGGGTTTGAGAGGGTACTGAGAACTGCACAATTCTGAGAGCATGCCAAATATTCACTCTGCTTTTCAAAAATGCACCTGACATGAAATGCATGTATATATATTGAATTACGCCTTTCACTTCAAGTCAGAAGGAGATGTAAGAGTAGGAGGAAGTGAACGTTTCTTTAACTTTTCCACTCAAGCCAATTTTCATTTCAGAAATCTAGAAACTCCTGCTTATTAACTGGCAAAAGCTGTTCTTCCTTTTCATCGGCTAAATCATTCTATTATTACTTTCTGACAAGGGTTAGAAGCCTATGGCAATCAATGGTGCAACAAGCTGGTGAGGTTTAATTTACACAGCATCATTACAGTGGGCTTCAGAGCCAAGCTTATAAGAGAAAGCCACTTAGAGCATTGGAAGCTTACGTGGTCTAAAATGGAAGGGAACATTAAATGGAAATTCTGAGAAGTATAATAGTAGGAAAAGCGGGTCCTGAGTTTGTGCCAGAAATATCGCATAAGTGGCCAATGTAAATGTTTTTTTTAAATGTTTTTTTTCTATAGCATACACACTCATTTTCTTTCACTCAACAGCTCTATCTATGCTTATATTTTAGAATCTGAACGTACATTTAATATGCTTTCAGAAATACGTGACAATAAGATAAGGAATGTTCGACCTGGCCTTAATATTTCTATTTACCCTTCCCTTCATCCATAACATTTCCCTGTTTTGTACTTCTTGATCAATCAATAGACAATTTGGTTGATCTCTTCTGAACGATTCATACGGTGTGTAATGCATGCACAATGTATCTTGCGAGTGAAAACAGATCCATCCGCATTGATCCATGAAGTTGTGATTACACAAACGCTGTCATGATAAGCAGGAATTGGAAGAAGAAGAAGAATTTCATTAAAATACACATTTCCCGAAGAAAGGGAAGATTTAAAATCACAGTAGACCACTCATTAGAAGCAATTTTGAAATTAGAATATATTTTTTTTACCTGAACGAAAGCATACAGAGCCTCTTTTAATAATTTTTGATGCAGGACAGCGCAGCAAGTCACTTTGCTGCGCTGCCATGCGTCAAAAGAAAAGAGCAGGAATGCAATGTATCTATGAGATACAGCACATTCCTGTCCTCTTCAAACTGTGGGGCATATTTACAAGCCCCTATCACTACAGGAAATCATTTTTTAAGATGGTCCTGTGGCAATAGGGGCTTTGAATAATTTACAAGATGGTGTTAACACCACCTTGTAAATAATGCACCGTTTCACGCTATAGGTTCCACCGCAACACCCAATGATTTTGATGCTATCCCATATTTACAAGGGTGGTGATGATTGTTTATGTGCAGGAAGTGACCCTTCCTGCACATGAACAATCATCAGATAAATTACCAGTTTGCAACTTCTATGTGTGTTGTACAATGCAGCACACATAGGAGTTTCAAACCGGCATTCTAAATTGTTTATTTACTGGAACAGACAACTTCCTGCATATAAAGAATCACTCCCTTAACACAGGCACCCTTGCACTATGGTTTAAGGGTTCCTGTGTTAGTGCTAGGCAGCTAAATTTAGTGCCAGCGCAGAGAGAAAAGCAGGGGTGAACTGTATTAATGTAAATATGGTGGATTTGCGCGTTTCTAAAGTGACGGAGCGTTACGTTAGCTATTTTGGAGCTAACTTGTGCTTTGAAACTTTTGTTAACATATACCCCTGTGCTGGTGCACAATTCCTTGACTTGTGCCAATGCTCTTGCATAAAGGGCTGTTTTCTGCAGAAAAAAATATCATACAAGACATGTTCCTTTTTCTATCTGCACTGCAGAATGCAGCACACATTGAAAGAAGTAACACTTCACCTTGGGAGGTGTAGGCTTTTGATGCATTTTAAAGTTTACAAGTCCTTGTCAATCTTTGAATGCCTTAAAATCCATGGGGGTTGTGTGGGACCATCCATCACAACGCCCATGGAATGCCTTTTTGACACAGAGTAAGGCTACACTGGCCCTGCTTTGCCTTACTCCATATCTACAAGGCTTCATCTAAATTAAACCAAATGACATTCCCATGAACATTCTTTGCAAACAATCCTCTTAAAAGCCATTGATGGTAAAGAATAAACCAATGGTTTATTTAGAAGAAATTACCTGATTATAGGCAAGGAGAAGGTACAAAACAATTCCATTTATAGGCAAAATTTAACCTGTGTCACACTTTGGAACTAAGGGCCATATGTATCAAGCTAATTAGCATTCAAGCTAATTAGCATTCGCAAAGGCCGAAATTCTGCGAATTTCGGCCTTTGCGAATGCTAATTAGCAAAATGGTATGCATGTAACATGTTTGATGCAAAATAACGAATCGCAAAATTTGCTATTCCTTATTTTGCGATTGCACTTAAGGAATCGCAAATTTTGCGATTCCTTAAATGCAATATATCAAAGAAAAATATTCGAAAAATGCCCATAAGGATTCGCAAATTACCACCAACTTCTAGTTGGTGGTAAGTTGCGAATTCTTTTAAAAAAGCTTTTTTCAATAAAACCAGAGGTGCCATATGACGCTCATACATGCCCTTATGGCATGTATGTGCGCCCTATGCCCCCAAATGTCATTTTCAGGGGTGCAGCAGGGTGTTCTTGAGACACCCCTGCACCCTTGAAAAAATTCCTAATTTGCGATTAGCAATTTGCTAATCGCAAATTGCCCCTTCATTCCTATGGGCCTCCAGGCCCATAGAAATGAATGGGTAATTTGCGATTAGCAATTTACTAATCGCAAATTAGGAATGGTAAGGAATCGCTATAAAAAGCGATTTTGTACATACATACCGTTTTGCGAATTCTAAATAGCGATTCCTTAAATGGAATTCGCAAAATGGAACTATGATACATATGGCCCCTGATCTTCAGAACCATTTTTTTCACAATTTGTCAAATATTAAAAATGTGTATGCGCATTAACTCATATGTCTAAAAAACAGATGCACAGGTTGTGGATTATTTAAACTTTCTATTTTTCAAGGTGAGGTTTGGGGGTGTGGGTAGGGTTATTTATTTCCACAGACAAAACTGGGGTATTTTGGAAGGGGTGTTTTTCGGGAAATATCACTCCCCTCTTCACCGACTGCATGCTGGCGAGTTATTTTCAGGTATTTATGTACTGCTAGTCCGTTGGCAATGACTTCTTTTACACCACTGGCTAATCATGTACATTTTTGTTGTTCTATTAACCACTATCATTATTGTTTTGTATTTTTTTCTCTCAAAAGTATGTAACCTGTTGTCCTCAAATATATTTTCAGATGTATTAATATCATACTATAAAAAAAGGAATGTGAGGTAGGGAGTGAGTGAGAGGGAGACAGTGAGTGAAAATGAAAATATATGTGATGGAGAGTGTGAGGGATAGAGTGTGAATGAGAGAATGGATTAGTCAGAAAATGAGCAAGTGGTAACAAGTAAAGAGTAGATGAGAGAGAGTAAGAAGGTGTAAGCAAGCCAGTGAGTGAAATGATGAGCTAGTGAAAAAATGCAAAGTGAATGAGAGGGAGCGATTGGGTGCATATGAAAGTAAGAGATAGGGAGTGAATGAGTGAGACACAGGTTGATTGGATTAGGTCCAGCTCACCTCTAGCGCTGCTTCTGGGCAGATTTCCTCCCATGGTCCCTGGCTGAAGACGCTGAGGTGCCAGAAGGTGGGTACAAGTCCCAGAAGTGGGAGTGAGGTGCACTTGGAACCAAGTGTTGCACGCCCAGTTCTACACCTTCGGTCCATGACAATAGACCACATGAAGAAAACAACTTCCATAAGCACTGGGAAGTGACAACAATAGCGAAGGATGGAAAGAAGCCGGTGCTGTTCGTTCAAGCACACTTGCAGCACTTTTGTAGCTGTGAGGTGAGTGGAATTTACATCTCTAGAAGAGTTGGTAGGGGCAATCATGCCTCTCCCAGAATAGAGGGAAGACAAGGCAAACCCTGACATGGCTTGGTGAGTTTTAATTAAAAATAGAATGTACTCAGCCTCATGACTACACCTCAAGGTCGAGACTAATGTAAAGCCCTGGATTATTACCTATAATTTTAGATTGCCAGTGTGCTGCGGTACTAGAGCAAGACATAATGCAAATTGTCAGAGGTCTTTACTTTCATCTCCGAAGAGGCCATGCAATACCCTTTTCTGTTCTAAGGCTGCAGTTCATTTATTGGCAAAAGGCGGGTCTTTAGGTTAGTCTGGTCAGTTGGAAGCCAATGGTAGTGCAAGCCTTAAGAAGGCCTTCATAAAAAAACTAAAAGTAAAGACTTTTTAATTGAAAATTTGGAGTTCAGATTTTCAGCACAGACAACAGTATGGATAACAGCACGCATTCTCTAGCTGCCACTGAGACTAAAACTGCAAATTACACTATTGTATGGCTTTTACCTTATCTGTAAAACTCCACGTTTGTTGGATAACATAAATATCCGGATTGTGCCAGACTGATTCCATGAATACCCTCAGGATATGTTGGCCTATCACCCTGCTAGCTCACAATACATCATCAGGACGACTAACCTCACAGGGCACCAAGTGTGTGTGCAACATCAGAACATGAAAACCCTGGTCCTCCCGGGAAATCATGGTAATAGATCTCTAGAACCTGGCCTCTCATGTATACCCAAATAAATACACAAGAAATACTCAGTAATATGTTTCAACATTTACTGAAGGATGGTGATGCTTGTATATCAAATAGTTTCCTGCGTTAATAGAATAAAACAAATAGGAGTAATTAGCGTTATGCGAATAGTGAAAAAGTTGCAAGTGTTCACCACTGCACTACGACAGTGAATACATGCGGGTATATGGTGTACTTCAACCTAGCGCTTCCTAACCTGGTTTTGCCTATGGTTTTGCTTAGGGTTTTCCCTAGGGTGGGTGATTTTCCAAACCCCTGCCTGGGTGATCTACCTCCTCATTACCTGTGGGTAAGTCTCATCAGGCTGTCCGTCTTGGTGTAGAGCTTGTGCTTGTACCCAGGAATCAGCTGAGCTGGAATTCTTTCAGGTATGCAGGGACCTTGCAGTGTTGTCTGAGTGTTCCTCTGCCTATACAAGGAAGTGCTACTGTATATATGTATAACAATACCACCGAAGTGGCCATGTCGCAACCCATGTCAGGTAGTAATTGTTTATTCTCGTTGGATAGCGTTGGCGACTACCGGGCAATAACATAAATAACAATTACGCAGTGACCCTTATCCCTCATACTGAATGTTCAAGGTGTCTTGATAGCGTACCTACAAAGTGGAAATGTAAGTAATGCAGATTCAGAGAATGTTATCCTGCCTAGTCACACACATAAATGTATGTCAAAAGAGAGGGTGGGTGTGTAAAAATAGAAGACAACTTAAGAAACATGAACATGTAAATGGTGGCATTTCTAATGAGGCCTATCCTGACCACGTGACAACTCGGATGATCAAATCTGAGAACTACATAGTTTGCACCACTCCTAATGTTTTTGAAAGAGCTTCTACTTTTCAGAGAGCTGATATGAATTGTTGAAAGTCATATCTCCTACTTGGGATTTCTGGGTGAGTTGATCCAGCAAAACCTGTTGCATCCAGCCAGCCCCCTTAAGACTTTCAAGGAGGGAGCACTGAATTACCTCATCTTCTGGGGGTCGGCTTCACAGTTTGGCTGCTTCCTTTCCTGACTCAGCTCTGACATTAGGAGTAGACTGTCCAACTCACAGTTCTTTCTAGTTCACCATTATTGATTCAGATACTGGCCCAGAGGAGAGTCACAATAGCAGGCAATGGTACAATTGTAGGGACATCTGAACAGACCTGATCAACAACTATAACTCTTTACTGAATTAGAATGAAGGATCACTAATCCAGAAGACCAACAAGCTGCACTGTAGAATCAGTCTAGGGATTAGAGGAAGGTGATAACTATCTTTAGACATAGACAGGAAGAATTAGAAAATAGTTTTGGTGCTCTAATTTTCAAATTCAAGGATTACCCGAAAACTTTGAGAACAATTGTGGAATGACCCCCCTAGTTAAAAGAATAATACAAAAGCACATTTTACCAAACATACATTTTGATCTATCAATAATAAGGGCACATAGTGTACCTACTCAGATCCATATTTTAAAGTCTAACTTTCCTTATACCATTTAAAGTCTAACTTTCCTTATAACATTCTGTTTATCTTTACTGACTATCAGATCATGGAAAAAATCTTATCTATAGCTATCAAACAGAGGTCTTTTGGTTCTTCTTATGAATGTAAGTTCTAAGTATTTCAGATATGACAAGCACATCTGCCAGAATAGGAAAGAGTTCAAGAATATATTACATTAATTCAAAGGCATTGGAGCCCAGGCCTCTTTATTCTAACAATCAAAATTGAAAGTACTGAATGAAAGTGAAAATTCATATTTCTTTCTGTGTTTCCTCCAACTCAAGAATTTCTTTAAGTGTTACAAAAAGAAAGACAGGGAGTGCACATGAAATAGAATGCCAGAAATAAATAGGCGTGTTATGCTTAAATATGTTTGATTGCATTAGGTTATTTAGATACAAATTCAGGCACAATGTCAATATTATTGTGGGAGCATCATATTTTGCCATAACTCTTGTCAATAATAGGGGGATTATAGGGGAGATTTCGCTTTGTAGCCAGATGCTTAAGTTGCAATTCATTGGCACCACCCAATGGAAGTTATGGGAGTAGGATAAGGCTTTTAGGGGGTACTGCCCTTGCTGCATACAAGGGGTGGTTAAAGAGGGTGGGTAGGAAGGGAGAAGGTTTTTTTAGTGGGTTCACTAGAGTGTCCAGTACAATAATTGGATGAATACCCTTAAACCAGATGTCTCGTTTTGGCAGGCGATAAACCTTACATATAATAAGCCTAAAAATGTATTCATAATTGGGTATCACTTGCTATCTTTGCCTCTACAAGTGCAATGCAATAGTGAGTGGCAATTATTTTAAATAACAAATTGAACTGCCAGTCGATTCAACCAAATAAAGATTAATTGAGCCAGTTGGTGTGCGTTTTAGCTGCCAATGATATAAGGTGTTTAATTTCTATGCTATTATGGTTCTGTTGTAGATTGAACTCAGGCTTTACTGGACATTCTTAACATATCTATGAATCGTGATATTCCTAAATTAGCTTAATCTGAACAAGTAATACAAAGTGCGCTTCTGAAACATAACAAGGACATTTATCACAAACGGGAAGAAATTTATGTAGATTTAATTACTCATTACTTAGATGGAGCGGAGCTTCCAAAGCTCACAGAGGAGCAGAAATCGGGCCTTTTCTGCCATATTAAATTAAAAAGGTATTGGACAGTTTGTCCAGTGCAAACGCTACTTGCAATAATGGAATATACATAGATATGTTTAAAGCATTTTACTCTGAGCTAGAAAAGGTATTAGTGACACTCTTTAGTAATATCCTACGAGGGTAGATAGGCTCAGCTTCTTTTTCAGAAGCAATATTTATCAGCATAATTAAAGATGGAAATCCATCTAAGTACCCCTGTTCATATCCTCTGATACGTTTATTAAATTCTGATTATAAACTTTTTATGAAAACTTTGACTAAGCCTATCTCAACAGTAGCTTCTGCCTTAATATGCTATGGCCACGATGTTTTTTTTAACAAACTGATAGATCTATCTCAGTTAATACAAACTATATGATTCAAATTTCATGCTCCAATAATAATGTTTGATGCTTGAAAATCATTTGATCTAGTCAATTTGCTGCCATATTTAAATTTTTTTAAGAATATACACTTTAGTTGCAGCTGATAAAAGTTTAAATAAATCTGTATAAAGATATCTCAAGATCAAATATAATCAATTCTATTGGATTGGGTAAGATTAAGGTTTGTAGGGATATATGCCAAGGGTGTCCAATGTCCCTTATTTAATTCACTTTAATTGCAGAGCCCTCGGCAGTAGACATTAATAATGGCATTATCATTTGCCTCCTTGTATCGGAGATGGCAGAGCTGACACTATACAAGGATGACTTAATATTACACTTCAAAGATGAGGAATGTAATCTACAAAGTATGTTGGATAGAATTAAGGCATTTACCTGGTTTGTGGTTAAAAAATCAATCAGGAGAAATCAGAGATTTTATTGTTTATTTCTACTGATAATAATCAACCTTTAGGGCTGAGAATAATATCTAGTCCTTGCTCTGTAGTTAGAGATTTTGGAAGATGTGACTCTAGTAATTACTCCAAATCTTTACTCTAAACTACTCCTAAAACTATGAACAATTATTATCTGTCTTCTCCTAAGAGCTGTTTTAGATCCCCGCAAAATTAGGCCGGAGATTGGCAGCACATAATAGCCATCTGTTCTCATTTTATAGAATTCTGGGACCAGCTTTTCTCCTTCTTGTGTGCTAGATCGAATAATAATATTTTTCCCAAAGTGTGTACAGTTCTATTTGGATTATTTAGGAATGAGACAATCTTTTTAGGTGCAGAGAGTTAATCAATGTTTATACAATGTCCATAACTCGTTCATTGATATTACATTAAAGAAAATCGTTGTTAGCTGCATGGGAAGGCAAACATAAACTGTGAAGGGTACTTTGAATTAGTTTATGCAAAAAGGAATAATCAAATAAATAAATATCACTAAATATGGCAAAATCCTGAAATTCGAATTCAGGTGTGCATACACTCAATGTATCTATTATTATAGGTATTGTCTTATAGATTTATCATGTTAAGGTACATCATGGTGTCTGCATTCATTGTTCAATTAAATAATATGAGGAGGAGGACAGTCTTTGCTGATTTACTCAATTGAAAACATTTTTATTTATATTTTTGTGAAGCTTTGTGGCATTACCTAATTACAAAAAGAGTGAGTGAGAGACAGTAAAAGTAAAGCATGGTCTTGAACGAATAAAACAGTTTGTGAGCGACTGAGAAAAAAGGGGTGAACAAAGAGTGAAAGACAGTGAGTAAAAGTAAGAGACTCAGTGAGTAAAAGGATGAAGTAGTGACAGTCAAGAATTGCATGACAGGAAGTGTGGAGTTGATTGTCACAAGAGAGAATGAGTAAGAAAGAATGAGTAGGGGGCGTGGCTTGCGCGCCGCTCAGGATGGCGGCGTAGTAGCGGAGCTCCGTCACCGAGTCCTGGTTTCAGACCTCTCCGCTCAACAATTCCTGTTTTCTTCGACCAAGCAAACCGGTTTCCTTTCCCTCAGGATGAGGTGAGCTCACGGTTGCGTTTTATAGCCGCTCTCCGTGCATATTCTGCTGCTTTCTCGGCGCGTAACGCTCTGTTAGCCTTGGCTGCCATTTTATCTGTTCTACAGCTAAATTCCAGTTCGTCACTGCAGAAACTGTATTTTTGCACTGTTGGATCATGCTGGACTTTACTAAAGCAGTTAATATTGAATGAAGTCACTGCTTTTTATTTTTTCATTCAGATAGGCACTATCCTTGTGAAAATAACGGCAATTATTTGCATTTTGCATGATTATGAGTGGTAAATCAACAGAAGCAGACGCCTGTCTTTAATTCTCCACAGAATATGCTGCGGAACACTTACTCATGCTCCTGAAATTTTTTTGCACAACTTATAATAGCTCCTTCTATTCTTTGAGTTTTTATGCGCAGTTAAGCCAAGCAGAAGTGCTCCTGTCTAATATACAATTACTACAGCTTCAAATGGCTATATGATGATAGTACAATACAACCCAGTTAAGAAGGGGGTCCAAGGGAACAATTTTTATAGACCAAGTAGTATCCTGTCCCCATCATACAATCACAAAAAAGGGAACTACTGGTCTGTAACAAAAGGTGAGATAAGGCACAATCAGAATCTATAACGTCACCCTGGACTGTTATAAGTTCAAAAAGAATCCCATTAGCCCACCAAATGGCAGAGCTTCATCATCTGGGATTGGTAAGTGTGGTACTCTGTAGGACAGCTCTCCTTGTAAAATCAAGAGCTGTACCATTCCATAATACCAGTAATGGATCAAGCCATAGATGTTTCAGAAAACGGTGGTGCTGAAAATCAAATATTGCAGTGATTAAGGGTATTACGAAACTAAAAAGTGCTATTAAAATTGATTACCATGGTAACAAAGACAACTTTTATTATGTGCTTACCACAGTGTCAAGGTTAAAAATAGAGTGTGGATAGTTTGACATAATAACTATCTTCAGGTGGTTAAACTGGTCTACATGTTTCAGCCTTTCTTGGTAATATTAACCACTGGCTTTCTTCAGGACTTGAGATTACACTACTGCAAAATACGACGCAAAAAACTGTGTGGTGAAAAATAGTTAAATAAAATGGTTGGTGTGATACATCCTACCATATTCTGTGACTCCGAAATGTTGGATGGTTTTCACAGGAAACAAGTGTTCTTTCCTAAAATTTTTCAAAGAAAAATAGATAACAGTGCGATATCTATGATTCTAATGATCATGCCTAGTGACACCTATACATTTTCATTAAATTTGCCATAGTCAAAAAGCGATTGGCTAACAGTATTTTTAAAAAAGATTGGTAAACTCACCCATTATATCATGGGAATAATCCTCACCTCTCCTGGCAACTGCTCAGGTGAGAAGGCCCCTGTTAGACCTGGCACCTTGGCGTGAGTCTCCCTTCCACTTCTTGCTGATGAGCCTCAGATGTTTTGCAGGTTAGCTGCTCAGGGCACTGTTCCACTGGCAATCAGTGTCACAGTGCAAGTGCTCCCTATGAAAAGTGTACATGTAATTGATTTCCAGGATTGGCTTATTGGTTTACTATCAGTCCCCAGTAAAGTGCACCAGGAGTGCCAGGGCTTGTAAATACCAATGCTGCTAGTGGACCTGCAGCACTGGTTGCGCCACCCACAGAAGCAGCCTGTTAAAATGTGTCTAAGGTCTTGTATTGGAGCAACCATTTATCCCGCCTCATGTAAGTGATGTGACTAAATATCTCTTTGTGAAAGAACAAAAATGGATCTTTAAGCTCAAATGTGACATCGAGGGTTTGAACGATGATATTCCGTGGGTTACAATATGAGTACATGCGATTATTGGTGTATATGCCACTCTATAAGTATGCGGTTCTGGGATAGATATTCATGATGATTCAGTATCGACATTGTCCTTTTTTCACAATAGAGCGGCACATATATATATATATATACATTTTGTCTTTCCCTCTTGTGTTTATGTCCCTTAAGTGGCGACTACTCTTCATCTTGTATTCCAGTTTGCTCAAATGTCATAATAGTAACACTATTGCCAGGGTATAATGCAGTTGGTGTTGACCTTTGTATTAACTCTCTTCTATTAATATTGCTGCATTTGGGATGTATGCATGGCTGTAAATAGGAGAGGAGAATTATCAGACTACCAGTTGTTGATCTCCGTATGCTGGGTAACAACTAGCTACTTTCCAACTATTAACTCTAAGGGTAGTTAGGAGGCCAATATGCGGATATTTATAATGTCTGTTATTAAGTTCCCACATACGTACTGCATAACCATTTTACGTGTTGCGAGTTGTTTTCGATTATGCAGATCGCCTAAGCGCCATGTTGGCTGACTGCTGGTGCATAGTGATGCCAGTGACTAACTCCCTCTATTTACTTTATTCCTCATATTTTTTTAGTGACTACAGGGTCCGTGCATGGCCATATTCAGCAATAATGATTACATCATACTATCGGAGATAGGTTTTTTGGACACTATGCATCATTTCGGTCCATAAACATTTAATGTTTTTACTCAAACTTTTCCGGGTTTTTTCGGCCGACCAATACAGCGAGACATGATAATGCTAACACAAGGTTCACACATGCGCATTATGTTATTGTGCTATTGTGCCCTCTCTGGTCCGCCATCAGTCTGTGCATGTATCTACTATCAGTTTCCTGGTTTCGGTATTAAACACATGTTCCCTCTCCAGGCCGCAGATTATGCGCATGCGTATGTTTTGCCGGAAATTACATTACCGGAAATAAACTCACCGTCTTCGAGGTGCCTTCCCTGGTCCGCCCCATCAATTACGCCATAGGTCCGCCCTACCAATCACGCCATAGGTATAAAAAGGCCTATCTTGTCCGGTGGAGTACCTCCCCTTCGGCTTAGGTTAAGCCAGAGGTCCCGACGGACAGGTGGGTTCGGCGTTCACAGTCTGGGGCTTTCTTTAGCGTGCAAAGACTTCTGCGGCGGCTGAGCATGAATGCTACTCTTTTTGCTTTTTTCTCTCAAAGAGACACGTATGACTATTGAAGCACAGAGCTATGCGTTTATAATGAGTATATATGGCTGTGTGTAGGTGTAGATGACAAACTATTTAGTAGTTGAAGGATATTGCTACTGTGACTTTGTATTACAGTTTCAATCTTCTACATATGCCACAGCAGCACGAATATTCAAATTATACACAACATATTTCAAATGTACATTATTTGTTTAGATTCATTTATTTCAAAAATGGGGAGTTGACAGTACAAGCATCAACAGGTTAAGCCTCAATTAAGCTGTTGTCTTTCTTTGTAGATTAAGTAACAAGGTTGTGAGCTCTTTTTCTTTGAGCTAGTGAGAAGTGAGGCAGGGCTACTCATGCAGGCTTCTGCCTTTTCTATCCACACACAGAGCGGGGCCTTATCACCTGAGCAGTTGCTAGGAGAGGTGAGGATTACACCCATGGGTGAGTTTACCAATCTCTTTTAAAAATACTGTTAGCTAATCGCTTTTTGACTATTGCAAATTTAATGAAAATGTATAGGTGTCACTAGGCATGATCATTAGAAACATAGATATTGCACTGTTATGTATTTTTCTTTGAACATTTTTAGGAAAGAACACTTGTTTCCTGTGAAAACAATCCTACATTTCGGAGTCACAGAATGTGGTAGGATGTATCACACCAACCATTTTATTTAACTATTTTTCACCACACAGTTTTTTGCGTCATAGTTTGCAGTAGTGTAATGTCAAGTCCTGAATAAAGCCAGTGGTTAATATTACCTAGAATGGCTGAAACATGTATACCAGTTTAACCACCTGAAGTTAGTTAATATGTCAAACTATCCACACTCTGTTTTTAACCTTGACACTGTGGTAAACACATAAAAAAGTTGTTTTTGTTACCATGGTAATCAATTTTAATAGCACTTTCTAGTTTTGTTATACCCTTAATCACGGCAATATTTGTTTTTCAGCACCACCGTTTTCTAAAACATTTATGGCTTGATCCATCACTGGTATTATGGAATGGTACAAGGAGAGCTGTCCTACTGAGTACCAAACTTACCAATCCCAGATGATGAAGCTCTGCCATTTGGTCGGCTGATGGGATTCTTTTCAAACTAATAACAGTCCAGGGTGACGTTATAGATTCTGATTGTGCCTTATCTCACGTTTTCTTACAGACAAGTAGTTCCCTTTTTTGTGATTGTATATGTTGATAGTGCCTTGTCTTCTGCATCAATTGTTTACATTATAGCAATATTTTTGCAAGGAAGTCATTGCGTATGAGATTTTGATTTCTGCCCCCATTCTACTCTATTCTACTATATGTCAATGGGGAAATTACGTCAGCTTCAAACTCTCCACTTCCACTAAACCTGTTGTAGGTTCTGACTCTGACTCTACTTTACAAGATATGGAAGATTTGCCCTTGCAGAGGTCCAACTCTTCTTCTGGTGCTACTCCCAAGACTTATACCATGAGTAAATTACCAACAACAACATCCACTAAACGTCCGAAAAAGGATCCTCCTTCTCCAGGCTCCTCCCCTTCCTCAACGGCCTCTATGGACTTAACTCTTGCAGAAATACGTTCTCTTAAGCCTTTTATGGAGGAAACAAATAAAACTTTACAATTTTTGCTTGACAAATGATCCTCCTTAGACTCCTGAGTTCTTCTCTTGGAGCAGGCAAGGGAATCTCTTCAAGCTTCATGTTCTCGGATTTCTGCTCTGGAGTCGGATGTTTCCCTTCTTAAAAAACAGGCAGAGGATTTGGAAAATCGTAATCGCAGGAACAATCTCCGTCTTTATGGTCTTCCGGAGCATGCAGAGGGGTCCAATCCTACGACTTTCTTCCAATCCTTTCTTCCGAAAATGTTGGATTTACCAGCTTCCTCTTCCTTCAACATTCAAAGGGCACATAGACTTGGTAAGAGACTTTCCACTAAACATCGCGGTGTCATTATGCTGTTTCTACAATATACTGACCTTCCACAAGTTCTGGCAGCTGCAAAATCTAAAAAGCAAATTTCTTGGGAAGGTCATCGGTTGTATCTTTCTCAAGATGTGGCTAAAGTTACAGCAGACCGTCGGACGAAGTTTCTTGATCTCTGTCCACAGTTGCATGCTCTCGATGCCAGATTTGGTCTTCTTCATCCATGTCTTTTTAAGATTACCTACAAAGACAAGACTGCGACATTTGATGATCCAGTGGTACTTCAAGAATTCCTTCACCGGCAAGGAGCAGATGTCATGGACACTTCACGAGTTTCTTGATTTGTTGCTTCCGCCCTATGCATCATAATTGTTTTTAAATTGTGTTTCTTCCCTTAAATGTTACCTGGTTTGCTCCTTTATACCGTTTTATATAATATTTTTACCTTATGTTCTTTACCTTGTGTTATCCTCAACCTTTTCCTTCAATTTTATAATGTTCTGTTCCTCTTTATCACAGGTTTTGCCTTCTTTCAACCATCCCTTTTTGTCCCTATTGTCACGTGACACTTTGATGTAATCCAGCCGACGTTTGGTGATGTTTCTCTGGCTGCTGTCATCGTCACCTGTCTGGCGTCGTCACCCCCACTCTCTGTTTGTATTTGTAGGTATGTCTCTCAGTCGTCTGTATTTGACATGTACTGTCTTCTTTTTTTCGCTATCTTCTTTTTCCTTATTTTCTTCCCTCTTGGTGTTTCTTGGCTTTTTCCTTCTTTCACCTTTCATATTACTTCTTTTTCTCTGCCTTTTTTCATTTCTTCTCTTTTTTCTTCTCTGCATTCTAACGCATTCTATTTTATCTTTGCATTTTTTACTACAATTTTCCTTTTTTTACTAGTAAGCATATCACTGTCATTTTTTTTCTCTGATTCACTTTCCGGGTTACCACTTGGAATGTTAAAGGTTTAAATAACCCAATTAAAAGGCAACGGGTGTTATCCCATCTAACTAGGCTTAAAACTGATGTTGCCCTTCTTCAGAAATCTCATATTTCAGAGACTGAAGCTTTGAAACTTAAACGTTGTTGGGTTGGTAATGTATTTCACTCTCCTGCTGCAGACAAGAAAAATGGGGTTGTGATATTATGCCACAAAAAGTTATTTGTTTCTACTGTTTCCCATGAATGCGATGTTGATGGTCGTTGGTTGATTGTTAAATTACTTATAGATAAGATTCCTATTGTGATATTTAATGTATATGCTCCTACTGGTGTAGACAAATCATTCTGGGCTATCATTTCTGAAAAGCTGGCTACACTTCCTGATGAATACATTATTTTTGGTGGTGATTGCAACCAAATTCTTGACCCTATCCTAGACAGACATTCCACGTTAAATTTTCTACATCTAGAATGCACTCCCAATTCACTGCTTCTATTCACCACAATGCACTTGTAGACATCTGGAGATTATGCCATCCTGACCTTAAAGAATATACAGCTAGATTCATCAAAGTGAAATCGGCTCACAAAGGGCCAGATTCTGAGAATCTGGCCCTTTGCGAGCGCAATATTTGCATTTGGGATTCATCATCCCAAATGCAAAAATCGCAATTATAGAATTCGCAAATTTGCGAGGAATTGCATTTAAGGAATCTCTATTTGAGATTCCTTAAATGCAATTCATGAAACATTTAAAAATTGCGAATTTGGGCCGCTATTTACCGCGAAGTCAAACCTCGTGTTAAATAGCGGAAACTTAGAAAAATGCACTTAAGTGCATTTTTCAAAGTTGTATGTTACACACACACATGTCCCAAGGACATGTGTGTGCGTAACACCAGCATCCAATGTCATTTCAGGGGTGCAACAGGGTGTCCATTGGACACCCCTGCACCCTTGAAATCACAAAATCAAAATGCGAATCGTTAATAGCGATTCGCACATTGATATGTCTTCCCATTCATTCCTATGGGCATTTAGGCCCATAGGAATGAATGGGGAGTTATTCCTTATTTGCGATTAGCAATTAGATAATCGCAAATAAGGAAGCTGTAGGAATCGCAATAAATATTGCGATTCCTACATGAATCCCGTTTTGCGAGTCTGTAATAGCGATTCCTTATTATTCGCTATTACAGACTCGCAAAACATGCCGATGATGAATCTGGCTGATAGTTTTTATTCTCCTTCCCATCACTCAGAACTTCGTATAGATTATCTTTTTCTCAGCAAATCCTTAGCTCAACATGCTGTCCACTCTGATATTGGCTCTATTTTAGTCTCAGACCACGCTCCTGTCCATGTTGACATTCATCTCATTCCTTTTTCCCCTCACCCAGGTAGATGGAGGTTTAATAATTCTTTACTTCTTGATCCCACTTTTTGTTCAAAATGTAATGCTTTTGCCACTGAGTTTTTTATCATTAATCATACCCCTGATTCCCCTTTCCCTACGGTGTGGGACTCTTTCAATGCGGCTTCTAGAGGTTTTATAATTAACTATGTGTCACACAAGAAAAAGCTCTTGGAAGCTCAATACACTCAACTTCTCAATAAAAGAAAGCAACTAGAACATAGCTATTATAACTCCAATACTGAATCCCCTCTTAAGGATCTTATTGATGCCAAATTTACTTTTAATAAATTAACCACTGAGGCTGCCTCAAACTTTTTATTAAAATGTAATTCTCGTTATTATGGAAGTCAGAATAGAATGGGGAAACTATTAGCCAATTATCTGAGGGTACGGAAGGAATGGACGAAGATTGAATTTATTAAAGATTCTACTGGTGTCTCTTTATTTAAAGACAAAGACATCTTACATGAATTTGTCACTTTTTACAAAACACTTTACACTCCGGAAACCATTCCAACTTCGACTGATCTTCTTTCCTATTTTCAGAACACTGATCACATTGATTTTGGGTCCCTGGAATCTGATATCTCCCTTGCAGAAATTTCTCATGCTGTTTCGGTGCTACGTCGGGGGAAAGCTCCTGGTCCTGATGGATTCACCATTGAATTTTACAATCATTTTGCCTCACTTCTTTTACCAAAGCTTTCAATCCTTTCTTGACTCTGGTTCTTCGTGTGGTACATTTCAACAAGCCTTGAGTTCTTTAATTCCTAAAGATGATAAGGATCATTCATTATGCAAGAATTACCGGCCAATCTCCTTGGGGAATACAGATTACAAGATTCTTGCTAAGATTTTTGCTCCTAGAATGGATCTACTTTTACCCGATTTAATTGGCCCTGAACAACCAGGTTTTGTTAAGGGACGTCTCTCTTCTGATAACTCACATGTCTTTTTTGATATTCTAAGTAAGGCTCCTTCTCTAAGCCACCCTCTGGCCGCTATTTCTCTAGATGCTGAGAAAGCATTTAATAGGATTAGCTGGGATTTCATGTTTCAGGCTCTCAAATGGGCAGGTTTTCCACCCAAATGTATTTCTGTTATTTCCTTACTCTATTCGGGCCCTCAGGCATCAATATTTGTTAATGGTATGGTCTTGGATAATTTTGCATTACAAAGAGGTGTTCGACAGGGTTGTCCACTGTCTCCTTTATTATTTGTTTTAGCCTTAGAACCTTTCCTCACCAAGATTTGTCATGATGATAACATCTCTGGTTTTCATTTTGGCTCCCAACAAGTTAATCTTTCGGTATCGCTGACGATATTCTTCTTTACTGTTCTGATCCGCAATCTTCTCTTCCTTTCTTTCTTCAACAGGTTTCTTCTTTTTCCAGTGTTTCTGGGTATCGTCTTAATGTCGACAATCTTGCCCCTGAATCCTCTTTGCCAAAAACACCTTTTTGAACAATCTGCTTTTTCTAGGCAACCATCCAAGATCAAATATTTGGGTATCTGGTTTGCTCCACATTTATCTGACACTCTTAAAATAAACTTTGACTATATAATTAAAAAATTGACTGCTGCTATCACCCGTTTGAATCCTCTCTTTTTATCCTGGTGGGGCCGTCTCGACTCAATAAAATGATGTTATCACCTCTTATACTTTATACCATTTCCATGATTCCTATTCATATTCCTGATTCTTATTTTAATAAGATCGATTCTACTCTGCTTAAATTCTTATGGAGGGGTACGTGTTCGCGTATAGCTCTTGCCTCCCTGAAAAAGGATAAATCTCATGCTGGACTTCGATTCCCTGATTTTAAAACCTATCACCGTTTTTTCTCCTTGAAACAAACATTCTATTGGCTTTCCACTGCTCTCCCTTTTTATCCCCCCATCTGGCTAAAAATAGAATCTTCTTTTCTTGCTCCCTTTGATTTTCGTGAATTCTTATCCTTTACTTCTAATATGACTTCTTTTTGAAATCCTAATATTTCCCATTCCTGTAAACTTCTTACCCTCGTTTTGTCCTACTCCTATCCATCTCTTCATTCTATAAGTGAACAACCTATTTGGCACAATAAACAACTCAAAATTCGTAATTGTTCAATATTCTGGAAGACATCGCATTCTAAAGGCTTGCAATGGATTTCTCAACTCCTTTCTCACAATCAACCTCTTTCCTTTTCTGAACTTCAATCCCATTTCTCCTTACCTTCATCTTCTCATTCACCGTATAACTTGCTTTGTCCCATTCTTGTTCAATACCTTCAGACACTTCCTGTCACTAATGATATCCCCATTATTTATCAACCCATACCTTCTGTATTAGATCACTCTTCCTCCGCTTCTTTTCTTTATAAATCCTCTCAATTCTCATTAGTCAGGTCCAAAACCAAGATTGAATTAGCCTGGGAAAAGGATTTTTCGCAAGACTGGTCAATTCCCTTTTGGGATAAGATTTGGTCTAAGATTCATAAAACCTCTAGGGCTGCTAACACAACACAAACCCTTTTTTTCATAAACAATCGGATTTTATTTACTCCATTGATTTTATCGACTTTTTCATCAGACACTCCCTCTACTTGCTGGTCTTGTTCACGTCCTAATGCTGATTTAAAACATATGCTATTTGATTGCCCTCTCATACTCCAGTATTGGAAACTCGTTTGGTTCCAAAATTCAAAAGATTTTTCAGATTCAAATTCCATTTTCTATTACTCACATTTTTCTAGGTTCTCTTTCTTCCATTTTCCCTCAATCTTCCTTACATTACATACTCATTGACCTTTTGATAGCTATTGCCTTTCATCTCATTAAATCCATTTGGAAACAAGCTAATAATGTCACCTTTCGTTCTTGGTGGAATGCAGTTTGTTTTCGTCACGACTTGATACTAATTACATTTCTCCCATTTCCCTGGCAATCAAAAGAGATCTCCTTTGGCTAACTTTGGTTACTTTCCTATCCTCAGCTGTTTCCCCAACCTCCACCTCTCACACTGGGTCTGCTGAGGTTCGAAAACCACCTTAATTTCCCCATGCCTTTTACCAATTTATCTAACTGATTATCATTTATTTTTTTATTGATATATTGTTTATATTTTTTCATGTTTCATACATTGTTATGCTTGCGATGTATTTTATATATATTGTATAACTTGTATGGTTATAACTTCTTGACTGTTTCTTAATTTTCTGTTCTTTTTGTTCATCAATAAACTCAAACTTAAAAAAAAGAAAGAATAAGTAGACAGGAATGACTGTAAGAGGGATGTGTGAGGGTGAGGAGTGCACGAGAGAGTAGGCTATTGGCAAATTGGGTGAGACTGAGTAAGCATAAAATGAGTCAATAAATGAATAGATGAGTGAATGAAAATGATAGATTTAGTCGGGAGGGTGAGTTAGAGGTGGTAAATATGTAAGTGAGAGTGATTGCAAGAGTTACTGTGAGGGAGTGAGAGGATGTGCTAAAAAAGTAAGATTGTATGACGTGTCTGTCTGTTTCTCTGACTGTGTGAATAGAAGCACATGTTGTAATGCACATGTTGTAATGCTGTAGTAATACATTCTGGAATTAAAGCATTTGATTATTTACTGGCTCGGCTCATGTATGATGAATCCCCGACTCATCTATGACTCATCTCTGTTCTTTAGAGAAAATCTTTGAAGTATTTTAAAGAAAACCTTAGTAAGGATATTCAGTCACATATGTCTGCTTCTCTCTCTGAGCTGAACTCTGCCGCATTATGGACTACTCTTGCATAAATATCCTGGTTCAACTTTTAATATTGATTTCGAGATAACCTTATTTGAAGTTTCTGTTGTAAACAAAGGCATTTGTGGAATCTATTATAACCTTAATGTAATAACCTAATAGTAAAAGGTCCCCTTCTACTCTATTGCGTTTCTAAAGTTACTATCATATTTTTAGAATCTAGTTAGGTCAAAACTGCACCATGCCTTGTTTTCAGAAGACAGGTGATTTAAAGTCATGACAAGATCTTTGTATCACCTTACAAGTTTCAGTTAATTCTGATCAGCCTATGGTTTGCAGTTTATGTTGTCAAGTTGTAAAGGTGAATTGTTAAATCTCTTTTTTCCAAGAAAAGATTCCATAACCTATTTTGTACATGTGACCTTAAGTTTATTTTCAACCTACCAATGCGCCAAAAGCTACCAATTACACCGAAAGTGTGTTTTCTGATGAAGGCTTTTCATTACTCAACTCATTGTCTGAGGCTGAGAAGCATGTTTCACATCTGTGTCACTCCTTTGTTTACAGTGCTCAATAATATGCAAGATCTTGTTGAGTTAATAGGTATAAGCGATTGCTTAATGTAAAGACACCATATTTTTCCAATGGTGTAATGAAATGGCATCTATATTTACCTGTGGAGGAAAGCAGTTTGCCTTGTGAGAAACCAAGTGTAATGATTGTGCCTTACGGAGGAAACAATATAGACACTACCACTGGAGTTACTTTAGCTACTGAAATGATACAAACCTGTGTATAGTTGATGCGTCCCTCCCTCAAATTGCTTTTGGATACTGAGACACTCGTTAAAGGCAAAAGTGGAAATGTTCTGATTAGTTTTGTCCTCAAATTGACGAACACGTAAACATGGCAACAAAGACATGTCATGAGCTATAATCACAACGGATCACTGAAATATTATCGACAGACAAAATATCGAGTTGCCAAAATATCGTTGACTAATTATCGACTACAAAAATATCGAGTTTCTATACTTATTTAACTAACTACAAAAATATCGAGTAAAAAATATCGAGTCCATAAAATATCGACTTCAATATTATAGACAAACAATATATCGACTACAAATATATCGTTTGTAAGCAAAATAAACCTAACACTACTAAAATATCGACTACCAATATATAGACTACAAAAATATCGTTTTTTGTGATTTATCGACTTCAGATTATACACATTATATATGTGAAATAATACATTAATCGTCTTGTAAAATACATTACACAATCCTAATTATATATTATATATTAAAATACATTTTTTAAACACATTTAAATGTGTTAACATTTTTCCAACATATCATGAATACTTTGAAATAAATATATACATTTTTCTAAATAATTCTACATATATTATCACATTATTATTACATATATTTAAAAATATTTAATTAACTAACCTGCTTTAATGCAAAACTCTTCACAAATGACCATTTCCACTTCAACAAACAAACCAATTAATTGTGAAAAAATTCAAATTAGCCAATAAAATGCTCTCTTTCTTAAAACATCCAATGACATTAGAGAACACAAAAAATACACACTATAAAAGGAGTATATGCCTACTACCATTTGTTGCTGCACAAGGTATAGAAAACAGAAGGCAACTCTTTGATCAACTAGTTCCTGATAAATCGAGATTACTATTCAAGATTCCTACAAAATTAATCAAGTAAGTGAAACTTTATTATTATAATACACAAGTACTAGGCTAAAATTGTATGTATTCTCCTAACTGTTTAAATTACATTTATTTTTCTCTTTTAAAATTTCTTTTATAGACATCTCCTAAACACATCAAAATACGTGCTCCTAGGTATTTAGCACTAAATACTATTTGTAAGTATATGTAAATGATCTCTAATACACCAACTGCTGTTCTTATTAACTATTTTCTAATATCCTTTCTTTATTTACTCTATCTTCTTAACAGAATTTCTGATAACATCCGCATTCTACTCAACGAAATGTAAAGACTACACAATTTAAACAAGTAAGTATATGTGTACAGTTCTAAAAGGCCCAAAAATACAAAAACTATTTTCTAAACACCATTTCTTGTTTATTCTATCTTCCTTACAGATATTCTAAACACTTCCTACATCTACTAGACTAAAGACAAAGACTACACAATTTAAAAAAGTAAGTATATTTGTAAAATTCCTGAAAGGCCCTAAAACGCTAAAGCTATCTTCTAAACACCATTTTTTATTTCTTCTATCTTCTCTACAGATATTCAGAAAACATCCTACATCTCCTCTACCTAAAGCTAACACTACAGAATTACAACAAGTAAGTATATTTATTAACTTCCTCAAAGTCCCTAAAGTTATAAATCTATGTACTAATAATCATTTCTTGTGTATTATATCTTCTCTACAGATAATCACATTACATCCTTCATCTACTCCACCAAAGACAAACAGTGAACAATTAAAAAAAGTAAGTATATCTAATAATGTCCTAAAATTGACCAAAATGCTAAATTTAATACTGCTTTCTCCCAAAAAAATTCTAAATTTTTTTTAAAAATGGCTTATAATTTTTTACTTTGCCTACCAACAGGAAAACAAGAAGAACATACTAGAAATAAATTGAACATAACAGTTTCAGCATTTCTCAACACCTGATTTACTAACTGTAAGTATAAACAGTGAAATATAAATCTGTAAAACACTACCAATAATATTTTACATTTAAACACGTTTCTTTCTAATCTTTCCTAGAACAAGTAATACAAAATGACTGAAGGTGCAGAATTTGTTATGTCACAGAAAAATAAATTGTTGTTATGTTATATGGGGTATGTTTATAATCAAGAAAGACAAACAGGAAGAAAAGTATTTTGGAAATGTACCAAATACTATTCAAACAAATGCTATGGTAGGGCTACTACTGAAGACACAAATGTATTATCTACCAGAGAACATAATCACCCCCCCAATGTCACAGAGATAGAGATAAGGGATGCTTTAGAAACTATAAAAACAGCTATCACAGGGAGTGACAAACCTACCACACAAATCCTAAAAGAAGAACTGTTAAAAATTCCTGCCCATGCTTCAGGTCAGCTACCCTCAATTGACTCCCTTAAACGCACAATAGCACGCACTAAAAGATTAACTACTACTACTCAACCTAACCCTACATCTTTTGAAGAAATATTAATTTCCCCAGAAATGAGCGTAACACACAGTAATGAGAAATTTTTACTTTTTGACAATGAAAGCCCCACCAACAGAATTATCATGTTTGCAACTGCAACAAATTTAAGAAAAATACAACAATGCGACCAATGGATGATGGATGGGACTTTTAAACCATGTCCCAAACCATTTTATCAACTATATACCATTCATGGATTATATCATCACTACAATATCCCTTTTATTTACTGTTTGTTACCTAACAAACAACAAAATACATATATAGAAATATTAAATGTTATCAAAAATGAAATCAATAATTATTTTCCCCCAAAAATAATTATTGATTTTGAAATTGCTATGATCAATAGCATTTTGAAAACATTTCCCCACACAGCTATCCAAGGTTGCTACTATCACTTCAACCAAAGTATATGGAGACATCTCCAAAAATCAACTTTAAGCATTCAATACTCAACTGATAGCAACTTTGCATATCAAGTAAAAAAATTAATAGCACTAGCCTATGTTCCAGTTACTGATGTAGCGGAACACTATGGGGTCGATTCCGATCCGGTAAAAAGCGCTCTGAATTGCTGTTCGGAGCGTTTTTCCCCGTACGAATCGCACCTGTAGGCGTCCCCGTACGATTCAGCAAGTACGATCACAAATTAAAGCGTCACTCCGTACGACTTGTAAAAAAGACCGTACAAATCGAAAATCCATACGAATTGCAGTCGGCTGACGCACCACGCAGCGTCCGTACGTAAATAGACCGCGCCTTCCGAACCAGGAAGTACGATCCGTGTTGAACACACTCCGTACGGCTCTTTTGCTACGAGAGCTCTAAACTACCGTAAACCCACACTCCGGCAAAACCGGCACCCGGTACACGACAAGCAGGACATGAACGCCATCGTCCGTCTCATCCCTATCCTGTACGCCCACCACCTCGTACTTAGAAACCGACGACGGCGCAGAAGGTGAGCACAACGAAGTCCAACATACCTGTACGTGTAGCCAGACGGCCACATCGCCATTGCACGATTGTAATGTCTGGGTATGTTGCGCCACACACTCCCGCACATCACTAGTGTAATACGGAGGGAGGCCGTATGTTCGTCATCGATCACGGGGTACGGTACGTCACCGCACAACAGTAGAGCAATACGGTGACAGGCCGCACCTACGTCATCGACCACGGGGTACGGAACGTCCCCGCACATCACTAGTGTAATACGGTGACAGGCCGCACCTACGTCATCGACCACGGGGTACGGAACTTCACCGCACATCAGTAGAGCAATACAGTGACATGGCAAACCTACGTCATCGACCACGGGGTACGGAACGTCACCGCACATCACTAGTGTAATACGGTGACAGGCCGCACCTACGTCATCGACCACGGGGTACGGAACGTCACCGCACATCAGTAGAGCAATACGGTGACATGGCGAACCTACGTCATCGACCACGGGGTACGGAACGTCACCGCACATCACTAGTGTAATACGGTGACAGGCCGCACCTACGTCATCGACCACGGGGTACGGAACGTCAGCGCACATCAGTAGAGCAATAGGGTGACATGGCGAACCTACGTCATCGACCACGGGGTACGGAACGTCACCACACATCACTAGTGTAATACGGTGACATGGCAAACCTACGTCATCGACCACGGGGTACGGAACGTCACCGCACATCACTAGTGTAATACGGTGACATGGCAAACCTACGTCATCGACCACGGGGTACGGAACGTCACCGCACATCGCTAGTGTAATACGGTGACAGGCCGCACCTACGTCATCGACCACGGGTACGGAACGTCACCGCACAACAGTAGAGCAATACGGTGACATGGCGAACCTACGTCATCGACCACGGGGTACGGAACGTCACCGCACATCAGTAGAGCAATACGGTGACATGGCGAACCTACGTCATCGACCACGGGGTACGGAACGTCACCGCACATCACTAGTGTAATACGGTGACAGGCCGCACCTACGTCATCGACCACGGGGTACGGAACGTCACCGCACATCACTAGTGTAATACGGTGACAGGCCGCACCTACGTCATCGACCACGGGGTATGGTAAGTCACCGCACATCACCAGTGCAATAGACGTATGGGACATACGACTGCTATATCAACGTTTGTCTAACTGGTGTATAGTAAACACATCCACCACTTCCCACCACTGCCCAGCATCAGAGTGCCCACCACTGCCCAGCATCAGAGTGCCAACCACTGCCCAGCATCAGAGTGCCCACCACTTCCCAGCATCAGAGTGCCCACCACTGCCCAGCATCAGAGTGCCCACCACTTCCCAGCATCAGAGTGCCCACCACTGCCCAGCATCAGAGTGCCCACCACTGCCCAGCATCAGAGTGCCCACCACTTCCCACCACTGCCCAGCATCAGAGTGCCCACCACTTCCCAGCATCAGAGTGCCCACCACTTCCCACCACTGCCCAGCATCAGAGTGCCCACCACTGCCCAGCATCAGAGTGCCCACCACTTCCCAGCATCAGAGTGCCCACCACTTCCCACCACTGCCCAGCATCAGAGTGCCCACCACTGCCCAGCATCAGAGTGCCCACCACTGCCCAGCATCAGAGTGCCCACCACTTCCCAGCATCAGAGTGCCCACCACTTCCCAGCATCATAGTGCCCACCACTGCCCAGCATCAGAGTGCCCACCACTTCCCAGCATCAGAGTGCCCACCACTGCCCAGCATCAGAGTGCCCACCACTTCCCAGCATCAGAGTGCCCACCACTTCCCACCACAGCCCAGCATCAGAGTGCCTACCACTTCCCAGCATCAGAGTGCCCACCACTGCCCAGCATCAGAGTGCCCACCACTTCCCAGCATCAGAGTGCCCACCACTTCCCAGCATCAGAGTGCCCACCACTGCCCAGCATCAGAGTGCCCACCACTTCCCAGCATCAGAGTGCCCACCACTTCCCACCACTGCCCAGCATCAGAGTGCCCACCACTTCCCAGCATCAGAGTGCCCACCACTGCCCAGCATCAGAGTGCCCACCACTGCCCAGCATCAGAGTGCCCACCACTTCCCAGCATCAGAGTGCCCACCACTTCCCAGCATCAGAGTGCCCACCACTTCCCACCACTGCCCAGCATCAGAGTGCCCACCACTTCCCAGTATCAGAGTGCCCACCACTGCCCAGCATCAGAGTGCCCACCACTGCCCAGCATCAGAGTGCCCACCACTGCCCAGCATCAGAGTGCCCACCACTGCCCAGCATCAGAGTGCCCACCACTTCCCAGCACCAGAGTGCCCACCACTGCCCAGCATCAGAGTGCCCACCACTGCCCAGCATCAGAGTGCCCACCACTTCCCAGCATCAGAGTGCCCACCACTTCCCACCACTGCCCAGCATCAGAGTGCCCACCACTTCCCAGCATCAGAGTGCCCACCACTTCCCACCACTGCCCAACATCAGAGTGCCCACCACTTCCCAGCATCAGAGTGCCCACCACTTCCCACCACTGCCCAGCATCAGAGTGCCCACCACTGCCCAGCATCAGAGTTCCCACCACTGCCCAGCATCAGAGTGCCCACCACTGCCCAGCATCAGAGTGCCCACCACTGCCCAGCTCGTACATCAAAAACATACCATTGTCAACCTCATTACCCTCAGGAGATAGACACATTTTAGCAGACCTAAATGTGAACATCACACCAGCTCCCAGGCACCCAGCAGTCACAGACATCATCACACAAACTACAAATCTGAAAAGGAAAAAATTAGCTTTATTCAGCGGAATCACAAAAGAAAAGCAAATGAGAGTCCTCGCTCATTAAAGGCCAATGGCCAGTCCAATAGAGTCTCTGCAACAGTTTGTGCCTCCATGGGTGTCATCTCACCCAAACCTGCCTGCACATGGCGTTTAATCAGCTGTGCTGACTATGGGGGCACCATCTGTGGAATCCTCCGGCACCGCATGGACAGGAGAGGGAAGGACAGGTGGAGTGGGTGCAGGTGTAGTGGATTCATCCACACTGGTTGGGGCATCGCCGAAAGTAGATTCAAAAACCTGGCTGCACACCTCAGCCAGGGCGGAAAAACTACCACCTGAACCCGGGGACACATTGGGGGTTGAGGTACAGGGCTGTGAGTCTGTCCTACTGGGTGTGTGGATGCGTGTGTGAGGTGTATCCCCTCTCCCTGTGGGTGTGCCTACTTGCCCTTGAGACTATGTGCGTGGAGCTTTGAGCTTCTTATGCTGTGTGTGTGCGCTGGGTGTGTCTGACCTGTGGTGTGTGCGTGTATGCTGTGTAGGTATGTGAGAGGCAGAGGTGGATGGCTCTGAAGGAGGGGGGGGACAGATGCTGCTGGGTGTAGAGAGGTGCCGTCAGTGTTGATTCAATGGCAGCCACACTCCGACGCAGATCAGACATGGCTGATGACATGCCCTCCATGAACGACACCACCTGTGTCATCAGTTGTGTATGTCCATGGAGGACAGACAGCATGGATGTCTGACCTACTGCAATCTGCCGGAGTAGGTCCACAGTCTCAGCACTGAGGGCAGCAGGGGACACAGGGGCAGGGGCTGCGGTGCCGGGAACAAAGGAGACACGGGGGCTAGCACGGACCCTAGGCACACCAAGGACTGGGAGGTTGGAGATGGGACTGGAGGAGGGGAGGGCAGCCAAAGATGAATGAGTGACCATTGCTGCATATTCCACCCCCTCCTGAGAGTCTGACTCGGAGTCGTCGGCATGGTAAGATGTGTCAGTCACATGTCGTCCGGCCTGCAGACTCTCCTCACACTCTGTGCCACTGCCTCCCTCTGACACCTCAAAGCAGGTGGCACTGTCGGTGTGTCCCTCTGCCTGATCCGCGCCTGTGTCTCCTCCAGATTCAGATGATGATGCTGTGAGCAAGGAGAAGAATGAAAACATATCAGTCACCTGTACACATCAGACATATCAGCTGCAAATCATTTGGCCTCATTCCTCAACATGGCATGCATCATGAGTCACATGACACAGAACTCTGCATAATGACAAGTCTACTTGTGGACAAATGTCAGAGACACAACGCTCAATGTAAGGTAGGAGACAAGGTATAGGCAAGGAAAATACTTGTATGAGAGACACAATCATGATCCACTGCCTGACAACAGGATAGCTGATGATGCATCACAGTTCATTAGCCAACCCTGCCACCCAAATCAAGACCTGGTCATGTTTGATTCGCTTTGACTCTGTGCCACATTAGAAAAGTCCTGGGCGAACTGCCATGTGATGCCATCCTGGGACCTGAAACAAGTGTTCCATCACCTCACACTGCCATCACAGCTTTGTACATCCAAAGTCACATTGTGTGGCAGACCATCAATACTATGTACAAAGAACATGCAACAGATGTTGAGAATATGCACACACGCACTGCCCAGTGTGAGTATGCAGAAGCCCAAAATATAGCACATGTACATTGTGCACCTGTAGCTAACACAAGATAATTAGAAAGTGTACCATGGACAAAGGCCACTGAGGCTGACTTGTGCATAAAACACTTGTTGAGACTCAAGAACAGTGCCACAATATGAAGAAGGGCAGACATAGTGCACATGTGGTGCTACATTTAAGGTACCAACAGGTGTCACATACCCCCCTACAACATGATGATGTGCAAAGGAAGATGCATACTGAGACACTGCACCATAGGAGGACATGTCAAAAACAAGCATTAGCCAAAGCAAACCTCTAATGTGGAGTAGGGCAAGGCATGTAAAGAAGCAGCTGCTGACAGAGGGACAATCAAATGCCAATGCATGAACTGCCTGTCTGACCACACCACTCAAACTATGGGAGTGTGACCATGCCTTGGAGCTCTTCAGGTACCATTTCACACACACATGACTACAAACAGACATGTACCTACCCCCTTCGTGCTGCTGTCCCTCCTGCAACTGCCTATGGAGGTCTGGGAACACCACTTCCAGGACCCGGAGCATGTTGGGGGAGAGGTGGCGGCTGCCGCCATGCCGGCATGGAGCTTCCAGCTTCAGCTGGACTCGGGCGATGCGGCGGCTCCAGCACCGGATGTCCTGCCACCTCTTCTTTATGTTACGAAGCCTCCTGCGAGGCCCCCCCTCTCTCCGGACAGCCCTGGCGATGTCCACCCAGATTTCACCCTTCTCATAGGCAGATACCTGTCACAAATGTAAAGTTACAGAACATCAGTATACCTGGTCCATGTTCCCAAGACACCCATATGTGCACAAAATACATGAGGACAACAGGGCATCGTATGCCACACACATTTGCATCATTGTCCAGGAGTATGTGGCCTGTGTGCAAACACAACTGCTTTGCATGACATTGAAATTCTACAGATCACATGAGGGCTGCAAAACACTCTTTGACCATGGCACTCACTGAACAATATATGCTATATCTGGGTGCAATGCAGCACGTGACATGCTGTCACACACCACACTACAACAAATAACTCTCTTGTAACAACATTGTGCACCCTGGCACTCACTCACAACAACATTGCATCTATCCACTATTACTACACAGTGGCTATGATGTCACACACACAACAGGTGCACACTCCAAGGTATTGCACACATCACTCACCTGATCCTCTGGTCTCCCATACAGCTTGCTGAAGTTTGGCAGGAGGGCATCCAGCAGGGCCTTGTTCTCACCATTAGTGAATGCAGGTGCCCTCTCCATGTTCAGCTAATCAGGGTCCAGAGGATTCAGAGACAGCAGCTGTGGTTACCACACCAATGTTGTGCAGGCAAGTGCCCTCCCACAGCCAAATGCTGCCTTATATCTGTGCTGCAGAGGGTCTGTGAGTCCAAGGAGTAGTGTGTGATAGGCCACCATAATTTGCATCCTATGTTCCATCCAATCACATCACACCTAAGCCCATGACACACATATGCATGGTTTGAAAATAGAGCCAGAGCTGAACAACAACTTTAGCAACATTGTATACTTTTTCCTAACTGATTCTTCCAGGACACCTGTAGAAGTTTAAAAAAACTCTGTATCCATGACAACCTGGTTGCATTTTGAACAGTAAACTGTTCCCCTAGTTGTTCCCTATGCATTTTTTAAAATTCACACCCAAGTACGGTGACATTGCCATTGCCAATGCTACACATTGAATGGTGTAACGATGCGTACACACGCACGTACCATTGGGGTACGCTTAGCTCGCGTAGAGCCGAAATGCGATAGGGAAACGAGGCCGACACACGCACGTACCATTGGGGTACGCTTAGCTCGCGTAGAGCCGAAATGCGATAGGGAAACGATGCGTACACACGCACGTACCATTGGGGTACGCTTAGCTCGCGTAGAGCCGAAATGCGATAGTGAAACAATGCGTACACACGCACGTACCATTGGGGTACGCTTAGCTCGCGTAGAGCCGAAATGCGATAGGGAAACGATGCGTACACACGCACGTACCATTGGGGTACGCTTAGCTCGCGTAGAGCCGAAATGCGATAGGGAAACGAGGCCGACACACGCACGTACCATTGGGGTACGCTTAGCTCGCGTAGAGCCGAAATGCGATAGGGAAACGATGCGAACACACACGCACGTACCATTGGGGTACGCTTAGCTCGCGTAGAGCCAAAATGCGATAGGGAAACGAGGCCGACACACGCACGTACCATTGGGGTACGCTTAGCTCGCGTAGAGCCGAAATGCGATAGGGAAACGATGCGTACACACGCACGTACCATTGGGGTACGCTTAGCTCGCGTAGAGCCGAAATGCGATAGGGAAACGATGCGTACACACGCACGTACCATTGGGGTACGCTTAGCTCGCGTAGAGCCGAAATGCGATAGGGAAACGAGGCCGACACACGCACGTACCATTGGGGTACGCTTAGCTCGCGTAGAGCCGAAATGCGATAGGGAAACGATGCGAACACACACGCACGTACCATTGGGGTACGCTTAGCTCGCGTAGAGCCAAAATGCGATAGGGAAACGAGGCCGACACACGCACGTACCATTGGGGTACGCTTAGCTCGCGTAGAGCCGAAATGCGATAGGGAAACGATGCGTACACACGCACGTACCATTGGGGTACGCTTAGCTCGCCTAGAGCCGAAATGCGATAGGGAAACGATGCGTACACACGCACGCACCATTGGGGTACATTGCGTCAGACATGGTCAAGTGAACGATTGTGTAGGCTGCGTCCCTATCCACCTTCATGTCACCATTGGGAGAGTTACACCAGGAAATCACACAGCAGGGATGTAGTCTACACTCATGTCAACGATGTGGATGCATACATCAGCATGGCACACATACATCAGGATGTGCCAGGTGTGGCAGACATTGAAGAAGCATAGGGATTGTGACCCTGTGCCTCAGATGATGTGTGAATAGCTTGCACAACATGTCATCAATCATGATGCACATGTGCATCACATGCATTCAACAATTTCCACCCGATTAACGTCAGCAACATGTTGCGAGGCACATGAACACTCGAATGGGCCACAATTCAGTACAGGGAACTGGCACATGATGACAGGAACATGCCCACTGTCACAGAGGTGTCAGAGCCGCACAGCATGACCCTGTGTGACCACGTCATGTGTGTGCCATGTGCGACATTGTGCATGCTGTTAGCATATGCGATGAACAGGTCAGTAACGTATTACTCACCTCTGAATATCCCCACATGTCATCCTGGACATGGCAATTTCCGTAATACAGTACACTTGTGTGTTGGTGTGTAAATCCTCTGGCTCTGCAAGTGTCCTTGGCGTTGTGTGTGCCCTGATGACATTATCTGAGTAGTCATATGTCACCTTTGCGTGCACACGTCAGGTCCTCTGTTTGTTTCTCAACACCAGCGCAGGTCCGGTCTAAGTTAAAGCTTACACATTTTGTACCCTAAATCATTGTACAAACACTTCTGAGCATTTACCTTTTATTGTCATACTCAAGACCGTGCCAATAGGGATGTCACTTACAAAGCCTGTGAGGAATGAAAACGCCTCATGTTGGTGAGTGACCCTCACCGTCTGTGTCTCCACGGTTTTCACGTCAGGCACAACAACAAGAGCTGCTCCAATTGCGGGGACCAGACATATGAATCCAGGTGTGATTTGTCCCACAAGCCACTCAGACTCCAGCAGTTGGCACAGCACCACAATAGCTCATGGTTGGGATGTAGGACGAGTGCATGTGTGTGGGTGTGGAGACATGTGAGCCCCTTATTAGTACATCATTCCCCAGGCCAAACTCGTCAGGTGAACAAAAGAAGTCAGAGATGTGTAATTGCATTAACAAATAACCACGATGCAAGTGCAATGCTGCATGGGATTAGGGTGACAGCGACCACACGGCTCCATCAGAATTGCAGCCGTCGTAGCCAGCACCACGACCTACGGTTCCAGCCCTGCATGTGACACAGGAGTAGTAAGTGCACTTCCTCATGTCCATGATGTCCCTCACCCCGCCCACTGACTCAGCGTCAGCTTCTGGCCCACCGTACCCGTCTGGGGGCAGTAGCGCCTCTGTTGATATGCCCCTGACGCCATCACTCGCTGAGTGACGGACGCAGGCGGTGCATATGTCCCAGAACCGCTGTGACAGACATGATTGGAATGTTCATCCTGGTCCCCGCTGGTTCAACTCACAACCCCACTGCCAGATCTCCCCCAGGTGTCAGCCGTGGCGCCATTCTGGGGTGGTGCTGGCCCCGATACCACACACTGTACGGCTCCGCTGTGGTAACTGTGTGGCAGAACACCGCTCTTAATGCTGCATGGGAATGTAAACATCAATGAGCTGGCCACACCTCATTACAATTGGCGCTAATGAGTATTGGGAGGGTCATGAAGACCCACTGGCACGTGAGTGTCAGTCCCAAGACCACAGGATAGGTGGACTGAGGGATGCGAGTGTTGTGGACACCTAGCCAGACACTGGTGATGTCTCAACTCAAAAGATGTATTTTGATGATTGGGCAACGTACAGTGTTGTGTTTATGTGGGCGGTTGGAACCATGGCCCTTCATCTCCCTGTTGCTGCGGTGAGGACCAACTTGTCACTGAGGTCCTTCAACTACACTAACGCTACGCTGAGCCTCTGCAGGCCTATCTTGATGAAAGTACTGTATGTATATTGGCAAGCATGTACAGCCACGCAGCATGTTTGTCTGTAGATAGGCACGTTGTCAGACCCCCACTGCCCTACCCGGACTGACCATGTTCCCTGTCCTACCACCCCATCCCAGGAAGCATCTGCATCCAGGCCTCAAAACCACCGGACACATTCCCGTTAGCTCCGCTGTAGAGGGTATCCAAGAGGTACAGGCACTACGCAAAGATGTCATCATCCTCCCTGACTCTGGGAGTGATGTTTAGCTACTTGACATCCATCTTTGCCTGCTACCCACACTCTCTGTGGGATATGTTTGTGTAACAGCTGCCAGTGTATGCGTTGTAGGTACGGGCAAAACGTGGCCACGCCCTTGTCGGATGCCAATCTACAACACTGGTTTTGTTCCGGTGTGGCCTGGATAGCCACCACTCACTGGTCAGATCGATGGCACCCAGGGAGGCTAATTAGTCCTAAGCTATGTATGTATTGAAATGTGACACTTTGCTACTGCCTACTGTTCCTTACAGATATTGGTTTACAAAAGGTAAGTAACTAGTCCTTGAAAGTTCTGTGCATCTGCTGTAGGAGCATCTATGTTGTGTCCTTGCTGTGATGGCATGTCACATCCATTCCACACACTACAGGTATTTTCCTTCTCCACGGAGGAGTGTGTGGGAGCTGGCATCAGTGTGTATCCCACGCCACACTCCAAATTGTCTAGATTATTTGAAGCAGTGTTGCTTGTGCCATGTACATTGTTATAGTCTTAGTTAGACAGTCGAAGACATTTCCTTACAATTGTGTCTTGCAGGGCACCCCCTCTGGAAAGGCCGTTGCCTGACTTGGAAGCCATGAGGGAGCGCAACTGCATCCGTCGATATCGGTTCGGCAGACAGTTGATCAAGGACCTGACGGACAAGCTTGAGGCTCACCTACAACCACGCCACAGGTATCCAACTGCACTGACACCCAAGGTAAAGGTGATGGCAGCCCTCCATTTCTTTGCCACAGGTACATTCCAATTTACCATAGCTGATGTGGGAGGGATATCTCAGACCATGTTTAGCCGGGTATTGGGTGATGTTTTGGGAGCAATGTTGCTCCACCTTGATGAATTCATTACATTCCCTACTCCAGAAGAGTTGACAGATGTCAAGGGGGGATTCTATGCCCTGGGCCGCATGCCACATGTAATTGGTGCAATTGATGGTACACATGTTACTCTTGTCCCACCACAGGCTCAGGAGCAAGCGTATCGCAACAGGAAACACTACCACTCGATAAATGCCCTGGTGGTGTGTCTTGCCAACATGATTATCTCACATGTTTGTGCACGTTATCCAGGATCGTGCCACGATGCTTTCATCATGAGGCGTAGCAGGGTACCACAGATGATACTGCAGCTGCACAACCACCGGGCATGTCTAGTTGGTGAGTATACACTGTGAGCTCTGTATGTCAGTATGTCACAACTTCATGATCTGCATCATATGATTCACTCTTGTACATGATGTCAATTTGCAGGAGACGCTGGATATCCAAACATGCCGTGGCTAATGACTCCGCTACGCAACCCCAGGACAGCTGCAGACCAGCGTTACAACAATGCTCATGTGAAGACCAGGCAGGTGATCGAACGGACCTTTGGACTCCTGAAGAGCCGGTTCAGGTGCCTGGACAAGACAGGCGGAGCCCTCCAATACAGCCCACGCAAGGTGTGTGACATCTTCACCGTGTGCTGCATGCTACACAACATGGCAGTGGAGAAGGCTGTGCCACTCTACCTGGATCCTGATGAGCTGGAACATCCGCCCGTTGAGGATGAAGGCCTTGGCCAGGATGCCAGTGACGAGGAGGGTGAAGATGATATCCGCGGTCACCTCATCCGCAACTTCTTTTCATGATGGTGAGTCATTTCATCTTTTATGTAAAAGATGGACTATAGAGTTGCATGGGTAGCATGCTGTGTATGCAACAGACTGTAAGCAAGATCACTTGGATGTGTGTTGTGCTGTGTCACACGTTCAGTTGTAATGCTACACACATACGTGCTATGTGTGCACTTGGAATGTACAGGTGTCATACTACATCTGGCTATTCAACAGACATTGACAAAATGACATTATACAGAACTTGACCCCTTGTGTGCCACTCTCATCCACAGCTCGCCCTGCCTGTTGTCCGTTGGGGTACATCGTGGTCATCCTGCTACTGCTCATTATGATTGCAACGTCAGCCACATCAACGGAGCATGCTTGGACATGTGGAGAAGTCAATTTGGGTAAGGACTCATATGAGGCTGTTTAGCGTTGGTATGTGTAGAAACGTGTGGTACATGTTCATGTGCATGTAGTGTCACCTTGCATACATGCTACTCCATTATGTACCTTATGACATGTATGGCCACTCCCATGACAGGATAGTCACCCCTTCTGTCATCTGTTGTACTTTGATACTCTGGTGAATGCATCAATGTGTGTAGACATTGCCACAGCAACATTGCACATACCATGGCATGACATTGTGTCAGAGGTCACAACCACGGACTCTGTGGGGGATTGCAGCCTCACTGTGTGCATTAGAATGTGACTGGATCCTCACCTCCAGCTTGTGGGCCAGTCCAGTGTGATTACCATGAAACCATGTGGTGTCGGTGTTGCCCAGTGTATGTTCCACATCTTAAGACAACTGTCCTGTGAATCAGTTAACATGGATGCATTGCCCCTTGCAGCAGTATATCATGTCACTGTCATGTCGTTACCTCAGTGCAGGTTGAGAATACTGCTACGCCAGCCTTCACAGTGAGTAGCAGTGATGTTTAGATGCACATGATGCCATGTATGTTTAGCATGACTAAGTAAAAAGTGTGAAAGATGCATATGTGAATTTTTGTGTTGCACCAGTGGAGTGCGGTCATTCACATTAATCTCTGGTCGCCGGCACCATAACTGTGCTATGGTAGGGTCTGATTATGTAGCTTGGATGGACATCACTTGCACTTAATATTTATTGTACCTGCATATCATGTTTAGCATTGTGATGCATACTTGACACACCAAAAGACTGGCTACAGAGTGCCTTCATTGCATGTCGATCATTAGCTTCCTCATCATATGTGATACTAACAGCTGTTGTGGATTTGCTCAAGTTAGCCTACATGGCCCTTATGGCTAACCAATATCAGATACAGACTTTAGAGTTAGCGGTAGTTGGATTTCCATATGTTTCCATTTGTTACTGAGGTCCACCTCATCTGTGCCTGGGAATGTGTTTATACTACATAGATCTTTTTGCATGGGTGCTCACTTGTGAGCGTTACACATGACTCTAATGGATGACAGACTGTCCCAGTTTTTATGTGTCTGTGTCACAGCATCGTATCTCATGTGATGGCATGATTAATCATCATTATTTTTCACCAGTCAGTACACTTCACAGGTGTGACTGGTACAGTGTAGCTAATGAGGTTTTTGAAGTGTCTGTGACATGAGAATGTTGTCCTAATGCTTATTTGCCTCTGTTTCAGGTCTCCCTCCCAGCAGTTCCCATCCTCTCCTTCCCTCGCCTGATCACCCTTTTGTGTCTGTAGTTTGTACTCAGACCAATGGGCTATTTGGAGGTGGAACCCTTAGAGCATTACACCACTCTGATGAAGAAAGGTACGGCCAGTCGTTGACAGCCTTGTAGGTATTCGTAATGCGGCATTACAGGTGACATCATGATTAGTGTAAATTGGACTTATTGACAATGCACATGTATGTTTGTGAAAGCTCCATGTGCTCACAATGTAAATTATCATGTTGTGCATGACGTCTGACTCCTACAGAATATTGTGCCTGCTTGGGGCTCAACACACATGTCCTTCTAATGTGCACATATACTATTTTGAACGTAGTTACCTCATGCTTGTTATGTGTGTAACTGTATATTGACCCCACGCATGGGGTGGGTGAAGGCTAGAATACTATGTTGTGTGTGAGGTAGATGTCTTTGTTGGTGCAGTTTGGATTTGAACACACTAGCTCTTGTATACACCTGCTGACGCTGTATGTCTTGTGCCCCACTTGACCGTAAGGGCCCTGATCCAGTGACTGTGATCTGTGGTGATTACTGTGCCATTTTGTTGTCAGTGATCCTGAGTGAGGCAGACACTCCTGCCTTCACATCCACATGTCACTTTGTGCATTGCGGGTGCCCTTGTGTTATGTGTTTGTTTAGCAATTAGTCACACTCCTCCTGCCGTCATGTCTTCACTCATTGCTGCAGCTGCATACACAGCCACCATGCAGCGCACACTATCCAGGAACACAGACACCTACAGGATGACCCTCCTTCCATCCATTAATAGAGCATGCTCCTGCCACCCTACACACAGCCAACACCAGACATTCACCCTTGTGCTATAAAAATGCTTTGTACTCAGCCATAGCTGCTGCTATGCGTGTGTGTGCAACACATACTGGCACGACTATGCAGATTCACATGACATTGGGTCTACGTACCACCAGGTCATGTTCCGTGTCCAACACACACACACACCTTACATAGGCACAATATTGTACAGTGTTAGCTTGTCAACACCACTAGATCAGAAAACTGTTAGCTTACAGTCACGTGCCAGAACACAACATGCTCACACCACTTCAACATCGCTGTCACAGTCAGTCAAGTTGGCACATGGGACACACACCATGACCCTGTCTCTTGGGTGTGGTGTGATTTGGCCGTTCTGGGGTAGGTATTTGTCTGATGTGTGTCGTTGTTCTGTATGCGTTGCTCCCATTACAGTAGTATAGTACTTGTAGCTCCATAGGGGTAGGTCACCTAATCAGGTGTGCTTGTCTAGAGTGCTCCAGCCCATTGCCCACAGTCTGTCCTGCCACCGTTATCCTGTGCGGCATTAATCACATACACAGTAATGCATCATGCTGATGGTAGCTCACATACCTGAGGACACAGTTGTAGGTACTCCCTACATGCACTACTACTTTTGTGACACTGACATGTACTCCTCAAAGTGACTCTCCTGGGCCTGCCTGTGCTAGCAGTATTGGGATTCAATCCCCCCTCCAGCATTGACTGTCCCACACAGGTGTGTCTTACCATCCATGTATGTAGTTAGTGGAAATTTCTGACCAATGTGTGTCCTCACTCAGATTCTGATCCAAGTGTGTAGATGACTGCTGTTTGTTGTATACCTTGCATTTTTGACATTTGCAGACACATATACATGTATGGTGTTTCAAAGATTACTCACCAAATGCGTATGATGTTTAGATTATTTATTGGGTGATCTTGTGCATGAAACGTGAATAGGTGCTGTACAGAAAGGGGTGGAATCCAAAATTCACAGCTGGAGATGAGATGCCTTACAGTTTCAGTCAACAGAGTCCAGGCCACAGTGCCTGACATCATTGGGCAGACTGTGACCAGCAAGTCCATGTGGGAGAGTCTCATAGGGGATGCTGTTGCACCCAGGGGCAATATGCCAGGTCCAGTGTCCTGGGAGAAGTCCATGGGCCACAGGCCCTCAACGTCTTCGCCGTGGACGACCCACCTTTCTTGGGGGACCCTCATGTGCAGGCATGGACGGTGCATGGGACGCTACGTCAGAGGGTTCCTCCTCCTCCTCCCTCTCCTCCCTCCCTGTGGCTGGTGTTGCACTTTGCCGTGATGTTGCTGGCCTTGTGACACAGGGAGGGGGCTGCATGTTGGCAGCCATCTGACGTAGCACATGGAAAATGTCCCTATGCACCATCAAGAGCTGAGCCTGGTGTGCCTCCACCCGTCCATAATGCAGGTCTTGCCTGGCTATTTGCTCTTCCTGCTGTTCTCTGAGCTGGTTGAGGGTCTCCGCAAGCTGGCTTACCTCCCTGGTGTCCCGCCGGTATGCCTCAAGGATGTTAGTGAGTTCAGGCATACCGGGCCCTGCAGCTGACTGGCCAGATTCTTGCCTCCGCCTTGCGCCACTCCCACCACCCTGACCCACATGAGCACGGCCTGCGCTTGTGGGCACATCCGATCGACGGGCCCCCCGAGTGCTGGGAGGGTGGAGGTTGTCACCAACCTCAGGGGCGCCCGAAAAAGGGTGTCCCTCATTTTCAGACTGGCTCTCTTGTGAATCATGGGCAGGGCTCTGACCTGTCTGCTGGGATGTGGTGGGAATAGGTCCGGTGGTTGGCAGAGATGTAGCTGGTACAGTTGCTGCAGGGGTTTGGGATCCAGAGGAGCCAGGCTGGTTGGGGTTATCCACAGTGCGTTGAGGGACGGCGCTGCCGGTGGGGTCTGGGTCCTGCTGAGCCTGGGACTGGGATCCTTGGCCCCCCTGGCTGGGGGGGAGATCCACACGTTGCCCTGTGTGTGGGAGAGACAGACACTGTTAAGGCAATATCAAGTGACATGTGGTTTGGTTATCCATTATCAGCATCACTGTTCCACAAGCTAGACATTGTACAGTTGTGTATTTAGTGGTAGAAAAAACAATTGTACAATGGGGTATTTACATTCTTCCAATCTCTTGACAATGACTGACACAGCCATTGCTGTGTCTTGTGTTGCCGGCACCACACGTGTAAAGCATTGGTAAGTTTCACGCTACATCCTGGATACGGTGAAAATTCTTATGTGTGCATCAAGCATGCACAGAGTTTAGATGCAGCATGTTGATGTAAGAGACAGAGCATCATTATTTAGCATGTCAGCTACTACTTTGGATGTCTTTTGCTGTTCCATGCTGGCCAAACAATGCCAACACCGCTGGACCTGTACACCCACTTCTAGATCATGGCTTTAGAACTTGGCACTTCTCTAAGACGCATCACCTTGTCAATACCCATGTCCATGTTGGTACTTATGTGCATCCACAAAGGTAATGAGATGGGGCACGTGCTTTTTTAGAGAGGCACAATGGACTGGAGCTTCTGTTATGTGCATGTATGAGTTGTATGCATATTCATATGAGTACGTGTTTTGTTGTGGTACATGGCAATTGGGACAGTGTTGCAATCCAACGCCTGTCCCCCGGGGATGAGTTTCTGTAAGGGGTGTGTACAACAGGCCATGTTATTACTTTGTTCGTGAATTGCAAGCGTCCATTGTTCATGATTTGGCTGTCCCCTCATGTGGCATGCTGCCATAATCGTGGATTTGTGTTGGTGCACAGGATGTGTGACCTTGTCCTGGTATTTGTGTTTGCAATGAGCACAGGAGGGACTTGTGCTGCCTACACCTGTGCCCATTGTGTACTACAGAGCTTTCTGAGATGTGTGTCCTGACACAGTACAGTGTTGACAGCAAATGGTGGGTGTCTTACAGGCACATAGCTGATGTTTGCTGGTACTTGTGAGACATCCCTTAACATTCTGCTCTATGGAGTTTGTGAGGCCTGTGCAGTGCTTGTGTGCAACTGTGTGTGTGCCCCAGGGAGGTGCGTTGAGGTGACAGAGGGACGAACACTGACTGATGGAGACAGAGGGAGAGGGAGAGGGAGACAGAGGGAGACAGAGACAGAGGGCGACAGAGGGAGAGGGAGACAGAGACAGAGGGAGACAGAGGGAGAGGGCAACCGAGGGAGAGGGAGACAGAGACAGAGGGAGACAGAGGGAGAGGGCGACTGAGGGAGAGGGCGACAGAGGGAGAGGGCAACCGAGGGAGAGGGAGACAGAGGGAGACAGAGGGAGAGGGAGACAGAGGGAGATAGAGGGAGAGGGCAACTGAGGGAGAGGGAGAGGGAGACAGAGACAGAGGGCGACAGAGGGAGAGGGCAACCGAGGGAGAGGGAGACAGAGACAGAGGGCGACAGAGGGAGAGGGTGACTGAGGGAGAGGGAGACAGAGACAGAGGCCGACAGAGGGAGAGGGCGACAGAGGGAGAGGGCAACCGAGGGAGAGGGAGACAGAGACAGAGGGCGACAGAGGGAGAGGGCGACTGAGGGGGAGGAGACAGAGACAGAGGCCGACAGAGACAGAGGCCGACAGAGGGAGAGGGCGACAGAGGGAGAGGGCAACCGAGGGAGAGGGAGACAGAGGGAGACAGAGGGAGACAGAGGGAGAGGGAGACAGAGGGAGACAGAGGGAGAGGGCGACAGAGGGAGAGGGCGGCTGAGGGAGAGGGAGACAGAGACAGAGGGAGACAGAGGGAGAGGGCAACCGAAGGGAGAGGGAGACAGAGGGAGAGGGCGACAGAGGGAGAGGGAGACAGAGGGAGACAGAGGGAGAGGGAGACAGAGACAGAGGGAGACAGAGGGAGAGGGCAACCGAGGGAGAGGGAGACAGAGACAGAGGGCGGCAGAAGGGGAGGGCGACTGAGGGAGAGGGAGACAGAGACAGAGGCCGACAGAGGGAGAGGGCGACAGAGGGAGAGGGCGACAGAGGGAGAGGGCAACCGAGGGAGAGGGAGACAGAGGAAGACAGAGGGAGAGGGAGACAGAGGGAGAGAGAGGGAGAGGGCGACAGAGGGAGAGGGCGACTGAGGGAGAGGGAGACAGAGACAGAGGGAGACAGAGGGAGAGGGCAACCGAGGGAGAGGGAGACAGAGGGAGAGGGCGACAGAGGGAGAGGGAGACAGAGGGAGACAGAGGGAGAGGGAGACAGAGGGAGACAGAGGGAGAGGGCGACAGAGGAAGAGGGCGACAGAGGGAGAGGGCAACCGAGGGAGAGGGAGACAGAGGGAGACAGAGGGAGAGGGAGACAGAGGGAGACAGAGGGAGAGGGCGACAGAGGGAGAGGGCGACTGAGGGAGAGGGAGACAGAGACAGAGGGAAACAGAGGGAGAGGGAGACAGAGGGAGAGGGAGACAGAGGGAGAGGGCGAGACAGGGATGGAGACAGGTAGATTGTGCTTGCTCTCTTGCTACACTGCCTTACTTTGTCACAAAATGATGCATCTCTGTAAGGTGTGTCAGCAAATAGTAAATATTTAGAAGCTGTGGTCTAGTATCTTGTGTGATCTTTACCTGGGACATATGGCATGAGAGCAGCCTCTTACACTACACATTGTACCCTATGTGCCTCCCCCTTGCAACTACCACCATTTGGTAGTGTACTGCTTGGACTCATGGCCACCCACCCCATGCTGCTGGGCACTGTTGTTAGTCTACCCATGTAACTTGTGTTTTTTGTACACTCACCAGACTTAATGGCTCCTTCTATTCCATGTACTCCCACCGCTGGCAGTAGGACCATGACCTTCTCCTCCCAGGGCTGGTATACAGGAGGTCTGCGGGGACCACCGCCTCCAGTGTGGTGTGCATTGGCGTAATCCTGTGCCATCTTCTTCTTCACCATCCTCCGCAGATCGTACCACCTGGCCTGGCATTCATCCCTGGTGCGCCTGATGGGTGCAACAGCATTGACCCGGTCTACGATCCTCTCCCACAGGCGTGTTCTTTCTGCCAGGCTGGTCTGTCTGACCAATGCGCCAAACAGCTGCGGCTCGACTCTGATGACTTCATCTGTAAGTATCTCCATCTCCGGGTTAGTGAATTTTGGATTCTTGTGTGTGGTCATGGTGTGTAGTGTATGTGATTGAGGGGTTGATGGTGTGTATGAATGAGGGTGTTTGGGTCAGAATGTGAAGGGGGTGGTGTGCGTGTAGATGAGATAGGGTGTATGTGTGAAGGTATGTGTCTGCAATAGTTTGTGTGCTCTCAGTTTCCTCGCAAGAATGGGTATGTTGCAAAGGATGATGGGTTGTATGTGTGGTCCCTTTTATTGGTCAAATGGTGGGTGTGGCTTATTTTGAATTGTTGGGGTGGGTGTTATATGGGGTGGGTGTTGGTGTTGTCCTCTGTTTGGCTGTTTGGCTGTGACCAGGACATTGATTGTCAAAGGTGTGTACACAGGAGACATGTTCAGTGTGGTAGTGCGACTCGTTAGCAAGGTCCTTGTGGTCGTTTTGGTGTTGGCGTTATGTGTGCGTGCGGTACTTGTGCGTGCGAGTGAGTGGTACGGGCCGTTGGCGGGTGGGGGTGTTCGCGTAGGCTTGTTGGGGGGTGTGCGGGTCGTACTTGTGCATGCGAGTGAGTAGTACGGGCCGTTGGCGGGTGGGGGTGTTCGCGTAGGCTTGTTGGGGGTGGGGTGCGTGTCGTACTTGTGCGTGCGAGTGAGTAGTACGGGCCGTTGGCGGGTGGGGGGGTTCGTGTAGGGTTGGCCGAGGTATGTGCGTGTGGTACTTGTGCGTGCGTTTGAGTAGTACGGGCCGTTGGCGGGTGGGGGTGTTCGCGTACGCTCGTTGGGGGGGTGCGTGTCGTACTTGTGCGTGCGAGTGAGTAGGACGGGCCGTTGGCGGGTGGGGGTGTTCGCGTAGGCTTGTTGGGGGGGTGCGTGTCGTACTTGTGCGTGCGAGTGAGTGGTACGGGCCGTTGGCGGTTGGGGGTGTTCGCGTAGGCTTGTTGGGGGGTGTGCGTGTCGTACTTGTGCGTGCGAGTGAGTAGTACGGGCCGTTGGCGGGTGGGGGTGTTCGCGTAGGCTTGTTGGGGGGGTGCGTGTCGTACTTGTGCGTGCGAGTGAGTAGTACGGGCCGTTGGCGGGTGTGGGGGTTCGTGTAGGCTTGGCCGAGGGGTGTGCGTGTGGTACTTGTGCGTGCGTTTGAGTAGTACGGGCCGTTGGCGGGTGGGGGTGTTCGCGTACGCTTGTTGGGGGGGGGTGCGTGTCGTACTTGTGCGTGCGAGTGAGTAGTATGGGCCGTTGGCGGGTGGGGGGGTTCGTGTAGGCTTGGCCGAGGGTTGTGCGTGTGGTACTTGTGCGTGCGAGTTAGTGGTACGGGCCGTTGGCGGGTGGGGGTGTTCGCGTAGGCTTGTTGGGGGGTGTGCGTGTCATACTTGTGCATGCGAGTGAGTGGTACGGGCCGTTGGCGTGTGGGGGTGTTCGCGTAGGCTTGTTGGGGGGTGTGCGTGTCGTACTTGTGCGTGCGAGTGAGTAGTACGGGCCGTTGGCGGGTGGGGGTGTTCGCGTACGCTTGTTGGGGGGGGTGCGTGTCGTACTTGTGCGTGCGAGTGAGTAGTACGGGCCGTTGGCGGGTGGGGGGGTTTGTGTAGGCTTGGCCGAGGGGTGTGCGTGTGGTACTTGTGCGTGCGTTTGAGTAGTACGGGCTGTTGGCGGGTGGGGGTGTTCGCGTACGCTTGTTGGGGGGGGTGCGTGTCGTACTTTTGCGTGCGAGTGAGTAGTACGGGCCGTTGGCGGGTGGGGGGGTTCGTGTAGGCTTGGCTGAGGGATGTGCGTGTGGTACTTGTGCATGCGAGTGAGTGGTACGGGCCGTTGGCGGGTGGGGGTGTTCGCGTAGGCTTGGCCGAGGGGTGTGCGTGTGGTACTTGTGCGTGCGAGTGAGTGGTACGGGCCGTTGGCGGGTGGGGGTGTTCGCGTAGGCTTGTTGGGGGGTGTGCGTGTTGTACTTGTGCGTGCGAGTGAGTAGTATGGGCCGTTGGCGGGTGGGTGGGTTCGCGTAGGCTTCTTAGGGGGGTGCGTGTCGTACTTGTGCGTGCGTGTGAGTGGTACGGGCCGTTGGCAGGTGGGTGGGTTCGCGTAGGCTTGTTGGGGGGGGGTGCGTGTCGTACTTGTGCGTGCGTGTGAGTGCTACGGGCCGTTGGCGGGTGGGGGGGTTCGCGTAGGCTTGGCCGAGGGGTGTGCGTGTAGTATGTATTGGTGGAGCTTGCAGTGAGGCGAATGTTCCGTACGAATCAATGTTGAAGCGTGAATACTTTGGCCCGTACGTATCTCGCTCAGGCCTTTCGTTCCGAATCGGAATAGTGAGTTTGTACGGCCTGATTACGAATCGTACGGTGGTCTGCACGAGGCTTATTCGTACGGGTAAACGAATGTCATTCTTACGGGTCGTAGAAAATCGTACGGAAATCAACGGAAACGGATCGGAATTCGCAGGTCGGACGGTAGTTTCCCATTCGTACGGAATCGGCTACGAATACGATTCGTACGGCGGATTATTTTACCGGATCGGAATCGACGCCTATGACTTACTTATTGACAGCACATACTACAAAAAGTATGAAGACAAACTGGCCCCACTACTGGACTATTTTGAGGATACTTGGGTGGGAAGGTTACATAGATCTGGGCACCGACGCCAACCTAAATTCCACATACCTTGGTGGAATGTATATCTAAGTACATTAAACCAAGAGGCAAAAACGAATAACAGTGCGGAAGGATGGCACAAAGCATTCCAAGCTACCACTAACAGAGCAAAACCCACCTTCCTAAATCTAATACAATCTTTAAAAAAAGAACAAAGCTACCAAGAACTAAGGATAGAACAATCTGTTACACAAATTGGCCCTAAACTAACAAAACAAACAAAACAAATGTTCAGACTCCTGCAAAGCCAAGTGACCCTATATCCTTCAACCAGAGGTTTAGAGTACCTATCACTGATAGCTAAAAGCCTACTATAAAGTATCATACCAAAACTAACAAAAACTTCTGACAATTACAGAAAATGTGAAATCCATAACATTTTTCATGTAATCATAAATATTACATATTTGTTTAATATATTTGTTAAATTTTAAAAAACATTTACTTAACAACTATGCAATATTTATAATATTAAACATTGCAATGACATTTAAATCGACATTTCCCACCCAAATAAAATAAATGTGAAAAACTTACAATTTATGTAGCAGAAGAAGAGGTCATCCAGCCACATATAATCCATACAATACCTTACAATCCAGTACAAATCCTATTTCGGAAACCCTCAAAAACCCGAAAATAATATAATTTTTCTAAAAAACGATCCAGGAAATCCCGATAATACAAGTGTGGACACTTTATTATTTAAAGTGATATACACACACCTTGTAAAAAAAAAATTACGCCTATTCTTCTCCCAATGCAATGCGACAACCTACAAATATCCCGAAAATTAGTAAAAGATTACAAAAATCACTCCAGTAAACGCGGAGTAAACAAAGTGTGTTGAATTCATTTAAAAAATGAACATACACACACTTAGTAAAAAAAAATAAGCACTATGTTATCGTAATCGATTCCAAATCAACAACCATAAAAACTCGAAAAATCTTGAAAAAGATTAAAAATCGCTCCAGGAAATCACGAAAAAAGGAGATAGATGTAAAAATATTACATTTATTTGTAATACAAGCTTATCTCCCAAAAAAAACGCATCCCTCAATGGAATAATACTGCGAAGTTCCGGTACCTGTAAAAAAACATACATTAAGTAACCCACCCACACAAACACCCAAAGATTCCAAAATACACATTAAAATGTATGTAAAACATGTTCAAACACATATCCTAAGCATAAAAAACACTAGGGGCTCCATTATGATGTCGGGCGGATCGCCACCGCCATGGTGGCGGTGGCGATCCGCCCGACAGAAATGCCCGCCCGCCACCCTTTTCCCCCCGCCACATTACAATGGCGGGGGGACCGCAGCGGAGCCAAACACCGCCCGCCACTTTTCCGCCCCGGTCGCCTTGCGGCCGGGGCGGGAAACAAGTTACATGCAGGCGGTGTCTATCAGACACCGCCCGCTATATTACAATGGGCATTTTTCAATGCCTTTCCGTGGCGGCAATGCCGCCACGGAAAGGCATGCGGTGTTCACTCCAGGGGCCCCCTTTGGGCCCCCAGAGTGAAGGCCAAAGGGGGGTGGCACACGGGGGGTACCTGTGGTACCCCCCTGCATTTACATAATCAAAGCGGTAGGCACCGCGCGGTGCCTGCCGCTTTGAGTATGTAAATGCTGCAAAGCATTTTTAGTATTGTGGCGGGCGGAGCACAGAGCTCCGCCCGCCACAATACTAAAAATACAGGATGTGCCCGCCACAGTGGCGGGCACATCCTAATGGTGTGTGCGGGACCCCCGCCCTTAGGGCGGGCGGTCCCGATTTCCGATAGGATGGCGGGCGGGCAAAGCCCGCCCGCCATCCTAATGGGGCCCTAGGCCTCTAACATACACGACGCCTCGGTAAATAAGAATTTTCACCTAAAACATACCAAAACGACGACTACATACATACAATAACTCTAAAAACGTCGAATATAGTCTCAATCACTACTACTCTCTACGAAATATTAGTTAAAATTCCCCTTACCTTTCTCAACGCGAAGCAGCTTCCAACCGCGATCTTCTCCAGTCCTGAATGAAGCAAAATAACCTTACGCGGTCAAAAAGTAGTCCCCTTAAACTATATTAGAAAGGTAAACATAATAAATACAATGTTCTAATAAGAAATAAAATACATACACAAACTTATAACTTCTAATAAAAATGTGTAACACTAATTACCATTTATTTAGCTTAGATATACGTTCTTAATTAATATAAAATAATATTTATAGAATATTATTTAATATTAATATTACTTTAAATATATAAACTTTATAATACATATCTTTTAAATATTTAATGTTAAATGATATTTATTATAAATAATGTTTCCTTTATTTAAGTAAATGTAGAAATTTATTTAATTTGTAAATTAATAGTATAAATAAATATTTTTATTTATTTATTTATATTATTAATATAATTTAAATACATCAATAGGAAATAAATATTATGACAACTCCAAAATTGATTTACTATTTTCAGAATGTATATTTTTTATTGTAACAAATGTTATAATTATTGTAAAATTGTAAATTAATTTTAATAATTAATATAATATATTAATTATTATTATTAATTATCCCAACAATGTATGTAAAATTAAAACATTTATTTTAAAACATTATATCCAACTAAGTCATTGTTTTACTATTTCATATAGTATTAGGAATAATGTTTTTCTCCTAAATATTTGTATATATATAACAAGAATTATTAAATTTTTATTGTTTATTAAGAACATTGTATGTAATATCTATCAAAGTATTTTACAATATTTTTGTATATCTTTAAAACATATATTTACTATTTTATGAGTTTATAATAATCTATATATCAAACATGTATATTTAATAATATTAATATATAATATATTAACATTATTAAATAAATATTTAACAGTCTGTTAATAAAATTGATTATAATTTGTTCTAAGTATTACAATTTGTCACCCAAATATAAATATGTTCCAAATTATTATGTTTTGTATAAATACAGTACAAAAGATATGTTTAGAAAATGTACATTTATAAATTACAATAAATGTAAATGAACACATCCTATTTTCCTAACTACTTATATTGAATATAAATTGTTTTGACTATTGTACTGTACATGTTATAAATACAAATTGACAATAAAACTTTTAAAAACATCCATGTGTACTTATTTTCCTAAGATTATAACACAGTCATGTAAATTTTTCTGTGAGGGTGCTGAACACTGACCAATTATATTTTACTATTCCTAGTCCAGTCAGACAAATATCAGAGAAGGTGCTGAACACTGACTAATTATAATTTACTATTCCAACTCCAGTCAGACAAATATCAGGGAAGGTGCTGGACAGTGACCAATTATAATGGATGTATGACGTTACAACGCATAATTTTACAAAGCATACCTTTACAAAGAAATTTTTGCAACGCAAAAACCATTACAACGCATGTAATTGAAAATAATATAATTTAATATAATTTAATTTATTTTATGTAATTTATATATAATTTTTTTTATTTTTACCCTGTACCCATACCCCAAAAACCCAAAACTGACCTGGCCTGAATACTAAAAATACCCCTTTACCCAAAAACCCAAAACTGACCCTGAACCCTTAAAATACCCCTTTACCCAAAAACTAAAAACTGACCCTGAACCCTAAAAATACCCCTTTACCCAAAAACTAAAAACTGACCCTGAACCCTATAAATACCCCTTTACCCAAAAACTGAAAACTGAGCCTGAACCCAAAAAATATCCCTTTACCCAAAAACAAAAAACTGACCCTGAACACTAAAAATACCCCTTTACCCAAAAACTGAAAACTGACCCTGAACCCTAAAAATACCCCTTTACCCAAAAACTAAAAACTGACCCTGAACCCTAAAAATACCCCTTTACCCAAAAACTAAAAACTGACCCTGAACCCTAAAAATACCCCTTTACCCAAAAACTGAAAACTGACCCTGAACCCTAAAAATACCCCTTTACCCAGTTGAATCTACTAAGAATTACGCTCCTTACTACAAGCGAGCGAGTATCTTTCAGCAGAAGCGGGAGGATCTGAAGTAACATCCGCATAAGCAAGAAACAGACATTAGCAGTTGTGTTTGCCTTGGCCTCCATTTGAAGTCTACCTTCCACTAATACCCCCAAGTTGCGCACCGTTTTTGGCATGAGCAAGGGGAACATCCTCAGGGATGAGCTTAAACTCTAGCAATGGATGTTGGTGTAGGCTGGTGGGAGGGCAGAATATCACCTCTGTTTTTCCCCCATTAAATTGCAGAGAGTTTTGCTTGAGCCAGCCTACTGTCTGGAGCATACACTCCTGAACCTGGTCCATAGGCACCGCCTGTTTCCCTTCCAGGGAGAACACCAATTGGGTGTTGTCCGCATAGTTAACTAAGTTGATTCCATAAGACTTAGTTAACGAGAGAGGAGGGTGTAGATATACATTGAAGAGAATAGGGCTTATCGCAGATCCTTGCAGAACCCCGTGAAGTGGGGGGGGCGGTAGTTTTTAGCGTTTTTGGCTCTTTTTACATAGGCAGTACTAAGCCAGATTTCCTCCAGTGCATTATTCTGTGTGAGGTGGACATTGGGATGTCAACTCCTGCAGGTCTCAAGCCAATTTTCCGAGTGCTGATATGCTGTCCGAATAATTAATGGGCTTGTATAATAATGCCCGGATTTGAGTTACTAATTAATTGATTTTTTAGCTCTTTGCCTCTGTTTCTTTATGGATTTTATGGAGCGGGGGTCTGCTCAAAGGTGATAAGTCCTGGGGAAATTCTTCTGTGTTTTTTTCACAGGTGAGTGAAGTATCGGGAATGTGTGCATGCATGAATGATTGAGAGTTTGCCCGTTTGGGGAGACTGGCATTTGCTCGCGAATATTTTTGCTTTTTCGCTCTGAACCAGAAGAGAGAGGAAAGTAAGAATGCAGTTACACTTTCCTGTGCATCTAGTTGTTAAGGAGATTTAAAAAAGGGAGTGGAAGAGCCCAGACAAGATCATGCTTTCAATAGTTATAGCTAAACTATACAACTTCACTGACATGCAAAAGTGTTTTCCTGATGACATTCCTATAGACTGCTTTGTGGAAAGTCTTGTGTTAACGTTAATGTTAATGTTATTTGTATTTATAAAGCGCAAACTGATACCCAAAGGTGTGCTGGCGCTATGAGAAGACCTCCAATGAGTTGAGCATGGGAACATCAAGTTAACTAGAGAAAAGCCACGTTTTTAGAGGTTTTCTGAAAGGCAAGAGCTTAGGAAAGTGTCTGATGTTTAGCGGTAGCAAGTTCCATGCTTTTGCTGCATTAAACGTAAAACTCCTTCCGCCCCGGAAAGCTTTTTTTATGCAAGGGATTATGGCAAGTTTTTGAACAGTGGATCATAGTACTCTCTTAGGCACGTACCAGGTGAGGCGTTGTTGCAAAAATTCTGGTCCAATGCCATAGAGAGCCTTAAAAACTAGGCATAAGGACTTGAATTGGGTACGTTTACCAACAGTAAGCCAGTGCAGTTCTTTTTGTTTTGTATGAGATGGATTTATGTTTTGGTGTAGCTGTTATGAGTCAAGCAGCCGCATTTTGCAGCATCTGTAGCTTTTTTATTAACCCTTTATGGACCGTTAGATAAAGACTATTACAATAGTCTAATTTAGACATTATGAGGGCCGAGACCACTATTTGTTGTGCTTCCTTAGGCAGCAGGGTCAGGATTTTTCTGCAGGATTTAAGCATGTAGGAGGTTGTGGAGACCACGTGGTTGATTTGGTCCCTAAAACTCAGTTTATCGTCAGTCAGAATTCCCAGATTCTTGACCTTTTTGATTGGCACTGGCAAAGGTCCCATCTCATCTGGCCAGCAGCTAGGGGTCCAGAAGGTGGGGTCATTTCCAAAGAGAACCACCTCTGTTTTACCGGAATTAAGCTTCAGGCAGTTCCGAAACATCCAATCTCCCACCGCTTTCATACACTCCTGCAACCTTTTCACAATTTCATGTATGTTCTCTGGTAGTAAGGACACCACAATGTGGGTGTCATCAGCATAGGAGGTAAGAGAGAACCCTAAACTCTGGGCAGAACATTTGTAATTGAGGAATCCATCATTAAAGACCAGCCAGATAAAAATAAATCTGCCTTAAAGAAGGTGTATTCTGAAACTAATTTGGGTTTGTATGCTGGCATTTATCGGACTTATGTTTCTCAGTCTCTTATTTCTGATTTTTGAAGTCTTGTTTAAGTCAATGGAGGAAGCTGCTGATTGCTCTTCTCTGCTGAAGGGCCAAGTTGAGTGGCATATGTGATATTTGTTTAATGTCCTCAGATCAAATGATTTGACTGGGGACACTCCATTGTGGTTAGGTGCAATCTTCTTTTTAATAGATTGGAGAACTTCTTCCACTCAATAATCTTCAGAATAAGAATGCCCTTTGAAGGCGCTTATCTTCTAATTTTTCCACTCAAAAGAAATGTGGCTCTCACTGGCAGCATCAGCTGGGAATGTTGAAACCTAAGAATGGAGGTAAAAATTAGCCTAGGTCACCAAACAAAGGTACTGAATATCGAGAGATGGTTGAGAGTTTGTGGTTGGAGCCAAGATTCATCAATTTATCTCAGCCTGGGAGGTCTCTTCTTTAGACTAGTACTCTTTCCAGATTGTCAAGGAAAACTAAACAATAGAATTTCTAATCCCCCTTGGACTGAAGGGAGAGACTGACACCATGGCTCTCCGACAAAACAGGAGATTGAGCTCTGTCACATGGAACAGAGTCTCTTCTCTGAAAGGAGCCATCTCGGTAGTACCCCTGCAGGAGCAGGCTATGGGGTTATTATCAATAATGTTTCTGGTGCAGATGACTACAGGCAGCTAACTTATGGTTCATGATATCAAGCACTTCAACACTTTTGTTAAATCACTCCCATTTAAAATGGAGACACTGGGGGCGTGGCAACATGGCAGCAGAGTAGCAGCGTTCTTTAGGGGCTCCGCTCGCCGAGGACGGCAATAGACATCCATTGGCGGCTTTTGAGACCGATAATCTGCGGGATTGTGATCTCCGGTCCTCCGCAGCTCCAGTGGCATACGTACAGCTGCGGAGAAAGAACTTTTTTGGTGCTGGCGGCTACTGTGGCCAAGAGAACACGGAGACGGAGAGGTAGAGCAGGCCTCGCTGGAGTGACCATTAGGGGAGGAGGGGCGCGGAACAAGCGATTTCACCGGAGATGAAAAGCGGCACCCCCGAGGGAGTCCTGTCCATCCAGAGGAGCAGACCCTGAGGTGTAGAGCACAGGCTGTGCCTCCCGTGATCAACGATGGCCTGGGTCGGAGTGGTGACCCTGGCCTTGTGGAGGAGACTCAGTGGGAGAGGAGATAGCGGCCAGAGGTGAGAGCTAGCCTAGCCCTCTCCCCCGGGGTGCTCCCCCGGACTTACAGTCAGAATCTTGAGTGGTAGTAGAGGGTGACCAGGTGGCCATCCCGTCGGAGATTGTGTCTGGAGGTGCACAAGTAGCACGAGGGCCGAGCTGCGGGGTGTGGCTCCCGGACACAGGAAGCGCTGCTTGGAGGCACCCCAGGAGAGACTGACCTCGCGGCGGAGGGGCTGGCCGGAGTGGCCTACCCAGGGCAGCGGCTGCATCTCTCACCTGCTCATCCCCATCTGGACCCCAGCACAACGAAGATCCCCGGGCTGGAGAGTGAGGCCCTGTGCAGAGGTGGTGCCTGAGGCAGGGGAAGCTGATGCTCCGAGTGTGCCCACAGCGCTGTGCAATTTACATTGTGGCACCCCAGACCTGGAGGGGGGTGCGACGGTTGCCCGCCTCGCCTGGAGGTGACACACATTGGGGCCTAGGTCATGTGGCCCCCGTGCTGGCAGGGTCGAGGGATCAGAGGTTGACAGGCCCACAGAACTCACTGGCGGGCCCCCTGAAGCCCCCCCAACTCAGTCTGCAACTCACCATTTTACTTACCGGGTGATCAACTTTGGAGTTGGTTGTGACGGCAGGCCCGACGACGGGCCCAAACACCCACAGTTGCCCAGAGGCCCCCCTGAGTCAGGAAATGGGGTCGAAGGAATACTCTTCCCCCGTACACCGGCAGTCAGATATGGCCGCCCAATGGGGCAAGGAAGACATCCCATGTAGGAATCTTCTATTAAAGACTTACTTCAAAAGCTGGGTGGGAAGAAAGCAGGGTGGCCTAGCACTGATACCCAGAGACCACAGCCCGGTGACGCCACAATGGATACAGTGGCTGGGCATGTGGCTGAGCCCGTCACAAAGGAATCCATGGAGCAGCTCTTTGGGGCACTGCAAGAGGACTTTGCTGGGCTGCGACGAGACCTGGCAGCCAACATTAAGCAGCTCCCAGCAGGTCTTGGCGATAGAGTGGACACTCTGGAGCGCAATGGGGATAGGCGGAAGGAAGAGCTTGCTGAACATGCCCGAGAACTCATCACCCTCAGGGAGCAGCTGGAAGAGCTCTACCTAAGGATGGAAGATTTGGAGAACTGCTCAAGGTGCTCTAGCATCTGCATTAAGGGCATACCGCTTTGAGTGGATGGAGGTAAGCTTGAGAATTGGGTTCTACGCCTCTTCCACCACATGGCCCCTGTCCTGAGGGATCACGAGGTCACCCTTGATCGTACGCACCCTGCCTCGGGCCCAGGCCAGCCGCAGGACATTCTGACCTGCCTCCACTCCTACAGGCAGAAGGAGATCATTATGGCTTCCACACACGACCTACCAACTGTGGAGTTTGAGGGCCTCCAGGTGGGGGTATACCAAGACCTCTCACCCCTCACTCTCCAGAGGCGTAAGGAGCTGCGACCAGCTACAACCTTCCTCTGGGAGCAGGGAGCATGATACCGGTGGGGGCATCCGTTCAGACTCTCCTTTGTCTGGAACAATGAAACACATGGAGTGCGCATCCTACAGGAGGCAAAAGAGGTCCTTGGATCTGCCCTGACATCAACCGAGGACTCAGATGCAGCGGAAGGTGATCCTTCATCGGGGAGACAGCGGTGGCCCGGCAGGAGACAGGGCCTCAGGAGTGATGGATTAGTGTGATATCTGCTTCTAACAGGAGATCCACCTCATGCGGATGGATTGGAAAAGGCTTCGATCTCCCTGGTTTGAACGACAATACTTCTCGGCGGGAGCGGGAAAGAAGCCCAGGGGGGTGATTCTTTTAGCTGAACACTTTCCGGGGAAGGTGGTTGGAACACATACAGAGGTTGCAGGTCATCTCTTTGCACTGTGGTTACTGCTGGACGATAGGATCCACACAATCACCTCGGTCTATAGCCCTAACGGGCATCAGGATGCCGTCCTACGGGAGGCTATGAGTTTGATTCAGGAATCTCCTTATGAGGACCTCGTCATCAGAGAGGATTTTAACCTAGTTGCTGACGCGGAGCGGGACAGATCGACGTTGAGGATGGGCCACACAGGCTCAATCTCTGACATGATGTTTCAGAGACTACGTGAGGCAGGCCTCACAGATGCCTGGCGCCATTGCAGTCCATCAAAAGTACACCCACATTGACCTCATCTGGACTTCCTTGAGGGTCATTGTGGCTACAACAATGTTTCTATTGGGGTTGCGGCACTTTCCGACCACTCCTCGATCACTTTAACTTAGCTTCTCCCGGGGGCCCCCCCGCAGCGGACTGCGTGGCGATTAAACCACAAACTACTTACATACAATGCAAATATTGCTGAATTACGGGGTGCTATCAGGGCATACCTGGAGGTGAATGACGAGGGCTCAGTGGGGATCACTACGCTTTGGGACGCCATGAAGGCCATAAGCCGCGGCTGCTGCATTGCTATCATGGCGGGCCTAAACAAAGATCACTGGGCTAAGAGGGGGGAATTGGTGGATCAAATTCGGGAGCTTGAGGGGGTACACCGACGCAAGGGGCGGTCCAAACTAGACGCTTGCTCACACAGGCGAGGAAGCAACTGCGGGCATTGGATCTCAATCTTGCAGAGTTTGCTCTCCTCCACACCAAGCAGCGCTACTATGAAGGAGGGAGGCTTCCTGCACATGCCCTGCGAGCTGAAACGACGACGTGTTGCGTCGCGGAAATCATGACTGAACATGGGGAGACTCTGCACGCAGACAGGGACATTGCGTCTACCTTTGAAGTTTTCTATAAGACTCTCTACTCGGCTGATAACCTGAAACCGGTTGTAGCCAGGGACTATGGGCAAGCGCCCCCTGTGACCCCGCTGGTTGCGCCGATTGCTGCTAACTTAGATGCAGACATAACTCCCGAGGAGGTCCACAGGGGTATCCAGGCCCTTTCAGTTGGCAAGGCGCCCGGAGAGGACGACCTCTCAGTCGATTTTTATAAAACATTTGCATCAGTTCTTGTTCGCCTACTGGTGAGGCTGTTTAGCGCCTTTAGCGACTCTGGAGAACTTACCCCGTCAATCTCATTGGTGGAAGTAGTGGTCATTCCCAAGCCCGGAAAGGACCCCCGAGAGGTTCTCTGTCACTTCGGAGATGGTTAAATTGCATCTATAATGGTCCCCAAGCATGTATCCGGGTCAATGGGGTGGTCTCGCATTCTTTCCTGGTAGGACACAGCATGCGGCAAGGATGTCCCCTCTCTCCCCTTCTTTTCCTGCTCTACATGGAGTCCTTTGCTGAAAGAGTGTGTCAACTCCCCTCTGTAACTGGGTTCCGGAAGGGGGGCAGGGAACATACGATCTCCCTATATGCGAATGATGTACTCATGTTCTTAACGCACCTGGTGCTTTCACTTCCCCCTCTGCTGGCGGGAGTCGAGGCTTTCAGTGTGGCGTCCGGTTTCAAAATTAACTTGGAAAAGACTCAGGCTTTGAATCTTACCCTCCCTGCGGCAGATCGGCTCCATCTATCGCTTCACTTCCTATTCTCCTGGGCGACTACGAATATTACCTATCTGGGGCTACAGGTTTTCTCTACCACCGTGAAAACTGCGCAGGTGAACAACGCAGAGGCTCTACACAAACTGTGTCTCGAACTAAACAGTTGGAAAAAATACGCCTTTTCTGGTTGGGTAAGATTGCCACCGTCAAAATGACGATCTTGCCCCGTCTGCTATACATCATGCAGATGCTTCCGCCCGCCCCACCATCTACGACACTAGCTCTAATGCAGAAACTCATTAGCAGCTTCATCTAGGGGTAAGAAGCCACATATGGCACAACACCATACCTATTTGAGGCAGGAGGAGGGCATTCTTGGCCTTCTGCATCTTAGACGCTACTATAAGATGGCGCAATTGCGCTGGATGGTGGAGTGGTATCAGCTAGAGTCAGATAAACATTGGTGTTTTATGGATAGAGGGGTCACCAGAATCTACAAATGGAAAGTTCTCTGGCTACCCAGACGTCACAGGCCGCTGGGTGCGTATCTCTCCCCAGTCTTTCGAGCCACTATGCAGGTGTGGGATAGAGTACAAGAAAAGTGTCAGCTGTCCTCAACTGTCTCGCTCCTAGCTCCTTTATTGGGAACCCGGATTTTCCACCCAGACATTGGCTGGAAATGCCTACCTCAAATGGCAGGAAGCAAACTGCAAAGGCATAGGTGACCTCTTTGATGACCAGGGAATCCTGGATTTCCCCAAACTTGTGGCTCACTATGGAATCCCCAAGGACGCACAATGGCAGTATCTGGTGCTGCACCATTGGATCACACAACCTTACATCCGTCGGCATGCTGGTCGGCTCCTTACAAAGTTTGAGATTTGATGCATCACACGCACATCCAATAAATGCCTCCTGTTGGATATTTATGGCTTCCCCACCAAGGCACTAATTCAGGCTAAATCCCCGGCACAGCGTGGGTGGGGGTGGAATTGAGTCGGAAGTGCTCTCCCAAGGAGTGGGCAGACATCTTTTACAGGGCCCGGGCATCCTCGTGCAGCACTTCAGGGAAGGATATGCTCCTCAAAATTGCACACTATTGGTATTAAACGCTGGCGAGGGTTGCCACATGGAAACGACGTAGCAACAATCTCTGTTGGCGCAACTGTGGGAAGGAGGGTACACTGACCAATATCCTATGTCATTGCCCTAAAATACAGGCATTTTGGGACACTGTTCTACCTCAAGATCAAATATACAAGAAGGAACTCCCTCACTTTCCTAGTTATGTTTTGCTGGGGATACTGAACCCTCTCACATACCCTCTCTGATCCTGCAGGGGTCGGGAAATCACCTTGGCACTAGGGGCAGCCAAGCAGGTCCTCTTGGCGAGGTGGGGCATGACTGATATCCTGACCAAACTTGAATGGCTACACAAACTGTGGGAGATCGTGGGGATGAAGCAGATTACAGCTGGAATCAACCGCACACTGCCCAAATTTGATAAGACCTGGGGGTCCACGGTGGTCTACTTATCGTCTGAATTTGTGTAGCTCACCTGCCCTCGCTATCTAAGAGTCCTGCGATTCCCCACGACCCACATAAAGGATCTGCTGCCACCCCCGAAGGTCACTCAACCCTGGACCATACCGCGTCACAGCATAAACCTTGGGTGGATCCCTGTCCTCTCTTCTCTAGCTTCTTTAGTTATTTCTTTGCTTTCTCTCTCTCACACTCTCTTCTTATATTACTCTTGCATAAAAGTCTCCTTTTGAAAGTATGTTCCCGCCAGCTGGTGGTTGTAGATGAGCGTAATGTTTATGATCGCAGCATACTCAATAAAAAGATTTAAACCATACAATGGAGACACTGAAAAAAGTTGTTCCCTTGGTAACCAGGAGTCATGACATGTGTATGTTGGGTTAACAAACGCTTACTTTAAAATACCAGTATTCCCCAATCATCAGCAGTTTCTATGCTTCTGGGAGTCATTTTCAATTCAAGGTCTTGCTATTTGGCCTAAAGACAGCTTATCAAGTGTTCACAAGTGGTAGCCTCTTTGATAGCATTTCTTCACCTCAAAGAAATAATGATTTATCTTTTTTTAGATAACTGGCTGTGCACGCTCCATTATTAGACCAGCTTGTTAACTGGTCCCCTCGTCCATGTCGCCAGACTGCACGACCTCAACATCATCTCCTATGCCGACGACACACACCTGATCCTCTCCCTCAACAAGGACCTCCTCACTGCCAAAACCAACCTCCAGGAAGGGATGAAAGCTGTCACTGAATTGATGAAGAATAGACGTCTGAAGCTGAACTCAGACAAGACGGAGGTCCTCATCCTCTGCTCCACCCCCTTTGCCTGGGATGACTCCGGGTGGCCGACTGCCTTGGGAGCAGCACCGACACCTACTGACCACGCTCACAACCTGGGGTTCATCCTCGACTCAGCGCTCTCCATGACCAGACAAGTCAATGCCGTCTCCTCTTCCTGCTTTAACACCCTCCGCATGCTCCGCAAGATCTACAGGTAGATCCCCATCAATACAAGAAGAATGGTCACCCAGGCCCTCATCAGCAGCAGGCTGGACTATTGAAACACCCTCTATGCGGGAGTCCACGCCAAACTGCTGAAACAACTACAACGCAAACAGAACATCTCTGCCCGCCTGGTCCTTGACATCCCCCGACACAGCCACATCACCCCCCCCCCCACCTGAGAGACCTGCAGTGGCTCCCCGTCAACAAGAAGATCACCTTCAAGCTCCTCACCAACGCACACAAGGCACTCTACGACACCGGACCAGCATACCTCAAGAGCCGACTCACTTTCTACACTCCGAACCGCCAGCTCCGCTCTGCCAACCTCACCCTTGCCACTGTCCCCCGCATCCAAAGAATGACCTCCGGCATTAGATCGTTCTCCCACCTCTCCGCCAAGACCTGGAACATCCTCCCCATCCTCCTACGGCAGACCCAGGACATGCTTACCTTCAGAAGGCTACTAAAGACCTGGCTCTTTGAGCAGTTGCAGCACCCCCTCCCCCCAGCACCTTGAAACCCACACAGGTGAGTAGTGCCCTTTACAAGTGTCATGATTGATTGATTGATTGATTAAAGAGATGGCAGTTGTTTTCAATTGGTTACAGTCACATGGCTTACAACTGAACCTTGCCAAGTGCAAAATAAATGAGTGAATATGACATGTACTGTGATGAGAATGTGCATGAATCTCAACATGGTGTTTCTGCTAGAATCTAGAGAGGTAGCTCTGAGAAAGATTGCAACACATGTCATCCAGAGCCAGTTCCTGCCAGTGGGGCACATGACAGCTTTGTTTGTTACAGTCCCAGGAGCAAGATCACATCTGCAAATTCTCTGGATTCACATTCAATACTTTTGGGATGCCAAGTAGAGGAATTAGAGGTTCTGGCACTTGTGACTCTGTGCATCAGGATGGACTTAGAATGGTGGTTCCTTCTGTAATCTCTTTCACAGTGAGTACATTTTCAGAAAGATCACCTGAAGGTCCGAACGATGGACGGCAGTGCCTTTGGTTGGGGGGCAATGCTGGATTCTATGACTTTTCAAGGCAGATGGTTTTTTCCCAGAAAACCACTGCTTCCCCAATTAGACAGAACTTACTGTTGTCCTGGAAGCAGTAATGCATTATCTGCTGTGGATTATGGGGTTCCATCTAGCAGTCAAGTCAGACCCTATAGTGACTGTGACTTACAATCAAGAGGGAAACAGATGTAAATCCTTATTCTAGTGGGCAGAGGTTCATTTGTTGTTCCTATTGGTGGTTCACAGAAAACAGAACAGGCAATGTGTTGGAATACTCTCTGAGTCGAGTATTTTCCTCTTTCAGGGAAATGCCATTGTCAACTCCCATCTTCCAGTTAATTTGCATGCAGTTATTACATTCCACTCAGTCAAGATTTCAGGCCTCTTATTCAACGGAGTTAGCTCTGCTGGTATCTATTGAAACAATACGTAGGCATGCAGATGACGGCAAGATGGTGGCACTGGTGCTGCTTGACCTCAGTGCCGATTTTGATACCGTCAACCACTATTTGCTTCTGCGATGCCTCAAAAAAGGAGGGCTGGACAAATAGGCATTGGAATGGATGAGATCCTTCTTACAAGATCGGAGCTTCCAAGTGTCTCAGAGGCCATTCTACTTGAAAAGCATTAGTCTGACAGAAGGAGTGCCCAGGGGTCTATCCTTAGTCCCACCCTTTTTAATTTATATATGTCCCCCTTAGCAAAACTTATTGCCAAATACGACTTTAGTGTCATGTCATATGCGGATGACATGCAGTTAGTGGTATCCCTATCGTAAGCACATGACAAGGCAGCCACCAATGTTTCCACTTGCTTACCGGAGCTAGAGGTATGGATGTCTAGCAATTGCCTTAAATTGAATGGCAACAAAACGGAGGTTCTAATAGTTGGCAGGACTCCGTCTATATACCGACCTCAGGATGGTGGCCTCAGTACCTGGGCTCCACCCCCACTCCCAAGGAACAGGTTAAGAACTTGGGGATATGGTTGAACCCGAAACTTTCCTTGGACCATCACACCAGGGTGGTGGCCGTAAAATGTTTTGGGACAATGAGGGTCCTTCAGAAGACACTAGATGTGCTACTTGCAGCCGCCGGAAAAAAGCTGGTCCATGCACTGGTGACATCGCGCCTGGACTACGGGAATGCGCTGTACCTTGGGAGGTGTGTTCAAAGACTGCAAGGCATTCAAAATGTGGCAGCTTGCCTTGTTCTGAGGCTACCCAGAAGAGCTCCATCCAAGAATGCTCTCTCAACGCTACACTGGCTCCCGGTTAGGGAGAGAATTGAGTTCAAAACACTATGCATTAGTAACCGTATCCTGCAGGGAGATGGCCCTAGCTACCTACACAATCTACTGACCCCTTACATACCTACCAGGGCTCTGAGATCAGTGGGAACAGGAAGGGTGGAACTACCAGTGATCAAAAGAGCGCGGATGGGGGTAAGATCTTTCAGATGGCTGGCTGCTATACTCTGGAATGACCTTCTGCAGTCACTCAGGTCTGAACCATCGGAGGGGATCTTTCGAAAAAAAATAAAAACATGGCTCTTCCACATATAATGCCTCTGTGAGGTACAGTTTTTATCCTGCGCAACCTGTCCATGGACAGGTAACTATCTGCAGCGCGGGGACATATTGTGTAGTATAACCATGCGCTTTAGAAACTCTTTTATTATTATTATTATTATTTGGTAGAGCCTTACTATATTTCTTTGCCTCGAAAGTCAGTACTCAGCTTCCAAGGTTCATTTTAAGGAATGTTCCGGAGGGAGCATGGGTAGTGGACGGCTTAACGTCTCCACGGACCAGATCACATGTTTTATGCTTTTCCTCTGATAGTTTTTACTATGCGTGGTGGTTGACTATATTGAAAGCAGGTGATATGTGCTGAAGCAAAAGTAGACTGGGTTCTCTGAGTCTAGGAGGCAGAGAAAGTCATCCCCAATTTCCAGGAGGGATGTTTCTGTGCTACAGCCCTGAATGAATTCAGACTGGAAAACAATGAGGAGTTTATTGAACTGGATGTGAAACAATAACTTTGATGCTTTATAGGTTTTTAATGCCTTCCCTAAGAAGGGAAGTATTGAAATTGGACAAATGTTGTTCAGTTCATTGGTGTTGTTTTTTTTAGGATGAGGACGACATGGCCAATGTTCCAACTGTTGGGGAAAAAACCTTGTTTAAATGAGTATTTAACTAGGTGGATCCAGTATGGCAGCAGCATCTTGGCTATATCCTTGCTCTGAGATTCTGTGGCATTCTGCCAATGGGTGGAAATGGGCATGTCACCCTGCCCGCACTGTGATTTAGCACCGGGAGCGTGTTCCACGCTGAACAATCAGCACAAATGGAACCATGCTGCATGCCAGAGGGGGCAGCTACTTTATTTGATTTTCCTGCTGCTTGAGTAGATTTTCTACTAGAGCAGCAGCCTTCTGACCACGAATGGTTGTGACTGCTCAAAACCCCACTGCGTAAGAAAAATCTCAACTAATTTCTTCCTAGAGACCGGAAATCACACTAGGATATGCCCAAACTCACTTGCGCTCGCCAACATACCCTTCTGGAGCCGCATGTGAGACAAAAACTCCACCACACATCGATTTCTGGAATTTGGCTAGAACACTAATTAGGTGGGCGGAATGGAACATTTTGCCCACTACTAATTGGAAGGTTTGGCTTTAGTTATAGTTTCAAGAAATATTGTGTCAAAGTACATCCAGGACCACTTTGCAGGTAGGACTGCAATCATCTGGGATAGTGATTTTTGCGGAAGTGATTGCTCAATCAACTTTACTTTCCCTGCAAAGGAGATCACACATTCATCTCATTTTGATACTTTTGTGGAGGCTGTGGTGGTGGAGACGGGGAATATAAAAGCATGGGTTGAGTTCAGGAGATATGTTTTACCTAGTTGTATGTGATGAGGTTGAAACCAGAGAAGATAAGCCATACTCTGTGGGAAACAGTTGGAGATCCCAACAGTGGCAGGACTGTCAAATGTGGGTATGAGATGAAATGAAGGAGGATGAGGGGTGGATGTGGTGCCCTAGCTATGGTGTTCGCTATATTAGTACCAGAGGGGAAGGGAAGAGTGAGGTTAGTGGGTGAGCAGTAGGCAGATGACTAAGGGTGGAAAAGGGAAGAGGAGGATTAGGGTGGAGGGTGTGTGTGTTAATATGTAGAAGAGTGGGTGGGGATAGGACCTAAAAGAGGTAGGATGTATGCAAGAGGGCTGTTGGGTAGAGAAAGGAGTGGAATAGAAAGATTATTTGAGTGAAACAGATCCAGGCAGGAGACTTGATATGTTGTCGATGGCAGTAAAACATCATTGAGGGTCAAAAATTGATGACTGTTCTGTGTCATCATAAAATAGAGCACTCAGTCAAATCATAGCAGGATATCTGTAAGATGCATGACCGCTAAAAAGGATTAACTATGAATTGTAATACTGATCAGCTGGGCAGTTCTGGAGGTCAATGTTTTGACACCTCTTTAATGATTGTTATCTAGTATGCCTGAACACTGTAGGGAGTAACAATGACGGCCTCCACTGGCTCAGCGCAGAGCTGAGTGCCTGTTTTTATGTTTCTAAAGTTTGTTGGGAGTTTGTTTTCCTATATGATTTTTTATGATTTCTTTCAAAGAAAATTGTATTTGAAAATGATGCTGCAATGATTTGTTATACTTTCCTTTATTTAGTTTTCTGAAACTTCCTAAGCATATTTTTGGGGATTGTAAAGAAATCATTTGGGGCCAGATGTACAAAAGGATTGAGCGGTCACAAACGTAGAATCGGGCAATTTGTGACTGCTAAATAGCCTTTTGACTAGCTATTTTGCTAGTTGATAACCTATTACTGAATCGCAAAATATGATTTGTGAGTCGTTATTAAGAAAGAGCAAGTCAAGGGCATCCCTTCCTTATTGCAGTCGTATGAATATTTTATGACCGGAGTGTGGTCAAAAACATTCGCAGTTTACCGCCTACTTTGAGTAGGTGGGAAGCCAATTGCAACCGGGAACGGGTCACCAGCGGAAACCTTCCCTTTTGTGAATGGTTGCAAACATGTTTGTTAATAGGAGGCATTGGTCCCACGAACCTCTGTCTACTCTTAAGAATTGAAACTTTATTTTTGAAATGCATGCCATTTTCCTTTAAGGAAAGCAGGCTGTATTAAAAAAAATGCTTTATTTAAAAGCAAACAGAGACATGAAATTTGGCCATTCCCAATGGATCAGAAACTGCGACCTGCCTCTTGCATATTGATAAGGCAGGCCCATTTGAGACCTGCTGAGAATCCAAACAGTGTCAAACACACTGTTGTACATCGCATTTTCGACTTCCTAATTGCAAGTCGAAGAAAGTCGCAATTAGGAACTCACTAAATGTAGCGGTTGTCCATGTGGCACATGATTTCTCATAGAACCTTATGAACGTTGATTTTTTCTTTTTTTGTGTAGTTTTTTCTTTTTTGTGGATCCTCTTGTGAATTATATACTGTGCCGAGAGAAATACTGAGGGAAGTCTCAGCTACGCAACAGTGAATGTTACAGTTTTTTACTTCTATATTGGAATACATGAGGGGATTTTTTTGGTGTGTTCAATACGTTTAATAGTGTATGTACAATGTAATAATATTGATATGCTTGTTTTAAGTTGATCATATATTTTTGGTAATAATGTTTTCTTCATTTATATTGTTTTCTATTTAGACAGTAAATACTGTAGTAGATATCAGAGACACTGGGTGGAGTATGCATATTCATGGAATCATCCGCCAAGCTGGGAAGACTCAGGTAGAAAGAGCACCATGGATTTGCCAGAAGAGGCAGTCTATAAGAAAACTATCATTGAAGAGAAAGATGAAAAATATTAACAGAAGTTTCATGAATAAGTGCTTCATTGATATTGGTGTGGTTGATGAGGAACTGAAAGAAACCCTCAAGTTAAACAATTCAATGGTGGTCATGGGGAATAGTCCGAGTATCTTAAAAGTAGTGCTTGTTGAGAGAACAATTTGGGGCACATTTACAAGCTAAAAGTGACGTTGTGTTGGGGATAGGGGCTTTGCCTTATTCACAGGGCAGCGGTAAGCCACTTAACATGGCTTAACACTGCCTTGTAAATAAGGCACCCTTTCATGCTGTAGTTTGCGTGAAAGGGGAAGGCAATGGTCTTGAGGCTCTTCCTAAAGGTGTGCAAAGTGGGGGAGCATCTGATGTTGACTGGGAGCTAATTCTAGGTCTTTGCTGCGAGGTAGGAGATTCAACATTCATAGAGGGACCAGGCAGGGATATCACTTCTTGCTTGGCCTAACCCAGAGCCCCTAACACTTTATATCAGTGGCAACAGAAAGATTGGAGGCTTTAAATTGTGGGGAATCAATTTGTGGCTAGCCACGTTTGCTGATAATATTTTGCTGGGGATCTCAGATCCAAAATTGACCTGGGCATAAATTATGTAATTTCCATTTTGTTAATTTGAAAAATTACCCTAAAAATTACTCGACACGACATGTTACTAAGCCAAATCAATTTGTGGGCATGTTGCCCTAAAAATGGATGCCAGTGCGTATATTGCACTACACATAACACAAATGCGATCAAGTCTTGCATAACGCAATGGTTTGAGTGTCTTTTTGTGTGTGACGCCTCATGCCTCCAACCTGATCCGGGCTGCTTGTCTGTCTCACTGCCCTGAAAATCTATTTTTTTTACCAATTGCAAACAGCCTGCTACATAATTTAACTTCATTTTGACATTCTGTCTTGGTTGCCTGCAATGAAATTTAATGTTTAATTATTTGTCCTACCTTTTTTGGGATGTACCCACTATCCCTCAGCCATTGTAGAGGTATGCAGCGTGTCCCAAAGCTTCCACACCTGAAGACACAACATGGGGAGCAGGTGGCAGTGCTGATATTTTTGTGCTGTGCTACCTCCTCATCATGTTGATAGCAGACAGTGGGACCAGCAAGGGCTACAACCTGGAGGGCAGACACTTTGCTGCAAGTGAGTGAGGCATAGTAGCACCGGCATCGCATGCACCGCTGGTAATGCACTGCTAGGCTATTTTACACAAGGAGCAAGAAAGGCTAAATCTGCTGGGATTCGAGGTGGCAGCAACAGGTACATGAATTTGTAACATTAATATATATATATATATATATATATATATATTACCTACTGGCGGTCGCCAGTAGGTATATATAGTTAGGATTTTTTCTCTATGGGATTTTTGAAAATTCTATGTCTAATAACTTTGGCGTTTGTGGACGGAATTGGCTGAAATTTTCAGGAAAATGGCACATTTTGTTTCTGAGCAGCCCTTAAAAATTTGGGGGGGGGGTTCGTCAAGGGGGGGCCGAGAAAAAAGGGGGGTCCCAAAACGTGTTTTTAACATTGAGTTTTCCATAGGGCGGTTGGCCTCACTTTTAGCCCGAACGGCTGAATGGATTTGCACGAAACTTGGCAAAATTGTAGGGACTGGTAGCCCGATGTGCCTTTTGTAGGTCTCAATATATGTGCTCCAGTGGATTTTGAGAAATTAACGTTTAAAAAAAGATATATATCTGTAACAGCGGACCTGGCAGCGTCCCAGGACGCGTACTTTTCGCGCAACGGAGCTTTGTGAAGCGAAGCTGATTGGTTCTCCGGCGTCTGTCAACATTCCAAAAAGTCCGTAGCGGCCGCCATCTTGTCTCTCGGTAGGATCGAGAGACAAGAGGAGGTCAAAACAAAGGGGGAAATAACTATAAGGGGGCATAGTAGATCCTCGCTGACCCCCTAGGTTTGATGTGGAGGTTTTAAAAGGGCCCCGCGGGGCAAAAAAAAAAAATAATAATAATAATCGAACGGCTGAATGGATTTGCACGAAACTTGGCAAAATATTAGGGACTGGTAGCCCGATGTGCCTTTGCTAGGTCTCAATATATGTGCTCCAGTGGATTTTGAGAAATTAACGTTCAAAAAAAGATATATATCTGTAACAGCGCTCCGCTTCGCGTAACGGAGGTTTGCGAAGCTGATTGGTCATTCTGTCACTGGGCTATAGTTGGGCTACATCTGGCTGATATTTGGGCTACATTTGTTTTTTGTGTGTCTGGCGGCCATCTTTGGGCTACATTGGGCTACATTGGGCTTCATTGGGCTACATTGGGCTACATTTGGGCTCCAACATATATATAGGCCAATGTAGCCCAATATATATTTTTCAAAGTTAATTTTCGTAAAAACCACTGGAGCATATATCTTGAGACATAGCAAAGGCACATCGAGCTACCAGTCCCTACAATTTTGCCAAGTTTCGTGGAAATCCATTCAGCCGTTCGAGCTAAAAGTGAGTCCAACCGCCCTATGGAAATGAAGGAAATGAATGGGTAATTTGTAATTAGCAAATAGCTAATCGCAAACTAGGAATGGTAAAGAATCGCTATTTATTCCTTAAAGTTCGCTATTTAGGAAATGCAAAAAACTTTGATGATACATATGGCGGTTCATCTCTAACAAGATAAGAAGCATAGGGATACATTTATGATGACTGGCGCATCACCAGGGATGTGTTAGTCATTCTGTGCCGCTGTTCTGTCACCTATGGTGTGCTGCATTTACAATGCGGCGCATCATGGGGCAAAAACAGCACAGATGCGTGATGTATCTGTGCCGTAAAGGTGGCGCATTGCTGGAGTTGTATCGCAAGTGTGATGAAGCTCCAGCAAGGGTCGGGGGTGCCCCTGTCGCAGGGTTTCTGTTCTCACACAGAACTGTGGACAGAGGATTGGAACCTCGGCGAATTAGGGTGTCCCAAAACTCACGTTAGTAATCAAAAACTCCTTAGCAAGCTAGGTACAGTGTCACATTGGATATAACAAACTCTCAATGTTTAGACAATCCAGAATATGAACTTATAGTACCTCAGGATACGTGGAACTCATGAACAGTCGGTCGTTATATATTTCTTAGAAACCAGAACATGGAGTTAAGAAGAACACATGTGTATTTGAAATGTTTATTTACTAATGCCGTCTTCTCAGGTGTAGTATCTTAGATAATACAAGTACACATATTATCAGTAGCAAAATTAACCAGCATAGTTACTAGTACATAAAAAGCGAATGGTGATAGTATGTTAACATGCTGTAAATGAATAAGAGTTAGCAACACTTATAAGCAGCCGCGGGCCGTGGAGGGAGTTACGGTGAGGCAGGGAGGCGGGGAGGGGGAGAAGCAGGGTGGAGAATACAAGTACACATATTATCAGTAGCAAAATTACCAGCATAGTTACTAGTACATAAAAAGCGAATGGTGACAGTATGTTAACATGCTGTAAATGAATAAGAGTTAGCAACACTTATAAGCAGCCGCGGGCCGTGGAGGGAGTTACGGTGGGGCAGGGAGGCGGGGAGGGGGAGGGGCAAGGTAGAGAGGGCTCCACCCTGCTTCTCCCCCTCCCCGCCTCCCTGCCTCACCGTAACTCCCTCCACGGCCCGCGGCTGCTTATATCTCACCCTCCCTAATACACATATTATATTATTTGCTAAGAAGGTCTCTTTGTGTTGGTTTAGGGCGTGCCCATACTTTAGTGTCTTAGATTTGAAGGAATCACATCAGCATACACCAGCTCTCTCTTCATGTGAACCGCATCAACTGTTGTGTATGTGTGTTCGGCAAAGCAATATAAAACCCGCCTCATGCCCAGAATTGGCAGAAGTTGCACTTATGTTATGAGTATGAAGTCGTGGAGATCAGACCTCATAACAATTCTGTATCGTGTTGTTCTTGAAACTTTAGCACTCGCTGTACAGATATAGTTTAACAAGCAAAGCAGATAGTAGAGCAATAACATATTATTCTCATGTAAACCACGATGAACTACTAGGTGGAAAGCTAAAGCAACAACTAAGTGTTGTGTGCAGAAGTTGCAAAAAAGGAAAAATGGCGTTTAAACCGGTAATGAGCCCATGCTAACTTAACACGGTGTAAAGATATCCAGGACCTAGATGACACCTCCCCATGATCCGGAAACGAACTGAATAAGATAATAGAAGCGCCATCTCATGAGAGCAGATTGCAAGTTTATATGTGGACGGTCCGCAAGGTAAAGCATTAAAAACTAGGAAAATTTAATGCTAAAGAAAAATAAAACAGCCAAGTACTTTATCGAGTCTTAAGCCAATAGGCAAGGTAAATAATAAAAACTTGACAAATAAGTCAATGAATTGTCAATGAAATGCTAGTACTCAGCATATCAAACATGAAAAAGGTCTATGACATAACTGTGTATGCAAAATAAGCTGCAACAGCCTCCAATAGGAAGTCACCGTCTTCATCCGAAAACAGTTCAGCCATCCAATTTAAAAGCGGAAAAGAACATACGTGCTCTCCCAGCACCGGATCCTCTATCACCATCAGAGGACAGCTCGGTGGGTTTTCAAGAAAGCTCTGTTCCAAGAAAGACTGTGCTGCCGCCAGTAAATTCCAGGGACCAAGTAGTCCATGCATCAATGCCACAGCCATAATCCTTTCGCCAGGACAAACCAACTCGTGAGTAATGATAGGAGTCATCAGCTGATTAAAGTCGACGTCAGGAGAAACCGGTCCGCAGAGACACAAATCAATGGCCCAATCGAAATCACAGGTCAGGCAGTGAAATACAGGCTGGACACAGGTGAAGTAGGAGAATCGAAAAGATAATCCATATGCCGTGCTTAATATCGCCAACGGCATTGTGCCATAATATTCTAGCATGCGATTGCGGAACAGTGTCAGCAGCTGCAGGGTGGGAGGTTGCATAGGAGGGACATCCATATTTAAAAATGTAAAAAAGCACAAGAGCGTCCGCTGGTAATGCAAGTAAAAATGCCAATCCACGAAGCAGAGTGGAGAAAATAGAATGAAAGGAAGCAGGGATGACTCCAAAGATTTTCTCAAATGAAGTCACAAGACCACTGGTAACAACTTTAAAAAAGTGCGCCAGGGCCTTTGTGGAGGATGCGTTAAAGATAGTCGGAACCATCTTGCTGAAATTGAAAGGCAAATCTGAATTGAAAAGGGTCTGCACCTCTGTACGGGTGTTCGCTATGTGAAGCACGAAAGTTTCACGGGCCGAACTCAAGGCCACCTCTCTCTGAGACAAAAGAGCTCTTATTCTTGCCATGCCGTTGAAATCTGTCCCAAGGTTGGTATTTGTGGCCAGATTGAAAACTCCCTATGTTCATGTGTGGGAGGAAATAGAACATTTCTGCAGCAAATAACCCGTTCACTTACTGTTACGATAAAAGGAATACTTTTAATTAACTCAGAACAATCTTCATTATTGAGCATCAAATAACTACCATTTTCCAACAACTTGAACGTGGGGATGATAGCAGGAACTGGCGTGCCTTGCAACACGCAAGCCATATTTGGTCGGTGTTTGTTGCATGAACCGTGTAACTGTATGTGCCTACACATTAGTGAATGATCTGGCGTCTCAGTGCATTCCTCTCCATTCAGATAAACTTCTTGATCATCTTTGAAACATCTGTATGTGTATGGAAGCGACCAGACCTCATGAAGAAAAGCACTACCTAAAGGTTCATAACGACCTATTGGTATATATTTCATACAATTTGAAAACTTATATAAAGCAAAAGGCAGCGTTATTAAACCGTGGATAAGGGACGTTGCCAAAAAACCCGCAATCCTCTGCTGATGATGTCACTGAGCATGTCATGAATGATGTAATATGTGACATCATCAGCAGTGGATTACGGGTAATAGTATCTCTAGTTTACTCCCCTATAGCTGTCTTTCTTTTAACATAAGTGTCTGTTTCCTTCCCTTATACTTACTGTTTTTGGTTCGCTTCCGGTTCGCGTACCGGCGAGTGAACTGGGAAGCGAACTAAGAGAAATAGAGGTTGGCACAGTTCCAAATATTGTACCAATTTTTTAATAACGGGCAGGTAGTTCTGAAAAGAACTTTTTGTTTTATTGTTTTTGTTGTTTTATATTTTTTTTATTATTTTTCGGAACATTTTTTTACTTTTTTTGAATTTTTCTGAACAGTTTTATATTTTTTTGGGTTTTTCTTGGAGGGGGCAATGAAAACGATTCATTGTAAAGGGCTCAACAGGAGCAACAAAACAAAAAAAGAAGTATTTATTATTTTGGGCGTTTCGTACAAACTTGCATATGATAGTCAATAGCTCTGTTGATCAGAGTGATGCTTCTTTCTCCGTAGGAAATGAATCCATCGCAAAATACGCAGATGTGTTTTACTTCACCAAATTTCATTTGTATATTTGGCACCATCTCCCTGCCCTCTGGTCCCGTTACTTCTGGTACAACAGATCTTCTGGCCATAATAGGGAGATTATCTAGGTCGTTCCGAAACTGTGCAGCACTGTAGTTGTTAGGATGCCACCTAGTCATATGGCGATGCATTGTGTAGTTTCCGAAACTGTATTTTTTCTCGGTTCCTCTGGACAGTCTATCTTGACATATAAGGCAAGTTACGTATCTTGCATTTACTTTTTTCTGACCTTTGGGAATTTTAAAAAATTGCCAAATGAAGTTTTCTTTCCGGTGAGACGTCCTGGGCTGCTCAGGCAAAAACTGCCTCTCTTCGTGCTCGTCGTCCTGTTCCTCTTCTTCCTCTTCTTGTTGAATTATAACTTGAGCAGGTGGTCCACTCTTCCTTGGATGTGGTGGAGGTGGTGGGGAAGCACCAGCTGAAGCTACTAAAGAAGCCATTGCTCAGTGATCACAAAGGGTCTTTCTCTCACAATGATGAAAGTCAGAGTGAGGAAAGAAGGAGGGATTTTCATCATTTGGGAAAAACAAGAGTTCTCAACCAATCAAAAGTGTTCATTTTAGATTATATGACCTAGTCTTACATCATTAGGAAACCAAAAGTGAAATGAACCAATGAAAAGTGTTATTACCAAGTCACATGACTTGCTGTGTTTACGTTAAGCGCTTTGCAGGGCCTCCCGGTTTGCTTCCAGAAACCTGCGCTTTGCGACTCGCTTCGCGTACCAGTTCGCTAACGTAGCACGTCATATGACGTATCACGCGACAACGTGAAACGTCATGCGGACAGGAGGCGTCACGATGTTGTTTTCTAACGCGGCACTTGCGGTAAAGAAACGTTTACCGGCTCGCGGTCTATTTCGCGGCATCAAGGTCAGCTAACGGGAAGCTTCCCGATTCGCGAAGCGGGAACGAAGAAAAAAAAATATTTAAAAAAAAAATTATTCATAAACATATAAAATATATTTTTGGATTTAAAGAAGAATACATTTTACAGCTACAGATATTAGCTGTTAAAAAACCAATGAAATTCACAGAAAAAACCATAGGTTATAGACCATATATAGTTAGGAATTAGCATTTACAAAACCTTGAAAATTCACTGAAAAAACCATAGGTTATAGACCATATATAGTTAGGAATTAGCATTTAGAAAACCTTATTTTACTCACACAAAACCATTGAAATTCCATATATAGTTAGTTGCACTAACTATATATCGCGCACCCGCAATCCACTGCTGATGATGTCACATATTACATCATTCATGACATGGTCAGTGACATCACTGATGACATCACTGATGACATCTCAAATGACATCACTGATGACATCATCTAGTGTCTGTGTGTTTTTGTAAAGTTTAAATACGTTTTACATATTGAAGAATGACTGGATGTATGGAAGACTGAGTGTGTGTGTGGCTGGCTGGGAGGTGTGTGACTCTGTGCATATCAATGTCTACTTGTATCAGTGATTGTATAAGAGAGTAAGTATGTGTTAGTATATGTGTGAAAAGTATGGTGTTCTGTGTTTAACTATAGATGAGGAAATCGAAGTGTGATTGATTCTTCACAGGACTGACTAGGTGTATGAGTGCATATGATAGTGTTCTAATAATAACTGACTGTATGTATGAGTAATTGTATGGGTGAATGAGTGAATGTGTGTGTAGACGTACGAATCAGTGAGTGCGTATGTAGTAACTGGTATTGGTGTGTCATGATGTCATCAGTGATGTCATTTGAGATGTCATCAGTGATGTCATTTCAGATGTCATTAGTGATGTCATCAGTGATGTCACTGAAGTATGGTGTTCTGTGTTTAACTGTATAGATGAAGAAATGGAAGTGTGATTGATTCTTTACAGGACTGACTTGGTGTGTGAGTAACTCCATGGATGAGTGGCAGTGTGTGACTGTCTGCATAGGTGTATGAGTGCATATGATAGTGTTGTAATAATGAGTGACTGTATGTATGAGTGATTGTATGGGTGAATGAGTGAATGTGTGTGTAGACGTAGGAATCAGTGAGTGCGTATGTAGTAACTGGTATTGGTGTGTCATGATGTCATCAGTGATGTCATTTGAGATGTCATCAGTGATGTCATCAGTGATGTCATTTGAGATGTCATCAGTGATGTCATCAGTGATGTCACTGACCATGTCATGAATGATGTAATATGTGACATCATCAGCAGTGGATTGCGGGTGCGCGATATATAGTTAGTGCAACTAACTATATAGGGAATTTCAATGGTTTTGTGTGAGTAAAATAAGGTTTTCTAAATGCTAATTCCTAACTATATATGGTCTATAACCTATGGTTTTTTCAGTGAATTTTCAAGGTTTTGTAAATGCTAATTCCTAACTATATATGGTCTATAACCTATGGTTTTTTCTGTGAATATATATATAACTACTGGCGGTCGCCAGTAGGTAGTTATAGTTAGGCTCTAGCTACCATAGGAAATCCGCAACATTCTATTGGGAATAACTCTGGCGCCGGTTGAGGAATTTGCATGTAATTTTCCAAAATTTTTGCCAGCTCCGCTCCTTCCCTGAAAGATTTGGGGGGATTCGTGAAGTGGGGGCTGAGGAAAAAGGGGGGAGCCAAAACGTGTTTTCCTCATGTTAATTTCCATAGGACGTTCTGACACGGCTACAGCCCGAACCGCTGAACGGAATTACGCCAAACTTTGCAAAATTGTATGGACTGGTACGCAGATGTGCCTTTGCTTTGGTAAAAATTGCTCCAGTGGTTTTTTTGAAAATAAACTTCAAGAACACATATATCTATAGGCGCGTTCCGAGCGCTCACGGGTACGCGTACCAGGGAGAGCACCCGGCGCGCCACGGGAGCGGAAAGCTGGTTGGCTGTCGGATGTCTGTCAACATTCTAAACAGTCCGGAGAGTCCGCCATCTTGTTTCTCGGTAGAATCAAGACACAAAAGGTGAAAATAAAAAGGGGGAAATGATTAAAAGGGGGCAGGGTACACACCCCCTGACCCCCTAGGTTTTCTGAGGGGGGCCTAGAAGCACCCTGAAGGGCAAAAAAACTTTATTTTTTTTGTGCAATTTTTGCGGGGTAAGCGCTGTGTGCGTTCCCATGTACGCTCACCGGTACGCGCACCCAGAGCGTACCACAGGGAAAAACATTGAAAATAGTGTAAAATGAGAATTTGGATTGCTTAGAGGTAGGGTAGCTCTAAAAAGAGCTGTTGTGTTATGTGGGTGATTTAAGTACCTACAAGTAGGTACCGATGCAGAGTCTAAAATTCACTTCAATACAATCACTTTGCTACTACCTCATAAATTAGAAATAAAAATGAATAATATGTCAACTAATTTTTAATTTGTAAATAATAATTTATTGTTCAGAATTTTCATAATTTAATAGAACTTGTAGCATGTCCTCATCTGGAATTTCCTCTTCAATCATATGATCAGGAATCTCCTCATTATAAGTGTGCCATGATGATTGTTGTAATTCTATTGTATCCAAACATTCGATAAATTGTTCGTCAAGAGATTCATCCCAAAAATTATTTATGTCATCTCCTCCTTGTGATAAAATGGTGCTGTCGATATCCATGACATTTTGAATTTCAATAAATGTAGTTGAAATTTCAAAAGAAATTTCCTTGGTCTCCTCATTCTGATCCATTTTAATTTCAAATTTCTTGCTGTAAATTGCAGAAAAACGTAATCACTTTCATTTATCATTTTTAGTAATACATAATATAAAAGTAGCTTAACCAAGTATTTCGTTCTTTAAAATTAATTGGTAGTGTTTAGTATCAGGCAGGAACTAGAAATATAAAGCACTGCATGTGATGAAGCCTATCTTAATCCATAATTATAACAGAATGACTGTAAATAGCTAACAGAAAACATTTTCCAAATTATCTTAAAGTGTACAACATAGTTCCTCTTACAAATTAACAACTCACCTTTCTGAAAGTAGGAAAAGAGTTAGTACTGTGTAATTCAAACTCCAGAAATTGAGCACCCAAAATTCCTCTCAAAAGTACCTCAGACAGGAGTATCACAAAATGGCCGTGATTTCCTCTCATTTAAGATATATACATAACCAATCATACTTCATCACACACAAATTCAAAACGAAAGTAACATTTTGATTGGTTCTAAATTTCAATACTTTCAAATGTGTTTTCCCCATGCAAAGCAACTTCAAAAACACATATATATCTATAGGCGTGCTCCGAGTGCTCATGGGTACGCGTACCGGGGAGCGCACCCGGCGCGCCACGGAAGTGCGCGAGCGGAAAGCTGATTGGCTCTCGGGTGTCTGTCAACATTCCAAACAGTCCGGAGAGTCCGCCATCTTGTGTCTCTGTAGAATCGAGACAGAAGAGGTGAAAATAAAATGGGGGAAATGATTAAAAGGGGGCAGGGTAGACACCCCCTGACCCCCTAGGTTTTTTGAGGGAGGCCTAGAAGGACCCTGAAGGGCAAAACAACTATTTATTTATTTTTAATTTTCCCGGGGTAAGCGCTGGGTGCGCTCCCATGTACGCTTACCGGTACGCGCACCCTGAGTGCACCACGGGGAAAAACAGTGTAAAAAATTAGAGTAAAAAAATAATTTAGAGTGCTTAGAGGTAGAGTAGCTCTGAAAAGATCTGTTCTGTTATGTGGGTGTTTTTTGTACCTACAAGTAGGTACCAATGCTGAGTCTCATATTCAAGAGGAAGACTCTATTCCCCTCATCTGTAAAATGTACACCATCTCTCCTATAGATGCCTGGCATGTTGTAACGCAAGTTGTTGTGATAAATGGAACCCATGCCATAGTCTCCGAGCAAAGCAGAACATATTTATTCACATGTTTCCTTGCTTTCTCAATCTGTGGACAAAATTGGTTGGACCAGTTCCATTTTTGCCTTTGGCATATATTAGAAAATACCAAGGCAGTTTTTGGAAAAAGTGACACCAATTGCCCAAAGATGTCCTTTAAAATCATTTCCAGACCTACCCCAGTCAAAGTGCCCAGGTTATTTCTATCACAGTGCACAATTATGAGGTCAGGCTGTAGTAGATGCATAAAGGATTTTATCAATGGTATCAATTGGTGACTTCTTAATCCTCTCTGTCCAAACCACACAATGTCCACATTTGGTAAATAAAGGTTGTAAATACCTCTGTTACTTGCAAATTGTTCACTCCAGTAGACAAAGCTATGACCCACAAGCCAGACTTTTGGCATCTTGAAGCTAGATGTGCTTCTAGTCAGATGAGTTGTGGAAATGAAATGGCAGTTTGAAAGTAGGAATTATGAAAAAAAGTGGTTGAGATTCAGTGCACTTGAAAAACAAGAAATGATTGGTGCTTTCTTAAAATTCACCACTGAAAATTAGGGTGCATGCTTTTTTTTTTTAAAGAAGTCATTTTAATGGTTGAGAAAAGGTCATTTAAAGAAACATTGCATATGATTAGCTAGTACATTGAGAGGTCAAACAGACTTGCTAGATTATTTTGCAACATACTATGATGAACTTTTGAACTGTGTGCTGGGTTAGGTGGGAGTTACCATGGTAACAGGGTGAATGAGCACTGGGGGGATGGGAAAATATTATGTGAGTTTCAAAGTGTTGTAATGTACAACCAATTAAAATATGCAGTTTGGTTTTGAATTTGTGTGGGAAGAATTTTGATTGGTTATGTACAAGAATGTGGGTCTGAAATTAGAGGGAATCTGTGCCATTCTCCTGAGGCTGTAGTGACAGAAACATTAATCAGAGATTCTGCTTAAGAAAATCTGGTGTGTGTGGCTGACACTGTTCTAAATCTTCCAAAACATTTTTAAAGGTGAGTAATGATTCTTTTAATAAAGATAGAGTGCTGTATGCAGTATGGGGAAGATTAAGAAGCATATTCTGCTTCTTTTTTCTTGCATTGTGTGTCATGTTTTTTTGTAATGCTGTTTTAAAAATTGAATGGTGCATATTGGAAATGTATTTTGGAAATGAGTTAGGTTTCTGCTTTGTTTTGCAGTGGTCATTTAAATGGGCTGTGCTCTGTGTTAAAAACAATTTACTATGGAAAATGTTTTCTGGTAAAAAGTCTGGCTTTTACATTTTGGTCAAGGATTACATTGAGTGTCTGTGTGAAATAAGGAACTATGTTTTCACATTTTTCAATAATGTCACCTGTGTGTGCTGACAGTTTGCCTCTCTTAGCTTAAAGAGTTCTCTGTGCCTGTGTGTCATGTGCCTAAGACCACACTGAGTCAAGCATGATTTTAAATGGATCTGGATGAATAATTTGCTTAGTTGATGTGTTTAAAAATATGGAAATACATGTTTTTTAAGTCAGTTAGGCTTTAGCATATGTACTAGTAGGGAATGATCTTGTTTGTTGAAATGAAATGTGCCTAAGATCACACTGTGAGTCAAGCATGATTTTAAATGGATCTGGGTGAATATTTTGCTTAGTTGATGTGTATTCTTAAAGTCAGTTAGGCTTTAGCATATGTACTAGTGGGGAATCTTAGGCAGCATGTCTGTTAGGCCTCTTACTTCAGAAATAGGCTCTAAGCTGTGAAATCAATATCCAGGGTGTGCCTTTGAAATAAAAAAGGAATGTTATGTCTTGCTTATATATATGTGGTCTGTTTTTTGCCAGTAGAGACAATGAGATAGTATTAGCAGAAACACACATATTGCATGCAGAGACAGACATGGTAGATTACATGTAACATCCTGGTCATGTGCCTAAGATCACACTGTGAGTCAAGCTTGATTTTAAATGGATCTGGGTGAATAATATGCTTAGTTGATGTCTTTAAAAATATGGAAATACATGTTTTCTTAAAGTCAGTTAGGCTTTAGCATATGTACTAGTAGGGAATCTTAGGCAGCATGTCTGTTAGGCCTCTTACTTCATAAATAGTCTCTAAGCTGTGCAATCAAGATCCAGGGTGTACCTATGAAATGAAAAAGGAATGTTATGTCTTGCTTATATATATGTGGTCTGTTTTTTGCCAGTAGAGACAGTGAGATAGTATTAGTACAAACACACATATTGCATGCAGAGACAGACATGGTAGATTACATGCAACATCCTGGTCATGTGCCTAAGATCACACTGTCAAGTCAAGTCAAGTCAAATGATTTATATAGCGCGCTACATACCCAGAGGGTCTCAAGGCGCTTGAAGAAGGGTGGGGAATTACTTGTCGAATATCCAAGTTTTAAGTTGCTTTCTGAATGCTAGGTGGTTCTGAGTGAGGCGAAGGTGAGTGGGAAGTGAGTTCCAGGTTTTAGCTGCCAGGTAGGAGAAGGATCTACCTCCCATGGTGGTTTTGTTGATGCGAGGTACAGTAGCAAGGGCTTGGTTGGAGGATCGAAGCTGGCGGGAGGGGGTGTAGAAGGAAAGTCGTGTGTTGAGGCATTCGGGTCCAAGTTCGTAAAGTGCTTTGTGTGCGTGGGTTAGGAGGCGGAAAGTAATCCTCTTATTGACGGGGAGCCAGTGGAGGTTTTTCAGGTGACCAGAGATGTGGTCTTTACGCGGGTTGTCTAGTATGAGTCTGGCTGAAGCGTTCTGGATGTGTTGGAGTTTTTTCTGGAGTTTTGCGGTGGTACCGGCGTATAGGGTGTTTCCGTAGTCCAGGCGGCTCGTGACCAGTGCGTGGGTGACCGTTTTTCTAGTTTCGGTGGGGATCCAGCGAAATGTTTTTTTGAGCATGTGAAGAATGTTGAAGCAGGATGATGAAACGGCGTTGACTTGTCTGTTCATAGAGAGTGAGGAGTCCAGGATGACGCCCAGGTTCCATGCGTGGTCCGTCGGGATGGGTGCTTTCCCAAGGGCCTCTGGCCACCAAGAGTCATCCCAGGCGGAGGGGGAGGTACCTAAGATAAGGACTTCTGTTTTGTCTGAGTTCAGTTTCAGACGGCTGTGCTTCATCCACTCGGCTACTTCTTTCATTCCTTCGTGTAAGTTGGTTTTGGCAGTGTTAGGGTCTCTGGTGAGTGATAGGATCAGTTGAGTGTCATCAGCGTAGGAGATGATGTTGAGGTTGTGTTGGCGTGCGATGGTCGCGAGGGGGCTCATGTATACGTTGAAGAGGGTGGGGCTGAGTGAAGATCCTTGTGGTACGCCGCAGATGACTTCAGTGGCTTCTGACTTGAATGGTGGGAGGCGGACTCTCTGGGTTCTTCCGGTGAGGAACGAGGTAATCCATTCCAGTGCTTTTCCTTGGATTCTGATGTTTCTGAGGCGCTGTAATAGGTTGCTATGGCAGACTGTGTCGAAGGCTGTGGAGAGGTCGAGGAGGATAAGGGCGACTGTTTCTCCATTGTCCAGTAGAGTTCGAATGTCGTCTGTTGCTGCGATGAGGGCGGTCTCAGTGCTGTGTTTGGCTCGGAAGCCGGACTGTGAGGAGTCGAGGGATTTGTTAGTTTCGAGGAAGGCGGCGAGCTGGTTGTTGACAGCTTTCTCGATGACTTTGGCTGGGAATGGAAGGAGCGAGATGGGGCGGTAGTTTTTGAGTTCGGTGGGGTCAGCTGTGGGTTTTTTCAGAAGGGCGCTGAGTTCTGCGTGTTTCCAGCTTTCCGGGAAGGTGGCGGATTTGAGGGAGCAGTTGATGACGTCTTGGAGGTGTGGTGCTATGATGGCGTCTGCTTTGTTGAAGATGTGGTGAGGGCATGGGTCTGTGGGGGATCCTGAGTGGATGGAGTTCATCAGGCGGATGGTGTCCTCAGTGGAGATTGGGTTCCAGTCATTAAGGATGTTCAAGGGGGGAGAAGGTCCTGCAGAAGGTTGGGTGGGTTGGTCTCCGGGTCGGTAGTCGAAGCTGTTGTGGATGTCTGCGATTTTGTTGTGGAAGAATGAAGCTAGGGAGTCGCAGAGGGCTTGAGAGGGGGTGATGTCGTTGGAGTTGGCTGAGGGGTTGGTAAATTCTTTGACGATGTTGAATAATTCCTTGCTGTTGTGGGCGTTGTTATCTAGTCGGTCTTTGAATGCGGCTTTCTTGGCGGACCGGATTATTTGGTGGTGTATGCGGGTGGCGTTTTTGAAGGCGTCCCTGGTGCTGGTGTTTGGGTCTTTTTTCCAGGCCTTCTCGAGGGAGCGACAGAGTTTCTTCGATTTCTTAAGATCATCGTTGAACCAGGAGGCGTTTTTGCTGCCTAGTTTGATTTGACGTTTTTTCAACGGTGCTAGGATGTCGGCGCTGTTGGATAGCCATTGGGTGAGGTTAATGGCTGCTTGGTCGGGGTTTGAGGAGTGGGCAGGGGGGTTTTGAAGAAGCGATGAGGAGATCTGGTCGATGGTGATTTTGTTCCAGTTTCTTCGCATAGTAGGTTGAGGATGGTTGTGGGTTGTGGTCTTATTGTAGATAAAGTGAACGCAGCTGTGGTCCGTCCAATGGAGAGCTGTGGTGTGACAGAAGGAGACATGTTTGCTGGAGGTGAAGATAGGGTCGAGTGTGTGACCTGCAATGTGGGTGGGGGTAGTGACAAGTTGTTTGAGTCCGAGGTTGGCGAGATTGTCCAGAAGGGTGGTGGCGTTGCTGTCATTGCTCTTTTCCAGGTGAAAGTTGAGGTCTCCCAATAGAATGTATTCCTCGGAGGGGAGGGCGTGTGGGGTGATAAAGTCAGTGATGTCGTCACTGAATTGTGCACGGGGTCCTAGTGGCCTGTAGAGGAGTGTGCCTCTGAGTGTGGTCTTGGGGTCGGTGTGGATCTGGAAGTGAAGGTGTTCGGCGCTGGCAAGGTTGACGTCTGAGCTGGTAGAGATGCGGATGGAGTTCTTATGGACGATAGCGATGCCTCCTCCTGTTTGGTCGGTGCGGTCCTTACGGATGATCTTATAGCCTTCCGGGATGGCAATGGTGATGTCTGGGGCTGATGAGGCGTTCATCCATGTTTCTGTTAGGAAGGCGACGTCCGGAGAGATGGTGTCTAGTAGATTCCAGAGGTCGATGGCGTGCCTGTGGACCGAGCGGGTGTTGAGCAGAATGCATTGTAGGTGGTTGATGTCAGATATCTGTTGTGTGTTCGTGGATGAGGAGTTGTTCTTGGTGCTGTCGAACTTGCAGGAGTTGCAAGAGAAGGGTCCATGGGTGTGTCCAGGAGAGGCTTGGACGCAGTTGGGGAGACGGCCGGGGTTTAGGGCTAAGAGGGTGGTGGCGTCGTATGTAATGCGGGTGGGGTGGGTGGTACGAGGGCCAGGGGGTCTGGCGCTGGGCGCGGTCCAGGCGCGGACGGGCGTAGACGGGCTTACCTTTGGCGCACCTTCGGCGCGGCCGCAGCGCGTGGACGCTGCGCGTCAGTCTTAAATGGGAATGTAGAGGGGGCGGAGCGTGGGAGGGGCAGCTGGGAGGCGGGCTCGAGGTGTAGGGAGGGTCTAGGACCGCAAACAAAATGGCAGCAACAATAAACAACAAATGTTGCAATGCCGTGCGAGGTTGGGGCACTAAGTTGTTTTACTGATGGAGCGCTATGGGGGGAAGGAAGTCAGTGGTGGCTAGCGGTAGGAAGCGCTGTGTAGAAATCAAAGCGCTATGCTCAGCAATGCACCCAGCAGAAGTAAATAACCAGAGGAAATGCCCAGCAGTGAGAGAGTGAAAGTTAGCAGCAGACTGCACCCCACAATCCCAGAGATAAGGTTTGAAAGCGCACAAAGCCCAGCAGAGCGGAAGCGCTGCGATAAACAAAATGCCCAGCAGTGCGAGAGTACAATATACAGCGAAATGCACTTCCCAGTCCCAAAGATAAGTTTTCAAAGCACACAATGCCCAGCAGTGCGGAAGCGCTACGATACCAGTCGTAATCGAGGAGGAGGGTGGGGGGAGCGGCCGCTTCTGTCGAGGACAGGACGGTCACAGCTCTCTGCGCGGTGAGGATGGCGTGTGATTCCAGTGGGTGGGAGGGGCAGCTGGGAGGCGGGCTCGAGGTGTAGGGAGGGTCTAGGACCGCAAACAAAATGGCAGCAACAATAAACAACAAATGTTGCAATGCCGTGCGAGGTTGGGGCACTAAGTTGTTTTACTGATGGAGCGCTATGGGGGAATGAAGTCAGTGGTGGCTAGCGGTAGGAAGCGCTGTGTAGAAATCAAAGCGCTACGCTCAGCAATGCACCCAGCAGAAGTAAATAACCAGAGGAAATGTCCAGCAGTGCGAGAGTGAAAGTTAGCAGCAGACTGCACCTCACAATCCCTGAGATAAGGTTTGAAAGCGCACAAAGCCCAGCAGAGCGGAAGCGCTGCGATAAACAAAATGCCCAGCAGTGCGAGAGTACAATATACAGCGAAATGCACTTCCCAGTCCCAAAGATAAGTTTTCAAAGCACACAATGCCCAGCAGTGCGGAAGCGCTACGATACCAGTCGTAATCGAGGAGGAGGGTGGGGGGAGCGGCCGCTTCTGTCGAGGACAGGACGGTCCTGTGAGTCAAGCTTGATTTTAAATGGATCTGGGTGAATAATGTGCTTAGTTGATGTCTTTAAAAATATGGAAATACATGTTTTCTTGAAGTCAGTTAAGCTTTAGCATATCTACTAGTAGGGAATCTTAGGCAGCATGTCTGTTAGGCCTCTTACTTCAGAAATAGGCTCTAAGCTGTGCAATCAAGATCCAGGGTGTGCCTTAGAAATGAAAAAAGTAATATTATGTCTTGCTTATATATATGTGGTCGGTTTTTTGCCAGTAGACACAGTGAGATAGTATTAGCACATACACACATATTGCATGTAGAGACAGACATGGTAGATTACATGTAACATCCTGGTTATGTGCCTAAGATCACACTGTGGGGCAAGCTTGATTTTAAATGGATCTGGGTGAATAATATGCTTAGTTGATGTCTTTGAAAATATGGAAGTACATGTTTCTTTAAAGTCAGTTAGGCTTTAGCATATGTACTAGTAGGGAATCTTAGGCAGCATGTCTGTTAGGCCTCTTACTTCAGAAATAGGCTCTAAGTTGTGCAATCAAGATCCAGGGTATGCCTTTGAAATTAAAAAGGAATGTTATGTCTTACTGATATATATGTGGTCTGTTTTTTGCCATTAGAGACAGTGAGTTACTATTAGCACAAACACATATATTGCATGCAGAGACAGACATGGTAGATTACATGTAACATCCTGGTCATGTGCCTAAGATCACACTGTGAGTCAAGCATGATTTCAAAGGGATCTGGGTGAATAAGTTGCTTAGTTGATGTGTATTCTTAAAGTCAGTTAGGCTTTAGCATATGTACTAGTAGGGAATCTTAGGGATCATGTCTGTTAGGCCTCTTACTTCAGAAATAGGCTCTAAGCTGTGCAATCAAGATCCAGGGTGTGCCTTTAAAATGAAAAAGGAATGTTATGTCTTGCTTATATATATGTGGTCTGTTTTTTGCCAGTAGGGACAGTGATATAGTATTAGCACAAACACACATATTGCATGCAGAGACAGACATGGTAGATTACATGTAACATCCTGGTCATGTGCCTAATATTACACTGTGAGTCAATCTTTTAAATGGATCTGGGTGAATAATATGCTTAGTTGATGTCTTTAAAAATATGGAAGTACATGTTTTTTTAAAGTCAGTTGGGCTTTTGTATATGTACTAGTAGGGAATCTTAGGCAGCATGTCTGTTAGGCCTCTTACTTCAGAAATAGGCTCTAAGCTGTGCAATCAAGATCCAGGGTGTGCCTTTAAAATGAAAAAGGAATGTTATGTCTTGCTTATATATTTGTGGTCTGTTTTTTGCCAGTAGGGACAGTGATATAGTATTAGCACAAACACACATATTGCATGAAGAGACAGACATGGTAGATTACATGTAACATCCTGGTCATGTGCCTAATATTACACTGTGAGTCAATCTTTTAAATGGATCTGGGTGAATAATATGCTTAGTTGATGTCTTTACAAATATGGAAGTACATGTTTTTTTTTAAGTCAGTTAGGCTTTAGTATATGTACTACTAGGTAATCTTAGGCAGCTTGTCTGTTAGGACTCCAACTTCAGAAATAGGCTCTAAGCTGTGCAATCAAGATCCAGGTTGTGCCTTTAAAATGAAAAAGGAATGTTATGTCTTGCTTATATATATGTGGTCTGTTTTTTGCCAGTAGAGACAGTGATATAGTATTAGCACAAACACACATATTGCATGCAGAGACAGACATGGTAGATTACATGTAACATCCTGGTCATGTGCCTAAGATCCCACTGTGTGTCAAGCCTGATTTTAAATGGATCTGGGTGAATAATGTGCTTAGTTGATGTCTTTAGAAATATGGAAGTACATGTTGTTTTAAAGTCAGTTAGGCATTAGCATATGTACTCCACTTCACTAACTCCTTCTCTTACTCCCTCTGTCCTCCTACTTCTACACTCCACTTCCCTCATTCTCTCTCTGTTAGCGTCATTCTCTCTGTCCTCTTAGTTTCTCACTCCTCTTCTGTCACGCTCATTCACTATAACTCAGCCACACTCCCACACTCACTTTCTTTCAGCTCTCCTGTTTTACTTCCCTTCCTCTCTCTTCCCTTCCTTTGCTCCTTCACTCTTTTCCCTTCCGTTTCTCTCCTTAGTCCACTTCACTAACTCCTTCTCTTACTCTCTCTGTCCTCCTACTTCTACACTCCCCTTCTCTCATTCTCTCTCTGTTAGCCTCATTCTCTGCGTCCTCGTAGTCTCACTCCTCTTCTGTCACGCTCACTCCCTAAAACTCAGCCACACTCCCACCCTCACTTTCTTTCAGCTCTCCTGTTTTACTTCCCTTCCTGTCTCTTTCCTTCCTTCGCTCCTTCACTCTTTTCCCATCTGTTACTCTCCTTACTCCACTTAAAAAATCTCTTCTCTCAATCCTTCTGTCCTCTTACTTACTCACTCCCCTTCCGTCGCTCTCTCTCTGTTACCCCCATTCTCTCCGTCCTCTTAGTCTCTCACTCCTCTTCTGTTACACTCACTCCCTATAACTCAGCCACACTCTCTCACATATCTTTCTTTGCTCCCTCACTCAGTCCTTTTCTCTCACTCTTTCCTTCACTTCCTCTGTCTCCTCACTCACTCACTCCCCTTGTCTCACGCTCACTTGCCTTTATCCACTCTCTATCACCCATCTTTCCTCAACCTCGCTGCTCTTATCCTCATTCCCCTTGTTCACGCCCCTTCCCCTCACTCACCTCCCACACTCACCTTCTTTCAATCCCCCTACTTCACTTCCCTTCCCCTCTCGTCCCTTTCTTTGCTCCCTCACTCATTTTCCTTTCCTCTCTCACTGCACTCCACTTCACTCAGTCCTTTTGAATTTGTAAGGAATACAGCTCTTTTTGGAGAATTGGAGGTAGTTCTAAAAAGAACTGGTTTTTTTCTTCTTTTTTAGGTTTTATTTATTTTTTTACTTTTTCCAAACGTTTTAAAAAAAAATTGTTTTTTTTCTGAACAAAAACAAAAATAGGGAATGCCAAACTGCTCAACAGGAGCAAAAAAAAGGGGAACAATTAGGGCTGGGGAGGGCAGCGATGGTCTTCTCTTTTGTGTACAATTAGCATGATACTCTGCTCTCCGTAGCAAAGCAGTTCGTCACACTGCTTACATTTAATGGTGATGTCAGAAAATACAGGTTGAATGTTGGGTATCAGCTCCACTGCTCTTCCTCTCCCCGATGATGTTGCTCCTCCGGTGGAAGTTGAGACACCATCTCTCGGGGGATTACGTGCCAGGTCCCTGACACTCCCCCGGGCATAGTTCTGGGGGTGCCTCCATTGAACATGCCTGATCATTGTTGAGTTGCCAAAACTATATTTTCTTCTAGGGTCACCCCGTGAAAGAACAGTTTGGCAAATTTTGCACTCCACATTTGGGCATTAACCTTTTTCTCTCCTGGTGGAATAGTAAAAAATTTCCAGATAAAGTGCTCCTTCACCTTTGGCTGAGGAGGGTCCTCTTGAAGAAACTCATCAGAGTCCTCACTGCTGCTTGGTGGTCTTGCAGCCATTCTTTCTAAAGTAATGAAGAGAAACAGGGAACAGGTCTTGCTCTCTCCAAAGTGAAAGAGGTAGTGAAGGAAATGGGTGGGGTTTTCATTAGTTGTAAAAAAAACTGTAAAGAACCAATGAAAAGTGTTATTTTAAGGTCACATGACTTGACGCGCTTACGCTGCGCGCACCGGAGCACTACCGGGGGCGCTTACGCGGCACGAACGTAGGCGTTTCCGGGGGCGCTTACGTGGCGCGCCTAAATGACGTTTTGCTAGCTTTTCGGAAATACGTTTAAAGTTAAAATACGGGTATTTAAAATCAAAAATACTACTTTTATAAGTATTATAAGTATACCACTAATTGTCTTGCATTATTTTTTACTTTAAATACAAACTGTTTTGTTTCAGCAAGCGGGAATAGCTCTCTCGCTGCGCTCTCGGGTGAGCTTACCTGTGCGCGCACCCTGAGCGCTCCGAGACAAAATGATAAAAAAAAAACCTACCTGAAAAATACATTGGAAAATTAATTTTAGAAGAAAAAAAAATAATAATAATTAATAGTTATAAAAAACAGCTGCTAATAAAATTAATAATTCACTTTAAAAATCGGAGGTTACAAACTCGATATGGCAATGAATTAGCTTTTAAAAAACCTTCGAAATTCACTAAAAAAAACATAGGTTTCACAATCGTTATAGTGAGGAATTAGCATTTAAAAAACCTTTGAAATTCACTGATATATTTGAGATGTCATCAGTGATGTCATCAGTGATGTCACTGACCATGTCATGAATGATGTAATATGTGACATCCTCAGCAGTGGATTACGGGCGCGCGAGTTATAGTGAGTCAACTAACTATAACGTGGGAATTTCAATGGTTTTGTATGAGTAAAATGTTCAGCTAACTATAACTGGTGTGAAACCTATGGTTTTTTCAGTGAATTTCAAAGGTTTGTTAAATGCTAATTCCTAACTATAACGATTGTGAAACCTATGGTTTTTTAGTGTATATATATATATATATATATATATATATATACATATATATATAATATGTATATATATATTTATATATATATATATAAAAAATATACTGGCGATAGCCTGTAGGTACTTATAGTTAGGACCAAAGTTTCAATTGGAAAAGCGTTTTTTTTGTTTTGCGAATAACTTTGACGCCTCTTGACTAATGCTCACGAAATTCTCAAAATAGTTATCCTTTTTGGTTCAACTGCAGTGTTGAAAGTTTCATGGTGATCCATCAAGCTGGGGCTGGATAAAATGCATTTTCACCATGTTATGTCTACAAGGAGTTTTCATTTTTTTACACCTAAAGCCCAAAATTCTAAACGAAATTACACCAAATTTAGCAGAAAGCTAAACGCTGGTCTAGAAAGCGTGCTTTATATAATTTAGTCTAAATTCAGTCAGTAGTTTCAGAGATATTTAAGTTTAAAAAATACATATATCTGGGGACACGAATACTTGCAATGGACTTGTGGATCCTACTGAAATTTGACTGGCTGCCAACACTTCAACAAGGAAGTGTTACCAGCCATCTTGGGACTCAGCTTGAAGCTGACTACCACGCAAAAAAGTAAAACATTTAGAAAAGGGGGCAGGTTGGGAATACCCTGATTGCCCGGATATGGTGGGGGTTCGCACAGGGACCCTGACATGCATTACAAGAGTTTTTTTTTAATTATGCTGCAAATTCGTGGGTGGATCATGGCAAAATTGAAAAAGAAAAGCACTTGCTACCATGCTTCTTTTAAAGGAAGCTTCTGTGTGCACATGGACCCCCAGTAGCCTTGGGGATCACTGTCTACCTCGGGCTATTGAACAAATTGAGTGCCGGGGCCACCACCTCCTTGGGCATTTAACTCTAATTAAGAAGGGGCTGTGCGAAACCCCCAGCTCCGGGCACCAGCAGCTCGCCAGGGCTTTTTTGTTTAAATAATGCAGGGGAGCTGTGCAGCCCCTCCACAGTCCCAGGGGCCACTACCACCCCAGGGCTTCAAATGTAATTAATGGGGGTGCACGGACCACTGCCTCTCCAGGGCTTTTGACAAATTGAATTTGGGGGCAACATGCCCCCCCCAAAGTCCCAGGAACCACGGCCCGCCTCCTGGAGCCAACATGGCCTTGGGGAGCGCCATCCCCCAAGGCTTGCTCCTGCTATGTCGCAGGGTGTCAACCCCCAGGAAAGAGCTGTTTGCTATGTCTTGGTAGGAGCTTTAGTGCTCCTGCCAAGCCATAGCAAACTGTTTTCTGCACTTTGAGCAAGCCAGTGCTTCATGATAGCAGGAGGCTGGGAGCCGGAAGGGACCGCTGGGGCCTTGTGGCTTTCCCCATGTTACCCAACACTGCTAAGTGGGTTCCATGAGTGGGACCTGGACACCCAAGACAGAGGTTGAGCCCCAAGGTATGTGGTCCCATGAGACGTAATCAGCCTGGGAGGTTGGGGCAGTTCGGCCCACCTCACATTCAATGTAATAATAATTTTTTTATTTTAAAATGCAGACCCTGGGCAATAGGATCCAAGGGCCAAAATTGACCCAGGAAGCCACACTGCCCACCTCCCCTTTCGAAAAAGGGCTGGTCCTAAGGTATGGGATCCCCAGGGCTGGAAACCTAGGGAAGGGGGGCAAGGCGATGTCCCTCCCAAAATTAATTTAAAAAAAATTCAAAACCCTACCAGCAAGTCACTGGAGGCCCTGCCCCCTTTCTCAACCACTCTGCAAATGCGCCTCCTAACAGGCTGGCTAGTGAAGTGTCAAATCTCTCACTGCCTCTGTTATGCACCCAGACATCCCATAGAGGGGTAAAAAGCCAATCTCCTGCCCAGACACATTTGCAACCTGGGCAGGCAGGAAGATTAGATAGTCGGGAGGCATTCACCCCCAAGAAGATTAGCCATACCCCTAAAGAGTTCTACCTGGTCTGTAAAGACAAAAAAGGGTTCTGCAGTTTTTAAATGTGGCTGAATATAGAATTCTTGGTAAAAAAGGAACCACACTCTTCAGGAAGTGGTCACCTCAGGGGCAGATTAGCCATCGAGGCTAGTAGCCCAATGGCTTATAGCGCCCACACCCCTAATATCCCTAAATCCAGTATTTAAGGGGCTCTGCTGGCACATGAACCACAGATCTGATCAACTGCAATCAAAGGAAAAAGAAGGGACCTGAATCTTTGAGTTCAGGAGCTACACAAAGAAAAGGCACCAAAGACTGCACCTGCAGCAACCACCTTGCAAATACGTGACTACGATTCATCCTGGGCCAGAGACTAGTTTCAATCAAAGGAGAAACCCCTCTGCAAGCCAAAGAAAACTCCAGAACTCCCTTAGACAAAAGGCGCTAGTCCCTTGCAGCTTGTAGTCACGAACAACACTTGGATCCAAAGAATCACTGGTCATCAGGCCAGCCAAAGGCTTCACCCAAAAGTTAGTGGTCTAGTGAATTGTGAGAAATGTTGTGGGAAATGTCATGATGTCCAGCAAGTTTCAGGTGGCTATCATCTTCGTATAGTTCCAACGAAACGCGTTGATGCAATGAATGTTGTTAAATCTGAAACAGGACTAGAAGCATAGAGGCCAAATACTACTGTCCCTTGCCCTGTCTTTAGTTTAGTAGTTGTCTTTTAACTATGCAAAAGGCGAATTGGTGTTGCCTTTTTTCTTGTTCCTTCTGCGTGTCAGTCTGCTGCTATAATTGTTTAATAATGTAATGTTCTTTAGCAACTATAGTTTTAAACTGTAATTTTAATGTGGGAATTCGTGTACCCATTTTTAATGTCGAAATGTATTGATCGGCTATTGTGCACTTTTTAAGATTTTTTTGGCAGTAAAAGGAAACATTTGTAATATCATTGGCTAGCCCCCCTTTTGGAGTTGTTCCAAGTGTATGAGTTGTAGGAGCGTCATATATGTGTTTTTGTGGTGTAAGTTAAATTACAAATCAAAAGAGAAAATTATTTTTAACTACATGGCTACCATCTTCCCCCAGACGCCAGGATGCCAAAGTGACAAAGGTTGAACTTGCAGCTGCCAAGGCTAATTGGTGTCCAGTCAGGCTACAACTATCTTTGTTCAACGCTGTGCCTTGAGGGAGCCATGCAGCATCTTCAACCCTAAACCTCTCTGGTATGTTGTTGAGATTTTGTACCCCCTTCCCCACCAACACCATCTAAGTGGTAAAGCCAGCACCTGCGGCTCCCACTTCAGCACCAGGGACAGACAGGAGAACTCTGCAGTCAGGCCCAACGAACCAGGAAAAAATCAGCTGACTTTGCAAGCTGGTCACAGGTCCTGCCTCACCTTCACTTTCAGTGGATTCCACTGAACTCGACCTGCAAGTGACTGATTGTCACTACTCCATTTCCCCATTGACCGTTAAAGTTCAGCAGGAGTGAAATCTATTGATTTATTTTTTCTTTAAACATCCATAACGTCAGTTATATTTATCATATTGTGTTTGTTTTGGTATCTAAATTCGTAAAAATATCTGCTTTATTTATAAAAAAAATTGGTGTTGGTTTTCTTTTGAGTCGTGTCAATTACTTACTCATCCATGTTGGTATTCTGAAAAGCTTAATATATCTTCCGCTAGAAAAGACTGACTACTCTGTGCCACACTACCAGTACTGAGCTAAGGATCTATTAGTGTGAATCCAAGGACCTATTTGGGGCAAGGTAAGATTATTACATAGTGAAGCCTAACCAGCTTAACTGAATAACCCACTTTCCTACAACCTCACTGTATGTTTAAGCAAAAAAAGCACAAAAAAATATACTAAGCCATTATGGTTACAAATTAAAACAAAAAACACACTGAAATTCACAAGTTGTGGTTAGGACGACAATCCAAAATTTGCACAACAGCCATACAGACCATAACTTTCACGCAAACTATATTGGTTTTGACTCATAATAATAATGGTATACCAATCTTGTTCCATAAATAACAGTTGTAAAGGCTTCAAAACATATCCAATGTGTAGGCTTCAATACCATCAAAGTATTCATTCAACTTCTTTATTATCACAAATTGACATCTGATATGACTGGACAATGGAACCATCCAAACAATATAAGGTTTAAATAGGCTTGAGAAGGACCTGTCGCCAGTAAATTACAACCAGCTCACAAAGCAAAAGTAGAAACCAAGGTGCAGAATTTCTTCACATACCACAATACAGCATACAACACATGTGGAAAAACTGAAACCACTTCTCATACAGCAGATATAAAACTACCAACCGCCAGTAGTTTGCCTATAGCTGAGAATGGGTACAGTACAATGATACCTCAGGGAACGGGTACAGCATAGACAACCGACATGCAAACCCATCGCAAACTGCCGACCAAACTCACAAATATGCATCACTGCTGTTGCTCGCCAACCTTCACACCAATTACATCTCACTTGTCCTTACTACCACCCGTTATTCCACAACATATTCTACTCAGAACTGGAGCAGCTCCGTATCTGCTGTCTTCCAGGCATGCAGGTGGCAGAAATACGAGGGGCTCAATTTGGAGAGAGGTCCCCCTGAAGCAAGCAGGCACGGTTACGCATTAGAAGCCTGGCTCTAGGTAGGGGCAGGGTATCTTTTGTTGACACACCAGTTCCATGTAATGGGGCCCTCCTTATTTCAGAGAAGCAACAAGGACAACAAAAACAATGTTCTACCCGCCAAGGAACGGAAGGATGAAGCACCTAGGTAAGCCAAAAAGCTGTTCCGGGTCGCAGTCCAAAAGAACAGCAAGGGGGTCAAAAGTGCCAGATGCACCTACATGTGTGACTTTCATGATCCAGCGATTACTTACTCTGTTTTCATTTATCCATTCACAACAACAGCTCCAACAAAAAAATGTATCAATAGAGCCTGTAGTGGAAAATAATTAAAAATGCATAGAGGTCTAAGAGAATGGTTCAAGAGTAGAATATTTGAACATAGATTTAAAAAAGTTGAATGAAAGGAACGTGCTGCAGAATCTATTGGGGTGACTTATTTAACAGATCTATTAGCCTACCGCCTAGTGTCATTGTGGGTAAAAATTTGGTGTAGTAAGGGGGCCTTTTTAATTATACTATTATAAGGGGCTGCATCGCCCTCAACCATGCTTTCCATATCCTATGGCTCAAATACATTAAGGAGTGCCTCCTGAGTCTGGGGAGAAGAGACCATTTCGCTAACCCTGATGTGTGTAACAAGCGGGATTTGGTTGACATTAAAACTGACTTTTTTACACAGCAGTCCATAGCTACAGAAGAAAGGGAGCTATTAAAGCCGAGATTCCGCCACTATATAATGTAAAGAACCACGCAGACAGTGGAACCATACCTATTAGGGTTTGTGAATTCATATGATCGTTTTTTATTGACTAGGTTTCGGTTTGACCTTTTTCATCTTCTCCTCCCCCATCCTAGGGGCCTGTGGCTGCAAAGGAAAGTCTCCAAGGACATGCTCCATTTTGTGATGTTCTCCAGTGTTTATGATCTGCCTAGAAAGTTCTTTATTATCCCAATGCTGAAAAAAGCAAATTTTAGGCAAGTGTGTCCTGCTTATATTTTTTTGCAAATGCTCACAGGCAGTTCGGTTTTTTACGTGCCTGTGTTTTTTTTAAATCAGCTGTCAGGCTTAGGGCCAGCTGCGATTAACTGGTGTGTTTCCTATCTTTTATCTATTTATGGCACAAAGCACTGTGTTATTTCTTGTACACTTTCTATGTTTATTACTTGTTGCTACAGGATGTGTCCTGTTAATTGTAATGACCTCGTCATAATCAGCTGTATTTTTGGAACCCTGGAAATATTTGTAGCTTGTTTATGATATTTATAATTGGCTATTTTCCAATTTTATATGGCTCGTTGATGGATGTTTTTACCCTTAGTGTATGAGTGCTTTTATGGTTTTATTTCATGAAGCCGAATAAAGAAATCTTGATATTAGGGGTGACTTGGTGCTGGCAGCAGAAAGAGTGGAATGTGGTTGCAAAAGGCAATACAATTTTAACCGAGCTCCTCAAAACCCTATACTGCGCATCCCGTTAAGAGGATACTGCGAATAAGATTGCACAGGTCAAGCCTAACCTATGATTGGTGAAGTTGGTGAGATTTAGTGCGTGGTTGACAGAACACAAGTTTTGGTGTACTTGTAAGTTTGTGCATTTACATGCATGCGCAGTCACGTGCATGGGACACGTTTGTGTATGCGCACACGTTGTGAATCTGTGTACTGAACGTGTGTTAGATACAGACATTATTTCTATTCATGCTGCTGCTGTAAACTTTCCCATTAAGAAAAACAATAAAGCTACCTGTGATATAGCATTTAGATAAATGTTTCTGCTGGAATTCAGCCAAGTGCTATTTAATCTCTTTCTCTTCGTTGTCCGCACGTTGGCACTCGCACGCGCTCTGTCATGTCACAGTCTTGACAAAGTATTCCAAGCCTGCAGTGAATTCCTTTCTAAAACACTATATTAACTTTGGAAGTAGCACGTTTCAAATATACGACCACATAACATGCATTTAATTCTCCAGGAATATTTTTACTTCAGAAATAGTGGATAATGAAACATTCAAAGAAGGGAGGGAACTTAATATAGATTTCAAAATTAGCAAAGGAATAATTACTTTCACTTGACTTGGATGTATAGAACGTTTGAGCAGAAGTGTCACTTTTTTCTTAATAATACCAACTGATCCTTTCAGGCACAACGCCATTCAATGGTAAAAAAAATGAAGCGACAAAACGTAACACTGAATTTTTCATAATTATATGTTTAAAGAAAACATTGGATTGTGTTTTCAGTACAATATTGTTTGGGTAAGATTGAATTAGGCAGAGTTTAAACATGAAATGCAATATATAAATGTTTAAAAAAGAAAAGATACGAAAAATACTTTTTATTGCTACAACTCAAAATGCAATTTTGATCAAGCAGAATGAATCCTGGAATATATCGTATGAGATAAAAGGAGACGATTGAAGATTAATGAAACCGCAAGAGGGGGTCATTTGTGTTACAAATGAAATTACTGAGCATTGACTATGTAACTATGCAAAACAATGATGTGGAGAAATAGATACATTCGTGTAAGCAATAGGACACATTAAATTAAGCCTATTCTATGGTGCATTGCCCCATTCTATTTGTTTATATTTGTAGTAAAGCACATAACAGCACTAATTCCAGATTGCAACAATTAGTAAATTCTTTTAGTTGTTCTCAAGTTTATGCACATCCAAAACAATACATAAAAGTTACACAAACAATTACATACAATCACTTAATCATTCTACTGTACATAAAGGTATAATGTTTCCTACCCCCTATAAGTTTCATATTTGCTCTCTAACTAACAGCAATCCACTGCGTGGTAATCCTATACACTCATGAAGTACAAGCTACACCTCTGAAACCATTTAACAGTGTGTATGTCCAATTTCAACACAATGTTTTTTTTTTTATCAATGGACTCCTCTATGTTCCAGCAGTCAACCTGTATCGACCCTTTCATCCAGGTTTTATCAGGACAAGGGTATAAGGAACAACCTAAAGAATGATGATCCAAATTAAACATCAGTTGCCTACGTTTGTGTTCAACAATGTGCAGATACACCAAGTGTGTATATGTGCCCATAACTGAAAGCAAACTCATGCAGGGTTATTGCAAGACAATCATCCCATTAACGTGGGTGACCCCCTTTATTCTGTACTACATGACAAAAAAACAGATCATTAACCAAATCCAAAAAAACAAAATTTAAATTAAAATCACCACCTACAATTCCTTTATAAAAATGGGCAAAACATCATCTCTAATGTGCACCCAGATATTTTTTAATCCTTAAAAGCCACTTGCTAGGATGGAAAAACATTGAGCTCACTTACAATGCCCCACACAGGTACTGATAAACATTAAAGGAGTGATCCGCGTAACCAGGACAATCTTCGTGAGTATACGGTACTCATTATAACAGGTTGAAAGCGCACTGGGGAAGTAATAATACATAGCCATCATATTTATACCTATCCAATGGTTCACATGTACTTAGAAATTGACTCTTTGCACTTTGAGGAGGCAAGTGCATAAACCCTTTTCTCTGCATACCCGTGTATTCATCGGTACAACGGATCCCTTTCTGTTACTTGACTACATCCTTCATAAATCGGGTAAAATTACAGAGTTGCCCTCTTGGTGTGCTGTATTAACAAAGTGACAACGTACACCCATGGTTATTAGACCAATGTAGTCCTTCAGGACCCACCTGGTCCCCTGATAAATCGTATGATGCTTACCTACACTCCATCACAGACCAGAGCTAGTACACGCCACCTTCTCTTCCGTAATCCACATTAGCAACCCCCGCGCGGTAGACACTGTTAAAAAGTGACTCACATCGGATGCGGTCACGTTCTGCTCAAAGATCTTGAAAATAGAAGTAATACTATTTCTATTGAGCCACATACTGAGGGAAAAACTCCATATTACTATTACGATCATTACACTAACCGCCCCTTCATTATATGTACTACGACTGAGCCCTAACTAACTATTAAATCAAAAGGCAAGAAATATATGAATAAACATCTAATATAAGTCAAATCAAATAAGACTCCACGCTTACCAGATAATCTGACAACTGTAAGTCCACCATCAATTTCATCCGAATATCAAGAACACAGGGGCAGCTAAAATCATATAAACACTAATATACAAATAAACAAATAATACTGAACAAGCAATGTACTACAGATCTTTTTGTATGATGCAAAACCAGTTATTTAATCAGAAGAAACTTTATCAACAGTTATGTCATGTTGCACTCAGATCTACAAACAGGAGCAACTTTATCAACAGTTGCATATGTTGCAGACATTACGAGCAAAGTCTTGATGTTGTTACCTGTGCATCAACAAATTACAACAGAGTAGGAATCCCCACAGCATATACATTCATATGTATATGCAGAATTTACTATGAGCAGATGTGATATTTGACAGTTTAGTGATGTGTATTATTAAAAAACAGAAATGTTGATTTTGAAATTGAAGTGGTCCCACCCGTCATTCAGGCTTAGGGCCTTATTACGGCTACAGCAGTCCTGGGGGTCCACCTGACATATTACAACTTGGGCAGGTGGACCACCACAGGACCCCTGCAACCACCGTGATCCTGCTGCAGTTGCACAGCAGTCAGAGGCAGCAATATGCTAGCTGTGCCACTGCTGCACCACCAAGCATATTACAAGTTGCCTCATCACCATTATTTTCAAAAGGATGGCAGTGAAGCAAATCAGGGAGTCTGCTGCCTCTGGGCCTGGGGAATCATGCAGGAGGCACATGTTTTGACCCCTGTATGTTTGCACCCCCAAGTTCCTGCACAGCTTGGATTGCACAACATGGTGCATTCTATGCCATGCAGGAATGTACTGTGGCAGTCCCACAGTGGTGTCTTTCTAAGGCAGCACTGCCTGCTAGACTGGGATGAAACTCCTAATCTGGCGGGCAGAGTGTGAATGGGTTTGGCTGTCTTCCCACGGAGTGCTGGCATGGTGTTCCGTGGGAGGACTGCCAAATTTGTAATCAGGCCCTTAGTCGTAAATCTGATTTACAAACATTTTGCCGAAATCTATGAATACATTAATTTGTATTTGTTTTTGAGTTTTAGGTTTGTCAGTACCTGTACTTATTTGATAAGTAACCTGTTGAATTTGTACATTTCAGACTTCCCTTTTGTATGTTTGTAAACCCCATTGGAAATTGAGGCTTTATATAATTTATAACTTAGTAGGTATTTAGAGGGGGCTTCCAAACGTTTGGAGACATACATTTTGTTGGAATTTAAAGACATCATTTGGAAATTATACCTTCTAGGTCATGGCAGCACCTCCACCATGTATTCCCTCACCACCACCTTTTAACAGGGCCCCATTAATCTCCATACCACTCTGTCAGAATGATTGAATTAGTAATGTAGCATCAATTATAGCAGTGCAGGGTGTGAGAGAACTTTCCATCACACACACATTGCACAGAGACAATCAATCACACATGTGTAAATCAGTGTATAGGAAATGTTACATAAGCCAGGGGACTACAAGGTGTCATATCATCCATGCTGGTAGGCAATATAGTTTCAAGAGTGTTTGGTCTCGAGAAGCACAAACTCAGAATTGAAAAGAGAACACAATAGTTGGGGGTTTTCTTTAATAAGAATCGACTTCTACCCAAATGACCCCATTATGCAACATATTGTATGCCCTAATCTACACTTTATCACAACAAACAGTGGAGAGAGGGTCAAAGGGATATGCCGTTTAAAGACCCTTGCCTGGTTCAAATCCCCAGCTACACTATTTGATCAACAACAAAGAACAAAGGGGGTCTAAATGCCAGTAAATCTGGCTAGGCTATCCTTAAAGACTATAAAGTCAAATAGAGAAGTGCCCAAGTCACTACAGACCAGCCTAAAATCGGAAACAACTTTCAATTTGGAAATCCATGAAACACTCAACAAACTCAAAATGAATACAAAAGTGGTGATCAAAATCCATACCATCAAATAGTGGATTACCATCAAATAGACTTAGTGATCAGTCATATTATCTGGCTATCCACCTTGTGAATAGGCTAGTCCCTTGATCATCGAGACTGATAGCCGCACAATCGTTTAATACTATTGGATCAAGTCCATGGACATCTATGGATCACCTGATGATAGCTAATATATGATGGTTATAACGATAGTGAAAATACTAGTGCAACATAAAATTAAGGTGGTGAGTTAAAATAGGATGATGTGTCCTCAATCCAACTTTATTCTGTAGCAGGGCACATCTTCTAGTTAAAAACCAGAACAGTGCAAAAATACAGCATTAGAAAATATCTGTCAAAAAAAGGGCCAACATGTTTCTGCCTAATAGACAATCAATCTCTTGGCTTTCATCAGGGCCTCTGCTCTCAAAATTTTGCAACTGCTATCAAATAATGTGACCAAATCAAAATCACAAACAGTAACAAAAAAAGGAGGGGAAGGTTGGAAACGATACAACCTGTACCAACTGTAATACACAGCTCCTCCGTGTCAATGGAAATTCATAAATCTATGAAAACAATACAATCATTGTAGTTAATATACTATGCCTGTGTTCACTAATTCCCAAACAAAAGTGCTGCCAAATACAAATTGTTAGATAATTCACTCAATGTTGCTCACCCGAAATGACAGGGGAAAGGACCTCACCTCACCTGGACCGTGCTCAGGTCTACGAGGCCCCGCTCTATGGATTGGAAAAATGCAAACAGAAAGAAGAGAAATCATACGGCTACTATATCAGTAGTCCCTAGTGTCAACAATTCCCCTCTGTTAAATATGTAACACTCCTCCATTTATAAATACTGTCACAAAAAACACCCCCTTTGGTCTCAAAGTATCCCTCTGGGCATGTTTTGCTGAGTATAATATCAAATCATTAAAAACACACATTCTAACTTGTCTCATTACGCCTGTCAATAATGTACTTGGCGACCTCATCTATTTGTATACCATCCATGGTTGTCTATTTACCTTTCCCTAGAGATCTCAGGAATAGATCTGCTCTCCGCAATAAATATAAGTCTCTAGTTCATTAATAACTTAAATAGAGCCTTACCTCTCCGTCGTTACCTCAAGCTCACTCCTGAGACTTGGGGGAGGCACCGAACGGAGAGGAATATCGTATTTATCCTCAGTCAGTGTCATGGACTCTTTGTTCACAGGCACACATTTAGCGTGTCTATGCATGCGCCCACTTATAATGCATAATTATACCTTCATAAAGTTGAATGAAACTTGGACCTTTACGGGACTACAGATAGAGACGTTTTTACACCATTCCGTAGTTCTTGCAATAGCGTGATCCAATGGTGTTTTTCCCGAGTGGCGGTGGACCTACAAACATAGACGTTCTGACGTCAGTTTGTAGTTCTTGTAACAGAGTGTAGCTCCCCGATTCAATGGCGTCTACCCTGAATGGCGGCGGCTTTGCTCGCAGTAAGATCTGCATTGCTGTAAGTCACATGAAACGTTGATGCTCCAAATATGCACTAACAAATGGGACTTTATGAAGGTATAATTATGGATTATAAGTGGGCGCATGCATAGAAACAAAGAAAGAAAGCAAAAAGGAGAGAAAAAAGAAAGAAAGCAATTATGACAGTCAGACAAACAGACAGGCAGGGTTGAAAAGATAGGCACACTCATGAATATATATACAGAGGTTGTATGAGCTGCTTATTGTATTGCTGTAGTCTTTCAAAAGTTTATGTTCTTCACAACTTCTTCAGAGTAGTGAAGTAACAGCAGTCAGAGAAACAAAGGTCACTCCAGAAGGAATTCACAATATCATTGGTGGGAGACATGAATGTGGCCTGTACATCAAAAGTGTCCCTCTATTACATCTGGCTCTAAACACAAAGCAACACTAAATTCATTATAAATTAAAACCAAAAATACTGGAACAGCGGGTAAGTACCTTGTGTGTGGATGTGCTCATTTTAAGAGAGCAAAAATCAGTCACTCAAAGTGAAGTTAACAAGCCCAATGTCCAATGCTGTATGCTAGAAAGGAAAGAAGTAAAATGCTAATGATCCAATGAAAGACCAATGGATGAAGAGACGTGTATTTTAATATTATGTCAAATCACATTATATCATATCATGTCATGTCACGTTGTCATGTTATGTCATGTCATGCTATGTTATGGTATGCTATATTGTATAATATTATTGTAGTGATCACACTGAGGCAGGTAAGTATGGAAACACTATGTTTAATGTCTGTTCAGTACCACAGCATCCAGGGATGACAATAACTGCCCCCCAGTATTCAAAGATACACATTCCGTCACCATGACAGTGACATCATAGGAACATAGAACTACATACAATGATATACTAGAAAGGCTATTTACTACAACATCTCCTTTCTCTCGACACTATAAAGAAAAATATTAAATATGAAAACAAGAAAGTATAGAATTGAAGACCTATGACAGATGGAAAAGGGTTATGCATACAGGAATGAGGAAAAACAAAGGATAAACATTGCATAAAAGCATCAAGGACAAAGCAATATAGGAATCAAAGATCTAAAAGCTTTGGTACAATTATTCTCCTGCCACTCATGCGAGGAGAGACATACTCAAGAACCAAATTGCGAGGTTTGGAAGGTGATGGAAACCTGCTTCTCTGAAACAACTGGGAACTGTTCCCAAGAGATTGTCAAAATTACAACATTTCTGCACCAATGTGATACGCTATATAGTTTTTAAGTTAGAGTCATCAAATGCACAACATTTGTCAGAATACATATAGATGTAGACACATATCTCAGTCATGAGATCACAGAGATATTCAAAGTTTACAAACTTCTATTTTCCATTCAAAGCAGACACCTAAACTACAGCAGCCTACTTTACGTGTACCTTTCCAGACACTCATATGAACTACATAAACACCAATCTATCTGTCATCAAGTATTAAACCTCACTTTTCTCTTGCAGCCGATGTATTCACCGACAGCTCACAAACCTCCACGCAACATACTGCCCCCTTCCGCCCCCCCAGCGGATTGACTCCAGCTCGCCTTGTGGACACAGGACCGTGTCCCACTCAGGGAGAGACATTCTCTTTCCCAGCCTCGACTCTCACCTGCCACGCTTCAGGCGCCATACCTGCATCTAGTAAACAATGGGATTCTATCAATGTGAGTGGTGACTAATTTTATGTGATATTCTCTAAACTTGTGAAAAACTACACTTGTGATTCTACTTACTAACCCCTTTTTAATGTTCCCAGCTTGCGAAGCCATTAAAATTAATTTTTTCGACTAGCCAGGGAATTTTTACCCCCTTTTTTACACCACCATTCACGTAAACAGGTCCCTACACTCCTTAACACATATCACTATCCTTATCACATATTGTCAAAAATAGAAGTGCTCCCGCGTCACTCGTAGGTTGAAGCACGCCCCGCCCCGTAGAGGGACGGGAAGACCCAAATGACACTATGGGATTCATAGTGTGTGACGGCTATTTTAAAAACACACAGTGCCCTCATTCTGCCACCTGCAGAGAGGCCTAATTTTCACATTGTAGTTTTTCACAAGTTTAGAGAATATCACATAAAATTAGTCACCACTCACATTGATAGAATCCCATTGTTTACTAGTTTAGTGCAGGAGGGTGATTCTATCATCTCCTCTACACTTCCCCAATTGATTTTTTGCCATACCTGCATCACCTCTGCTTTCACTCCCGTTTTTTCAGCCTCCAGCCCACCCTGACATAGAGGCTGTTTGCTGTGCCAGTGTTAAAATCTAGATTGCGACGTAAACATTATCGGCGCCATCTTGTCCCCTTTTAGCTCGAATGTGCGCGTAAGTGGCAGCCATGTTTGAACGCCATGGCCTCTTTGCCCACTGCCGATAGCCAGCGTGTCTCTCTCTCTCTCCCCCTCTGACCCCGCCAGCATCCCCCGCGCGCTGACAGCCCACGTTCTCACATGCTTGGGCCATAAACCACCCCTTCAGCGCGGCCCTGCCTCGGAGCCACATCCCGTACCCGACTAACACCTCCCTCCGTCCCTCTAATGATCACGCATCCTTTGATGAACCCCCTTCCTCTGTGCCCGATTGTCCCGCCCGATCCCAGGCCATCACCTAGCCCTGCGGATACAGTTTATTGCCCCTTACAGTAGGAAGCTGTCCCTCTTCAAAGAATCTATGACTGATAAAGGCCCCCACCCCATGAGATCCGATCAGCCGCCCACATTCCGGGAGCCGGCGGGATATCCAGCTGCGCGATAGTCATCACCTACTGAGATCGGGGTGGGGACTTTTACTGTAAAAATGTGTGGGAACAGGTTTGGAGCGGGGATTCCGAGGATGCCTTTCCGTACATCAAAGTATTGACAAGAATGTGTTTTATGTAATAAAGCAATAAACCTGTGTATAAGAGGCCAGGCCTCAAGGATGCGTCTAGAGCACCTCGAGAAGATACCCTGTTGTCTGATTTGACGTGTTCTGCTCCGTCGGAATAAACTCCTGTTTCCTGCCTTCTGTCTCCAGCGCCTGCCTCTTTGTTTGATAATCTCGAATGGTATGAGAGGCGGCGAACGCCGGGCAAATACTGAAGGGTTCTTGGTTGAATTCGGCCCTACCTTTCTACAATTGGCGTCCCAAACGTGGGGCCCATCAGCGACGCGTGGATCCAGTGGGAGAGGTCCCAACGACGGATTGAACGACTGCAACGATCGGGAAATGCACCTGCCCAATAGACCCTCGTCTGGCAGCCGATCATCCGAACTTCACCGGTTCCGAGCAGACCTCTCTCGAGTGATCTGCGGTCCTGACTGGGAACCATCAGGAGTGCCACAGCAATTACGGAGAATAGAGGACGATCAGGCGCTGGAAGCGGAAGACGAGAAGCTGTCCATGCGGTCCGGGTAAGGTCGTGTAAACACGACGAATTGCGAATTGATTGTTTGATTGTTTGAAAATACTAGTATTACTCATTTGATTGTTTCTGAGAGATTCTCTATTTGCAAACAAGCACAGAGTCGCCATACTCTGTTTAGTCTTTGCAGATAGTGAAGGGTAGGTAACGCAGGCCTTTGCCCCCGTTGTAATCCGTCGTGCCTACTTCCCTCTCCATTTGATTGATTGTTATCCAAGCATTTACTGTTTTGGAATTGGTTCTCTTTGGATCATTCTCTATTTACAAATAAGCACAGAGTCGCAATACTCTGTTTAGTCCTTGTGAATAGTGAAGGATAGGTAACGCAGGCTTTTGCCCCCGTTGTAATACGTCGTACCTATTTTTATCCCTCATTTGATTGATTGTTTGTCCGAACATTGACCGTTTGGAATTGGTTCTCTTTGGGTTATTCTCTATTTACAAATAAGCACAGAGTCGCAATACTCTGTTTAGTCCTTGTGAATAGTGAAGGATAGGTAGTGCAGACTTTTTGTCCCCTTTTGTAACCCGTCATGCCTATTTTTGCCCCGTTTGTTGGTAGTTGGTTCAGCCCGGACCGCTTATTAGAGGTGAACCATCCGGCTCCACTGGAGGGCACCCCTAATAAGGATATGTTTACTAAATATGGACTAGTCACCGTGGCTTATAGTAAACTGTTGCATAAATACACGAGAAAGGATCGGGGAAGTCAGTGGCCACTGATAGGATCCTTTGATAACGACAAAATAAACGCGCTGGAAATGGCCCTTTATAACAATAAGACAACACCCACTATGCTCGATAGCTTCGGCATGTGGCGCAAAGAAACAGAACAGCGAAAGAAGAGAAATGAGGTCAGGTTAGAAAAGGAATTACGCAAGGCAGCTCACCTGGCCGCTAACAAATTAAAGGAAGAAATAAAAGAGAGAGAGGAAACCAAGCTAAAATAAGATTCCGAATCATCAGGCCAGTGTCCCGTCAGGACACCCTCTACACTTTACCCCGAGCTACCTTCGAAACAGCGAACGAACGATGATTTACTATTAGGTCCCCCGATCATCAACATGCCCCCTCCATACGCCCCTTCCCAACCCTTAGCGTTGGGAAGGGGCGCATGATTGATTAGCGCAGCACCTGCAACCCCCACCGACAGGCGAGAGTAGTGCCGGAGCCTCGGTCCCCATGGCCTCAGCGCCGACCGAACCCCTCGTACCCAGCGCAGCACGAGCAGCGACTTCAGATGATCCCGAAGCTGGGAGGAAAGACCCTGTGAGATCAAATAGATTAAGTAAGGATGAACGAGCTGGGATCGATAAGATTGTAAAGACACTGGTGGTGCGAAAGGAAAGTGAGGATTATATAACGGATATGTACCATACATATGCCAATAGCCACAGGCGACACTTTGTCGTGCGCCTTTGTTACCATACCCTTAATGCCTATGAAGACCGCTACCAAGGAAAAGGCCCTGAAAACCTAACGACTCTGTATAGAAAAGTTGATGTCGGAGATGGGGACGAGTGTGATGTGACGAACCTCTTCACGCGTATGCTTGAAGTTTTCCGCCACCTCACGGAACAGAAACCAGAGACTAACACCACGACTCCTGCGGTAACTGAGGCCGGAGTAGAAAAAATTGACACGATGATGCCCATAAAGGAGGCCGCTCCCTATTGGGTTCCCCCACGAGGACAGGGAACACACGACGATATTAACCACCAAGATGCGAGAGGGAGGGTAGTTTACAACTGGGTTTACCAACCATGGGATCGGCAAGACATCCTGACTTTCCGAAAGTCCTTGCCTGATCTGCGAAAGAACCCCACAGCCTTCTATACAGAATTAGCCACCGCTCTGGGTTCAACGATTATGACCCTAGCGGATATCGATTTGTTTTTTGGGCTATGTCTGCCAGCTGATGTGTGGAAGCAAATCCGGAAAGTCGACCACCTTGAGCTGTTTGGACATACCTGGATACAACTCGGTAATGTTGACAAACAACGGGAGCCGGGACAGAAACCTTTGAAGGCCATTCTAGACTTACCAGATAAGATTGTGCAGAAATTAAAAACCCTAGTTCCAGAAAGGAAGGTGGACTGGTCGATAGTAACGGCCTGTCGCCAGAAACCCCAGGAAGACGTATCAGAATACTTCTCCCGGTTTGAAACAGTGTTCTCCGATTACAGCGGCCAGGACATGACCACTGCGACCGGACATCACTTGTTTGTCCAGAACTATGTGAAAGGCCTGACGCCAGAAGTCTCGCAGAAACTACAGACTAGCGAGAGTAGTTGGGCGGCCTCCAAGCCCGCAGCTATCCTTCAGATGGCTCAATACTATGAGCGACAAAAGAACGAGAACGATCAAGCGACTGAGAAGAAGAAAAAGGACTTGAAAGAGAGGGTGATGATTGCTCAGTTGCAAGGGGTGACTATAGGAAGGGAACAGTATAGAGGAAACTACCAGTCGAATGCTCCTAGAAATCCACCCCCTGGAGACCGCACACCCGCACCCGGCGCTCCACGAACAGACCTCGATGAGGACCAGTGTGCGTTTTGCAAAAGATTTGGCCACTGGAAGTCTCAATGTCCAGCTCTGCAAGAAGCACTCAGAAATAAAGACACGAGAGACGTAGCGGGCGGGCCGAGAAATAGAGGACAGGGACGAGGGCACACAAGCGACACCAACAATGACAGGCCTGGTAGACCGAACACATTTGACCGTCCCCGACAGAATCAGTGCCAACAGTCTGACTGCGACAATGCCCACGACTTCGCATAGGACTGCACAGGGCAAGGAAGGGATCCAGTCGAGCTCTATGTTGACCAGCAAGGCCCTTATGTCACCGCTAAGGTTCTAGGTACGAAGTCTCTATTTCTGGTAGATACTGGTGCAACACGTAGTGCGTTGTCTAAACGATTGATTCCCAGGGCACCCTTGTCTGGCTCAAATGTGACATCAATAGGTTTTGATGGAACGCACTCCACTAATCCCTTGTCCACACGGATCTCTTTTAACTTGGACAATAACACCACTGACACAACGTTTTTGCTCTCCTCCAACACCCCCGACGCCATTATGGGACTTGACTTATTGAAACATTTTTGAGCTACTATTAGGTGTTCACAAGACGGAGTTCGAGTCATCCTGTACGACAACCCAACACTGCTCAGATCTTGTCGCACACAACGCATGTTTTCTATCACTGACACTGACTTGTCCTTACTCGACACCCTACCTCTGTACCTATGGGCAAAGACTGACTCGGACGTAGGACGCATGATGATAGACCCTGTACACATAACTGTTCGACAGGACGCAGTACTCCCCAAACTCCCACAGTATCGGATATCACCCGAAGGCGAGAAGGCATTGGTAAAAATCATCCAGTCCCTGGTAGATGCTGGAGTGGTAGAAGAAGTAGTTAGCAATGTTTGCAACAGCCCTATCCTACCCATTGTGAAGAAGCAGGGTGAGGGAGATGAAAAAGCGTACCGCTTCATCATCGACCTACGAGAAGTCAACAAAGTGGTTGTACCCCAGTACCCTGTAGTCTCAGACATCACCACCATTCTGACTCTGATTCCTTCCACTGCCACCACCTTCACGGTAATCGACCTCAAGAACGCATTCTTCTCCATCCCCATTCACTCGGACAGCCGCTACCTTTTAGGCTTCACTTTAAAATCCCGCTCATACAGATTTTGCAGAGCACCCCAGGGCTACACTGAAAGTCCAAGCATCTACAGCCAGGCCCTCAAGAGACAGCTGGATGCAGTCCAATTGCCGGATGGAGTGGTGTTGATACAGTACGTCGATGATATCCTTTTGGCGGCCGACACCACTCCACTTGCAGTCACAGCCACCATCCAACTCCTGCACTTCCTCGCGGAAAATGGCCACAAGGTCTCCAAGAAGAAGTTGCAATTCTGCCAACCTCAAGTCACTTACCTAGGCCACCTCTTGTCCAAAGACGGAGAAAGCTCACACCCGATCGAATACAGGCTATTCTAGAGACCCCCATCCCTAAAACCCCGAAGCAAGTACGTTCTTTGGTAGGCCTCACCTCCTTCTGCCGACTATGGTTGCCAAATTTCAGCCTCATTGTGAAACCACTACTTTCCCTACTGGCTAAAGATGTCCCCTTCCCGCTCCCTTGGACCCCTGAATGTCAATGCACCTTCAAGCTACTACGAGACGCCCTTTGTTCAGCGCCCGTCCTAGGAACCCCTGATTATACAAAGCCCTTCTCTCTCTACACTCACGAAAGGGAGGGATGCGCTTTGTCTGTCCTGACTCAGTCCATTGGCCCCAAACAATGACCATGTGCCTATTTCCCTGCCACTCTAGACCCTGTAGCAAGAGCTTTGCCTGCCTGCCTTCGAGCAGTCGCCGCTGCTGCTGTCTCTATCCGCCAAAGTGAGGGAATCGTACTCTCGAATTCCCTCACGGTACTAGTGCCTCATGCTGTTGACACCCTCCTAAACCAGACACAACACCTGACCAGCGCGCGACTGACTGGGTACGAACTGACACTGCTCGCACCTCACATCACGCTGAAACGATGCACCACACTGAACACAGCCACCTTGCTGCCCCTGCCTGAAAACGATCCCGATGTGCCCCCAATACATGACTGTGTGACCCTCACGAACGAACAGACTAGGAGTAGAGTTGACCTCCGAGACACTGCCTTCCCAAACCCTGACGGAGAGCTATGGGTAGACGGCTCTTGCATTAAACTCCCCGACGGCACCACCTCAGCTGCCTATGCAGTTACCACAGCCCGAACTGTAGTTGAAACCGCCCGCATCACGCAACGAGCCGCCCAGGCGGCAGAACTGATTGCCCTCACACGAGCATGTATCCTAGCAAAGGGGACGACAGCAAACATTTACACGGACAGCCAGTATGCCTTCGGGGTGGTTCATCATTTTGGGCTCTTGTGGAAGGAGAGGGGATTTCTGACATCTCATGGCACGCCCATCCTGCACGGAGATCTAGTCTCCACTCTGACTGAAGCGGTTCTCCTCCCCAAACGACTTGCCGTAATCAAATGCAATGCACACAAAAAGGTGACAGACATCATTGGACAGGGAAATGCACTGGCCGACATCACTGCCCGAACCACAGCCGAGAACAGGACGACGACCCGCATGTACGTGACTAGGTCACAAGCAGAAAAATGGACGGACGCTAGGGAAACTATTAAGGACATCCAAATGGCCAGCTCACCACAAGAATTGACTGAATGGGCATGGGTGGGATTAAAGGATGATGAAGGCTGCTGGCGGACAAAAGACACGAACAAATGGTTGCTACCCAACTCGTACCTGATCCCCATACTGACGATGGCCCATTCCCCTGCACACATAGGATCTGCCCCTATGGCCGAACTTGTCTCCCGAGTTTGGCATAACGATAAAATTACAGACTCAGTCAAACGATTAGTCCAGCAATGTCTAGTCTGCCTGCAACACAACCCTGGGAAAGGAACTGTCGTACCCCGGGGAGGGTTTGGGGTCCCCAACCATCCATTTGAAGTCCTACAGATGGACTATATCCAGTTGGAGAGATGTCAAGGACTGAAGTATGTACTTGTTGTTGTGTGCGCTTTTAGCAAGTGGGTGGAAGCCTACCCGACGCGTGACAACACTGCTATCGCCACTGCAAAAGTACTACTGAAAGAGTTCTTCCCTCGCTACGGCCTTTGCCGTATTTTATGGAGTGACAATGGCCCCCATTTTGTAGCCGAGGTTATCCAGCTCATCCTGAAAGGACTGGGGGTACGACAGAAATTCCACGCAGTTTTTCACCCCCAATCTGCTGGACTGGTCGAGCGGCACAATGCCACATTGAAACTAAAACTGGCGAAAATAGTGGCTACCACAGGACTAAAATGGCCAGACGCTCTCCCCCTAGCATTGCTGTCAATGCGTTCCACCCCACCAAACACCACTTGACCCCTTACGAGGTCATTTTCGGCCGGCCCATGAGTATCTGGTCTGCACCCAAACCGACATCTATTCACGACGTCCCGGACGTCCTAATGTCTGACTACCTGTATAACCTAACTAAAACACTGTCTGTTATTCATCATCAGGTGCTGCAGGCCATCCCCGATGCTTCCAGGGGCCCCGGACATACCATCCAGCCTGGAGATTTTGTCCTGATTTGGAACTTCCAGCGGGAGAAGAGTCTGGAACCCCGCTGGACGGGCCCCTGGCAAGTCTTGATCACCACCCGAACAGCTCTTCGAGTGGAGGGGAAGCGAAATTGGCTGCACGCACATCATTGCAAGAAAATCTCTCCGGCCCTGACATCGACCGAAGACGTGAACACCCAGGAAGAGCTCCTGAACAAAGACCGACCATCCCTGAGCTGCTACCCTGAAACAGAGACACTCGAATTGGCGAAATTCCCTGATCCCACTGTACCATCCAGAGAAGGGTATAACCTGCGACGAAAGGAGGGAGCTTCGGTTAAGTAGACCAATGACTAAGTTATCATTCTCAGAGCGGCGGCCTAACACTACAAAGGCTGCCAGGAGAGAAACCAAATGAAGTCTGTGGTTCTGCCCACTACTGAGCACCTTGAAGATGATGGAAGCGCCCGATACGAAGATGATGGAAGCGACCGGACATCCGAAGACCCGCTACAGGAACCCGAAAACTGACAGTTTGCACAGCTCAAAGACTATTGCTCTTCTTATCACTCTTCTCTTTTGCCTCCTCCTCATGACTACCTTCTGGATCGTGGAAGAGAGCGCACCGGCTCATAAGACATTTCTAACGACTGCACAGCCTACCACCATGAAAGAACACTACCTGGTCTCTCTTTCACCTCAAATCCAAGAAAGGCGTAAGGAGTTCTGGAACAACTCCTTCGTACAGTTGCTGCACCAACACAACCTTGCTGCAAATGCCACGAATTGCTGGATCTGTGGGTTGATACCACATGGCACCGGACATTCCATCCCCTTCATCCCTTCACCTTTCTCTGTTCATGGCTCCTGCCTTGCCTGGCTGATCCTCTTGCAAGAGAACTACAGAGACAATGCCACTTCCAGCGAAACTATGTCACACTTTTATCATGGAGTCTGGCTGAACAAAACCGGGAGAGCTGCTGCTCCTTTTTGCCCTCTATCCTCCAATGCCTCTGTTCACATGGACATCCCCGCTAAAGAAATGGTGGAGATGCAAATATTCAACAATCCAGCCAGACCCACCTTCTCCTACCTCCGAAAACAAACAGCTGCCACCCTGACTGTGGCCCTATCTGTCGTCAATGTCTCGGGCCTCGTGTGCATCACAGGCCATGGGACACAAATGGTGGGCCACAGCACTTGCCGCATCACCAGAACTTTGTACTCATCCGACCCACCCTCTTTTGTCACCTCCCCAAACATGTACATCGTCTGTGGTACAAAAGCCTACACCTGGCTCCCAAAGGGCTGGGGAGGTACCTGCTACATAGCCTTCATCCTTCCTCCAACTTATGTGGCTCCGGCAAACCATCACCGACAGAGACGAGCAAAGGACATCGAGCAGGCCGACTCCACTGGAGCACAATTCTTGGATGCAATGAAAGGACTTGTTCCACTTTGGGGTCCGATGGCGAACAGTCGTGCCATTCGACATTTATCCCAGGCAGTCGAGACAACGATTAACATTACAGCTGGTATCCTCACAAACAATACAGCCGAGCTTCAGGCGGTCCGTCTGGTGGCTCTTCAAAACCGCCTTGTTCTAGATGTGATTCTGGCGGACCGTGGAGGAGCATGTCGTATCATCGGGTCCAGCTGTTGTACCTGCATACCAGACAATTCACCCTCCGTTTACAAGGCCATCGAACACCTCCACAGACTTTCCTCCGAAGTTCATCAGGAACAAGAAGGATGGTCGCTCGGGAGTTGGTTCTGGAGTGCTGTAAAGGACTGGGGATGGAGATTGCTCATGATTGCATTGATACCAATCGTCGTAATATGCGGGCTCTGCCTGGGTATTCAATGCTTGCCACCTCTGTGTTCACTATTTGCTAACTGTGTTTGCCCCAAGACTCCGAACTTTGAAGCTGAACGCATGAAAGCTTTGTATGATGTAGAAATCCGTAATATGATGGGGATAGACATAAATTGACAAGCTGGCTAGATATGTTGAAAAGGGAGGACTGTTAAAATCTAGATTGCGACGTAAACATTATCGGCGCCATCTTGTCCCCTTTTAGCTCGAATGTGCACGTAAGTAGCAGCCATTTTTGAACGCCATGGCCTCTTTGCCCACTGTCGATAGCCAGCGCGTCTCTCTCTCTCTCCCCCTCTGACCCCGCCAGCATCCCAAGCGCGCTGACAGCCCACGTTCTCACATGCTTGGGCCATAAACCACCCCTTCAGCGCGGCCCTGCCTCGGAGCCACATCCCGTACCCGACTAACACCTCCCTCCGTCCCTCTAATGATCACGCATCCTTTGATGAACCCCCTTCCTCTGTGCCCGATTGTCCCGCCCGATCCCAGGCCATCACCTAGCCCTGCGGATACAGTTTATTGCCCCTTACAGTAGGAAGCTGTCCCTCTTCAAAGAATCTATGACTGATAAAGGCCCCCACCCCATGAGATCCGATCAGCCGCCCACATTCCGGGAGCCGGCGGGATATCCAGCTGCGCGATAGTCATCACCTACTGAGATCGGGGTGAGGACTTTTACTGTAAAAATGTGTGGGAACGGGTTTGGAGCGGGGATTCCGAGGATGCCTTTCCGTACATCAAAGTATTGACAAGAATGTGTTTTATGTAATAAAGAAATAAACCTGTGTAAAAGAGGCCAGGCCTCAAGGATGCGTCTAGAGCACCTCGAGAAGATACCCTGTTGTCTGATTTGACGTGTTCTGCTCCGTTGGAATAAACTCCTGTTTCCTGCCTTCTGTCTCCAGCGCCTGCCTCTTTGTTTGATAATCTCGAATGGTATGAGAGGCGGCTAACGCCGGGCAAATACTGAAGGGTTCTTGGTCGAATTCGGCCCTACCTTTCTACACCAGCCCTTGACCGCGTCCCCCCTGTGTTCTTTTCCACCAGCCTGATCCGCTTCTACTGCCCTAACCTACGCGACCATTCCTGCCATCCCCTTCCACACCATGACCTTTCTCCATTCCCTCCTTGTACAGCACTACCTAATCAGCAGCCCCGTCCTGAAGATGATCCTGATTCTATAGGATCGAAACGTCGTTGACTCCTCAGCACAACTGACGGCGCCCTATCCCCTTGTGGTTCAATTAAACCGCTCAGTATTTACCCGCGCAATCATTGTAAATCTTGTTGAACCACACAGTCTCTTGTACATATTTTCACAATTTTGTCAGTGGGCTCATTTCGCTGATTTTACTTTGTCACTTATATGTGTCACGAGCACATTTGTGCATCAAGTCCAATTCGGGCTCCCTATGCATTCTATGCCTACAGTGCTGCTACAACTGTACCTTTTTTAATTTTGACCCTAATTATATGATGCCATGTGCACATTTCAAAAACTTGTCGTGAGTCTCCCTTTTTCCTTCCTTATAATGTATTTTACATACTTGTTGAATTGACTTCCCTAATAATACCAGTTGAGATATCATTGCCTCTTTTCGTAGCTCACAAACGTAGGCATAGCCAAATATTAAATCCAACTCTTCTCATGTCACTGTTGTAAGTCTCATACTTTGAAAGTTATTTGAAATATATATGATGTTACAACGCGAACGATTACGATGCATAACTTTACAACATTACTTTTTACAGGACAGCTTCCATTACAATGCATACTATTTCAACATAAGCCATAACAACACAGTGCCCATTGTAATGCCAGCTTCGTTATGGGTGTTTCACCCACAGAGTTATATAGAGTGGGATAAAGTGTAATACATCTGCCAACATATTTTAAAAGTCATTTTTCTGTACTACTTTATTTACAGACTTAGGAAGCGCACATATTAGTATGCATAACCTATTTCAATCTTCATTTCAGTACAATAAAACAGACTACAATACACATTCCTACATTTGGTAACATATTTCAAAAATTGCTTTTCTCGAATGCTTTGCACAGAGAGTTATATAGAGTGGGATACAGTTTAATTCATCTGCCAACATTTTTTTAAACACCAGTTTTCTCTACTACTTTAATTACAGACTCAGGAAGCACTCATATTAGTATGTACAACCAATTTCAATCTTCATTTCAGTACAATAAAACAGACTAAATACATGTTCCTACATTTGGTAACATATTTCAAACATCACATTCTCTAATGCTTTGCAAGCTTTACAAATAATGCATTACAAACACTGAAGCACTCCTACACAATACATAACACACGTTAAACATTTGTAACTCACCTCTAAAATACTATTGTAGAATATGAAAATATCAGAATCTCTTAAGATTTTCTTTCCCACACAATAAATGTGATGCACCACTCTCAACAAGCAAAAACCAGTAATGGCAAACTTTCCCTTCCCTTATGTACACAAATGAATGTAAGTAACAAATCAAAATGTTCCCTTCAGTTTTTCAAATTCTAAAACCCATTTCTATTGGATAGACATATTATTACACTCTGCTAAAAGTGCGCAATCTGGTTCTGTAATTTATTGGAGTCGCAACTCCACCACAGTGCCGCAGTGTAGCGCCGTAATGGAGTCACAAACCCTTATGGGATTTCAAGAACCTATTTGCAATAATACTCGTATTATTTATTAAGAACACACCACTATTAAACATAGTGCTGATTTGGGAAAACTTACTTTAGTGGCATATCACATATATATTGTTTACGATTTCATATTTCAAAACCACAGTTAACTTTGAACCCTTCCCCCATTCTGCTTAATCCTAGTTTCCATTGTAACAGTTTCTTCAACATTCAACTATACCAACAGGTCACAAGTTCACCATCTGTTCAAATGCAGCTTACAAATTCAAATAGAAGGTGTGTTTGACTTTTGACAAATATTAGCTTATCCGGTCTACTGTACTGTTTGAACCTTTTTCTATAACCAATCAGAATAGATGCTTGCTCAGCAAAGTATCATGCATCCTATGTTTGAGTACACAATGGTTATGACCAACCATTCAGTTATCTGCTTTTTCTAAAACAGCATCTTATCCACCATTTTAGATACCTCTCATTCTAATAACTAACTTACTCAGCTACAGATGTCATTTGATTCCTTCCACACATCCCTTCAAAATGCTTACAGAATGGATTGTAGGGCACAGCTATGTTTTCTGGGGCAAAAGGTATGCTAAACTCATAGGTATTGACAAAGACCTAGGTTTGCAAAATGTGGATATTAAATTGTTTGCACAGAGAGGATTACTGTGGCACCAGTTGATGCATCTCCAAAGCCCTGACCTCATGATTGTGCACTGTGGTGCAATGAACTAGGCACATTGACTGGGGTAGGGCTGGACATTCTAATGAAGGATACCTTTGCACAACTGATGTTGCTTTTCCCTCACATTGTCTTTGTATACTCAAATATATTCCAAAGACAGAAAGGAAGTGGTCAAATCAATTCTGTCTGCAGATTGACAAAGCTAGGAAGCATGTTAATTTAGGTTTTTCTGCTTATCACAGAGACCATATCTATAACGAAAATCTGTGTTTTGACATGCATGACATCTATTGAAGTGATGGAGTTCACTTCACAGAAGAAGGGAACAGAGTGTTTCTTAACAACCTTTAACTGTTCATGCTGACTTACATGTAGCGGTAACAAAGTCACAATGAACACAGCGCTCTTGTTAGAGCCAACCTATAAACTAACAGTGAAAGTTATATATTTTTTACCATTTATTCTCTTTATAAATATTGTCTGGATTCACAAACCCGTTGCAAATTCACAAAACAAAAGCACAAATTTAGTGTACCACAACACATTTAATTTTTCAACTTTAACTTTCAATTTTTATTTTTTATATATTTCTAACTCTGTCAATTTTAATATGATTATGCAGGTTAATCTCACTACCTCTATAAGGAAAGTTCGCAACTGTAACACCACCTCTGTATTAAATTATTTCCATGCACAGATGTTTTCTAACTCTGTCGATTATACAGTTCAATCTCACTAATGCTATAACAATGTTCCCAACTGTAAGGCTACTTCTGAATTTAATTATTTAAATCCATGGATCCGGAATATACCGCAGCGTTACACTGGAGGGCCAAGCTTTGTGCTGCGATATGGGTGTGACTATAATAATAATACATTCATTTATTGAGCATGAACAACTACCTCCAAAGAGTTCTCTAGACGCTAGAGCAACAGGTGAAACACGGAAGAGAGCAGCGAACAAGTCACATAGGATTAAGCTAGGTTAAAAAGCTATGTTTTAACTGCCTTTCTAAATTGTGTTTCAGAGGAAATCTGCCGCAAGGAATTAGGGAGGTAGTTCGATATTGTGGAAGCTCCAAACATAAAAGATCTACTACTCAGCTGGGTTTTCTTCACTCTTGGAATGCAAAATCATTTCTGGGAATGGGATCTCAAAGCACGCGTCTGCATGTAGACACCTAGCCTCTGCTTCATACAGCTAGGGCATTATCCATGAAATGCTCTAAAAGCTAGAGTTAAGGACTTAAATGTAATTCTCTTGGCTACTGGAAGCCAATGTAGTTCTCTAATATGAAGAGAAATGTGTTGCCAAAAAGGAACACGTTTGATCAATCTTGCAGCCGCATTTTGGACCATTTGAATTTTTCTAACAAGGTAAGCCAGTTAGCCTATATAGAGGCCGTTGGCATAGTCCAGGCGGGCAGTTACTGTGGCATGGACTATGATCCGGCAACAGCTCTCAGGCAGCAGGCGTATACATTTTTGCAGGCTTCTCAGGCTGCTGAAGCAGGCGGCTGTTACCTGCTGAATTTGGGCAGAGAAGGATAAATCAGCCTGCCATTTTACTCCCAGATGTTTGGCGTAGCCAGCTGGCACGGGTGGAGAGCTCATTTTCGCTGGGCACCAAAGGTCTGCGGTCGGGGGCTGGGTTTTGCCAAAGAACACTACTTCAGTTTTTTCGGCATTCAATTTAAGTTTATTAGAGACTATGACGAAATCAGGGGATTGAGGAAGGCGTATAACGCTGCGAGGAGGAATAGGAAGAAGGAAATTAAGGAGCAGGCATGGCAGCGTCTTTATGAGACTTCCCTTTTGAGGGACTGCTCACATTTCTGGCAGGCAGCGAAGGCGCCATTCTTCGCAAGTAGGGAATCCCCTAGAATGGAGATTGCTATTAGCGAGAATACTTGGGTTGAATTCTTTTCTAAAGTCTACGGGGAAGAAGATAATGATATAGTTACCCTGGTAGATCAGTCAACTCAAGTGCTAAACGCCTGCTGTGCGGAAGGATTCATAAAAACTTGGTCGGAATCCGTCATCATACTGATTTTCAAGAAGGGGGATAGGGAAAACCCCGCTTGCTACTGACTGATATCCCTCCTGGATTCACTAATGAAAGTCCCGGGTAGAGTGATCCTTAATAGATTGCAACAATGGGCGGAGGATAATAGTATCCTTAGCCCTGTTCAATATGGATTCAGGGAAGGTAGGGGTACAGTGGAACAACTTTTAAATTTTATTTTAATCCAAGGGAAATATATTCATGCTAAAGAGAGGAAATTCTTTGTAGTTTTTGTGGATCTAACTGCGGCCTTTGGATTCTTATTAGCTGTTCCTCAGAGTACCTCGGTCTTTAATTGTCACAATGAACTAGGGATTTCATACATTGCCGATCTGATTAGAATGCAGCCTATGCTACTTTGGCACAGAGTCTGGACATCGCCACATTTAGCATTGAACCGGGAGATTTTATTGGATTGCTTGGGTCTAGAAAAGGCAGGAAAAATCCCATGGTTAAGCTATATAAAAAAACTTTCTAAAGATCTAGGGAGAACAGATTTTTATACTGACCCTAGTAGCATGATCACTATGTCTAGAAAAGAGCTAAAGAGATTCTTCTTAAGTCATTTGGAGTCCTTACGAATTGGGCTTGAAATCAATAAGAGCACTGTCTTGCGACATCAAACGACCCTGATCTGTGACACTATTCAACCATATTTGGTAGTGTGTCCTGGTGGCTATGACAGATACGTACTGACTAGGTTCAGGCTCGATAATTTTCATCGCCTGGTATCCTTCCCTAGCACCAATGACCTAGAAAGCTTGGCCTATGTCCATGTGACAACCTCTCCTTACAGACCACAATGCACGTGACTCTCTTTTGCAAATTCTATATGAATGAGCATGCCAAATGGATTTTGCCTTTTTTTTAAAAAGGAGCATTGAGGCAATGTCGTCCAGCCTTTTTATTATTACAGTTATAGGAAAACGTTCATGTAATCGCACTTATGGATGGGTTCCTGAAAGGTGCAATTAGAAAAAGGAAAAATCTAACATTTTAAAAGAAATAATTTTTTTAATAATTTTTTACTAAATATATGCACTCTGAGGACAGTTGATGGATGTATTTTTATCTTGTAAATGAAATGTAATGTATGATTGTACGATATGTGGGGCTTTTTTCTGTTTTTCATGATATTTAAAAATCGAATAAAGCATTTTCAGATTCAAGTTTATTGTTGTTCCTCCGGCATGCAATATCTTTTAAGCAACCTTTAAAGCATTTAAAAGAGTCTTCGGACTTATCCTTAAAAGCGAAAACCAGCTGGGTGTCGTTGGCGTAGGAAATCGCTTTCACGCCCCAGTTGGCTATCAAAGTAAATAGGGGAGTCATATGTATGTTGAACAGCAGTGGGCTTAGGACGACCCCTGTGGCACCCTGCACCGTAAATGGCTGCGGATGGACTGATACAGTCGTAGGCCACCCTTTGAGTGCGCAAGTGGAGAAAAGGCTTCAGCCTGGCCAGGTCCATGCCATTAACCCTGCTGTCCAGGAGACGTTGAGTCAATATAGAATGGGCAATGTTATCAAATGCAGCTGAGAGATCTAGGAGCACCAGCATAGCTGATGCTCCTGAATCTAATGCCAACCTAATTGGGTCTGCTACCTCTAATAATGCTGTCTTTGTGCTGAACCCAGTTTGGAAGCCAGATTGGGTGTCTTGCAGGATATTGTGTTGCTCAATGAAGTTGGTCAATTGCTGCTGCACTACCTTTTCCAGCATTTTTTGCTGCAGCTTGCAGCAGAGATATAGGTCTGTAATTGTTCAATTCCCCTGAGTCCACATTGGGTTTCTTTTTGGTTTAAGATGTCTTTTATTGATTGTATCCACGGAAGAACAAATGAGCCAGTGTGCTCCACAATCATCGGGTAACAACCGGCATGGTACTATCGTGCAATTGGCAAAAGGAACACTAAACTTGAATACAAAACCCCCCTTCCCTTCCCCCTCTCCTCCTCCTCAATGAAAAAGGCTAACTTGCGAATTAGGGATAGTGCATCCCAATAGGTAGGCCCCCAGAACAGCTAAGTATCAAGTGTGTCAGGAGTGGGCGCCAGTGGCGGGTCTGTCAAACGTAATAGTCTAAGGTATTTGGGACATGTGAGTTCTGTAAATTCAGATGTCAAAAGTGCTCCAAGAGGGGCCCAGAGTTTGTGGAAGGAGGCCTCGGGGTTGGTCAGGGAAAGAGAGATCTTTTCCATCCCCAGAATGGACCACAATTTGTGCAACCAGCTGAGTCGAGTGGGAAGCATTGTGAAGTCCCAGTGTGTTAGGACGTTCTGTACTGCTGCTCCCAAAGGGCCATCTGTTTGTCTCTCCAAGAGTGAAGCGGGAAGGTGATGGCGTTGGGGAAGCCAAAGAGGATATAGGCTGGGAATCTTGGGATCTGTGTATCGAAGTGGGAGTTAATCTCGTCTAGTATTTGTGACCAATACGTCCCCAGGGAAGGGCAATCCCAGAGCACGTGAGTAAGAGTACCTGGCGCGCTGCAGCTTCTCCAGCACAACGGTCTACGTGAGGGATTGCTCCTAAGTAGCCGTACAGGCATCAAATACCAGTAAGTGGCCAATTTGGTGGTCGTTTCAATGGACGCCACATTGCGAGCCGTAAGACAGTCCCGACGTTAGATGTCCTTCCATTCCTTCGATGAGAGTTCCCTTCCCAGTTCACCCTCCCACCGCAATTGCCCCGAGGTTTTCACAGTGTCAGTGGGGCCCTCATGAATTTGTACTGGTCTGATGTCAGGGGTGCATTGCTGTGCCTCGAGAATAACCACCTCTCAAACGATGTAAGTAACTGCTACGCACCCTCCCGCACCCCCTCCTGCAACACCCAATGTCTAATCTGGAGATAATTATATTGTTCCGTTTCGGGAAGCCCAAGATCAGTGCGGAACTCCTCAAATGGGCAGAAGCCAGAAAGATCAAAGAAATGCCTGATGGAGCGAGTAGCGTCTGTCGTCCAATGATGAAATTCTCCATAGTCAAGACCATGTGTAAAGTCCGGGTTCTTCACAATGGGCGTGATGGGGGACGGGAATGTTGTAAGGCCTCTAGCGGTCTCAGTCATGTGCCAAGCTACCATATTGGGCCGAGTCACCTCTGATAAATATAAACTGCAATGTTGACTCTGACGGGAAAGAAAGGGGACCCCCCCAAAGAGTGTGAGCGACAAGTGCTCTGTCCAGAAATAACCAATATTTCTCGGACTCAGGTCGAGACCACTTCACCAATGCCCGTAGCTGAGCCGCCCGCAAGTACGCCCAAAAGTCTGGGATCTCTAGACCTCCCTCCAGTGGGTCTCTGTAGGTGAGATTGCGGCGCATCCGAGCTCTTTGGTCCCGCCAAATATATCGCTCTATGTTCCTCTGCAGGGTTCGGTGGGGAGCATCAACGGGAGAGTGTGAAAGATATAAAGAATTTGAGGCAACAACACCATTTTCACTGCCGCTTTGGGCCCTAGCCATGAGAGGGAATGATGCTTACATTTACGGAGTGAGGCTCGCTCTAGTGAGTAGTTCATTTGTCCGGTGAGAGAAACAGTGGGGGCCACCCGGAGGCCCAGATATGTGATGGCGTACTGAACCCATTGAATCTGAAAGTGCCGCTGAAGGAGTTCCAGCGTCCCAGGCTCTAGGGACAAGCTAAGAGCTTGCGACTTATGCACATTTATCTGAAAGCCCGATGCCAGGGCTAATTGAGCTAATTCGTCCAGGAAGGCCGGCAGGGATTCTTGAGGGTCCTCCAGGGTCGCCACCACGTCGTCGGCGTAAAGACAAAGTTTGTGTTCGGACCCTCCGAAAAACACCCCTTGTATCGATGGGTCATCCCGAATATGTTGGGCTAGGGGCTCCATATATAGGGCAAAAAGCAGCAGCGACAGCAGACAACCCTGCCTAGTCCCTCTACGTTTTGGAAAGGCCGCTGACGCGACCCCATTCACCCACACTGTAGCTTTAGGATTCGCATAGCACTGAAAGATCCAGGCTATGAAACGATCAGGTATGCCAAAGTGAGTCAAGGTTGCTCGGAGATACGGCCAATGGACCCTGTCGAACGCCTTCTCGGCATCGACCGAAAGGATCATGCGTTCGGCCGGGAAGCGCTCATACCTATCCATCAGATGGAGAAGTCGTTTAGTATTATCTGAGCACTGTCATCCAGGGACAAAGCGTGATTGATCCGGATCTATCAAGCCGGTGAGATATTTGGAAAGCCGCGTTGCCAAGATGCAGGTAATTATCTTTAAATCCACGTTAAGAAGTGATATTGGACGGTACGAGCCACAGAAACGGTGATCCTTCCCAGGCTTTGGTATTATAGTTAATAAGGCCTCTAACATAGAGGAAGGGAAGGGAGAAGATCCTGTTGATCCGACAGAATTAAAAACGCGTGTAAGAATAGGGGCCAGCTTTCCACAAAATTTCTTATAAAAACCCGAAGAGAACCCATCGGGCCCGGAGATTTGTTATGCTTAAGATGTGCACCCGAAGAGATAACCTCCTCCACTCGGATGGGGGCTCCCAGTTCCGCTGCGAGAGACGGTAGTAGTTTGGAAGTGGCTGCTCTCTGTGGGTACCGAGTCAGTTCAGTGTGAGGCAATACCTGAGCCGAGTATAATGATTCATAAAATTGCCTAAAAGGTTCGACAATCGTCATGTCTTTGTAACTTTCCCGCCCACCCAGAGTCCTGTATCAATGTCACCTTTTGCGCTTGTCGTTGGGCACGGAGGGAGTTTGCGAGGAGGCGCCCGCATCGATCGCTCCCTACATAGAAGGCATGCTTAAGACTTAAAGCTGCATACTCCGCCCGATCAATATCTAACCCAGCGAGTTGTGCTCGAGCTGTCTTCAACTGTCTCCAGACCCTCTGCGCTCCTGTTCACTGGTGAAGGGTTGTCATAGAAATGTTTGGCATGTCATTTCAAGCTAGGTAGTCAGCTATGTTTCCCTCGACCTGTCGCACAACCAAAGGACGCTGGAGCATGGTCACCCGTAGACGGCAAAAGCGCCGAGTAACACGCCTTGGGGGACACGTCAGAGAGAGTCGCAACGCAGAGTGGTCGGGCAATGGGCAGGGGATAATATCAACTACACTGGCGCGCTGTGTTAGCAGGTCAGAAGTAAAGATGTAATCAATTCGATTGTAAGTTTTATGAGGATGTGAGTAAAACGTCTATGTCGACAGATGTCAGTGAGCCCCGCATCGGTCAAGAAGCGCTTCCAAGCATTGGACAAAGTTCCCGTCTAACCCCATCGTTGCCCTGATCTGTCCATGTCCCCATCTAAGACCATGTTAAAGTCCCCTCTAAACAAGTGTGTCCGATCTGGCAAATCCCTTAATGTCGTGAATGACCGTCTTAATGAAACCCTCATGGCCACTATTGGGAACGTAAACTGAGGCCAGTACAAATGTGTGTGTGTGTCTAAAATAAAGGTGTAGGCCAGAAACCTCCCATTAATTTCAGCCTGTTTGCTACCCACACGTCCAGGGAAGCGGGAGGATACCAAGAGGGCAACCCCTGATGTCTTAGAAGTGGCAGATGAGAACAGTTGAATCGGAAATGCCCTCGATCGAAGGCGATGGGTATCGGCCATGAGGAGGTGTGTCTCTTGAATTAAACAAATATGGGCGTCTGATCGCTTTAAGTAAGACAGCAGTGCTCTTCGTTTGGTGGAGTTGGTAAGGCCTTTCACATTTAAAGACACAATGTGGATATCAGTGACCGTGCAGATGGGAATCTAAATTTGCAGCAGCTAACAGCACTCGTCTGAAGAGCCTAGGGCGAGCAAAGGGGCCTAGAAGGTGAGCTTGCCCTAACATCGGAGAAGGAGGAGATAACCCCATAAGAAAAGGAAACACCGTGAAAGAAATACCCCAAACTAACAAAACAAGAATAACTGTCATGAGTAGAGAGCACAAATATCCCAGGCGAATCGCCTGTGGTGAGACATGGGATGGATAGCAGGAGTCCCCACCGCCCCCCAACACGGACCTGGCCCAGTCAGCTGGAGTGGTCACACAGGAAAGCTGGAAGAGAGAAGCAAAGATGGATGACATTCAAAAAAGAAAGTGCCCATGTTAGTCAGCAGGGTTGAGGGTGGAGTCATCTGATAAGGATCGGAGAACTGCTGAGCATTCCTTGGCCATAGCTTCTGTGTCCAGGTGAGAGACTGGCAGTGAGCCCCCCACTCCTTGCCATCGGCCGCCGTCTTCTCGTCGAGCGGGGCTGGCGTGCTTCTCAAGATTGTCGTGGTCTGGCCCCGGGATGCGCAAGAGAGAGGACGCTTCTTCCACAGAGCAGACTTGGCGAATTTTACCTATCCATTTGAAAATGAGCCTGAATGGGTGCCCCCAGGAGTATGCAACATCCTTGGAGCGCAGGAATCTGGTGATTGGTCAGAAATTGCACAGTTTCTGTAGAGAGGAGGCAGCTAAGTCTTGGAAGAGGAGAGGTTTGCATGAGCAGAATTCGATAGGATGCATAGACCGTGCCTCACGCAGAATGCGCTCCTTAAGTTTGAAATCATGAACACATGTCAGAATGTCAGGCGCTGGAGCCGTCGCCAATCTCCTGAGGCCCACTCAGTGTGTGCGATCCAGCCAGGTCTCCTGGTCAGGGGGACCTCCTAAAACGTGGCGGAACAGGTCTACAACAAAGACCTCTATATCCGGAGCCTCCAATCCCTGTGTAACTGCTCGTATCCGGATGTTGTTTCGACAAGAGCGGTTCTCCAGGTCCTCTGTGTGGTATTGAAGATCTAAATGTTGTTCACGTAGACGGAGCACCTCCTGTTGAAGCTGAGACACCTCTTAGTCCCTGACCGCCGTCTGGTTCTCAAAGTCATCTACACATCCTCCCACAGAGTCAATATTTTTGCGCATCTCTCGGATTTCAGCCGTAAGATCCTTTTTCATAGCATGAAACTACTGGTCAGGTCCGCAAAGAGCGATTCCAGGACACTGCTTGTGACAGGTCAATCGGCCTCCGCCAGATCCTGCGGGTCCGCGGCCCCACCCACCAGTGAAATAGTGTCTGTTCCCCCAGGGCCGGATTTAAGAAATAAGTCTTTGATGGACCTGCCTTTTCGGCCTCTGGAGGTCGCCATGTAGAAAGGCCGCGTACCCAACTGGAAATAAGGGAGCGCTAGCAGCGCCAACACACAGCACCCAGCACTCCCTGATGGTGTTCCTAATCCAAGGCTCGACCCTTCGCTTTAGCTGCTGGCCTCTGACAGCACAGGAAAAGCTCTCACAATAGTGGCTTCTCACATAGTAACCAGGGGCGACACGATCACTCAGCTGGAGTTAATGTCTGTAGTCAGTCGCCAAGATCTCTGAAATCGGACCTGGGCTCTCGTGAAGGATTCTAAGCTTCCAGCTTCACCCTATCTGCTCCTCAGCCTCAATGTCCAGTAGAGCAGAAGGGGGCTCGCAGGGTGAGTCCAACTACCCCAGCCGCAATGTTGCTGGCCGTTGGTAACAGCTACGTGGTTGGAAGGTAGGCAGGCCCTCAGTGGAAAGCGAGGAATACTGTGCAGATGTCCCCGACCAGGTGTATCTAGAGTTTTGGCGCTGCCAGGCCCCGCTCACCTCCACGAGGTCACTCAAGGCCCGCCCTCGCTACCCCCAGCGGCCGTAGGCCAGTCAAGTCTAGCGGGCCCTGCAATGAGGTCGCCTGTGTCTCGCCGCTGTCCCGAAGGATGTAGGCTGGTCCCAACCACCCTCGCTGTGGAACACTAGTTGCTGGTAGGAGCTGAAGTGACACACACACAGTGGGGCAGAGAAGCCCTCCAGAAGACGCCGTGCAGAGCCAATCGCCGCCAGGCCCCGCTCACCTCTCAAGACTGCTCCAGGCCTGCTCCCAACTGCTGGAGGCCCAACAAGCACCGCTATCAGTGCGCCCGAGTCCCAGCGCACCCCCAAAGCAGCCGCGATCCTCACCGCGGGGGTGCAAGCCTCAACACCCACAGCCAAGAAGGAGGCACGACAGTAATAGCGAGGTCCGCTCGGCATCCTGGCTCCCCGCAAGCAGTCGCACACTCCAATCAATCACCGCCGCGGCACCTCATAAGCAGGCCCATGCCGCCATCTTGATGCTGTCAGAAGCGGGTGCTATGCAGCTCGAGGGTTTCTAAGGGCCCGGTCGCTGGACAGCGTCGGCTCCGCACCTACCGCCGGGACTCGCCAAGGTGACTGGGGTCCACAGCGGCAACCTCTGCTCCTGCTCGTCACGACGGCTGCCGCCGTCAGGCCTTCTCCAGGCGCACTCTGCCCGCGGGTCCTCAGGCGTAGGTGGGCACAGCCATCTTGATGCTGCCAATAGAGGGTGCTATGCAGCTCGAGGGTTTCTAAGGGTCCGGTCGCTGGACAGCGCCGGCTCCGCACCTACCGCCGGGACTCGCCAAGGTGACTGGGGTCCACAGCGGCAACCTCTGCTCCTGCTCGTCCCGACGGCCACCGCCATCAGGCCTTCTCCAGGCGCACTCAGCCCGCGGGTCCTCAGGCGTAGGTGGGCACAGCCATCTTGATGCTGCCACTAGAGGGTGCTGGGCGGCTCGTTGATGCACTAAAAGTTCAGCTGCGGTACAGCTGCGGTACAGATTCGGCACCGCGACCGCCGCCGGGACCCACCAATGCAGTTGGGACCCCCAGCGGTAGCCTACGCTCCCGCCCTTTGCAACGGCCGCCGCGGTCAAATGCTCCTCAGGCGCACTCAACGCGATCTCCGCCGGGGTCGGGAGCCCGAAACCAGCCCCCGCTTTCCGCCCGGTATCTCGGAGGTGCAGGCAAGGATCACGGACAGCACCCAAGTCGAAATCTGCCGGTAGGGACGCGCTAGACAAAGCTATGCAGCTAAGGCTCCAACTGTGGGCAGGAGCGGCAAGCAGATATGTCCTACTCGTCCGCCATCTTGAACACGCCCCATTGGGTTTCTTTTTGAGGGAAAGTAGAGTGGCATGCTTCCATAAATCAGGGAAGATGCCAGAGGAAAAGGGGGTGTTCCATATTTTGGACAGCACATCGCTAGTGAAAGGTGCCAATTCTTTCCACAGTTTAGGAGGGCACGGGTCTTCCGGCGAGCCTGACTTGCAACCCTGGATCACAGCCAGTGCTTCTTTCTGAGAGATAGGAGTGAATTCAGAGAGGAGAGACATGGGTGCTGTTCTAGCTACCACGTCCAATTTAATCGTATCAGTTATAGTAGAAAAGGAATTGTAGACCTTGCTGATTTTATCATCGAGAAAACCCAACATTATCTCACAGAGTGCCAGGGAGGGCTGAAGATCGGTTACCAGCTCAAGGGGTTTAAGGAAGGGCTTGACTACCTTGAAAATTGCCTTGTCCGTTGTATTGGAGTTATCAATACACTTGGCAATATGATCTCTCCTTTCCTCCTTCATGAGTTTGTGCATTTCCTTCAAGGATTTCTTATAAGTCATTTTAGCCAAAGCATCATAATCAACCCTCCACTGTCGTTCCAACTTGCACTTGCTCTTCATTGCCCTAAGCGACTCGGAGAACCATGGAGCTGAAGGCGATTTCCTCATGGATTTAGTAACTCTGTCTGGCGCTGTAGATTCTACTGCGGTGGTGATCCAGTTATGTAGGGCCAGAGTACCTGCATTAGGGTCTAGAAATAAAGGCGGGTGGCTGGCTAGCAGAACTGGGCCTAAGCAATCATCTGTCAACCTCTTCCAGTTTCTCTTTAGAAAGTATCTAGCGCTCTCAGACAGATTGGGTTTTGCCAAGCTAAAAGAGAAAGGAAAAAGCAAATGGTCCGACCAGACCACCTGATTTGGCACTTACGTTTTCATGGACGAGATATTAGAAAATATCAGGTCAAGGGTGTGCCCTGAATTTGTGGGTGGGGAACTTTACAAGTTTGGGCAGGGTAGCACCTTCCAGCAAGGAGACCATCTGCATTGCCTGAACACAAGTGGGATCATTTACATGTCAATTAAAATCCCCTAATGCAGTAAAATGAGAGAATAAGAGAGATTTCTGTGGGATATAGTTGCAAAGATCCAGGTGTATGTTGGGTAAGCAGTCTGGATGCCTATATGAAGGCAGACCCGAGAAAGAGGTTGTAGGACCAGTTTTGATGCAAAAATGTAGGCCCTCAACCATACCCATATTGAGTAGTGCTGAGGAAGCTATATCCCAAGCGCCCTTGAAGATGATCGCTACCCCACCTCCTCTTTTCTTTCCCTCCCTATTGGTGCAGCATAACCCAGAAGGCATAGCTAATGCCACTCCTGCAAGGGTATCATCCTTCAGCCATGTTTCCATTAAAAACATGACCCCATCATCATTTCCTGCTAGTAACATCCACAGATCCTCTACGTGCTTTGACCTACAGTTTAAAGGCAAGCTGTAATCTGTTCAATAGACTCACTCCACTCCCTTTTAACATCCCTTGTGCCTGGAGCTCCTAGTGCCCAGTTACAATCAGCACACAAGCTGAAAGGTATATCTGTCGACAGGTCACAACCGTGGGGCTTGGGGCAGGGAGTAACATTAAGGGGCAAGAGATCTGATCTAGACCAATGCATTACCTTATTATTCTACAGAAAGGCAGCGTGGCTGGCTCTGGCACGGTCTGGCTGCGGACGGGCACAAATGGTCTTGCCTTTGGCTCGGCGGCGGCACGCCCTTTGCACGACCGGGCACCTATGCTGTATATGCAATGCCCCCGTTAGCGGAAGTGAAGGGAAAGAGGGCAGAGCCACGTCCCTCCACTCAAGCAGCACAAGCTGAGGTGAAACGGGGACCCACGTGGGGGGAAAGTGCAAAAGCACAAGTAAGTTTAAAAGAAGAATGCTCTTCACGTTTTAAAAACAATCTGCCTTCACGTTTTTAAAAACAAAGTGTAAAACAGACAATATTAGCAGTTAATAACACATATAAGTAATTTAAAATGACAGGCCGAGAAATAGTGGTGACCTTGCCGTGCGGCATGCTATCCCCGATCGCTGAGTGGCAGGGCACCCAAGCTGTTTATGTAATGCCCCCAGTAGCGGAAGTGAAGGGAAAGAGGGCGGAGCCAAGTTCCTCCACTCAAGCAGCACAAGCTCCTACCATGAGAGAAAAAAAATTCTTTAATGCCCCTACTTCCCTAAGCTAATCTCAACACCAGGGACCCCATCCCCCGGGGACCTGCACTTTTCTTTCTTTATTATTTATTTTTTCTATAGAAGGGGGGCCAGTTTTGGGGCCATGGACCCCATCCCCCGGGGCCTGCCCTGTAATATTTTCAGCAATATTTTAGGAGGAGAGCCGTGTGGCCCCCCTACTGTGGCTAGTTATGGCCCCTGGGGACTAGTCCTTATCCTTTTTTAAAATGGGTAAGGGGCCTGAAAGGCCCCCTGTCCGGGCTGATATTGCCCCAGGGACTCCATTCCCAGGGGCATGACCACATCATTGGGGACTGCAGGGGGAGCCTTAAGAGCCCTTGAAGTCCCTGCTGGCTCCCCGCCTTATGCGGGAGCGGCATTGCTTTAGGGCAGAGGGAGCTCCAAACATGCAGCTCCCTCTGCCCAAAAGCAATTCTCCTTCACTTCATGGAAGCAAGAGTATTTTCCATGCTCTCGCCTTCCATGAAGTGAAGCAGAGTTTTCTAAGGCTTGAGGGGAGCAGTTATCCTGCCTTGCCTTAGCAAACGTCAATGTCCCGAGGATGGGCACCCCGAGACATTGCTGGACCCAGCCATGAGGGTGGTGGTCCCCAGGGCCATGGAGGGCTCCTGGAGGGGGGCCAAATGGCCCCCTCCCATCTAGCCTATGGAGTGAGCAGTGGTGGCCAACTGTTCTGGGTGAGGTCCCTACGCCAAAGACTTTGGTCAAAAATCTTGGGGTGTGTATGGACTCATCCCTAAGCTTTTGGGACCACACCAGGAAAGTCGCCGGCACCTGTTTCGGCCTCTTGCGGGGTCTTAAGCCCCTTTTGATATTTTTTGACCCCACTACACCTCAGCTGGTTGAACAGGCGACCATTCTTTCACGCCTTGATTACGCCAGCTCTCTTTTGCTTGGGGCAAATAAGGCTGAAATATGTTGGTTGCAACGTGTCCAAAATGCTGCTGCCAGAGCCCTGGTAGGTCTTCCGCGGTTTTGTCCTGCTGCTGACACCATCCGGACGTTGCATTGGCTTCCCATGGAGAAACGGATTCAATTCAAGGCATTGTGCCTATCTTTTAAGATTGTGAAACTTGCTAATCCCAGCTTGCTGAGTAATTTGCTTACTCTATGTTCCCTTTCACAGGCTGCGCTCGGCGGGGCAGCAGTTGGCTGTTGTCCTGTGGGTTAAGCGCAGCCGTGCGGGAGGCCGATACTTCCGCTATCTGGCAGCTAGGCTATGGAATTCTTCGCCAGAACAAATCCGCAGCATAGACTGTTTACTCGCCTTTAGGAAAGCTGTTAAAACCTTCCTGTTTCCCTCAACTTAATTTATTTGCATTCTGGCAGCTACCATGGTTTCAGGTTACTGTGCGTGTTACACCTCGTAGCTGGAAGCGTCAGGACGCCCCTTCACTGGGGCAGCTGAGCGATATATAAGCTACATTAACATTAACATTAACATTTTCCATAGCCCCGGGGAGGTGGTGATCTCCCTGGGTTTTGGGAGGCATTGTGGCCCCCGCATTACATTAAATTATCCCGATGGAGGTGGTGCACACTGGGGCGGCAGGAGGTCGAGGCCCCCTGCATTTTAATGGAATATCCCCGGGCATGTGAAAGCCCCTGGGGCTGCGATGTTGCACACGGTCCCCACATTATTAAGTCAATTGCCCCCTTGACCTGGCCCATCCGGAGCCTAAAGGAAACGAAGCGTGGTCAAACTTGCTTCGCCATTTAAGAAAACATTGGCAGGATTTGCGGACTCAACGTGACTCCCAATAAAATGTTTTTTTTTATCCTTTTTTGGCCCTGGGGCTCCCTTTGTAGCCCCCTGAGTAAGCCTAAGGGATCGAGGTGTTCTACCCTGCCCCTTTTTCTTTATTTTGTATGTTTTTGGACCTTTTTTCTTGTGACTCGGTTCAACCGAGCCACAAGATGGCGGCGAACACTTCCTGGTTGGAACTGTTGGCAGACAATCAGTTCGCTGGGTCGACATCGGAAGGGTTTGTGGATTCTTAGCGGCCATATTTGTATTTCTGAGGAACTACTGAACGGATTTACACCATTTAACAAAAAGAGTGAACTCTGGACCAAGAGCTACCAGCAGTTCAGAAACCTTCCGTAGATGTTACTGATCAAACAGCCAGGTCTTAACATTTTTTCGGAAGCACTAATAGTTGGCTTCTTTTCGTATGAAGGTGGGAAGTGTATTCCAGATAGATGGACCTAGATAGGAGAATGATCTCCCACCCACTCTAGAAAGTTTGAACCTAGGCACACAGAAGTTAGCCGCGGTTTGAGATCGTAGATGATAAGTGGGTACATAAGCATGCACTAGCGCTTGAAGATATTTGGGAGCGGTACCAGTTTTTATCTTAAACATATAGCTCAGGGCTTTGAATTTAATGCGATTCTCCACCCTGAGCCAATTTAGGTCACGTAGGTGGCCGGAAATGCTAGATGTTTTTGGAACCTTACAGAGCAGCCTGGCAGCAGAGTTTTGGATTAGTTGCAATCTACGTACCACAGCCTTATTTGACCCAGGATAAAGGATGTTACCGTAGTCAAGTCGTGATGTTATAAGAGCATTGACTACGGTCTTTTGGGTTGAAACAGGTAACATCCAAAGAATTTTCTTTAGCCATTTTAAAATGGTGAAACATAGGGCCGCCAGTTTGTTGGTTCATAGATAAAGTACTGTCCACAATAACACCAAGGTTACGAACATAGCTTGTCACTTGGAGCTCATTATCTTTCCTCCTCTGTTTTCATTTCCTCATAAATGTCCCTCTTCACCACAGCAATCCATTGCAGAGAATCATCTAGGAATTGCAAGTATCTTATTTTTATCAAATCAGTTTCCAGTATGTAATAGGTACGTTATAAAATTCATTTTTATTTTAAGAATACCATTAGATATATTATATTCTACTCAATACAAAGTCTTTATCGTATTGTTAAAAAGAAGTGAATTATTTCTGAAGTATATTTAATTTGTCAGACAGATAGTTAACAATAACAAATTGCCGGGTTTAGCATAATCTCAAAACACTATTATTTTCTGGATCTTAGGTATGCATTGTATACTCTACAAAACACATATAAGCTTTTCTGTCATGAAAACCTATCCTATATTCTGAAAAAAAGATACTGAATGCCTTATTGAAAGCAATTGAAATACTAGCGTATGACATCTGTTTTGGCACTTTCGCTCACAATGAGTTGAGCACAAACACCACAGACTTTGACTAGATTTTCCATACCTTCTAAATATTAGAATTTAACAAGTGTTAACAGGAAGTGCCAGAAATGCAACCAAAAGCTGACAATTCAGTACACAATTGTGTGCATTATTCCTTATTGTTTGTATGAAATGTTTTTCTGTCTTTTACATAAGTGAGACTCTATTAAAATGTATTTTGCAATGGTTTAAACAGATTTAGGGCCCCATCATGATGGCAGTCAGACTTTCGTCCGGCCGCCAACCTGACCGGAATGGGACCGCCGGACTTGCTGCCAACAGTCCCGATATTGGTATTAGGATGCGACTGTGCATCTTTTGTATAGCAGCATGTGCTGTGGGCTGCAGCACACACCGCAATACAAAAAAACACAATTTAAAAATTCCTGCACTATGTGGCCCATGGCGGAGGTCCAGGGGGAAAGTGGACCTGCTATGGGCCCCAAGTCACTTTCCTCTTGCCTTTTCATTGCGGGTTAACCACCATGAAACATCCAGCAGAAACTGACATTGTAATCCCGACGGCCTCTCCGTCCCCCACCATCCGCCCGCCATCCTAATGTGGCAGGCGGCGTTGCATGGTCCGATGATGGGGGCCAGCCACCGAGGGTCTGATTTTGGCAGTGCCCTTAGCCACACAGGCACAATATTTTCTACTTGTCTATCCTGATAAATACATAGAACAGCCCTGCCAAGCTTCCAAGGTCTTGTTGTGATGTGCTACTTATAACTAGGTTTTTCTTTGCATTTCTGGACATGTAGTCATGTTTATTCCATTTTAAAATAGGAGTAAAAGTCTCAGAATTCAAAGAAAAAAACCTGGGCTTGAGTAGGACATCAGTTATGGACCTGGGAAAATTGGCAGAAATGCATAGAGAATGGTATTATTTATTAGGTGGAAACTTGTTGAAATGATTCTTTGCAGGTGAAGGGCTTTTACTAATGTATGCTTTCTTTGATAAAGTGAGTTTTCCTTACTTTTTGCATTTTATCTTTTGAGTGTGTGTCTGTTTGACTGCAACTGTTGCTTTCTAAGATTACCAACACAGGGTAAAGGTGGCTATTGCTCTGGGCCTGATCTCCTGCTGACAGTGATCCTGAAAACATAATAAAGCCCTGCAAAACGTCATTAAGGTGACACATCAAAGAGACTCTTTCCCTTCTCTCTGCGAGGATGGTATGATCATTCCATTTAGGATTGTATTCCTACTTGCTGCCTTTTTCCTGAATTTGAGCTTGAGGTTATCAGCATAATCCTGTCTTCTAATGTTCCAGCTGAACAATGGCTTGTGATAAGCACCAGAGAGCCCTATTTATTACAGATAGAGGTGACTTGTGTACTCCAAGGGATGCATGTCTAGTTCAGACAAAATTGAATTGTGATGAGAGAAAGAGATATGCTGGTGGGTTTAATATTGGCTCAAATGTGGATCAGGAGACAGAATCTTACAAAAGTGTGCCACTAGGCCCTATAATAGATACATTCTATTCACTAACAGGACTATTACTTGAATTAGCTACCTTCGCCTCACCAATCCTTATGGGAGACAATTGTAAGGTTGCATTCATTTCAAATCTCAAGATAGATTTTCACATGCAACTAATAAGGTGCATCCCCCCAAACCAGACATATGATAATGAGATGGTCTGTTAAAATTTTCCACCAAAGCTATGAATGAGTGAATATGTCGCATTTTTTTAATTTGGTTAATTATTTATTCAGTGTATGCAGTCCCTTTTGCACTACATTCTTAAATGTAGGATATTTCTTTCTATATCCTTGGACTAAAGCAATGCTAGATTCAACTATCAATTAATCAATCAGGGATTTGTACAGCGTGGCTACTCGCCCGTGAGGGTCTCAAGGTACTAAGGAGGGGGGGGGGCTTTTGATCCATCTGGGTGTGAAGTTTCAGTCGAAGAGCCAGGTCTTGAGGTCCTTCCTGAACTGAGTCAACAAAGCGGATTGCCTGTTATTGAGGGGCAGGGTGTTCCATGTCTTGATGGCGAGGTAGGAGAAGGATCTCTCTTCGGGTCTGGGCTTGTAGCCCTGGGGGACAGAGACCAGGGAGAGTTTGAGGGAGCGGAATTGTCTGGCCTGAGTATGGAATGCAAGGCGGTGGTTCAGATATTCTGGTCTTGAGCCATGAGGGCCTTGTAATTTCAAAAAGGGGGTGGTGATGGACAGAGTATCTGAGTTAATCAGAACACTCCTACCCAGTCAACAGATCAGGGCTTGATCCATCACCGTTTTTTAGCTCACTGCACCATCCCAGTTCAGAACCTGGCTATATGCAAATTAGTCTGTCCCTGGCCCAGTGCATCATGGGAACAGGGCAGACCAAACTACCAAGCCAATTCTTCACTGGAAAGGAAACAAGCTTCCGGGGACCGGTTTCTGGCATTACAGCCGTCTTCGGCCCGGCTTGCTTGAATCCTGATGGTGCAATGAGCAAGGGACTCATTTCTGAGCATACCCTTCCACACTCATGGTGGCCAAAATAATTTCAAAAAGGGGGTGGTGATGGACAGAGTATCTGAGTTAATCAGAACACTCCTACCCAGTCAACAGATCAGGGCTTGATCCATCACCGTTTTTTAGCTCACTGCACCATCCCAGTTCAGAACCTGGCTATATGCAAATTAGTCTGTCCCTGGCCCAGTGCATCATGGGAACAGGGCAGACCAAACTACCAAGCCAATTCTTCGGGCGAGCACCCGTGGCCCCGCGTCCCCCTTAGCGCCGCGGCGGAATAGCCGCCGCAGCGACGGGGTTAAAGGGGGAATATTATTTGCCTGTCAACAAAAAGAACCCATGCATAACTACAGAAAAAATAATTCATTTAGCACTAGGTGAGTATTACCGAATTATCAGATTTTTTGCTTTCGTCATGAATATTTGCAGCCCATTAGGAATCGCAGCTATCACAGAAATGGTGGCTTGCTGAGTTCAGAAGACCACCATGTCTGTGACTGTTTTTTAATGCAGCAATTTTTTTTTTTAAATGCAGCCTGTTTTCGTTAAAGGAAGATGGGATACATGTAAAAAGAAAAAAAAAAGAAACATTAAAGTTTCATTTTTTTAAGAGGTAGGCAGGGAATGCGTCAAACTGCTACTCCACCCCCAGGGGAGGCATAACGAGTAAAAATATCTTCATTTCTCCTTGTTACTTACTCTTTCTATGGGTGCTGCCGTCTTCAACACTCATAGAAAAAGGAAAATGCCTCAGGGGATTCTTTTTATTCAGGAAAGTGTCCCTTTTTGCACATGAACAATCCTGTCTACAATGCAATAGTGCAAGGGTGCCTGCATTGGCAATAGACAGCACATTGTACACCAGCACAGGAAAAATACATGAAATGCACTGAATAATGTTAGATATGGCACATTCCTGCCCTTTCCCTATCTCGCGGAGGAGCAAGGTGACTTGCTGCACTATGTGATTTGTTAATAAATATGCCCCCTAGTTTCCCTTCATCTGGAACTGGGGCAAAGAGTTGCCTTAGATTATTTTCAAGGTATTGCTTCTAGTTTCAACCTGATTGCAAGCCTTGCAGGTGCCCATCATAGCTCCTCTTGTGGCCTAGCAGGCTCCCCCCAAATAGTAGTTAGAGTATACTTTCAAAGCAAGTTCTGGTAGATCAGTGAAACCATGAGGAATGGAGAGAAGAAGGACCCTTTATAGATCCCACCCACCGAAATGAGGGGCATTCGAGTCAAGAATATTTACGAAAGGGATAAAGTAAAAATGATGCCAAAAGCATGCCTGTCAGAGGAGTTGTAACCGGAATAGAGATAAAGGCACGGGTAATAACAGTATTACGGAAGTAATAGAGGCCTTTAATTTTTTAGAAGGGGGTTTGCAGATTTTCTTATTGCACAAAATGGTGGCAAAATCTGTCAAGTGCACTTTTTCTTGTGTGGTCTCAAATAACCTAAAAGGCTCTGATTATCCTTACACCGACACTATTTTTGAAAAGGGTCAAACCTGATCGAGTATTAGGAAAGGAAATACTAAAAGATCAATATATTACAAAGAAGTAGTAAATCTGGACTCATCAAAATCCTTTGCTATTTAATTCAATGTTCACTAACAGCACATACGTATTGTAAGCGCCAATATAAAAGTCGAGGAAACATATGAGTTTTGTAATGGCCTCTAAACGCCTCTCTACCTCCAAACCCCTCCCCCTCCCGCCCCAATGTTACTCCAATAGAGCAGATTCCTGTTCTAATCTCTAAAACATGATTTTTTCCACAAAGGGGAACCACAGGTTAATACTTGATAGGTAACTTAAAGCGTACACATTGCGTTGGATTTCATCCAATTTCTTTCTGTCACACAAAGCTACAGTTATTGCATTTGTCATCGTTCTCTGAGCCTGTATTCAACAGAACATTCTTTTCAGATTAGCAGGTCCACCTTTCTGTTACCGCACGCCTCGTATGCAGCTCTACTCTGAGGACTGCTACGAAAAAGAAAATAATTATTTGAAAGAAAATGTATAGATCAATCGTGAATCTTTAGCACTTTCCTTGCTACCAAACAGGTGTCTTGTTTAAGCGCCGGTGTAATCTCGATGGAATTAAAATTTCACGCAGGCGTTGTCAATGTTTTTAATCGGATCGATTTATATGAATCTGAAGTAGAAAGACACAGCATTAAATATGTCACTTTAGAAAGTCATTGCTTCATTTCTTTACTTTACATTAAAAAAGTAGAAAAGTATTCAGGCCAAACAGCAACCTTCATAAATACGTAATATTCCATCTAAGTTTAGAACACAACCACGGATGGACCCGTGGTTCTGCATGACTTGAGTGCTGGAGAGTTCACATGATGCCTTGCATCTATTGCTGATCACAACGACTGCCCTGATCTTCTCATGGGTAAGTCTGTGATTGGGCCTACTAATACAGTTTTTAGCCTATGCACAACCCTGATACCCTACCATTTATACCTAGGAGCCCGACACCACACTGGTACTGAGGTTGCCCACCTGTCCTGAAGAAGACCTGCAGGCTGAGGCACCCACTAACCCCTAGGCATTTAGTCGGGTCAAAACGTCGACACCCCCATAAACTTTCTTGGATCACTTATAGCCCTAACCATTGAAAGCGTGCTACAGAAGTAACCTGACTGTGATAACATTAGTGTAAAAAATACTATGTGTAAATACTAAATGCGACCAAGATATCACTGACTGGAATCAGTGGACCAGTTATTGTGTTCCTTTGTTTCTTTTTTAAAAAGTCACCAACCTCTGCCCTTTTCACTCACTCTTCTAACTCTTGAGCACTTCTTTTTGAACGTTCTTAGGAGCATCCTCCTTATGTACTAAAAGTGTCATTAACTAATATGAACTTTCAAATGTTTGTCGAAAATATGGTGAATTAAAATGTGGTCATTCACCTATATATCATTTTGGGTTGTTGCATCTTTAGTCCAAATGTTTATATTAAATATTGTGAGCAAGTAAAAGAATGCTCAAAAAAAGAAACTAATAATAATAAGCTCGATTTGCTCCATCTGAAAATGAAGGTCTAGGACCATTGTTTTTGATACCGAATGTGGGAATTTGGCCTTACAAATCATAACCACTTCCCTTGTGTTGGATTTCAGTATTTTTAAGGCTACCCCATGGGACACTAGACCCAGAAGACAGCACACTAGGATAATCACATTTTTGTGTGTGGACCCATAGGCAGGACAAATGGATATGAAATGAGATGTAATATCAAGGCCAGAGTTACACACTGGGCAAGTATTGCTAGGTTTACTAATATTCCCCCTTCTCCCAGGAAACTCAGCTATTGGGAGATTGCCATATGTAAACGCCTGGTAAAGCTGCATAGGAAAACAGCGTTTTATAATATCTACAGAGGCTTCATAAAAGGGGTGATCTTGATATATGAAAAAATAGGTCTGTCAATTCAATCCAAAGATAATCCCAGCACCGATCTTTTATTTGTTGCCTTGGTACCTGAATGGCTTCACCAGGATTATTACAAAGATTCCAGGGTAATGGTCAAAAAATTGTCAAGTGGCCTGATGTTTTTAGGAGTTCTCCAAGAGGGAGTCTGTAGGGCTCCAGTTCAGATGTCACCCAGAGCCTATACCAAAACAATAATATTCTCAGCTATACCATAAGAGATATTGAACAGAGCCCAAGTCCTGCAGTAGGGGAAAGGTCAGAGCACTTTGTGGAAGGTCAAGTATTTGTCTAAGAAATCTATTCTCTAATGACTGAGTGGCCACAGCATTGAGGCCAGCACTTTTTGCCTTTACTTTGTAGAGTGCTGTTGCTGACGGTGAGTTCCTAGATTACATTTTGTGGGCCATTTTAAGGATTGTCCAAATCTCCTCCTGGAGCTTGAGTGCACTCTTGCTAAGCCCTGCATTCCAACTGGAATTTTGGGCAAGGTAACACCCAAATAAAAAATATCAGATACACACTCAAGGTGGATATTGTTAACCAGTACTCTTGTTTGACTAGACCTTTGAGAGTACAATATATTTTATTTTGTTTTGCTTATAGTTAGGTCTACGCCTCAGTGAGAACAAAACAGCAAGAAACGATTAGAAATTGCCTGTGACTGCTGGGGGGTCTTGACATAAGAAGCGTATTGTCTGCAAATAGCAGAGTTGGAATTTTTGTATGGCTAATTTTGGGAGCCTTATCAATTTAGAAGTTTAGGGAATCAGCCAAATCAGTAATAAATAACTCCCCTCTTAATCCCAAATGTGTCAGTCAGCTTCCCATTCTTACTGTATCTGATAAGGATATCTGGAATATCAGCAGGCACTTCCATACTATTCAAAACCTTTTATAATTTACTTCATGGGACCAAGTCAAACACATATTTCAGATCTACGAAGACAATGTAGAGATGGTCTTTAACTAACATTATAGTTTTCCAATATATTTTCATGAACCTCAAGATTTGGTCTACAGTAGTAGTTTTTGACCTAAAGCCTGCGTGAAGATCAGAAAATATATTATTTGTTTGAGCCCAATAAGTCAATTTTCCTAGCACTTGCTGGCAAAAGATCTTCTGGAGCCCATCTTGCAGGTTACTTGGCCTGTAATTCCCAGGTTCGTCCTACCGCCTTTTCTAGTAGATTGGCACAATGTTAGTGCTGCACCAGGATTCAGGAAAAGGGCCCCCTTTTTGAATTGCACTTATTAGGATATTGAGATAAGTTGCCCAAATTTCAAGTTCATAGAGGTCGGTCAGGATACAATCCGGACCCGGTGCTTTCTTAACAACAATTGGTTCCAATGTCCTACGAGAGTCTAAGCTAGTTATCTCACGAGGATCTATTTGTCTTAAAGTGGTAGCACCGCCGAGGCCACATAACTGTAACTCCTCCCCAATATTTGTTTAGAGAATAAAGCTTTCCAAAGCCCACTTTTGTAGTTGCTCATTGAAGGCTACTTAGCTAGTTGAAAAGCATCGAACATGTGCTATATATCAGATCAGCCCAAATTTCCATTTCCCAATTTGCGTTGGCTTGTGCTAGCACTTCTTTATATTTTCTACGGGCCTCATTAATACTGTTCTGCTCTCCATCTATATGAAGCCCAAGAGTAAGGATTTTTTCTGAAGAGCAGGCCTTGAAGCTAACAAAGAAATCCTCTGCATCTTCATCCATTATAAGGCTCATCTTTTCCAGGGCATCTCACACACTTAATTACACTTGATTCAGGAGATCTAGATGTGCTTTCACATACTCCCACTTAAGAGCTTTTTTAATATTAGAAAGAACTACATTTACCAATAGACCCAGCTTGGTTACCCCCTTTCCTGGACCAACAAGCCCTGTGAGGCCGAATTTCAGGGCATTTTGGTCACTGTTCCCCCTCTCTATTACAGTCATATCTGTCATAAATAAAAATATATGCAGGTAGAGTAATATGTAGTCTATTCTGTTCATACAGTCAAGTCATTTAAAGGTTATGGCACCATTCTGGTCAGACTGGAAACTCCCATTCCGTGCTCTTCACCCAGATCTCAATGTGATACCCAACAACTGATGAGCTCTTAGCTGAGGAAATGGCAATTTTTGGAATCTGCCATACAGCGTCCTCCTCATTGATTAAAGACGAGTCACTGTTGTCCAAAGTTTCATGCTTCACCTTAAAATCACCTGTGACCATCGTGAGAGCTTCAAAAGGTAGGGAACCTAGTTCGTTATCTAAGAGCACCATAGTAGGAGATTCTCTATTCACACCCAAGGGCCTACTATAAACATTATACAGGAAGACATAACTATTATCTTTGTGTAAATAGAAACCAATATTATCAGGGGAGGGTACTGACAGCATCCAAATAGGGCAGTTTAACATGTTTCTCACCCAAATTACTAAGCACTTCACAGTGCGACCACCCATTTGAATCAAAGCTGGACAATAAAATGTTAGTAACCACATCTAAAACAGGGCTCTGGATACCAAGTTTCCTGAAAAACACAAATCTCATGATTATCAATAAAGGGACCCCAGTCTCGGACAGTAAGTTTAGACTTTAAGCAAACTATGTTCCATGAGAGAATGCTCCATGAATCTTTTACGATGGGCCTCAGGGTGTACTTAGAAGGGTTTCTTGGTCACCATTTTCATGGTTAGCTTGTCGCCCAAAACAATATTCTAAAGGGCAGCATATCTTGAATAAGCAAGAGTTTGAGTGATCAAATTATTTCCAGTCAGTCACTCAGTTGTCTTGAAGGAACATTAGAGAGATCCTCGGGCAGTAATAATTTTGGCTGGGGCAGAAGAAGCTTGGCATCCTTTTTCATGATGGTCCATTTGTAAACCTGATGGCCTACTAATTTGCTCCTGCAGCAGGGCTTTCAGGCTATTCTGCATAGAAAACATAGGTGCTGCTCACAGCTTTTTCTGGTATACACTGGTCTCCACTACTTTGGATTAGTGGCTGAATTGCACTGCTTCAGTTGGCACCTCTGCAGTCATTCACAAAATCCGTAACCATTTTAAATGGTATCATACAGTCCTGAGGAGGAAACAACAATGCTCCCATGGCCAAAATACCATCTGTAATGCCCTGGACTCTCACAATCAGGTTGATGTTATTGTGGTGATACATGTTATTAGTTATACATTGTGCACAAATGATATTTGCTTCCTAGTCTGTTGCCTTCTCAGTTGTGTTGTGTTAGCTACCTTGTCAAGCGCCAGGACGCTCCTTCGCTGGAGCAGCTGTGCGCGTTATAAATTTTCATAACATAACATATCTGATTGAATAAGGGAAAAGCACGTGTGTGTATGATGAATCCAGTACCTCACCTTCTTGATTAAGGATTCAGATGTTTCTCTTTGGCCAGGAGTTTATCTAGGGGCCTTTGTCATGTGTGTAACTCCTTCCTGAAGAAATGTTAGAAATGCAGTTTGTGGTGTCTTCGGGGAAGGCAGTGACGCATTCAGAGCAGTGCCAAAACTTATGAAACTGTGCCTATGTTAAGTGTCAGTCTGGATAGAAGGTTGGATGCTTGGTAAGGAAAACAATGGTTGATGTAGATTTGCATTGCTTGATGTGCCCAGGGAATTGCCACATGGTGGGGCAGCATTAGCATTAGAAATAAGAGTGTTCTCTCATCCCAGTGGACGCTGAGGTTCAATACCTATCACAACTATGGGAGGACTCTGAAAGCTCTGAACACCCGAGTTTGAATACGGATTTGTGGAATTTGACATATTTTGGTGGGCCAGAGGACCAACAGGGCCATCACAAACCCTCTTCATGGTGCTCCACACTTCCAGGAACAGTCATGTAGTTGACACTTAAATTGGTATGCATAACCCCCACATAGTTCTTAGGGTTACAGATGTTAGGGGATCTATATGAGGACGGAGTATTAACCCCATACCAGGCTTTACAGGAACGGTACGACCTACCGAGGGGAGACTACTTACTACACGCAGCAGTGGTGAGAGCCATACAAGTACACTGGGGAGAGGGCCTGATGGAACCCGCGACGACACTGGAGTGCCAATACACAATGATGGCTGCAGGAACATTTAAAGCAGTTACATGCCTCTATCGCAGAATGCACACAGAAACCCTACAACCACTTACAACATTAAAGAATAAGTGGGAGGCAGACCTACAGTTAGAAATACCAGACACGACGTGTTCCCAGCTGGTGTGGAGGGCCAAGAAGAGCACCAGAAACGCGCGTTTCCAACTAATACACCTCTATATCCTCCACAGAGCTTACCTCACCCAAGTAAAATAGCAGCGTACTTTGGCGCAGATGATGCAGCATGCCCCAGATGTGACCTGATAAGAGCAGACCTAGTGCACATGCTACGGAGCTTCCCCTGCTTACAAGAGTATTGGAGGGAAATAGGGGACACCCTGAATGCGGTGGCGGATAGGGAACTACAGTACGACAGCGCGGTCACCATTTTACATTGGTTCCCTCACACATGCAAGAACAAACTATCAAGTAAATTCATTGACATGGGCCTACTTATAGCGAAGAGAGAGCTGACCAAGGGGTGGAAGTCGAGGGTAGGGCCGACACATAGGAGATGGATAAATGAATTTATGAAATGAGCTACTGCGGAGAGTACGATAAAATACCAACTGGCCCGCCGTAGCTCAGACGAGAAGGCGCAGGATGCAGCAATGGCATGGGAAATGCTAGTACAGGCACTAAGAGATAGCGCAGTGGAGGAGGAGGGGGAGGAGGAGACGGAGGACCTGGCGACTCCAGTAACGAAGGTCACATCCCCGGCACCTACGAAGGACACACACAGTAAAATACGAAAGCTCCGAAGTCCCGCAGTACAGGCACGCATCCTTGCACCGGGCGCAGACGCAGACACCGGGGGGGGGGGGGAGGGAAGCACATAGGGATCTTGCAGTGGGACATGTACGAACTTTATTGAATGGCAGCGAGATACGGGGAGAAAAAGTAAAAGCAGAGGGCGGAGGGTCCTGTATTTTGATTACAGCAGACAGCCCAGCCAAGAGAACTACGTATAACAGAGTTACACCGCCCTGCCTCCGGGATGTGGGCTGAATGGCTGTGTACGAAACATCTGGAATGTGATGGGAGAACAGCGACTCTGTACCGTGGGATCCTAACCATGGCACTGTATATTATACATAACCCTGCAATAAAAATTGTTTAACAAAAAATAACCCCCACATAGTTCTTCTAAGAGGGCCTCATGTTTAGCTACTAAATAATGGTTAGATCTTTGAAGCACCATTATTATCAGTGCTTCCACATACTCCTTTGGGTTATCAAGATCTTTTCTGATAGTCTTACACAAACTGGTTCTTGTGCCATGCCTTTGTCCTCGGCTACCTCTGTGGCCTTTCACACAGCAATGACCTTTCCCATGTTTAAAAGGAGGGTATACCGAATAGTGCAGGTAACATGAATGGTCCCGGGAGGAGGAGACTGCATCAAAGGAGAGTGGAATACCAAATTCTTTATGATGCTAGGGTGGGCCACCAGGAGCTGCACTGGTAGATCTTTCTTTACCAGCATAGACCTTCTTACTTTCCCCTTTGAAGTGATGAGTACGTTTAGGCCAAGCACCATTCCCTTCAGCCCAAAATAGTTCTTCACACAAAATAGCCTCTGCCTCCTGAATCAACACACTAAAAGAGTCTATGGTACAGTTATCTGCCACATGTCATTTAGCACTCTTCGCCTAGTGCCCATGTCCAGCTGCTTTATCCAACGCTTTCTTCTTCCTCATTTTAAGATTTAATTAATAAAGGCAGGTACACCCATTTCTGGTGGGAATACTGATTGTGAAAGGAATAAAGGGAAGACAACACTATTGATGAAAATCCAAGGGGAGGTGGCCATGCTCTCACTCTTCCTAGCACTATTGGGTACAGGACAGGCCTGCTCTTGGCCTGGGCTTTGCCCGGGCATGGCCCGCTGCATTTAGTGACAGGAGTGCTGATAATGCGCTTTATAGTGCTTGTGACAATCCTCATTCAGTGTGGCAGTGGTGGGAGGGCATGCTTCATTCCACTGGGACATGTAGTCCCTTTCTCTAGCACTGGGGGTGCTGATATTGCACTTCATAGGCTTGTGACAACCCTCAGCAGGTGCGTCAGTAGTGGGCCACGTTGTCCCCTTCACAAGTTGTCTGCATTTTTCAATGCATATCATATGTCGGTACAGGTAGCTTGAATCAGGCCCAAGTGGGCAATCCCATATATACCATTGTGTCAGGCCAATAGAACCCGGATACCTGTCAATCCACATATTGTGCAGATCTAACACAGAAAATTGCACAACCACAGTGTTAACATCGTAAGAACTTTGTACATATATCTGCCCCTTGCTTGAAGTACATGTGCCAGCTCCACAGTCAAACACATGTGGGCAAATCTGGCTTAAGTCACATAAAAAAGTTATCAAAGAAAAGTTGGTTTAACAAGTCCTACCATAGATGGCAATTTGAAGGAGTGAACATATGAAATAACTATGTATATACTAAGCCTGGGCAGGTAACTACGCTCGGCCAGCGGAGTTTACATAGTTTTGCATACTCCGCAGTTCGGGAGTTGAAGCAAAACTACGACTCTGTGGCTAAGCGTTGTTAGCCAGCCCTCCACCCTCCCAAAGTAATATAAAATAAGAAAAAAATGCATTTATCTGCCAAGGCTGCCTCCTGGCCAATCTCTTTCCTCGTCCTTGCCATCCTTCTTCTTTGCTAACCCCTACGCTGTACGTCTTGCGAGGTGGAACTCAGAGTAGAGGCACTATGCCTGCTCCGCCCGGGGTTAGTATATACAAGTCCTAAACTGTGTTACACACAGGGGTGTATAAGTAAAAGAAAATATATATACCAAAAGTATTTTCAATATCAGGAATTTTGGTCTGGCCTGTTCCCATGAGGCACAGGGTCAAGACTGATTTGTATATGTCTGGGTATAAACTGGGGTTATGGTATCAAGGGAGAGGAGTAAAGGGCTATTACTGTTCTAGATAGAGCAGAAGGTCCAGTCACGACGGGCCCAAAATGGTATGTCTTTACAAAATATATCGTGATGTTCCTAATGAGAGAAAGGGGTCAGTACAGTCAGAGATGCAAGTGTGTTATGGCAGGGTAGTCAAAAGGTCACCCTGGGAATCCATTTTGTTGGATTTTAATGCCCTCACACACCCTTTCATGTGTCATGCTTCATCATCTGGGCCTGCTCCTCGTTGGGGTGAACTAAACTGGGGTGGCATGGAGAGTAAAAGAACAATGGATTTAACCCAGAGCTATTGACTGGGTCAGAGTGTTTGATTTGCTCTGCATTCCGTCCATCATCTGTGTGTCTTTTGCTTTCTCGCCCTAAGTACGCCGGGTATGCCCAGACTCCTAAATGCCTTTTGTGCATACCAAAAGTCTTAAAATTAGGATTTTTGTCTCAGGATTTTGTCTCAGTTTAGGAGTATTAAAGTTAGGAATCCTAACTTTACTACTCCTAAATGCCTTTTGTTAATACCGAAAGTCATAAAGTTAGGATTTTGTCTCAGTTTAGGAGCAGTAAATTTAGGAATCCGGGGGCATATTACCAAGGGCCTTATCGCTGCTTTAGCGGGAATTTTTCCCGCTAAAGCGGCGATAATTTTATCGCCCTATTACCTAGCTGTCGCTAACACCAGTTAGCGACAGCTAATAGGAGATAGCGTTCATCTTGGGGCCCACTTTGCATGTCAGTGATAATTATCGCTAATGACATGCAAAGTGGGCGTGCCAAGATGTTAGCGACTGGAAACAGTCGCTAACATCGCTATCTCCTATTACCTACTTTTGGAAATAATCGCGCTAAGCGCGATTATCTCCAAAAGCCAACGCCTGCCCAGAGCAGTTCTTAGCCATGTTATCCAATGGTAGGTGGATAACATGGCTAAGAGCATTTGCTCGGTAATGCATGAATATCGCTGACTTCTCAGCAATATTCATGCATTTCAGCCGATTTTTATCGCTTAGGAGATAAACCTTGATAATAGCAAGGCTCCTAAGCGATAAAAATAGGCGAAGCACGGCGATATAATTATAGCCGCTAACCAAGCTTAGCGGTATTTTTCGCTAATGCTTGGTAATATGCCCCCTAACTTAACTACTCCTAAATGCCTTTTGTGAATATCGAAATTCATAAAGTTAAGATTTTGTCTCAGATTACTTTTGTGAATCGGACCCTGTGTAATTTATTGTAAAGGAACACAGCCACCCTTCAACTGTGACAGAAATAAAAGTACGGGAAGTATTGCACCATATATTAGAGGCAAACTCTAGGTCCCAGGAACCAACACCCAAAAGCCTGAAATATGTATTCCCTAAAGTCACAGAACATATCAGTGATCGCAGGCCAACCACCAACAATTCCCACTTTAATACGTTTAAATGCACAAACAAAAAAAGCCACCAGCAAGACCCCTCCCGCCCTTAGAAGATATCAAGAAAAAAGCCACCAGTGATATTAGTCCTACCCCTGGAAGATACCAAAATATAAAAATAGCTCCCATTTAAAAATAACACATAATGAGAAACTTTTCTTTTAAATGGCAACTTAAACAATGATAAACAAATCCTAATATTATCTACAGCAGATACATTACTAAAACTAAGCTATTGTCACACCTGGATGATGAATGGGACCTTCAAAATGTGTCCAAAATCATAAACTCGGAAACAATACATGCTGAATGTCAAAACACAAATACCCCTTTTTTATATATGCACTACTACCAAATAAACAAAGTTGTATTTACTAAAACATAAAACAAAAAATTACTACTACCCACAAAAAATAATTATAGACTTTGAGCAAGCCATAATTATGCTGCTACTACCATTTTAATCAAAGAGTTATGGAGGCACCACCAACAATCTACATTAAGGGCCATATTTATGACCCAGTTTGTTTTGCTCTTGCACCACACAATGTGGTGCAAGATCTAAGCAAGCTGTAAGTCAGATTTATGAAGCCACTTTGCATGGCTTTGAGTGGATTCAAAAATCTGGAGTAACCCAATGCAGTGCAGATCACTGTGTTGCATTAATCTGCCTTGCGTAGGCTTTCCCAAGGCATTGTATTGGTGTCCCCATGCAACTCCCATGCTTTTTGACACATTTCCAGATTTACAAGACCTTGTAAATCTGGGATTGCGCAAAAAAAATATTCTTTGCCAGGTGAAGAGCAACAAGGATAAACATCTTTCTTTCTTGTTGTTACCTCCTCTTTCTATTTAAGCCTTCAACACAGGCCGCCTTGCACCATGATACATTGGTGCCTGCAGTGGTGCTAGGCAGCTAAAACCAAGCCGGAGCAAGGAAAAAGGACAGGATTTTGACATATTAGATAAATACAGTACATTCCTGCCCTTTCCCTGTGACACAGGGAAATTCGGCAATGTGACTTGTTGTGTAGCCCTACTCCACAACATTCACAGATATTCCCCCAAGGGTTCAATATGCTACTGTCAATTTGCCCTTGGAAAACAAAATGAGAGCACTAGAATATGTCTTTGTAACAGAGGTAACTAACCACTACAATTTACTAATATAAAGATATCTCTATCAACAAAATTAAGTAAAAATCTGCCCCCTAATGAATTTTTTTGAAGACACTTGGGTTGGCTGACAACATTACTCCTGGCTACTACAAGGCTCCCCCGACTTGGAAGAAGGCTCCCCGGTGCACAGCGGACATTTCGGGCTGATACGTAACCGGCTCCGAGCCGGTTACTGAATGAGGGACTCCGTGTAGTTGGATAACCGTTCTTGTGACCTGGTTCTTACTCTGATGTGATCTTCCACTGCATTCCCCTGAAGAAGGGCTACTTATCAGCCCGAAATGCATTGGGATCGTTAATTTTGGATGATACACGTTGGAACCCATTTGTGAAACTATATTTCAAACGTCCATGAAGTACTCATGAAACCAATGAGTTTTGATTAAAAATGTGGAATTTCTCAACCTTGCTGATTTCATTTCATGATGAACTGTGCATAAACATTTAGACTTTTTAGTCACTTGAGCGCTGTGCACCGGGGAGCCTTCCTCCAAGTCGGGGGAGCCTTGTCTTCTGTTATTTACGCTGGTTGGCACAGACAGCGTTCATCTCTGGGAGCACGCCACAGACCATAAAAATAGGTTACATTTGGATTCACCAAGCTGTGCAAGTCCTTCTCAAAACTTTTGTCAACATTACTCCTGGCACAGGAGCCAACTCAAATTCCAACACCATGATGGAATGCCTATGACAGCACCTGGGCACAGGAATACAAAGCAAACTATTCAGTGGAAGGATGGCACAATGCCTTCCAATCCACACTAGGCACAACCCAACCTACACACTACAAATTTATAGAGGCCTTAAAAAACTGCAGTTACCAACAACTAAGAATGGAGAAGTCTCTAACCCAAAATGCACCTAAATTTAGCAAACAAACCTAAAGCATATACCACATGCTACAATTTTAAGTAAAACTCTTTATAAACCACAAAGGTGTATATTGCTTAGAAATAATAGCCAAAAGAATATAATAGAATGAAAAGTAACCTACAAAAGTCCCCAAAAACAATAGCAAAATCTTAACCAGTAAGACAAATCATTTTTATATAACTAATAAACATATTTTATTATGTCAGTCAAAACAATAAAACTCAAATCTTAATTAAGATTGATATAATATAATAACATATACATTATTCACAAGAGAAATCTATACCTCACCAGCCAAAAAGCTCAAAGAATAAACTGAATCAGTCACACCAAATAAAGACAAAACATAAACGGCACATTCCTAAAAAGAAATCACATGATAATTACACAAACAATAAAATATAACATTTCCCAGCCAGAACAAATAAAATTAAGTTGACTTACTGTTTTGCAGTTGCAGATCCTCCTCTGCGTCCACATAGTTAAAGATACAGGGCCCAATACATAAAAGTAATCTGAACTTTACTACTCCTAAATGCACTTTGTGAATACTGAAAGTCATACATTTAGGATTTTGTCTCAGTCAAACTTAAGTTAGGTCTTAAGTTAAACACAAGACCAAAACTTAAGTTTTACCGAGACAAAATCCTAACTTTATAACTTTCGGAATTCACAAAGGGCATTTAGGAGTAAAAATCTTAGGATTCCTAACTTGACTACTCCTAAATGCCCTTTGTGGATACTGAGAGTAGTAAAGTTAGGATTTTGTCTCAGATTACTTTTGTGAATTGGGTGCTTAGTTTCCATGTCAATAACATACCTAGATTCTAGACCTCTCAGGTTAAGAGTGAGGTTGCCCCCTCTTTGTGAGTGTGGTACTTGGCTAATGATAAAGTAAGCCATTTTGGTCCTGTCACTAAAATGTGCATCACTGTATTGTTAGGCCACCGGGTATTGTGGGTCCCTGTTGTTGATGGCACACATAAGCCCATGAATTCTGTTTTTGGCCAGATGGATGGTAATACCAACCTAGTGCTTGCCACAATGGCATTCTAGGACATAGACCACATACTGTGAGCTGCACATGAGGAATTTAAGGATTTTCCTGATTGTGTTTCACCCTGGACTATGTATTCTGATCTATTACAACTGTATTTATATGCCTTGCACTTCCTACAAGGAAACAAGCCTTGCAGATTACCTAACCTTGTCAGGTTCTTGGAAGTGATATCACTGTGGACACGGGTGTTGCTCAGAGATCTAAGCTTGGTCTGTGATCAAGAGTATAGACTATATTGTCAGTAGTGAGATTGCTATAAATAGTGATTTATCTGGTAGTAACCACCCCTACCTAGCTTTTGCTTGTGTGAAGATGGCACTATCACGGTCTTTGAGAGACATTCTCTTGACTGCTCTTTCGAGCACCCAATCCTCATATCCTCTCTCTTTATAACTGGCAAGCATACTTTATTGTTCTGCATAGAATGCTCCCCGAGAGCTACAGTATCTCTTGACTCGCATTAGCTCCCCAAAGGAAATACTCCACTTAAGAGTCTACGGGTGGCTACTGAGGGTCCGGAGAAGGCTATTCCCTGTTGTGGGCTTGCAGTACATTTGGGCGTTAAATGTCCCTCCCTTACTTCAGCGTCTACATTCTAAGATGGTGGTGCTAGTACTGAAGGTGAAGTCTAGATTGGGTGAATTTTTCCTCAATTTCTTCACAAATTCCTCTGCAGACGCTGTGGTGCCACTCTGTATGATGAATAAGTCATCCATGTAGCGTGTTCACTTAACTGTGGGCAAAACAAGTACCCATATCAGTCCCCCTGAGCTCATTGAAGATATTTTCATCAAACATAAATATATTGTTATAGAGGCAAATGTGATCATTTTGAATAGCATGTTGGTGTGCTGCAAGTAGTGGATGGGCCTGGCTACTATAAAGTGGTCACAAGCTCAAAGACTATCAGTGTGCTGGATTGCAGTATACAGAAAGCATGCATCCAGGATCATAGAAACCTTCTATCTGTTGTAGGATATCATTGGTGTCCTTTATGAACGAAGGTAGTAACAAAATTCCTCCAAAAGAAATCAATATACCTGTACTTATTGTCCAGGTTACTGTTTCTTAAGGACCTAACATGCCTACTGGATGGGTTTGCCATGTCTGGTGGATCTTGGGAAGGAGGTATAGAACCGGTAACTGGGGGAAATATTTCTTGAGGTAGATGTATTCCTCTATCTCAAGGAGGCAACCCCTCCAATCCTCCAAATTGGCCCAAAATGTGATGATAGTTTTATAGTGCTCATCCTTGGAGAAGGAGAATAAACACTCCTAGTCACTGACTTGTCTGTGTACCTAATTTATATATTGTTCTTTGGGCATGCTGGCAATATTACCCCCTTTGTCAACTGAATGAATTACTATGTCTGAATCTTTAGCTAGGTCCTTTATCGCCTGTCACTAAGTCCTAGTTACGTTATGCATATTGTGCTCTTGACTATAATGGAAGGTTTTGAGATCTTTAATAGTTTTCTTCTGGAAGGAATCAATTGTGTCAAAAGACAGGCAAACAGACATAGGTTTTAAATTGGTTTGGGCAGATCTGCTATAAGTGATACCCTATTCCTCTAGCAAACAAATTGGGTTATTGACACAACCAGTGGTGGCTTCACCCTGTTCTAATTTATGGAGGGTCATTAAACTGCCTAGAACACTTATCTTAAGATGAGACATAGTACCTCTAAAACTGTTGCTTTTGTTGCCTATAGTTCTTTCTGTCAGCAGCAAGCGTAATTTCTTGAGTTTCAGTTTCCTCACAAACCTGAACATATCAATCCAAGTTTGTACATAATTAATATTGTGAGACAGGCAAAAGGAAAGACCTAGCTCTAGCACTGAAAGTTCATTGTTTGTCATTTGTCTGCGGGATAACTTTACTACTAGGTTTATTGCTGGTGCGTCTTCCATCACTGTCTCATTCTTGTTGGCCTCGTCTATGTTCCCTCTAGGCTCTAAAAAACAATTATTTTTTTACTCACCTGCCTAGAGAATTTAAAGTCCAGTTAATCAGTATTAGGGCGATCCATACTTTGTTGGCTTCCTTTATGTTTCCCTTCAAAATTATAAAGAGATCATTGATATATCTGATCCACATTACCGCATGGGAGTTACATTCATCCAGAGTATCTACTATTTATTCCTCCGCCACCCTTAAAAGAGGTTCACAAAACTAGGGACAAAACAAGTATACCTTGAACCTGTCGAATGCAAGTGTTTTTGAATATGTACTGTTAGGGGATGACATCCGTTGTAAGTTTGTTTGTCCTTATTAGTGTTCTTTTTTTTTAGTTCTTACTGTTTAGTCTCTAGAAATGCTTGGATTTTTGGGATATTAATATACTGTATTTAATTTATTTCTTTTTCTGTGTTACCCCCTTCCCTTTACTTTCCATTCTTTTCCTCTTTTATCTTTAACTTTGATCTGCACTTTATCCTTCATATAAGGTGTTGGACTTGGCCCTTTTGGCAGGTACACCCCTAAACTTTTTGCTTTTAAATGTGACCTGATGTTAGTTGTTTTTGGCTTCTGCGCCCTTTAACACTGTTTCCCAGTGTAAAGTGCGTGCGCAATCTGAGTGCGTGTGATGAGATTGGCCTGCCCTCCCATAAGAATGCATGGAGGATATATGTGTCCATGGTAATTCCTGGTGTGAGAGGAGTGCAGGGGCGAGTTTGGTATGTGCAAACTCGTGAGAATAAATGCTGCGCAATGGTGTGCGCAGATTAAATGTGTCTAGTGGAGAAGTGCCACTTTTAGAAGTTAAGATACAAAAAGGGTGGGAAACCCAATATACCCTTGCAGGTTTGGGCAGGATACAGTATTTTAGAGTGCCAGCAAGGGATTATGTTTGTAAGAATAATCACCAGATTACAGACTTGGGTCTTATGTACCCATTAAAGTCTGTACAAATTGTTATCTGATCTAATTTCAAATTAACTTCCAAGTGTGCAGAGAAACCTTTCAAATGAAATATTTAAAATACAATATGAAAATAATGAGAAGTATCAAAATTGTGATAGATATGAAAAACACGGGAAATCTTAGTATAGAAAAAATATTTCTTTTATATGATTTGATCATAACTTTGTGGGGTACATATCAACATTTTACATTAGTTACAATGTTTTCAAATGAAAAAGAAAATGCTCCAATCTTTCTATAGTTAATTTGAAAAAAAGTCCAATCCAGCAATAAAGACAGTAAGTGACACTTATTTTGTTTAAAGTAAAGGCCACTTAATTCGCTGTTAATAGATGGAGAATTCGACCCAATAGTCTAGTCGACGTTTCGGTCTTCAATGGTACTAATCCGTAAGACCTTCTTCAGGACAACAGAATAAACATGTGACATATATCCAATTGTGACCTTGATCTTCCAGTATCTTTTTAAATCTCAGTATCAATCATGATTTTGATCTGGTGTTTCTTGGCTTCTAGACTGCTCTATAAGTTTGATTTCTCTTTCCAGGCCCGCCTTATATTTTGTCTATGGTCAAATTTATCGCTCCCAATTTGTGCATTTCAAATATATGCTGCGGAAATGTTGAGATCTGCCAGAATTAAACACAAACGTCTCTCGAATTCTCGCAAGTTCGGACTTTTAGTAGTTGGCATTTCTGTGTGGAGTGAATGTGAATTGCCTGACTGACTTGTGATTGACAGGGGCTGGCTGGTGTGCTTGGCTCCAGGAGCCAGGATGGGTCTGCCCAGTGGTGAATAAGGAGAGCTGCATGTAGATGGGTGGGAGGAGTTGCACCTGGGACCTGAATAGGGCTGTGCCTTCTCTACACAATGCTGGCTCCACCTCCTGTGGTGAGTTTGATGTCCCTAGCCTGTCCTGTAAATAGGGAGAGGGGCTGAGCAAAACAAAGTGCTCCAGAACCAGTTGTAACTGGTTCTCCCCTTGCCCTACAGTTTGTGACAAAGGAAAATGTGTGTATAAGAAGGGGCTGTGACCCCATGAAAGTGTTCTCTTGTTCTTGACTTGAAGGGGGCCTGCTGCTGCTGCTGGGCGCCAGAAGGAACCACCACTGGGACTGCCTCCCTGCTGGAGGGCCCTGCGAGCTGGCCCCTGACCCCAGCCTTTGCCCCCCTGCATTCTGCAAGACTTTCCCTTGACTTTGGGGCTGTAGCGCCTGGGAGCGCTTTATTTTTCATCCTGGGAAGCTCTTTATTTTAAGGGAGTCGGTGAACCATGTGGTTTTCCTGTTGCTGGTCTTGCCTGGGGGGTTCTTCAGTGGAGCAAGGTTGTCGGCGCAGTTGGTGATCCACTGTGCAAGATTGTGAGCTTCGTCGTTGGTGTCAGAGGTGTCGGCTGGTGGGTTCTGGCTCAGTGATGTGGTTAGCTGGTCTGTGGTGACTTTGCTCCAGCATCTGCGGGGGATCTGTAGCGTGCGGTGGTGGGATGTAGTCTTCTTGTAGGTGAAATGGATGCAGCTGTGGTCGGTCCAGTGTAGTCCGGTGGAGTGGCTGAAGGAGACGTGGTTGCTAGCGGAGAAGATGGGGTCCAGCGTGTGGCCGGCATAGTGGGTGGGGGTGTTCACCAGTTGCTTAAGTCCGAGGTTGGTGAGGTTGTCGAGCAGGGTGGTGGTCTTGTTGTCTTTGTTGTTCTCCAGGTGGAACTTCAGGTCCCCTAGGAAGATGTATTCTGGTGAGGTTAATGCGTGCGGGCTGACGAAGTCGGCGATGGTTTCACTGAATTGTGTGCGCGGGCCCGGGGGTCTGTAGATGAGGGTTCCTCTGAGTGTGGTTTTCGGGTCGGTGTGGATCTGGAAGTGTAGGTGTTCGACGTTGGAGAGTGTGTCTTTGGCGTTGATCGTGAGGCTGATGGTGTTCCTGTAGATGAAGGCGATTCCTCCTCCGGTTTGGTTGACGTGGTCCTTCTGGGTGATCTTGTAGCCGTCCCAGATGGCTATGGCGGGGGCGAGGACCCAAAGGGCACAACAGTGGCAGTAAATAAGTAAATAAATACAATAAAGGCAACAAGAGAAACAAAGAGGCAACAGGGACGGTGGAGGACGCATGCAGAAGCAAGCACAGGCAAAGGCAAGGGCAAGGCCGACCTCGGAGGGGGAGAGGCGATCTAGTTACGGCAGAAGCAGGGGGGTCAGCATCACAGGAGGACCATGTGGAGGCTGGGGGGGTGACCTTCCTGAGGACAGGGTCAAGGGTTGCTCCAGTTTTCATCCTGAGAAGCGCTTTATTTTGATGGCGTCGGTGAACCGTGTTCACTGACGCTGAACATGAACCATGTTCACCGACGCACACCTACGACTAATGCACCCTACGACTAACCCAGGACCATCTCACCTTCAGGAAACACCTCAAGACCTGGCTATTCGAGCAGTAGCAGCCCCCCCTCTCCCCTCAGCGCCTTGAGATCCTCGCGGGTGAGTAGCATGCTCTATAAATGTATTGATTGATTGATTTTCGTGAGGAGCGTCATGCTTTGTACTGCTGAAGAGGCGCTTTGTTTTCCTATGTAGCGCTTTATTTGAGGAGTGCTGTGGTTGGGCTGCCCCAGAGGACCAGTGCTTTTGATCTCCACAGCAGCACAAGGCTGCGATCATTTTGAGTGAGGGGATCCCCAGCGTGGAGATTCCCCAGCAATCGGCCCAATTTCGACGTGGGTGCCCACCCCGCAGATTTGCCGTTCTTAATATCCCAAGAGGGTGCCCACCCCGCCAGGGACTTGGTGCTGCTGGTTATACCCCTAGCGGGTGCCCACCCCGACAGGGGCTGTGTATTTAAAGCAGCAGCCTACCCCGCATTGCCCCGATCGAGCACCAAGCTCACCGCCGCAACCCAGAAGGGGTGTGCCTATGCGGCAAGCGGAACAGGGTGTCTCAGACATGTCAGTGTACAGGAAGTGCTGTAAGTGTGTCTCTGTGGTCTGGTGAGGCCTGCCACCAGGGCCCCACCAGTCGATGTTGTAAAGTGGCATGCACCACCTCTAAATGGCACTGTCATGGTGTAGTTCGAAAGCAGCAGTACATGCGCAAATAGGCATTACAATGGTGTGCCGTACAAGTGCACAGGGTACAACAGCGCACCGTACAAAAGTGTGGGGCTCGTGGGAGGGAGGAGCAGCTGTTTGGCAACATAACACACAGTGTGCCCGCCCATGTGCCACGTGATGGGCATCTCATCCATGATGACCAAGGTCTCAGACATCCCACAACACCCATGACCGGCCTTTGTACACATCCTGTATAAATGCAGCGTAGTTTTCACTTCTATGCTCGTTCAGTGGTGTGATGTTGGCAGGTTGTGTGACTTGTGCTCCTTGTTGGTGTGTTTAATTTTGGCCATTGTTTGTCTATACTTGTGCCTTACTTAATTGTGCATGTGTGCCATTGTGCCCATCTCCCCCTGTCCCTCCACTCCCTGCTTCTTCCTCTTGCTGGTGCTGTTGTGTCTATAATTTTGTTCCTTCACCCATGAATACATGTAAAGAACAAATTAGAATAGTTCCTTGATTCTTTTAGGTTTCAAAACTTCTCTCTATTAGTTTATTTTTAATTTTCCATATAAATAGTTTTTTTCAGTGTCAACAAAACATAGAAGTCAGCGGTGCAACATATTCTATCAACACACTTTCTAGAACATTCTACAACACGTGCAGGTTAAAAGTTAATACATTTTTTAAAACCGAGCGATATATATTTGCCTCATTTTCTCGAACATTTAACCGCACGTGCAGGTTAAAAGTTCACGATTGTTTCAAGCTCATACAGTGCCTTCCAAATGCAAGTAGCCGGTGTGGTTCAGTTGAGAACATTTTATCCTATGATGTGTACTCCACGTTGAAACTGCTTTTTCTTAACCAATCACAAAGATGCTTTGCCACTAAACGATTGTACACCCTACTTTTAAAAAACAAAGCTTTTTATCTCCCAATAAGGTATCGTTTAGTATAGCAAAAAAAAGTAGTTCCCAATCTTTAAACATATCTTATTCTACGAAGGAACTGCATGAGCTAAAGACATCTTTCCATACCTTTCAGCCATATCTTCAAAATGCTAGTGTGGATCGTAGGACAGAGCTATGTTTTCTGGTGCATCAGGTATGCAGAACAAAGACGTATTGACTTAGACCTATGTTTACAAAATGTGGACATTAAATGGTTTGCACAGAGAGGGTTGAAGTGGCACCAATTGCTACCTTTGGTTAATACCTCTTTGCGTCTTCCACACCCTGACCTCATGATAGTGCATTGTGGTGGAAATGACCCTGGCACATTGACTGGAGTAGGTTTGGAAATGCTTATGTAAGACACCTTTGGACAATTGATGTTACTTTTCCCACAAACTGTGTTTGTGTATTCCAATATATGCCAAAGATAGAAGTGGAAATGGTCATAACAATGCTGTCCTCAAATTGAAAAATCTGGGAAGAATGTCAACAAAGCTATCTCTGCATACCTCAGAGACCATAGAATGGGGTCAATCTACAACATCAACATACATTTTGAAATGGCTGATATCTACAGAAGTGATGGAGTACACTTCACAGATCAAGGAATCAGAGTTTTTCTGAATAACCTGAAGTTGTGCATCCACACCTACATGTAGCTCCAACTATTGAACACAAGGGCTCTTTTTAGAGCCACCCTATAACAGACAACTTAGGCACGCTATTTTAGGGCCAGGTAACATCAACACCCGAACCCTCATCAAAATGTATTCTCCACACCGCTGTGGTGCAGAGGCCAGACATCTTTGATCACCAGCTCTAGCAACAGCTCAGGATAGCACCATGTGGCTCTGGGCAATAGATCTCTTTGCACTTTACAAATACCGGATTGATTCGAAACTGGCAGAATTGAACTTCACACTTCCTCCTAGTACGTATGCACACATGCTGAGACTACTTGGACAGGTGTGCCGCAGCGGCCAGAAAACATGAGTTCAGAGCACAAGGCTCACGGTCATCAGTGATGTCATCCGTGATGCCATTTGAGATGTCATCAGTGATGTCATCAGTGATGTCACTCACCGTGTCATGAATTATATGATATGTGATATCATCAGCGGTGGATTGCGGGCCCGTGAGTTATAGTTAGCAGAACTAACTGTATCAGAGGAATTTGAATGGTTTTGTATGAGTGGAATGTCCAGCTAACTATAACAGCCCTGAAATCTATGGTTTTTTCAGTGAATTTCTAAGGCTTTTTAAATGCTAATTCCTCACTATAACATGTCTAAAACCTATGTTTTTTTCCGTGAATTTCTAAGGTTTTTTAAATCATAATTTTAAATTGTAATAATAGTTATATGTATTTTTTTTATACTGATTTTCTACAGATCTTTAACTGTTTATTTTTACATATTTAATTTTTTAAATTACATTATATATTTTTATATAAATGGAAAAAATGTGTTTTAAAATATTGAAACTGAAATATTGTTTTTTTGTTTTATATTTTTATTTTAATATATTAATATTATTTTCTTTCTTATTTTTCAAATTTTTTTTCGGGTCGCGCACCCAAAGTGTACCTTTCATAATCGGTGCCCCGCCATTTTAGAAATGTTGTGAAGGATCCGCGTACAGTATGTGACGGGTGCGTATTTTCTGAGATGTGCGCGATTGCTATGTGACCGGTACGCGACTCCAGCTCCCGCGCATTCGCGACACATGCGCATTACTGTACACGACGCTTGCATGGTGACGAGTTCCACGTGACGTCATATATGTATTGGACGCGGTGGGTGCGCGACTTCAGCAAAAAACGTTTTATGTCTAAAATGATATCCCTATGTTTTTAATATGCTTATTAGGGCCAGACATTATCTAAGGTATTTATAAAAATATAATATATTTTTACTTGTAATAAACATATTCCTTTTAAATGCAATTTCGGGAAGTCGCATAGGGTTTTGCGTGGATCCCATGTGACCTAAAAAAAAAGATTTGATTGGTTCATTACATTTACCATTGTAACTATTGAAGGACTCCACCCATTTCAGTCATTCTTCTTTGAGCTTCTTTGGAGAGACATCTCTGTGCTACTATTTTCATTATTTTTTGGGTGTTTTTGAAAACAAAAGAAGATGGCTTCAGGACACCGGCCAGAGGAGTCAGAACATTCTTCGGAGGAAGAGTATTTAACAGAGTGTATCAATTCTATGTTGGTGATTAGAAGTTTGCATACATACTGCACAGAATATTGTTGCTGTACTAGTTTTTCTGTTTAGGCAATCCCTTTGATACTTAACTAGTTAATAAAAGAATATCATTGTTCTAAAGAGAATACATGCTTCCAGTAAGCACCATTGTGTTGCGTTGCAGACAGGTGGTCTAGGTCGTACCCCTTTTTACATCTCTCTGCAACACAGTTATGTGGTGCTTACTGGACATATGTAGTTGGTTAGTTGGACTTTTAGAACCTTCTGGATTCAAGGTGTCTTAATCTCCCAACATAAAAAGGTTATAGCGCGTATTTAAATAGAGGTGAAAGGAGGGGATGGGGCCTGATGTGACATGTGCAAACACACCCTGTGACATGTTTTAAGTTGAAGAATTAAGTCCACTTTGATCCTGAAAGTCCCTCCTACTTGCCCACCATGTCCCTCTATTAAACACCATAGACCTGCGTTGCAGCGAGGTGGTCCCAGGCCATTCCCCATATTACACCTCTCTGCAATGGAACTCTGCAGCACTTACTGCACATACCTAGTGGGTTAGTGGGTTAGTTGACCTCAGGGACTCAAGGGGACTTTATCCACTATCTTAAAACGCCCACAGAGCGTGTTTGCACACATGTCAACTCAGTCCTTCCCCCCTTTCTTCACCAGTGTGAAAACGCAGACCATTGTGCAATTTAATACTTAGTTAATCTTACTTTGACAGTAGAGAATATGAAAAAATGCTAAACATGTTTTTCAGTTGTTTTTTATAAGAGAAGGAAAAAACAGTTATAATATATAATATTATATTTTTTAAAATACAACATAATTTTAACATTACATGAATTTTCTTGTTTGCTTTTTTTTCTGTTCTCAGAATATATTGAATTTCACTATAAACAGTGATTTCAATGTTACTCATTACATAACAGTGGGCAAAAAAATCTATGTGAAAAATATTTTAAATACACTCAACTATTTCTATACATTCCATAAAAACCAACATCCTCAATAACAAACCATATTATACAAATCACATATTTATCAACCCCTTCCATGCTTATGAGGAGCCCAGCTCGTCATGAGGCACAGTGGAGCTGTGCTCATGACAAGCTGGGCTCGTCATAACGGCCGCGGCATCCCACGCGCAATTGATTCCCCGCCAGTGTGGGAGAATCAATCAGTGGGCGAAGTCGTAACATCATGAGCACAGCTCCACTGTGCCTCATGACGAGCTGGGCTCATCACAAGCAACGCGACGCAGCGCCTCCCGCGCCGTGGGAGAATTACACCCGCGTCGATGGGGTTAAATGCTTTTTTCGAAGACAATTTTCTTACTTCAATTTCTTATAATTTTCAGATACTTTAAATTATGCTTTTTTTAAAATATATGCTGTGAGAATGATTAATGTTAGATCCATGGCTAAACATAAATATGAGCTCGAAGCACTTATCATGGACCAGGCCGCTGATCTTGTGTTTCTCACAGAAACTTGGGCATCTGAAACCTCAGGGACTGACTGGAATATAGCAGTCCCTGAAGGCTATTCTGTAGCATATGTCAACAGGCAGGGTTCAATAGGGGGTGGAATCACGATAATTCACAGGTCTTATTTCAAAGTATTCTCTCTCCCTCAATTGGACCTGGAGGCTGAAGCAATGAGCTTTAATAATAAAGATAGAAACCAAACGCTGTTTTCTGGCCTACTGGTGTACAGGCCCCCAGGACCCAGAGCCCTTTTCACCAAAGCACTTCACACGTTCTTGGAATCCACTTCAGACTTAATCACCTACACAATCTGGGGTGATTTTAATTTTCACCCTGAGGAAAACAAGGACTCTGAAGCTGCTACGCTAATCGATAATCTTCTTAGCTTTGGGATGAACCAAATAATCTCAAAGTCTACACATATAGCTGGCCACACCTTTGACGGGATCGTCACTAATAATGATCACTTAAAAGTAACATTGGTCTTGCCCGTTCCCTGGTCCGACCATGCGGCCATTCTTTTCAACTTGCAAACAAATCTCTCTACCAATTGGCGTAGAGATCTTGCACTACCTGAAAAAATACGCCCCTGGAAGAAACTTGACCCCTTTCAATTAGTCAATACGCTTTCTAGGGATCCCCCACTACCCGAAACCTTTAACAGCGAAACGGGGGCGACCCATTTCCACAATTGGATAAGCTGTGCTATGGATGAGCTGATTCCAGTGGAATCAAAAAAAACTAGAATACGATCAGCCAATACCCAGTGGTACACCGCAGACGTAAAATTAATAAAACTCAAATGCCGATGATCTGAGCGAATCTGGCGCACAGACTATAGTCATAACAACAGAATAGAATACACCAAAGTCCTGTATGAGTATAAGACACTGACAGCTCAGGCCAAATCGACCTACTTCACACAAAAAATCCAAGATGCCTCTAACTCCCCTAGGGAATTATTCAAAACGGTCGCTTGCCTGGCAAAGAGTCCCTGTGATACCATCTTTGTATCTGACCAAAACTTTGTTGAGAATATCGCAAACTTTTTCCAACAAAAGGTGCAGGCGGTCTAGGATGACCTTCATGCCTTAGTTGTGGACACATCCGTCACCTATCAGGAATATAAGGCATCTGGCGATACCAACTACTCTCATTTTCCACTCTTAGAAGAGACACAGGTCTGCAATCTACTTACCCAGATGAAATCAGGATCACCTCTGGATCCTTGTCCTCCTTATATACTGTACATGATCCGAGAGACAGTAACTGCGGCTCTGACTCCTCTGCTAAATGAGGTCATTACTTCGGGTAAATTTCCTTGTAGTTGGAAGAAAGCTTGCATTAGGCCTATCCTAAAAAAAGATACTTTGGACCCCACGGAACCAAACCACTATCGGCCGATATCCTGCTTACCTCTACCAGCTAAGATTCTGGAAAAAGCTATGAATCAAGAGCTAATGAGATCTAATGAGCTACTAGATCCTTCACAACACGGGTTTCGGCCTTGCCACTCAACAGAATCTGCCTTAATAATGGCAACTGAGGATATCCGCAGGACAATGGATGAAGGTGGAGAACGGCTTTGATTCTACTGGACCTAATAGCGGCGTTTGACACCGTGAACCATGTGGTCCTATTGAACAGACTGAGAGCCTTAGGAATCACAGATACTGCTCTAATCCTTCAGACGTCCTTCCTCAATGCTCGAATCCAACAAGTTCATTGGGGAGGGCTCCAATCTGATGAATTCTCCCTCCCAGGGGGTGTACCCCAACGCTCTTTAATCTGTACGTTACACCCTTGCTGCTCTAATAAAATCTCACGGTCTGCACTTAGTATCGTACGCCGATGACACGCAAATTGTAGTGTCACTCTCTGAGTCCGGGGAAGCTACAGCGGAACGCTTCAGAAATTGCCTCCTAGATGTTAAACACTGGATGAGCCATAATTTTTTTAAACTTAATACTGAAAAGACGGAGGTAATAGAGTTCGGCCAGAAACCATCTATCTGGGACCACCTCTGGTGGCCTCCGGAGGCGGGCTCTTGCCCTGTTCCAGCGGAGAAGGTCAGAAATCTGGGCTTTATGCTCGACAAAGACCTTTCCTGTATGGCACAAATTAACCAGGTAACCTCGACATGTTTCTACACCATTAAGATACTCAGAAAAATTCTACCGTACATCCCGTTTACTCTTAGTAAGACGGTGATGGGAGCCCTTGTAATATCCCGGGTGGGTTATTGTAACTAACTCTATCTGAGCACGGGGGAAAAACAGCTAGCAAAACTACAGGCAATACAAAACACGGCAGCCAGAGTCCTAATGTACTTGCCAAAACGCCATCCCACATCCAAAGCCATACGCGAACTTCATTGGCTTCCAGTTAGGCGCAGAATTCAATTCAAGGCCCTCTGACTGGTCCATAAATCCCAATATGGGAAAGGACCAGCCGACCTTGTTAAACTTTTCCCGTGCTACATCCCACAGCGCACATTAAGGTCAGCCAGCCAAGATCTGGTGTGCTTGCCTAGAATACGGAGAGCCCGCTGGGGAGGGAAATCCTTCTCCCATCAGGCCTCCAAATTATGGAATTCTTTGCCCTCTGCGCTGCGGTCTGACAAGAATAAAGTAAGTTTCAGGAAGGCATTAAAAACCTGGCTCTTTGCCATGCCTTAATTCAGCTCTGTATTCTTTTCTGTACTATAGCGCCAAGACTCCTCGTCATTAGAGCACTTTAAAAATATGTCAGTCAGTCAGTCAGAATGTCCAAGAAATAAGTCCTTAATTCAAATGTATATCTTTCCTCTAGGCCAAATGGTATACCTGAAATCCTTTAGACTGAAATTGTCAAATAGTAATCATATTAATACATTCAAACATATTCCTCATAGACCGAATTATCCTCTTGGCTTTAAAAATATTAGGTAGGAATTTGGAAATTTGTTAGACAAACGTTGTTTAAAAACCAATTGAGCATCATTACAATATGTCCATCCTTTATTGCATTTTAAATGGACAGTGTAATGTCCAGCTGTTGTAGAATGACCATCATGGAAAATAATTGCTACTGCAACAAAAGTGCTTCCTGATATAGATAGTTGAATTGCTACAAATTGTTTAATTAAAGTTTCCAATTTTCTTCCATCAGCTCTACAACGTTGTATCATTTAAAATTATATATTGTCCAAATCTTTGTATAAATAATGTTGATAACATTTCTGATTTGCATTGGCTACACTCCATGTTTTGATTTGCTGCTTTAACTAGTTTGTTGAAAGACACTGTTTTACAGTCTGGTATTGTCATGTTAGTGCTACATGTAAACGTACAATTTTCACATTCATGTTCCCATTTAAAACGAAGGTAAACAGATTTTCAATTTCTATTCCTTCATTTTCCAATACTGCAAGCATGTACATTAGAAATTCCTTAGTATCTTGTTGGACATTCTGCGTAAATTGTGTAGAACCAGAACATATATCCAAAAGATTACGAATATCAGAAACACTTTGTATTTTCCTTTTATCAATTCTCAATTGTTCATAAATACAATGCAACAAGGAACAAAATCTTTTTTCACTATTCTCCATAATTTGCTGTTGCAAAATTTTTACAAAAAAAACAACATTGACCACTACATTAGCATTGCAGTTTATACCTGAAGTATCTTCTGATACCTAACAATCTCTCCTATACTGTCCTTTTTCCTTTTGCTTGCAATCTCAACATTATCTTTGTTTTTTTTCCTTTTCTATACCTTCACTACAGATATTATCATATCTTCTTTTTTGACCTACTACACACTTTTCAAATACAGGATATTCACCAAAATTGGGAGCATACGCTCTTCTTAACCTATTATACTCTTTTACACAGTTTGCATCTGCACTAATCTTTTTCACATCAAAATCAATCAAATACAATCCAGATAAAGTTCTGACTCGGGACTAAGCAACATATGCCATACCCTCTTTAAACACTTAAACCTTGAGATTTACGAATAGTCACTGCATAAGCCAGAGAAAGTGGAAACTTTTCTACGGACTTATAAATCTTTAACAAGCAAAAAACAAACTGAACAATGACACATTTGTTTTACTATTTCAATTTGATCAAATTTGATTTTTAAAAATTCAATTCCTTCTCTATTTTGATAATTAACAAAATCAACAAATTTACCCATTGCTCCATTCACTAAAAGTTTTTCCATATTGAAATTATGCCGGATAATTACCCGACAGTTTACACATAGATTCTTTTCTAAACCAGCAGTTTTAGATATAGATTTTTCGAAAGAATCCAATTTTGTTTTCAATTTTTCCGTCAAATAGTGATTCCTTCATGCTCTATTTTATCAATGGCTTACATTTTTAATATTTCTTTGTTTTCTAGCTTCAAAAGTTGTTCATTGAATATAGAACACTCGCGCAGTGTTGGCATTAAGCAGATTATAGAATTATTTTCTGCAATTTTCATATATATTTTTTCAGGAACTATATTTTCCAAATAGTACCTGAAAACATTTGGAAATAGTCTACTTTGCAAAGCTTGTTTGCCATGTTCTGTCAGTACTCCCATTCTTATATCTTGAAGAATAGTTCCATAATCAACATAATTTGCCTGTCGCATATTTGTAATAAGTTCTTTGTATTCAAAATATTACCAAATATTAACGTTTCCAAAACTTCCCAAAGACTTTCTGGTGTCTTCATGCACAAGTGTTTTTAAATACTGGTTGTCCTTTTACGGGAGTAACTTGCAGTAGATCTTCAAAAGCTATGACATGTTTTCCTCCAAATAAGACATTATACTCTGTTTTAAGAATTTGCTGCATTCTTAAATGCACAAAATCAAGCATTAAGTTTGAGACCATGCTTACCTCATCGATAATAATACGTTTCATTTTCTTTAGCACTCTTGAAACTTAATAGCAAGCTTCTCCGAATAGTTTATTATATTCCAATTTGTTTTCATGTTCTTCAGGTAGCATTAGTTAACACTTTAGTGTGATTCCTTTAATGTTGTGTGCTGCCAACCCAGTTGGAGCAGTTACAACACAAGACAAATGTGAGTCAGTTGTTTTCTGTAGATACCTTGCCAACACTTTAATTAAGAAACTTTTTCCTGTTCCAGCTTGACCACTGACATACATTTAGATAGGTTGAAATTATGTATATGCTTTCTTTCTTTTCATGAAGAAATACATGGTCAACCTGTTGTTTCACTTGCTGATATATTTCTTTCTGTTCAGCATTTAGTTGTTCTTCCAAGTTTTCTAACTCCATAATATCTTCTTGAGCCTGATGCATTGCTGTTTCCACTTCATTCATGGCGATTGCTGCTTAATTTTCAAGAATTAGTTGTCCTAGTGGATCTTGACTCAATGGAGCAGAACTTTGACTGTCTTGAGAACTGTCTCTAGCAATCTCAGCTGCAATAGTAGCTTCTTGATCAATTTCATCGTTCAACATTTTGAGATCATTTTGAAAAACTGTACATTCTATGATATCTTTACAAGCATTGAAGGAATCTTCATAGCTCTGAAAATCTCCAAGTAATTCCAATTCTGTATGCCATGGTTTGAAGAGTTGCAAAAGTGCTAAAGAGTAAAATTGCCTTTTATCTGAAGTATCACAACTCAGTTTTCTGTGAATCATCAAATTTCCTTTCCTTTGTTTCACCAAACATCCTCCCGTACCAATGAATGCATATTTTCCTTCATTTATGTTTTGTATTTCTTTTAAACGTGTAATACTGCAGTACTTCATAGAGACATATGTTCTCAAGATGATGACTTCTATTTGAATAATATGTGTCCAACATGTTTGTTTTGACAATATCTATACTTTCCAGATCTTTTTCTGCTAAATATTCGATTTCATGTACAGATTTAAGTACTCGATTTCGTGTTACAGCAAAACCTAGACTCACCCAAATGATTCTTTTAGATTTTGAGTATAAACTTGCAGATGATAACCGTTCAGAGCATTCATACACTCCAATTTCTCGACGGATAACATCTTCAAACTTGAACTGTACACTAAGGGCCCGATGTAGGTAAAATAGATTTACCGATTTTTAATTACCGAATCATACCGATTCGGTAATTAAAAATCGATAAATCTAAGGGGTTGAGATGTAGGAACATCCAGATGTTCCTGCTACCGAATCGGTAAAAATCTGTATTTACCGATTCGGTAAATACCGACCGGTAATGGCCCATTCATTCCTATGGGCTTTGAAGCCCATAGGAATGAATGGGGCATTACCGGTCGGTATTTACCGAATCGGTAAATACAGATTTTGACAAGGGTGCAGGGGGTGTCACTTTGACACCCTCTAGCACCCCCAAAAAAGATTTGGGGGCCATGTGGCAGGCATACCTGCCCTAAGGGCAGGTCTGCCTGTCATATGGCACAGGTGTGCATGCACACATGTGCATGCACACCTGAATCGGTATTTTACCATCAAGTATATTTGATGGTAAAATACAGAATCGGTAAGGGTTGTGGGACTCAGAAGAGTCCCACCTACATATCAAAAATACCGAATAGGTATAAATACCGATTCGGTATTTTACAGATTCTGTAAATTTACCGATCGGTAAATTTACCGAATCTGTAAAATTCTGGGCCCTACATACCAAATCTGATTTTCCGGTCGGTAACGGCCGAAAATACCGATTTTCGGCCGTTACCGACCGACCTACATCTGGCCCTAAGACTCTTCTCCTGAGAAATTTCTTGCCACGTTTCTTTTAACTCCTTTTCTGATTTTGTTATATAAGATGTCACATATCGGGCAACAGCAATGGAATTATCCACAACATATTGAATATCCATATTAGCATTCCACATTTTTGATAAAAACTGGATAATAATAATAATAATAATAATTGCATTTGTAAAGGGCCTGGTTACAGTGTGTCCCCGCGCTAAGGTATCAGCTAAAGAAAACAGTGACAACAGGGCCTCGCATAAGATCAGATTATACAGCAGCGAAAAAATGGGTCTTCAAACCTTTCTGAAAAATGGACTCAGAGCACTCCAGCCGGAGACTCTGAGGAAGGGTGTTCCATAGCTGAGCTGCCAAATATTAAAAAGAGCAGTCACCCATCCAGGCTCTCTTAATTTTGGAAACATGCATCTTTCCTTTCCCACTAGATCTTAGCAGTTTGGTTGGTACATAGAGCGTTAGAAAATCATACAGGTATGAGGGCCCCTTCCTCTGTAAGATCCAGAGACTAATACACAGAGCCTCGAACTTTACTCTCTCCCTGATTGGAATCAGGGTAGGGAGGCCAGAGCCCTTGTAGCTGAGGCTCTCTTCAGAAGAATAAGAACCAGTCTTGCTGCTGCATTCTGGATGCACTGCAATCTCTGCATGCATTTAGCAGTTGCACCCAGATACAAGAGATTGCCATAATCCAGACGAGAGGTCCCCAATGCGTGTACCATGATCTTCCTGGATGCAGTGGGAAGGGCATTTAGGGATACCAAAATAGGTGGCTGCCACCCGCCTGGTGTGGTAATCAAAAGACAACTTGTTGTCCGCCCATACCCCAGGGTTATTAGCATGTTCACAAGGTGTAGGAGTAGGGCCCAAGATCTGGGGCCACCATGCCGAGGACCATACTGATGGAGCCTTCCCTATCACCAACACCTCGGTCTTGCTACCATTTAACTTCAGGCAATTATTTGCCATCCACACTGCCAGTTCTTGAAGGCAGGACACAAAGTTGGAGGCAGCACCAGCCCGTTCTCGGGTGAGGGAGACCACCAGCTGAGTGTCATCAGCATAGGACAGGGCATTGATCCCAAATTTCTCTGAGATTTTAGCCAGGGGGTGACATAAAGATTGAACAATGTCCGGCTCAGGGTAGAGCCCTGAGGCACCCCCTGAGTCAGCTTGATGTTCCTGGAGTAATAAGTACCCTGCTTGACTTGAAAGCTACGCTCAGATAAAAAGGATTCCATCCACTTCAAGGCGCCGCCTGTTACACCACCGCTCTCTAGGTCCTGCATCAGAGTATGATGGGCAACAGTGTCAAAGGCGGCACTTAAGTCTAAAAGAATTAAGGCTGCTGTCTGCCCTTTGTCCACATACTTCCGAATGATCTCGGTCGAGTACAGCAAGGCAGATTCGGTGGAGTGAAGGGCCTGAAAGCCAGACTGTGAAGGATGGAGAAGGTTGTTGTTAAGGATATGTGCTGTAAGTTGTGTATTCGAAATCTTCTCCGCAACCTTAGCAAAATAAGGGAGCAGGGAAATGGGCCGCAGGTTGTCAAGTTGATCAACACTAATGTACGGTTTCTTCTGTAGAGGGAGCACCACTCCCTCCTTCCAAAATTTTGAGACCACTCCTGAGCTAAAATACAGCTCTAAAAGATATCTCATTGAAGGCTCGAGTGTGTCAATACTCCCTCTAAGCGCCCTTGTTGTAGCTGGGTCCCTAGGCGAGCCCGATTTAATACTGGTGGCTATCTGTTTAAGAGTGTCCGAGGGGGGCACAATAAATTTGTGGAGACACTGTATACCCAAATCATCCACAGATTTCCCTTCTACTACCTTGCCAACACGAGCATAGTCAGGAAAGGAGGAGTAAATCTTCTCCACCTTTTCTGCAAAATGCTCGGCAACTCAATTGCAGGATTCTTCAGATCCGGCAATAGGCACTGCAATAGAAGCCAGAGAGGATATTTCTTTAAAAACCTTGAACAGCTCTTCGGTAGAATTCTCAGCTGTAAGAATCCTTTCCTTGAAGTAGGCTGTCTTCGTCTTTCAAATAAGCGAGTGGTAGTTTTTAAGGCTGATTTTATATTCCTCTTCCTTTTTTTTTTAAAACAGTTTTTATTTGAATTTCAAGTTTAATACACATTTGCCCTCCCACCCACCCCTCCCCCGAAGAACAGGTTTCCATCGGTTTTCTTTTTGTTACAATATAGGCAATAATAAGCAAGACAGTTTTTAAAGCAAAGAAACATCATGCAATTGGAGATATATCACATTTATAACATTTACAGTATTTACAGCATATGGCCCATGTATGGTGTTTCGACTCTTAAGCGTCCTTAATCCAAGCTAGCAGTGGGGCCCAGATTTTCATACCCCTATTCCGCTTATCCCTCCCTTTGTTACTGTATATTGTAGTCTCCAGGCTGCAGGTCGCAAGCAGCCGGGCTCTCCATTCTGAGAATGAAGGAGGTAGTGGATCTATCCATGCTGAAGCGACGCACAGTCTGAAACCGCCATGGCTACAAAAATCAAGCCTTGTATTTCATGAGGTCAGGCGATGCTAGTTATGCCCAACAAAACTTCTTCATTAGTGATGTCGTTCCTGCCGCGTGCGATGCTCGAAATAAAGTCGGAGATTTCTGCTAAAACTTTCGTTAGATTTGGGCATGATGCAAACATGTAGGTAAAATCTGCAGCAGGATATGTGCATCGTGGACAGGATGTTCCTTTCCCAGTTCCCCATTGTGATAGTTTCCCGGGAGTATAATAAAGGGAAAAGAAAGTTTTGAAAATTGTGCCTGAAGTTTCATTGACATTAAGCAGGTGAGTGACATTTCGTAAGCTTCGAGTGCGATTTAGGGATGGACCCCCGCCCTTGTCTGCCATGCCACCCCATTTTTATTCACATCGGGTAATAATAAATTCAACCCTGCATATATTTAATCGATTCTCGGTGATTTAACTAATCTTAGTTTATCTATGATTTGAGACTGTTGAAATTTGATACGGCCGCCCACCTGCTTTGATATAAAGTCCCGCACCTGGAGGAATTTAAAAAAATCCCGGTTTGTCAGATCATAATCAGTTTTCAGTTCATCAAATGATTTCAATCCGTTAGTAGAAAAGAAACACCCGAGCTGGGTAACACCTAATACAACCCATCGCTGCATATATGCATCTTGGAATATTTCAGGAAGATCCGTATTCTGTGACACAGGGATGTAAAAGGAATACCGACCTAGGCCTACTAGTTTTTTTACGTTGCCCCATACGTTATAGACACTAGAGATAGTTTTAAACTTCCCTTTTTAAAAATAATCATCATTATTGTGGTGCCACAGACAGCAAGCACTTCCATCACCCAAGACAAGTTCTTGCGGTGTAGGGATATTACGGCCAAGCGAGTTGGCTGCAAGTAAGTTAACACTGTATTTTAGCACTGTGGCCCAATAATATAATTTAAAATTAGGTAGTGCCCAGCCACCTCGTTCTCGGGGTAGAGTAATCATTTTGAGTGCTCTGCGTGGTCTGTTGTATCCCCAGAGAAAGCGTGAAAACATGGGGGTCGATTCCGATCCGGTAAAATCCCCGTCCGTACGAATCGTATCCGGAGCCGTTTCCGTACGACTCGTACAGACGCCGTACGACCGGACGATTCCGATCCCGATCGGCCGACCCGTACGCGATTCGTACGGTACACGTTGATTCGTACGGAAAAGCGCACGATCACCTACACACCGTACGGCGCGTACCCCCCATGATCGCAGGGGTACGCGGCTTACCCCTGTGGTCATGCGGGGTACGTGCCGTACACCCAGCGTACATGGGGTACATGCCGTACACCCACTGTACATGGGGTACGATGCGTACCCCATGTATGCTGGGTGTACGGCACGTACCCCGCATGACCACAGGGGTACGCCGCGTACCCCTGCGATCATGGGGGGTACGTGCCGTACCAGGGGGGGGCGTTCCGTACCTGTTTCGGTGCGAACTCTGCGTTTACGACTGTTTTCGGCTCCCGTAGGAAAAGGGTCGTACGGCGCGTACCCGACACGAATCGTACTTCCTGGGTCGTAAAAACGTGCCGCGATGTCGCGTACAGCGGGTTCCGAGTGAGATTCGTACGGAGATTTGAGTCGTACGGAGTCCTGTACGACTCGTACGGAGTTCGGCACCTAGTACGGATCGTACTTCATCGTACGTACGGGACGTCTACGGATACGATTCGTACGGGGAAAAAACTCTCCGTACGACCATTCAGAGCGCATTTTACCGGATCGGAATCGACACCATGGTGTCTATGTTTTTACAAATTTGTGGGGAAAATTCTAAACATATGGATCGAAAATAACATCTTGAAAACGTTGGTTCTGCCCCCGATTGTTAGGTGCAAATTATGTAACCGAAGTAATTCTTTCTTGGTGCGATATATAAGGGGCTCAATATTATCATTAACGATGTTTTCAATTTTAGCACTAATACTGACCCCTAAATATATTGCCTTGTCAAATATCCTCGGGTCATTCATCGTGATTTTATTATTCAAAACTATCTGAGTTTTACTCGAATTCAGCTTATATCCTGAGACATACCAAAAGTCATGCGCTTCTTTTTCAATTATTCTTATAGCACTATTTGGGTCACTAGTAACGATAGCTATGTCGACTGCATACGCCATACATTTAGTCTCTAAGTCCCGTACTTTGATTGGAGGAATTAAGGCATTGTTTTCTAAGGTATGTATGAATGCATCAATATATATGGTAAATAGGATGGGCGAGCAGGGACAGCCCTGTCTTGTGCCCCTAGTAATAGCAAGGCTTTCAGAAAGGACCCCATTAATCAGAACGCGAGCACTCGGGTTTACATAGAGCCGTTTGATGGCAGTTATGTATTTTTCTCTGATCCCACACTTTGTCATGGCTGCCCATTAGTATTTCCAAGAGACCCTATCTAACGGTTTTTCCGCGTCAAGCAGTATAAGCGCCGTAGGGTCTCCTGTCACTCCCGTATAGTCAAAGAGAGAAATGGCTCTTTGTATATGATCAGTAGTAGATCGACAAGGGATGAACTCGTGTTGCCGTTCCGCGACTATTTTATGAATAATAGGTGCCAGCCGTGATGCCAATATTTTAGAGTATATTTTCGAGTCCCCGTTGATCAAAGAAATGGGGCGATAAGAACCCATTTCTTTGATATCCTTGTTCTTTTTAGGAAAAACTATTATTTTGGCCGAAGACCAAGATTTTGGTGGGTTCCACCCCTGAAAAATATATTGAAAGAGTGATGTTATGGAGGTACTAAGTTGTGGAGCGAATTTGATGTAAAATTAGGTGGGAATCCCATCCATACCAGCCACTTTTCCCTTGGCCAGACCCTTTATTGCTAGTAATATTTCTTCCCAGGAGATTGACCCATCTAAAAGTTCTTGGTCGTCAGTCCCCAAGCAATTCGGGGTGATTAAATCCAAATATGTTTTAGGGTCGCCGCATTCATGTTCGTCCTCGTAGTATAGTTTCCTATAAAACTTCTGGAAGGCCGTTCTTATTTCAGCGGGGTCAGATCTTAGCCCTAAATCGGGGTCCCTGATTTCTTTTATCAGTGCAAATGAGGTCTCTTCTCGGGTTCTGACGGCTAGTTGGTGTCCCACTTTTTCGCTCAGCTCATAAGCTTTTTCCCTATTGATATTTGCTCTGGTAACTGTCCTCCCGACTAATATTTCAGAGATGTCGTTTTTTGCGATAGCCACATTGCACATCTCACTAGTTGTCGGCCGTCCTTCCTGTACTGCTTTAATCATTTGCTCTTCGCAGATTTAGTTCTATTAAGACCAATTTCTGTTTTTCCATTTTGTTTTATTTGCAGGAAAATGTCATTGTCTCCCCCCTGACACAAGCTTTCAGAGCATCCCAGACCATGTCAATTGAAGTAGAGCCTACGTTATCTTCTAACAAAGCAGGGATCCAGGTTCGCATTAGCTGGCAATATGCATCATTATATAATAATGCCCTTTGAAAAGTCCATGTTTTTATATTAGGTATCTCTGCGACATTCATAAGGCTAAGCTCCAACGGATTGTGGTCTGAGAGAATTCTAGGTAGTAACTCAATTTGATACTCAGTGAATTTGACAAGAGCACGTAGTCTAATCTAACCTGTCTTGAATGTGGATGTGAATAATAGGTATAGCCAGGGTCCTCAGGGTGTTTTGTTGACCAGCCATCTAATAACCCATGAAGCATGCACATGTCTTTTAAGGCATAAAAAACTTTTAGCTTCCTACCCTGGTATTTGAAGCCTTGATCTGTAGACCATTCGCTAGGCAGGTGAATATTTAGATCACCACATATGATTAACCGGAGAGGCCAATGTGTTAATTCATTTGAAACCTTAATCAACACATCTGGGTCATCGCTGGTATTTCCGTAAATGGTACATATTGTTAGCTTACCTCCCCCATTGTTATAGTGACATCCTGCTATTACAAATCGTCCCAATGAATCCGCTATAGTCCGTGGAAATAGTAACTCCCCACCTTTTGATAAGATAGCAACCCCCCTAGTGCGTGTCCCCTGTGAAGTAACTATGATAAGGCGATATCCAAGAGTTTTAAGTAAATATCGCTGTGACCCCTCGATATGGGTCTCCTGAAGGCAAACGACATTTGCCCCTGAGGTTTTAAGACTCTCCGATACTTTCTGTCTCTTCTTTAAATCATTAAGGCCACATATATTCATAGACAGTATATTGATCTTAGCCATCAAGCTTTTTCTTGGACCATCTCTAGAAGCAATTTATTTTTCTTAATCTTTCTTTCTTGCTGGTCTCTAAATATTTCATAGGTCCTTTGTAAGAATATTGAGTCCTGTTCTCCCCCCTATCTTACAGTCCCCCTCTGCCCTTTCTCTCCCACCCCCGTTAAACCCCCCACCCTCCAGCCCCCTTCCCATCCAATGAGGCATCCTAGGTGCCAAAGTACCCAGGTGTAGGCGTCCTTGCGGTCCGCCCGTCTTAGCGTCCCATGTGTCCTAGCCCTATATGCTTTGTTTGTGCGGGTTGGATTTAGTGAAAATTAAACATTACCTTCTACCAATGTGTGTGCTATTTTTATATATATATATATATATATATATATATATATATATATATATATATTTATAATAAGTGTTTTGCAGCGTTTAATATTCTCCCACTCCCTCATTTCCCCCTCCTTCTTGCCTCTTCATATAGCCGCCCGTATTTTCAAAACATTCGAGATTACAGTTTCACATTTTCACATTACTTCTTGTTCATTTTCTTTCCTTTTTGTTTATATTTGGCTTTGATCCAGAATTTCTTATCCCAGGCTCTGAGATTTCTTTAAGATAATCCTGGGCTTGAATTTCGTTAATAAAGCTTCTTGTTGTACCGTTATAGATTATTTCAGTCTCGCTGGATAATCGAGGAAGACAGTGGCACCAATTTTTTCAAAGGGTATGAATAATTGCCGCATCTTCCACCTTCTTTCTACAGTGGAATGTGCAAAATCCGGTCTTACAAAGAATTTGAACCCTTTATATTCCCGCTGGGTTGTTGGTCTGGTTAGATCATATATAGAATCTCGAAGAAGGAAGTTTCCGAAGTTAATTAGTATAGCCCTGGGGTGTTGCTGTGGTTTCTGAGTGTATTTAGGTAGCATCAGAGGGAATCGGTGAGCCTGCTGTATTTCTTTCTCCATGTCCCAAGCCTCAAGCTCCGGAAAGGCAGATTTGAGGAGGTTGATCATGGATCCTCTCACATCATTTCCCTCAAACCCTTCAGGAATTCCGTGAAACCTCAGGTTGTTCCTTCTCGATCTATTTTCATGATCCTCAACTTTTGTCATGAGGTCTTTTATGATCCCATCATGCTCCTTTTCCGTTTTACGCAGCTCGGTAACGTCAGTTTCTAGATTTTCTGTATGCTCTTCAACCGTGGCCATTCTCTCAGAGATCTCGGTACAAATATTTCCAACTTTCTTAATTGCACCTTGTAGTTTTTCAATGGCAGCATGATTTCTTTGGCTGTCTTTTTTTACGTCCTTATGGAAGTTCTTGATGGAGCTCAGAACCTCACTCAGCGTGGTTTCAACAGACTATATAGATCCCTTTGCTTTTTAACTTTCCCCTTCTATTTCCGCCCTGCTACCATGTTGATGTACCATTTCTACTCCAGTCTTGGTGGGTGGGCTTTTCCGTATAAGATTTCTTCTTATTTTGACATTGTCGGTGTTAGCGCCTTGATCCGTGGTCTCCTCATTTGTAAGATTGCTTTGCCTTGACCGTTTGGGCCTTTTTTTCCCAGTTTTTTCCTGGAGTTTGTACCATAACCAGTTTTATCAGATCTTCTAGAGTGATTGGAGCCTAGATCCTCCGGGGTTGCATCGTCAAGTATGCCTGCACTCATTGAACTTGTGTCCATTATTTCACTGGACTCGCTTGAGACTGACATCCCGGTTTCGTAGATGTCTGATTCAGATTCTTCCTCGGTGGCCTCATTATTTACTGACTGCAGTTGAGTCTCTGTTAGGGATGTTGGCATTGGAGTTGGGGAGGAGGGGGTATGCTCTAGATGTATTGCTCCAGGTTGGTGATCAGCTCTTTCTTTGATTTGACCATTTTGCCTGATAATTGAAGTATTTGTCGTTAATGTTGTACTTGTCCATTCTTTACTCAAAATGGGCTCAGCTGTAGGGCTTCCGGGGCCCGGGCTTTGAGCGGATCTCCCCATTAGGTTGATTAGCTCTATGCCTAGACTCGCTGCCGGATTGTGATCCTCGCTGATTTTTATCTGTTCGCCACTCAAGTTGTAATCTTGTTTAGCGCTTATATCAGAATTGAGCGAGCCTTCTTTGGGTAGCGGGCTAAAGATTGTCGAAATTCTCGTTTGAGAGATTGTTAAAGGCCCTGTATTTTTTGCGGTTGCTTTCAAGTTTTTTATTGTTTGTAACCTTTGTGCTTTCTTCACCAACAAATCAGTATCAGCATTTTCCTCTAAATCTCTCCCCTTCTCAAGAGTGTTCTCCTTCCGTCTCATTTTTACCTTTTCCTTTTGTAAGTTTTTCTCTTTGTGCTTATCTTTCGTCTTGATTTTCTCATATCCTTCCTGGCCTGAATTTCTCTCAGCATTCCTCTCCTTAGCTTTAGATCCTCCTGTCTCAGGACCTTTCGATCTACTCTTATTTACCTGAGAGACAGGCACAGTTTGTATGCTCAGAAACTCTTGCTGGTCTTGCAAATCTTTCAAATATTCCAGGCCTACCAGGCCTTCTACGCCACCTGCCGTTGCGCTTGTTGCTGCCTCTGTCAATTGCCAGCCTTCTTCATTCCCCTTCTCTTGATTGAGCGTTGTGGGGGTCTGTACCACTTCTGACCCTGTCTGCATTACTACTCCTGTATTTCCAGCGACTCTTGCCTTACCCAGCATCTGTATCTGTATCTCTACTAATGTCTGTATCCGTGTCCTACTGGGTTGGATTTTCTGCACACTTTCATTTTTCTGCAATCTTTCGGTGCCTCTGGTCGATTCTGGGATCCTTATAGCTGTGTTTGGCATAGTTTGGGATTTTATCACTTCCACTATTTTCAGAATATTTTCTAAAACTCCATCAACAGCTGTCCAGGCGTCCTTTTTACACTCACTGCCTGCGTGTGTGCCAGAGAAGCTTATATACTGCGTATCCTGGAGGAGCCAGTTTGTTTTAGCTGGGTTATCCATATTATAGATTATGCTTATGGTTAGGTGTGAGACAACACCCAGCCTCCTCCTTGATTTTGCTTGCGCTAAACTTGTAGTTTTATCCTTGTGCCGCTTTGTGCAGCTTGATCTACGGCCTCTCCTCTTCGCCACCTTCACCTTCACTTTTGCCTTTCTCCCCCTGATGTCCGTCTTCGGAAGCATACACTGCCCTTTGCCACCTCTCTTCGCTTTTTTTTTTCCCCCCCAAAGTCACTGGCAGCAGGTTCCCTAGCAACAGGGGAACGCTGACGATGCTGCGCGCGCAGTAAGCGTGAAATTAAATGCGTCTGTACCAAGTCAGCCGATGATGTATTAAGGGATGTGCGGACACTGATGGCGCCGATGCAGGGAGTAAGCTGCCTGTTGAGCCCGAAGAGCCAAGAAGAGAGAGAGCGGCAGAAGCGAGGGAGTTGCCGCAGATGAGATATCGCCGGGAGGTTGGGCAATCAGAAGAGCGAAGAACCGATGGTAAGCTTTTGGCTTGGCTGTAGCTGTAGTTTTATCCCTTATGACACCCGTAGAGGAAGGCCGGGGCCGAAACCTCAGCAAACAGATCTCAGTAAAAAAAAAAATGGAAGAGCACACAAATTTCGCTGAGAGTTTTTTTTTAGTAGTATCAGCTTGAAAACAATGACCAATGAAGAGTAAATAAAGTATAAATAAAGTATAGAGAAGCAACTTACAGTAGCTGAGTTGTGTAGGATCGCAAATATCAGACTCAAGTCTCTAAATCTCAGGTTTCGGGCCTCCTGTCTCAGATCTTAGATCGCCAACATAAGGGGTGCAGAGTTAGAATTAAACACCCACGGCTGGGTGGTGATTCCAAGGCGATTCGAAGGTGGTTAGATGAACAGGTCCGTAAGACGCTGTGAGCCCATTACCGGGGTTTCACTTTTCACTTTCCTCACTGCATCTGTGCTGCATCCACGCTATATCCACGCTATATTCGCACAAATCCTCCTGCGACTAAGATTGTTACATCAAAAACCAGGACCAGGTCACAGGGAGAGGCTGTTGCGACCTCTCACTCGGGCGCCATCTTGCCTCCGTTTCTGCTTGTCCCTCACTGCATTCCTCTTCCAAGTGGACTGAGAAGGCCTTCCTCCAACACCTTTCTAGGCGTTTACAACGTGATTTGGCAGTTCTTAGCTCTTCACCAAACCAGGGAGCTGATTGAGTCTTTTAGTAGACATTTTATGTGAGCAAAGTGCGGTGCAGTCAAGGGCATCACAAATACGTCTCTCAAGGGCTTCGCAAGCCAGAAGGTGATCCATCCCTCAAGAGGGCCTGATTAAAAGCCCTCTGAGAGAATCCAGCCCACTTCCTACTTTTTATACCGATCTTAACTTTCTCCTGTGTCTTAGGCAAGGGCAGCTTTATCATAAATGAAATCAGAAAGTGATCCGACCACAACACTGGAAGCGGAGGCTCCACTTCCAGCGCATCCCAGTTGGCAAAGATCGGGTCAAGTAAATGACCCAACTTATGAGTGGGAAGTTCAGACTTTACAAGTAATTGTAGCGTGGCTAATTCTGGGCGCATCTCTTGTGCCCCGGTGTTGAGTGCGTCATCCAAATGTACGTTTATGTCGCCCAACACCAATAACATTCTGTACCGTAATGCAGGTTAAATAAGGTAGTCAATTAAGCTAGGTGATAACCTCACATAGGGTCCTGGAGGTCTATAGACCAGTAGCCCTTAAATGACATAATTAGTGTCTGTCCTGATCGTAACGAGGCCTGCCTTGCTGTCTGCTATGCCAGCTTGTTCAGGAGAGCACTGAATGTCATGTTTGTAAATGATTGCAATCCCTCCTCCTCTGCCAGACGATCTATCCACTCTCACAATCCCATACACACTAGGGAGTGCCTCCAGAATTTCAGGTGCAGAGTCAGCATCCAACTAAAGTCTCTGTAAGAAATAGTACATCTGCTTGACCCTCCGTCAGTTGGTCATAGATCTCAATTCTGTGCTTCCTCAATGAGCTACAATTAATTAGAGATAGCCTGAGTAAGGGGCCTCCCTCCCTATCCTCTACTAGTGCATCCACCCTAAACGAGCAGTGGCTACATCTCCAGCTCTTACCCTCTGTCTTTATACTGTGCTTACACTTATCGTCCATACTTGGGCAGAGTGTGCGAAGCATCTGAGCGTTGTAATGGCATTCCAGATCAAAACCAGCAGTGGTTCTGGCCCCTAGCCCCAGTCGGCCCGGACGGGCGCGGACGGGCTCGCCTTTGGTGCGCCCGTGGCTTGCCCGCTGCGTACATCCGCTGCGCGCCCGATGAGGCATGCTGAATTTAACTGAGAGCCCTCCCGACAACTGGAACGCTGCCCGCACTAGCCGGAAGTACCTGGCTCTGTCTTCCCGGCCCTCTGTGCAACGGTGTAACACCATGTCGGACCGAGTCAGGAAGACCAGTGATCGAGCACAAGTAAGAAGGAGAATTACCCCCAAAGCTCCTCACACATTTTTTTAAAATAAACACAGTACCCCAGCAAGTGTAGAAGTGATTCAAATTAAAATGAGTTACTGTTTTCCTCGCCACACCCCATGCGGACTCTGGGACACTCCCACTGTCCTTCTATCCACTGCGCAGCCACAGAGGCATGCTGAATTTACCTGAGAGCCCTCCTGACAACTAGAACGCTGCCCGCACAAGCCGGAAGTACCTGGCTCTGTCTTCCCCGCCCTCCGCGCAACGGTGTAACACCGCGTCGGACCGAGGCAGGAAGACCAGTGATCGAGCACAGGTAAGAAGGAGAATTACCCCCAAAGCTCCTCACACTTTTTTTTAAAAATAAACAAAGTACCCCAGCAAGTCTAGAAGTGATTCAAATTAAAAGGAGTTACTGTTTTCCTCGCTGAACCACAAGTGCACTCCCGGACACTCCCACTGTCCTTCTATCTGCTAATCATTGTTTTATTTTGATTCTTTACTTCTTCTCAAATTGTATGTATTTTTGGGAGATTTTCTAGTGATGGTATGTCTCACAGCAGACATAAAACTGTTTACTCTTCCTTTGGATATAACAGGATGTGGGAATCCCCAAAAACATTTGGTATAAAACTTTGACTTAGACTTGTACTTTCGTCGACTGTATTTTCGATGGATGACTTTGGAATCGTAAGACTTATTTCCTTAAGGCATTTTCGTCAGTTTTTTTTTGGTATAGCACATGTGGCATATTCTTCGATAAAAGGCAAAACAATGTCATCCAAATTAGTTTTGAATTTGGGTGCATCCTTGATCCAAATCAGCATATGTGAGGAGCCCCTCTAGCTTGATACTCCTTTCTCCAAAAGAAATTCACAACTTCTCCAAGAGGAGGATTCTTTTTTATTGCAGATAAACAACATCATAGCTATGATTGAAATATCTGCATACATTAACAGGATCCAAAGAGCACAATTCCCCAGGTGTCTAGTAGTCAATATTTTTTATATTCGAATTTGCCACTCAAAGAAATTCAAATAAATCATCCCAAGAGTATTCAGAACAGCTTAGGGTAAGTAACCACTTAGGAGTTCCTAAGTTCCTTAGCATACATTTAAGGTCTCCATGGAGACAATACCAATACTCATTAGTACCACGCTGACATGCTATCAAATGAATCAGCTGAGATTCTAAATGATCATCTTTCTGATGTGCTTTATCCATAAATTCCTTTACAGAAACATTTTGAAGATGTACTGCATATGAAAGTCCAGACAAGTCACTCTCAAACAAAAGATCAAGTATATATGTATGGGATACATTGTTGAAATCTTTGATCTTCTGCATAGAATCTTGTTGTCCGATATTTCAGATGCAGGATTCTGCACTGATCATTCATCATATCGTCCACCTTTTACGGTTGGGAACAGTTGCAGAAAACAACAAGCTTCCAAACTTTTTTCGCATACACTCATGGGACTCCCCTTTGCTTTTTTCATTTGGAATAATTCAATAGTTTTCCCCATGACTTCTTTTGAATGAAGTGTATGTACACTATAATGCTCATAGATTACTTCACTTTTGGACATGTCCACATTTTCAATTTGACCACTTGACATTTCATTATCATCTCCTAAAAGTATTTCTTCTTCTTCCACATACACTTTTTCGGAGTACTCCTTGTGTTTTGTAAGACATAATGTTGCCTTTTGCACTTTCCTAACATCCACAAACTCTTGCCAGATGTTCTTACTCTTAGTAGGGACACCATTAACTAGAATAACTAGTGGTTCACTTTCTACATTCTCTACACCAGTAGTTTCAATATTTTTCTTTAAATCTAGAGGTAAATATACAACTCTTCCGTTTAATCCTCTCTGTAAATCTGTAGGAGGCAATTTACCTGTTTTAGGCTTCATGCGAATAATAGCTTGAAATGGTGCACACATTGAATAAGAATAGACTCATACGTATTTAAATCTCTCAGTTCTGGGGGAATAGTTACCAACTCAAGATTATTATGGACAGCTCTAGAGGGCATTTTATTCTTGTCTAATTCACTATAACAATTTTTACAAATATGCTGATCAGAACCCAAATCAAAATATTTCTCCACCAACAAATACGTTGCAAACTCTTTCCACTTATTATTTTCTCTTTCTCTTTTTAAAATACAGATCAACAGTCATAGTCTGATTTTTATAGTGTGTTCACCGGCAACAAGTACAAGAATATTTTGGCCTTTCACCTGAAATCACCTTAAACTTTGTAATTTGTTCTTCAAAATTTTTTGTAGTAGTATGTTGCACATTCTCTTCAACATTTTCTTCTATTAATGTGTCAGCTCCTGCTCTCTCTTGTTCAGGACCAAAGTAACAAAACTCAATTTCATCACAAACCTTCTTCACATCTGATACTGATCCCGCAAAAGTGAATTGTTCAACTCATTTAACATTAGTGCTGGACTTTTTGCATAATACAATCTTCGGATTTACTTACGCATTAGAGAATGATGTACTGCTAACATTCTGAAATGATGCAAAACACTTTGACATACTTTTCTAGAAGGACACGCCAGAGAATGACCTTGCAAACAAGTCTTTTTCTCACTCTGCAAAGATCTAGGGCCCGATGTAGGTAAAACGCATTTACCGATTTTAAAATACCGATCCGTACCGAATCGGTATTTCAAAATCGGAAAATGATATGTAGGAAATAATCACCGAAAAAATACCGAATCGGTAGCAATCGGTATCGAGAGTCGATACGTACCGATTCGCCAACTACCGAATCGGTATAGGGCGGGTCGGACAAGTCCGAATCGGAACAATAAAAATGCGGAACCAACCGAATCGGTAAACGCCGATTCGGAATTATAAATACGCCCCATGGGCCGAAAGGCCAATAGGAAGGCATTACACATTCCGATTCGGTATTTACCGAACACATTCGGAAAATACCGAATCGGAAAATACCGATTCGGAGAATGCCGTTTTGCCGAGCAGGTTGAGTGACACTGAAGACATCAGCCAATGAGCTGTAAGCACCCTCCCCCACAGGGAGTGGCAACCCAGGCAGGTGCAACTCATCAGAACTTTCTGGAAAGCTGCCTGAGCTGAGCAAACACAGAGAGAGCAGCATTGTGAGCAGGATCCCTGTGAGACATGGACACCAGCACAGAGAGCCAGAAGGCAGCGCGTAAGCGCAATCCAAAATTCAGCACCATGGAGCTGCAAACTTTGGTGGAGGAGGTGGTGAGGGTGCACACCCAGCTATATGGAAGGCTGTCCCTCACTGTTACGGAGAGCACCAAGAGGAGGCTGTGGATCGACATCGGGGAGAAGGTGAATGCAGTTGGTGTCACCCACAGGAGCCTAGACGACCTCAAGAAGAGGTTTTATGACATCCGTGGCGTGACCAAGCGCAAACTGGCCGACCTGCACAAGCAGGCTGGACTCACTGGAGGAGGAACAAACCGTGCGCCACCCCTCACTCAGCTGGAGGAACTAGTGGCGACCACCATCGAGAGGGCCAGTGTCGTGGGAATTGGGGACCTGGATAGCTCATCCCGAGCTACAGCTACAGGTAAGAAGCATGTGCAACTTGACACACCATACCAGACACCTCCCCTACAGACCCAATGCACAGCCAAACCCCAAGCCAGTACTGCTAGCAACAGACATGAGCAATGCATCTTGCTAAATGTACTCTGCAAAAGTTACCGAAAATGCCACTGCAGAAGCGTGAGATAAATAACTGTAATACAGCATCAACGTGTTTGTAATGAGATGTGCAATGCTTTAATAGTTGTGACTGGAACACATTAGCACCCACTTGACAAATGCTTCTTTGTACCTAGGGGCACCATCAGGCGGGGGAGCAGCATCAGCTCCAGCACCAGCTCCAGCACCAACAGCCAGTGCGGCGGTGGCAAGCACCAGTGCAGCAGCACAGGAGGAGGAGGACAACAGCTGTGCCCTGGCAAATGAGGAGGACACTGGACATTCCCTCACAACTCCACACTCCCCCCGACTGTCTCAGTCTCAGTCGCCCTCATTGGTATTCTCCCCGGTGAACACACCACCACAGAGCCACCCTGCACCTGCCACTTCCCCGGCCCGGAGGAGAATAGTAGCTCCATTAGTCATCATGGAGGGGGCAGCGGGTCAGGCTCCTGCACAAGACCCCGTGACACCAGCGTCACCAGAGCACACACAGCAGGGCAGCAGAATCCCACGTAGGCCACGTGCAACCAGCAGCCCAATACCAGCACCGGGAGGCAGCGTCTTCGCAGGGCTGGAGACCAGCATGGTCACGATACAGAGGATGCAGGTGAAATCCATCCTGGCCTGCCATCGCCAGTTGCGCCTGCACAACCTGCAGATGGGTGAGATGACACAGGGCTTCAAGACCTTCGTTGACAGCAACAAGGAAATAGCGACATCAATTGGCCGAATGACCACTGCCATCACCCAGCTCTGCAACAGGTTGGATGACCATGAGCTGAGTCGTCGCAGGGATGCACGAGTCACGAACAGGTCACTCAACCGCCTTGCGGCTGCGACTGCCCAGCTATGCCAACGTGGGGCAAACATGGAGGCCAGCCTCACACAGAACATGTCCGAGGTCACTAGGGGCATGGGCCGTATTACAACCGCCATGGAGACACTACTCATCTCCAACACCGTAGTGAATCCCGTCCTGGGCGAGGCTGGGGACAGCAGCAGCCGCAGCAGCCCGGCCAGCGCTGCGTCAGAGCCGCGCCGGAGCAGCAGGCGCTCAGCTGAGGCTGCAGGGCATTCAGAAGGGGGTGAGGCTCATCCTAGTGGGCCTGCTAAGCGCAGCAAAAAATAGGACTGCCACTGCGGGTGAGGCAACCCGGACATTGGACATTCCTACCCCTTCTTGTTTAACTTTTCTTTTGTTGCACATCAGTGCAGTAACGTTGATGCAACATTATTAAATTTATTTTCTGAAAACATACATTGACCTGTTTGTGCATCTGTACTCACTCAGAAATAGTTGTCTGTGATCTCCTGATGCCTGTATCTGCCGTCAGATGGTGCAGAGACTCCAGCAGGTAGTGGTAGTGGCACAGCATTGTCATCGTCAGGGTCCTCGTAGTCGGATAACTCTACCTCAGTGCCTTTCCTGACTGCAAGGTTGTGCAACATTGCACAGACAGCAATTATCTTGCAGCAGGTGATGGGGGTATATTGCCTTGCACCTCCGCTCTTGTGCAGACATCTGAACCTGCTCTTCCAGATGCCAAAGGTCCTTTCCACTACGTTCCTCGTGCTTTTGTGGGCACGGTTGTACCTCCTTTGGCTGGGTGTTGAGGGGTTGAGGTAAGGGGTGAGAATGAACGAGCGTATGGCATATGCACTGTCGCCTAGAAGGAGAAGGGGTAACATTACTCACATGCATACATGTATTTCACACTGCAATTTTGGTTATGGGAGTCTGACGCTGTATCTTACCTAGGAGGTATCCTTCGCCAAATTCCCCTGCCATCAGCCGTGCATAAATTCCGCTACTCTGGAAGATATAGGAGTCGTGGGTACTCCCCGGAAACTTTGCAACCAGGTCAGTGATCACACACTTGGCATTGCATATCACTTGCACATTTATGGTGTGCCGTGACTTCCGATTGCGGTATACGTATTCGGTGTCAGCAGGGGGGCAAATCGGTATGTGTGTGCCATCTATGCAGCCAATGATGTGGGGGAATCTTGCCATCTGATAGAATTCAGCTTTTGTCTGTGCCAGTTCTGCATGGGTGGAAGGGAAGGAAATGTAGTGGTCCATCCTCTGGATCATGGCATCAAGGAACTTGTGGAAGTACCTTGACAGGCTGCTCTGGGTCACCCCTCCTGCCACAGCAACTACACTTTGATAGCTGCCAGACGCCAGCAGGTGTAGGCAGCATAGCACCTGCACCTGCACAGGGATTGCGTGTGCCCTTGGGGTGGGGTGCTGCAACAGGGGTTGGAGGTCCCTGATGAGGTCTCTGATGGTGTCTGCCTCCAGCCTGTACCTCTGTAGGATCTCTGGATCTGTCAGCATGCACAGGGTCACCCTCTGCCTGTACACCTGCTCCTGTCTCAGCCATTCCCTCTCTCCTTCCTGCTGTAGCCGTAGCCGTCTTGCTATGACATAGAAAGCTGCCATGTTGCAAGTAGAACTGCATTTTGGGTCCTTTTTTATAGGTTGCACCTGGTTACCACCTGATTCCAATCCATGGTAATTTCCGACTCTGAAATACCGAATTTTGAGCAAAATCGGTATTTCAGTGCTTACCTACATCTCAATCTTAGGCTTTTCGCATGGAATCGGATTTTCACCGATTCGGAATATATACCAATTCGGGGATTTTACCGATTCGGAAAGTCACCGAGTCGGTCGGATTCCGATTCGGAAAAAAGTAGGAATCGGAAAAATCTCCGATTAGGTAATCTACCGATTCGGAGAATTTTTCCGATTCCTACTTTTTTCCGATTCGGAATCCGACCGACTCAGTGACTTTCCGAATCGGTAAAATCGCCGATTTCGCAGGATTTCGGCCTCCTACATCCCGTTGTCTCTATTCCGATCGGTAACGGCCGAAAATACCGATTTTCGGCCGTTACCGACCGACCTACATCGGGCCCCTAGTCCTTACAACATTTTAATCTTTTGTTTAATTCTTTATGTACTATACTGTCGTAAAAAAATTGCATAAAATATCAATAGATGCCTGTTGTATACTACACATACTACTGCAATCCCAAGTATACACTGGGGTTTTAGGACGTCTCCCTAGAACTTTATAAGCTATCACTTCTTCTACATTTCTGGGAATCATCTTCTCTTTCTCAATTGGACAACCATTTCTTACCTCATAAGCTCAACCACTGGTATCAACTGCATGCAATAAATTATTGGTCAGAAAATAACTCTTCATTAAAGAAAGGCTCTGAACTTGAACTCTTTCCATTCACCTCAAAAAATATCTCAAAAATTAGTTCTGTTAATTATTCTTTTCTTCTTACTCTAGGCCTTCATAAAATGCATTGGTTTATCTAGTGATCGAATTCCGTTTAAAACTAAAATTAATAATTTCCTTTTTCATTCACAAGCCTTCTCCACAGTATTGTTTATTTCCTTCTTCTTTTTAAAAGATAGTGCTCTTTTTTGTATTTCTTCACATCTTTTATCAAATTAGAAACAACCCTATTGTAAAACTTTTTTTTTCCTATTTTCCTATACTGACTCCTCCGCCTTTTACCACACGTCTTTTGAATGTAATTTCCTTTTATGTACATTTCTTTTCTTATTATTCTTTTTTCTTGTGGAGGCATTCTGTGTACTTCCCTCAATGTGCACACTTTTTGTAGGCTATGAAAGTTTTTAATGAATTCTTGTGTTCTCTTACCGGAAGACTTATTATTTTTCTCCACACGCTGTTGGTCATCCAATACTTGTTGTTGAATTTTCTTCAAATAATAGTCCTTTTTCTGTCCTTTTCTCTTTGTTGATTTTATAGCCATGATAAGTTTATTTTAATGATGATAAACAATATCTGTAAAAAAGAAATATACATAAATTAATTTTAATAAATCTATAAAATATACTTTTCTATTACTAAACAAATACTTTGTATATAAAAACCATTTAAGCACTTTGTTTTGTAATCACTAATTGAAATTGTAATTTAAGGTGTGAAAGACAAGTGTGTAGGTGGTTAGAGGACTGCATGTGTAATGGACAGGGATTGTAGCTTTGCATGTTTTAAGGCCTGGGACATTGTATGAGTACTTGTGGAGTGGTGTGGCTCACTGGTTAGAGGTGGCAGACCCGGGAGCAGAAGTCGGCCCGGGACCAGGGTTCGATTGCCGACGCGACAGGGTCATGGACCAGGGTCAGCGGACTCGATAATTCTCTCCTCGGTGCCCACTCTAACCAGGGGTCCCACTCGGCAACTCTGTGCATTAGCTTGCCTAATCTCCACAACGGCCCCCCCAACCCTGGGGATGCTTGGCTCCACCTTGGGGATTCCCAGCAGGGACCATCCCTCAAGGAAAGCCAGGACGGGTTCCCCAGTGGTATACAGCGCCGAGATGCCCCCCGGTGATTCGCACGCTTTACAAAAAATAAATACATACACAAATAAATAAAATACATACTTGGGTACTGACTGAATAATTAGAGTACTGCAAGAAGAGTGCCTGAGTGAATGTATAAGTGTTTGGGTTTTGGCACAGTGTTTAGATTAGTAGATGGTGCTGACTGGAGGAGTGCATGGGGAGTGACAGGGTGTTTGCTGGAGTGTATAGGTACTGACTGGCTAATTGAAGATGTGAAAGACAAGTGTGAAGGTGGTTAGAGGAATGCATGCATAGCGGACAGGAGTTTGTAGCAGTACATGTGTTAAGGCCTGTGTCACTGCATGAGTACTTGGGTACTGGCTGAATGATTAGAGTACTGCAAGGAGAGTGCCTGGATGAATTTATATGTATTTGGGTGTTGGCGCAGTGTTTGGATTAGTACATGATGCTGGATGGCTAAATGGAGGAGTGGAGTGCATGGAGAGAGAACAGGTGTTTGCTGGAGTATATGGATACTGCTTGGGGAATTGAAGGTGTAAAAGAAAAGTGTGACGGTGGTTAGAGGACTGCATGCATAGACTACAGGGGTTTGTAGCAGTGCATGTGTTAAAGCCTGGGTCACTGCATGATTACTTGGGTACTGACTGATTAAAGATCTGCAAGGAGAGTGCCTGGCTGAATTCATAAGTGTTTGGGTTTTGGTGCAGTGTTTAGATTAGTACATGGTGCTGAATGGGTTACTGAAGGAGTGCAAGGGGAGTGACAGGAAGTTTGCTGGAGTGTATGGATACTGCCTGGGGAATTGAAAGTGTTAAAGACAAGTGTGTAGGTGGTTAGAGAACTGCATGCATAGTGGATAGGGGATTGCAGCAGTCTATGTGCTAAGGCCTGGGTCATTGAATGAGTAATTGGGTACTTACTGAATGATTAGAGTACTGCAGGGAGAGTGTGTGGTTGAATTTATATATGGTTGAGTTTTAGCACAGTGAATCGATTAGTGCATGGTGCTGGATCGTTGACTGGAAGAAAGCATCGGGAGTGGCAGGGTGTTTGCTGGAGTGTATGGGTACTACCTGAGTAATTGAAGATGTGAAAGACAAATGTATAGGTGGTTAGAGGACTGCATGCATAGTGGACAGGGGTTTGTAGCAGTGCATGTGTTAAGGCCTGGGTCACTGCATGACTACTTGGATACTGACTCAATGATTAGAGTACTGCAAGGAGAGTGCCTGGGTGAATTTATAAGTGTTTGGGTTTTGGCGCAGTGTTTGGATTAGTACATGGTGCTGGGTGGCTGACTCGGGGAATACATGGGGAGTGACAGGGTGTTTGCTGGAGTGTATGGGTACTAACTGAGTAGTTAAAGGTGTGAAAGACAAGTGTGTAGGTGGTTAGAGGACTGCATGCATATTAGAAAGGGGTTTGTATCAGTCTATGTGTTAAGGCCTGGGTCCCTGCATGAGTACTGTTGTATTTCTATCTAGGACCCTAATTTGATATTCCCGATTTATGCCCTTATATGGCTATAACAAACGTTATCCGTATAAAGGCATAAGAATCATATCCATATTTAGTAATAGCCCATGCAGTTCAAATACGGCAAGGCTACTCCCCATGACTCCTAGAAAGTACAACGCGTTCTTTAAACAAAGAAAGCCTCCAGCAGCCCGGGAAATCCCCCTGCTTTTGTTTTGATTTGAACAAGAACTCCTGGAGTTCAGAAAGAACTGTTAGTTCTTAGTGACGTCTCATGTCCAACCTTATGTCAAACCCGGCACCTTTCAGGTATAAATATACCAACGCTGCCTTAAGCAAACACACGGTGGTTTGGAGCAGAGCGGCTACCTACTTGCCCGAGAGACCAGCTGATGCGAGAGCCCACGGACGCCGCCCCTCCCTTTTGACGCACTGAGAAATACGCTGTCTTTTTCTCCAGCCAAGAAAATCCAGCTCCGGTGTTTCCAGGCACCCTTGCGGGTTGCTGGGATATCGAGTCTTGAGAGAGAGATACCAGAACTCCTGCATTCTATTACCCAGGTACGGAGCTGACTAAACCCTTAGAGAGAATTCTTGATTCAGATTCTAGGCAAACCCAACTTAACTTAAACTGCTACTTACTTACTCCTTCCCATGTATTAGGCTTAGGTCAGGTACACCGGGGTAGGCGTAGATTAGAAGCACCAGTTGAGTACGTTAGTCAATGTATTTATGTATGTATATATTTTATCCATTTTAAAGTATCATATGGCTATGAAACCATATCAATGCTTTTACAGTATTATTTTATAATACTCCTTTTACTGTACACACTTTACTTTATAATAAGTATTTCAATTGTGGCAATTCATTTCTCTTGCATGAGAAAGAAGTCTGCTCAATAAATAACACCTTTTATTGAAAACGCCCATCTCTATATTTCTCTACACTCTGGTGAAACTAAGTATGCACGATTGACTGAGTGAAATAGCTGTCTATTGTTTTCACAAAGTTGTCATGTTTATGGTTGTCAGAAGCTTATCCCTTCTTGTCTATCCAGGGAAGTTAAACTCCTCCTTGTTTATTTGAGAAAGTTTCTAGTGACCTCTGAGCTAGCTGGCAAAACTAATTAAGTCTAATATAGTCAGTAGAGACCTAGTCAACCTCAGTCCTACGTCTACACTGCTGTTTATATTATTCCAATGCGCAGAGTCTATTGGGAATATAGGAACTACACTACATGGCGCCCAACGTTTGGTAAGGCGATAATCTAACGCAAGACACTAGAGTAACTCAAGTCGTGCTTTTTCACACAGACCCTTTTCCCGTAAAAACTCCAATAGACGTCTGGAGTGGGTAAAAGGTAAAAAATCCGCCGGAACTTAGTTGGAAGAGATTCCTATGTATTTGTTTTTGGTTTAGTCAACGTTGAAGGATACAGTGTTCCAAAATATTGTGCACCTAATCTTTGTTTCCCTTGAAACTTGATCTGCAACAAAAAGCTTTCTGTCAGTAAAATGGTGGAAAGTGAAGACGAAAGGGAGACAGCTAGAATAGCAGCTCAACTCCTAGCGGATGACACAAGTCTCCAAGAAAATGACCCGAATGTTATACTCATCCCAGCAAATATAAGAAGAACTATAACTATTAAACTTATAGAAAACTGACTGACATCACGAGGTGGTGCAGTCATATTCGTGGTAGAGGCCCATGAATATTGGCAGACAGAGGTATTCTATTCATGGATACACTTTCGAGCAGCAAACGCTGTAACAAAAGAATTCCTTTCGAGGAGGTTGAAATCCCACTAAATTACCAAGAGCACCTGCTCTGGTTTAAAGTCGCCCTAAAACATAAAAATCACATCACCAGGCTCGGTCCAATAGGTAGACCAGGAGCAACTTGGCCGGTTCTAGCCAGCTATACACCACATCCAGACATTGAAAAAATGTCAGACCGAGAGCTCTTAGCTCAACTAAAACTGTTAATTAAAATACACAGACAATTGGTCCAATGTGTCATGAGGACTTCAACAGACCAACCGGCAATAAAAATTCCAGAGACCACCCCTCACCAGGGGAACACAAATAAAATCACACCACAGAATATACAATCAGCCATTGGCAAAGTACCTACAAAACGGGAACAAATTCCATTCTAGTTAGCTCAGAAAATCACTCAAATAGAGGCAGTATTTCATGATACTACGCCTACTGAGAAACATAGAATTCTGACTCTCTGTCTTCCAATGGGGATCGCACCACATGTGGAGGACTGTGACACTTGGGGCACAGTCTTTGCTTCAATTTACACAAAAACACATGGTGTTCCGTCCACGGCGGTTATACCAGACGTACTAGGACAGATTCAAAATAAATACGGTCCAGAACCTGCTTTAACTCTGGGTATGAAATTACTGAAAGACTTCAAGCAGGTCTCGGCTATATTATTAGCCAACATAAAAGGAGAAGCAGCATCTGTGGCGATCAACCAGAGATTGAAAGAAACAGACATAGCAGAACAACCATTTGAACTTGCCAGAATGCTAGAAAAATCCTATGAAGAACTAGGTAGATAGTTTGGGAGGGAAACCAGTAAAACCCAAACTACTTGAAAATCCTGAAAAAATCATTTATTAAAAATAATCTAAACACTCCAAAAAAAAGTTGGTATGAAAATAAACAATCCACTCCCAAAGAAAAACGATTCCAGTCCAGAGGAAGGTCTCCCCAATGGAGAGAAAGATCTCCGGACCAAGGAAACAAGCCTCGCCAGAGGGAGCCCTCTGAAAAAAGATACAACCTTAGAGATAGGGATAAATTGAAAAAACCTGATAGATATCAAGATATTGATACACGTCCCTCTCGAACTTTTCAGACTTCCTCACAGAAATCGGAAAGAAGAGGACGGTCAGAACACAAGGAAGAGCACGTCAAGTCCAAAGACAAGGAACCTGCTCATCAAAGTAAAAAATTACAATTTCCAAGAAAGAAGGTAGCCAGTATTAAAATAATAAAACATGCCGAGGATACTGAGGACACAACTGAAAAACGGAGAGTGGGCCCAGACAATGCTAAACAGCACAGCAGAAGTGACAATAGCTCGCAAGATCTTGATAAATCTTCTGGAGACAGTGGACACGAATGAATACATTCAGGTGGAAACTGCAGATACCAGAGTTAGCAAACCTCATGAAAAAGCCAAGAATTGCCCATCTAACTGTCCTGTTTTTAGGATATGAATTATCAAGTGAAGGCAAAAGCCTAGCAGACAACTTCTTAGAGAAGTGTGCTGTACTCCAAGCACCTAAAACGCTGAAGACCTTACAATCAATACTAGGTTTCCAGAATTTCGGAAGAACATACATTCTAAATTATGCAGAGAGGGTTAAACCTCTCTATGAATTAATAAAACCTGATTTCAAACCAATAAATTGGACTCAGAAACAAACAGAAATTTTAAGATCATTACAAACAGACATGTTAACTAAAACAAAATTACAAACTCGCGAAAACATACGCAACCTGGTAATCCGAGTCATCCCTGGAAGATGAGGCTTCACGTACCTAACCTCTAATGAGGGAGAAACGGTACCAATAGCCTACAAATCACATTTGTACACACAAGCTGAAATGAAATTCAGTTCTACTGAAAAAATTCTAATAGCGGTTCAAACTGCTGTAGCAAAAGAAAGAGCCCAAGCCCAAGGAAGAAGGATAACAGTTTTAACAGCAGAATAAGCCCTTGAGGCATGAACAAGCCCACGCAATTTGACTACCGTGGCATTGGATCCAAAATGGATACAATGGGAAAATTCTCTTGCTGCAGAAGACGTGAAATACTATTTTGACCCGAAAATGAAAAAACTAGAAAATCTAGAATATGAAGAAGAATATCCTCTGCCAATCGAAATTCTGCCTCTCGAACAATACACATGTGTAATCTACATGGACAGATTTGCACAGCATTACGATGTAGAGGAAAAATCCTACAGCGATTGTTAAAGGTCGCTGGCACTTTGGTAAATTCAGACCATTAATTACCAAAACTGAATCACTCAGAAACTGTTCAACTCAGTGAGCTGAAATAAGATCTTTAAAGATTGCGCGTGAAAATGCCGATCGCGAATTCCCCACACTAATAGTGTGCGATTCGCATTTGTGCGTCAGGTCTTACAATAATGACTTGCAGAACTGGGTTCAAAGCGATTACAAAGATGACACAGGTGCCACAATAAAGCATAAAAAGATTTGGGAACAGGTAGTTCTTTTGCAGAAAGAACTACAAAAGACTCACGTGATCCATACACTGAGTCATCAACGTGATGGCGTTCACGTTGAAGGGAATTCATTGGCTCTCAGAGCCACAGCGGAAGCAGCTCAACCGGCTTACGTAGCCACAAAAAAGCGTTCTAAAAATTACATAGACGGAGAAACAATGCTGGCGGTAAAAGCGTCTTTAAAAGGCGACTATGCAGCATTAACTCTGAACTATCCACTCAATTATACATACATAATAGATGCAAACTCCGTTCCTTTTGCTCAAATCCCTGGATTGGGGGATAGAGTAATTCCAAACACGAACAGGAGAGTCTTATTAATAGCAGACGCACACATGGGTGAAGGTCTAAGGCACCAAGAGATCTTGAAATCTCTGAAAGAATTACAATCAGAATACTGGTGGCCGGGGATGAGCCTGCAACATTACAAATTTGCAATGGACTGTCCAAACTGCAACAGAGATCGCAGTCGTGAACCGACCGGAGTGTTGCCAGGCCCCTTTTTTCAGAAAGCATCAGGCTATCTATACGCAGAAATGCGTCCCCATGATATTTAAGACTAGATTCACTTAAAATGCAGACACCAGCGCTCGACTGACGCCAGAACCGTTTTAAAAGATTTGCGAGTCTTTGACGGCACATACGCAATTGGCATGCTACATTCTGACCAGGGTCCTGCGTTTAGCTCTAGGGCTTACAAGGAGGCCATGGCCAGCATGGGCATTGCATTGCGGTACTCTTGTCCATTCCATCCTGAGGGAAATGCGGTAGTGGAAAGAAAAAAACGGGACATAAAGCAATCTATAACGACGAGGGTATTAGGTTCGGGTGATGGGTGGGTCCAACATTTAACAAGTGTCCAACGTAGTCTTAATAATCTGCCAAGAAATTCTCTAAAAGGTCTCAGCCCATACGAACTATTGTTCGGTACTAGAATGCACATTCAGGATCTTGATAGTCACACTTCAGTGGTAGAAACTGTTATACAGCCCACCCATCAAGCCGGTCACACCTTGGACGGAATATGTACTAACTTTCCTCTTTTGGAGACTCAGCCTCCCGTCCCTCAGATTTGGTCAGACCACTTTTTGATTCCCTTTCACATTAAGCTTTCACAGCCCCAACCTCCAGTGAAACTGACTCATAATTTAGGGAACCATGTCAACTGGACACGAGTAGAGGCTAACTTTAAGCTCAACCCTATTGTTGATGCACTTATCCCTATCATGCCTGGTGATGTTGTCCAGGGCTCCAAATGCTTTCACACGTGGATGCGACAGGAGATTAAGGACAGAGTTCCACAGAACCGCCCCCAAGGGAAAGGGAAAAAAGGGAAGATAAATGCCCCCTGGTTTACACCTGAGCTAGCAAAAATCCATCTATAATGCAAAAAAAAAAAGAACGTAGCTGGCGAAAAACTTATGACCCAACAGATAGAAGCCTATATACTCGGCAGAGGAAAATTTACCTCACGGCGATTAAAACAGCCAAGAAGAACTTTTACATCAATGCTATCAATACAGCCAAACAAAAACAAAAAACGTTATTCTCCATAGTCGGGTCATTCACCCATCCAAGAGCCCTACAACCTGAAATCCCACCATCCTTAGATTTCTGCAATCAGATTGCGGATTTTTTTGAGGAAAAAATCTTACTAATACAAAAGGATTTCCAAGTTCCTTGTCAAGCCTTGTTTGCTATTCCACCGAACTGTGGAGAGAACCCGAAGGGCTGTCTTAGAACTTTTACTCCGGTTACGCTCCTTCAGACCCGGGAAGCAATCATGACATGTAAATCGGGTGCCCCCTCGGATTCATGCCCCCCTAGAATCCTTCACCAATTAATTGAGGTTGTCAATCCCATCATAAATGAGATTCTTAATGCTTCCCTGAGTTCAGGCGTTGTGCCTAGCGAATGGAAACATGCAATCGTGAAACCTCTTATGAAAAAAGCAAATAAATCCCCCACAGACCTTGCTAATTTACGCCCGATTTCTCTTCCCCCCCGTCTTGGGTAAGATTGGGTAAGATTGGGTAAGATTACTGAACAAATGGTCCATAAAGAATTAAAAAATTACGTGGATACACATCATATCCTTCACCCTCAGCAATCGGGTTTCCGTTCACACCACTCAACGGAAACTGCTTTGATTGAACTTACCGATTCAATAAAGCTATTACAAGATCAAGGGAAGAACGCCGTCCTGATCTTACTAGATCTCACGGCGGCGTTCGATACCATCTCCCACTCCCTATTGATAGATAGACTTAGGGAAATAGCAATTACAGATGTTGAATTGGATTGGATAATCTCCTTCTTGGCAGACAGATCCCAGACCATCTCCTTGGCCACTTCTAAAGAGAAGAAGGCACATTCTGGAGTCCCTCAGGGCTCAATATTAAGCCCTTTATTGTTCAACATCTATATGGTCCCGCTCATCTCTTTAATTGAGTCATACAGCATATTAGTGACATCGTATGCCGATGACACTCAGCTTATTGTTCCCTTGGAGAACAACTCTACAGATGCTGAGTTGAATTTAAAAAAGTGTTTAAGAGATGTCTTCTGCTGGATGGATCAAAACCATCTTAAATGCAACACCAGTAAGACGGAAATTCTCCCCATGGGTAAAAACCCCCAATTCTGTCCCAGCAAATGGTGGCCTGAGGACATACCTGCGCCGCCTCAAGCAGTGGTATCAGCGAGGAATCTTGGCGTTCTATTTGACGCCGAATTATCCTTCGACCAACATGTCAGGAATGTTGCAGGAAGCTGCTTTAATATCATTAAGTGGCTGAAAAAGTTTTTTGACTCTCTACCTATAGATTCAAGAAAGGCAGGGGCGGTGGCCTTAATCCTTGCACGTCTTGATTACTGTAACGGTCTGATGGCAGGTGTTAGAAAGAAAAACACCCTCAGAAAACTCCAAGGCGTGCAGCACGCAGCGGCTAGACTTGTTCTCAAGTTACGCAGGAGATCCTCAGCCTCGGCCGCCCTCAAAACCCTTCATTGGCTACCACTCCCCAAAAGAATATTGTTTAAAATCTTAATTATAGCTTTCCGCGCACTCAATTGCACCGGTCCTACCTACCTTATTAAACGATTCCCCCACTATAATCCCGTAAGGACTTTAAGATCCTCAGGTCAGAACCTGATCAAGCAGTCAAAATTCAAATGTAAAACTAAAGGAGGCAAGTCTTTATCCTTCCTATCTGCCAAAGCGTGGAATTCAATGCCCAACCATCTCAGATCCCTAACTCAGGAAAACCAATTTAGAAAGCAACTCAAAACATGGATTTACTCTCTCCCTGACGATCACGTAATGACCTTCATATAGCCTCCTAACCTTTCTGATTCTTGCACACTGTTTATTTAGCGCCAGGATGCTCCTTTCGGAGCGATTGATTGCGCTTTAGAAATATACAAAAATACAAATACAAATACAAAATACAAATACTTCAGTGGTAGAAGAAAAATGCTTTGATATCAAAGACCATTTGGATGTTTTACAGGACTTAAATGAAACAAGACGAAACCTGAGTAACATAAAAATAAAACAGCCAACAGCCACTGAAGAAAAACCACCTGTCCCAGCAAGACCTTTCTCGATTCCAAAGATTGGGGATCTGGTCAGAGAGAAGATCGCGGTGAAGAAGGAATTTGGGCCTTCTTACAGAAAAGCAGTACCTGTCTTAGCTTTCAGCGGAACAAGATCAGTTGTACTACCGGCCCTTGCTGGTAAAAAGGAGAACCGAGTTGTATCCATCGACCTGGTAAAACCACAATCATGTGGCCAATAATAAGTAGTATACCCAGTGGACTCCCAAGAAATAGCAGAATATTAAAATTTGCTACAATCCAAGAGGTTCAAACTAATCACATTTGATAAACCTGCAGTGAATAAAAAAGGACTATGCAACAAAGCCATGGAACTTGTGCCTCTTGAAACCCAAATTGCAACAGTTCGTCAGGAAATACCTGTCTACAACGATGTAGCCTCAGACTATGCTAGTGAAACAAAGAAAAATCCAAAAGCAAATGAAAATTCGAGAGCAATTCCAACAATTGACAGAACTGCATCTGGCTACTTCATCAATTTCGATGACTTTTCTGAATATCCAAGTGAACATGAAGAAACGCCAGCAACAAAAAATGTCAATGACAAAGTGACTGAACTCTTTCATCAACTAAAAGAAACCTATCTGATTTCTCCATGGATTGAATGTTGGATTGTGTTAGGTGTACTTTTCCTCCTGCTTTGGCTCATCATGGTTCTTTGTTTGGGAAAATTCATTGAAGGAAAATACAGTACAATGGACACAGCAAGTCCGAACATCAACTTGGTCCTAAAACCTCACAAGTCAACTCACATCGAGAAAAGAGAACTGTCATCAGTGAACATCACAGCCAATCCAATACCCGGTGGGGTAGCATGGGACAAAACGGATTATGACATTTATGGCCCGATTGAGCTCTTGAAATATCCACACCAGTTCAAGGTTTCCTTAAGTGACTTTGTAAAACCAAGTATTTTTTCTGATGATTGGGACTTTGAAAATATTAATAATATGATGTCAGATTTAGTAATGTCAGCCAAATTCACAGAACATGATTATTTACAAGGTTCATCAAATTATGAAGAAATGTATTGCTACAATCATTTTGGTCATCACTATTTGCATAAATCTGCTCAACCTAGAAATGTATTTAATTATAATCAATGGGAACATTGTGCAACACCGCCTAAAGACAGCTCAAAACATTTTATGAGAATTTCCATACTTCTCAGGTTTTAACACAAGTGATGCAGAAACGTTTTATTTTAAAATGTTAAATAAGACAGGAATGAAAACAATGTTGACAAATACTAAATTGATTTATTCTGAAACATTTTATGAAAAAATGACTACATTTGGTTTTGAATTCTGGGAAAACAACATTGAAACAAAAACTATCTGTGGTACAAAAGACTGGCAGGTCCAAGGTTTAGAAGCTTTATTTAGGGCCAGCATGATCCCAGAACAATTAATATTCTTGAATGACACCATTCAACAGACTATGCTAAGATAAAAGACTCAAATAAATCGTCTATTCCGAAGCCCATACCTGATAGTAATAGCACTACATATGTGGAAATAGACGTATCCTATATTTTATACCAAAACAGAACACATCCTGATTGGAAAAAATGGTTGATCTGGCCCACAGACACAAATAACTGTCAAGATAGATTCTTGAACAAAACACAGGGGTTCAAAATGACCAGGCCAGACCCGAGATACTCCCAGAGACAACATCCAGGGATAGTTACAACATACAGTGTAGGGAAACTATACCTTGAGTGGCTACAGAAATCCACACTGGCTGAAATTAAGCAACACTTGACTTTACTTAAAGACGGTGCTGACTTGCGTGATTTCATAATGGGACCACGCAAACAGCGTAAAAAAGGTTTCATATACGCCGGTATATACGCTGCTTACAACGAGGCTTGGAAAGTAACACAAATTTAAACAGCTGAAAAAATACGAGAAATTGATCGTATACATTTGGAAAAATCACTTTCTGTAGTGGACAATGGGTTAACTACTCTGTCCTCCAGAATATATTCACTGGACAGCATTGTATCATCTGCTATTGATATATTATAGCAGGACTTACTGATGTTACAACATGGTCAGTCCCAATTACGTTCTATTGTACAGCTTGGCTGGACGTTGCAAAATCTGCGTTCAGGCTACGTGCCATGGCGTTTAATCAACACGTCATTATTCTCTATCTTTAACCTTACTGATAAACAAATCAGTATTTGTATTTGGTAAATTTATAGAGCGCGAATTGTTGCCCGGGGGCGTCCAATCGCTGAGGAACCGGCAGAGGTGGCCTGACGGGATGGCTAATCAGGGAAGGAAATTACTGAGGGGGGTGAAATAAGAATGTTTTTAACTGCTTGCGAAATGAGGAGAGGTTGGGGTTAGCTCTGAGATGAAGGGGGAGTGTGTTCCAGGTCTTGGATGCATTGTAGGTGAACGTCCTGCCCCCAGGCCTGGTCTTTTTTATTCTTGGGACCGAGGCCATCAAGGCCTGGCTTGAGCGGAGTTTTCTGCTGGGAATATAGTGGGTGACTAAGTCGCGGGTGATCATAGGACCCGTGTCCCAGAAGGCCTGATGGGCGATACACATGGCCTTGAAGAGGATTCGCTGACGCACTGGCAGCCAGTGCAGGCTAATCAGTCCAGCTCTTACTGATTGCCTGCGAGGAAGCTGGAGCAGTGTGCGATCCGCACAGTTCTGCACTGTCTGAAGTCTGCGTAGGGTGTAGTCTGGAGCGCCGAGATAAAGAACGTTGTTGAGGTCAAGGCGAGACTGTATCAGGGCCTGAATAACTACCTGCTTGGCTTCCAAAGGTAGAATTGGGAGAATGTTTTTTAACATTCTAAGGAGACCAAAACAGGTAGCCGAGAGTTTTGTGGCCTGAGTGTCGAATGAGAGGGAGCTATCTAGCCACACCCCAAGGCTCTTGATGTTATCCTTAGGTGCCGGAGGGGTGCCTAGACAGGGGGGCCATAGTGAGTTGAAGAAACTGGGGTCGGAGGGGCCCAGGAGCATCAGCTCCGTTTTGTCTCCATTTAGTTTGAGAGATGATGAAGACATCCATCTCTTTACCTCCACTAGGCACGCTCTGAGTCCGCCTGGGATTGGCTTGCCGCCCTCCTGCGCCAATGAGACCACCAGCTGGATGCACGACCTCAGCCAATGGCCTCATATAGACGTTGAAAAGTGCCGGGCTCAAAGAGGAACCCTGTGGAACCCCGCACTTTAATGGTCTAGTGGACACTGACTCCCCATCGAAAACTCAAAAGGAGCGGTCCTTCAGAAAAGGTTTGCGCCAAAGCCAGGCCTCACACTTGATCCCGACATTAGACAGACGAATCAGCAAGATGTTGTGGCTGACCGTGTCGAATGCCGCACTGAGATCAAGGAGGATCACTGCCACTGATCCTCCTTGACCCAGGATTTTTCTGGATTCCTCGGTGACCATGAGAAGGGCGGATTCGGTTCCGTGTTTGGGTCTGAAACCAGTCTGGGTGGGATCTAATAGTTGGTTATTTTCTAAGAAATTTATCAAGTGGAGATTGATAAATCTTTCCAGGATTTTACTCACCCAGGGGAGTAGGGAGATGGGCCAATAGTTGCCAAAGTCGGAGGGGTCCAGGTTAGGTTTTTTTAACAGCGCTCGGACCATGGCCCGTTTCCATCCAGGGGGGACAATGCCGGAGGTGATGGATGCGTTCAAGACGTCCATGATGGTTGGCAGTATGATCTGAGATGCTAACATTAAGACATCTGGCGGGGCTGGGTCATCAGGGGAACCAGATTTTACTTTCCGAGCTGTGGATTCCAGGGATACCGAGTCAAGGAGGGGGAAGTGATCCAAAGTGGGTAGAGGTTGGGGAGAGGGGTTTGCCATGGTTGTATTGGCTTGGACTGCAAGGGTGGTGGTTGTGGGGGGGAAAGATAAGTAGATTTTGTTTACTTTTTGATGGAAAAACTCTGCTACGTTATTGCAGTGGGCTGTAGATTTGGTTTCGTGCAGACTGGGTGGGAGTTTGGTAAGTTTTTTTACAATCTGAAAGATTTCTTTGGGTTTAGATTTGGCTAGGATGATTTTATTCGAGAAGTATGCGGTTTGGGCAGCTTTGATTTCTGCTTTATAATCATTGATTCACTCTCGGTAAAGAATTTTGTTTCCTGGAGAGTAATCTACAGGCCATCGTCTTTCTGTTTTTCTACATTGGCGTTTCTTTTCTCTGAGAGCCTCTGAATACCAGGGAGCGGATTTATGGGGACGTTTCAGCGTGATTTTACTTTTAGGGAGGGTGGCATCAAGAGTTTGTGTGATCCAATTTTCATAGGCCTGATTGGCTAGGCAGGGATCCTCGTTCTGGAGAGGTTGGTTGCTAGTGAGCTTAAAGGTCCATTCATCAACTGGAAGACGAGACCAGGCTCTGGTGAGTCTTGTCATGGGTCCAGTTGGAGGGGACTTAAGTGCGGTCCAGGTGAAGGGGACAAGTAAATGATCCGTCGAAGGGAGGGGAACTGGAGATCCGGTTACCAAGTCTGCACAGTTGCTGAACACAGGATCCAGCAAGTGGCCCTTAACGTGGGTTGGGGTTTTGACGTGTTGAATAGGTTGTAGAGCGGCTAAGTCATCTGAGAGGGTAGTGACTGTCTGATCCGATACAGAGTCAAAGTGAAAGTTAAAATCACCTAACAGAGTGAAGTTAGAAGAAGTACTAACGCGGTCAGCCATAATCGAGGGGAGCTGGTTATGGAACTGCTTAGGGGGGCTTGGGGGGCGGTAGATTAGCGTTCCCTAGAAGCAGAGATTAGGGGAGAGTTTGAGACTGAAGGCTAGGCTCTCACAATCAGGGATTGTTTCTGAGATAACTCGGCAATGAAACTGTTCACTATAAATGATTGCTATGCCTCCTCCTCTCCCCTGAGGTCGGTCCTGCCGAATGATTTGAAAGCCTGGAGGGAGGGCAGTTACTAGGGCAGGGTCGGAGTCAGTGGCGAGCCACGTTTCCGTCAAAAATACTATGTCCGGCTTGCGTTCTTCTAGTAGTAGGGCAAATTCCGTTCTATGTTTGGGCAGGGATCTGCAATTTAGCAGGAACATAGAGTACTCGTGTGTTAGGTCTGGGGCCGGTTTAGGTTTGAGGGATGATTTGCATTTTGGACAGATTTGTGGAATGTCTTCAGCGTGATAGGGGGGCACACGGCAGTCCGTAGCAGGAGGCCTAAGGCTGTGAAGGGTTTCAGCACTATAATGCATGGGCTCTTGCGACTGACATATAAGGGGTATGGCCCTAGGCCCGGACTCGGCGCGGACGAGCGCAGACGAGCTTGCCTTAAGCGCGGCTTCGGCGCGCAATCGTCGCGCCCGCTGCGCTCGTCCGCTGCGCTTCCGGTAGATGCACATGTTTATAGCTTGGAAAAGGGTGCGGGGGTATGGCCTCAGAGTGGGCGTGTCCCGTGGCTGGGCGTGGGCTATGGCGGCGAAAAAGTTTGAGGGAGACTCCCGGCGTCAGCGCTGAATCCGCTGTGCGAGGCCGTCTGAGCCAAGACGATCAGGAGTCAGGAAGGGCAAGTAAGTGCTTTAAAAAACACAGTATCACAACAAGTTTTAAAAATAGTGCAAGTAAAAGTTCCTACTCCCTGCTGTGCCTCAGGAGGTTCCAAGTGTTTACTGCGACGCTTGCAATCAGCGTGCTTTAAGTGGTGATAGCAGGGGGCGTGGCCTCAGAGTGGGCGTGTCCCATGGCTGGGGGTGGGCTATAGCGGCGAAAAAGTTTGAGGAAGACTCCCCGCGTCAGCGGTGAATCCGCTGTGCGAGGCCGTCTGAGCCAAGACGATCAGGAGTCAGGAAGGGCAAGTAAGTGCTTTAAAAAACACAGTATCACAACAAGTTTTAAAATTAGTGAAAATAAAAGTTTCTACTCCCAGCTGTGCCTCAGGAGGTTCCAAGTGTTAACTGCGGCGCTTGCAATCAGCGCGCTTTAAGTGGTGATAGCAGGGGGCGTGGACTCAGAGTGGGCGTGTCCCGTGGCTGGGCGTGGGCTATGGCGGCGAGGGAGACTCCCCGCGTAAGCACTGAATTCGCTGTGCGAGGTCGTCTGAGCCAAGACGATCAGGAGTCAGGAAGGGCAAGTAAGTGCTTTAAAAAACACAAAAACGCACAAAAAGGAGCAGACTATACGATTCTGAGAATTGAAAATCTTGAGAGATTACCATTGACAATGTCAGAAAGACCTGTCATTGAATGGATAATACACAGAATAATCACAATTCCGATAACAACTTTCCAGTTTAAATATTGCCAGGAATATATACCAGCAGGCCTGTATGAAAGGTTAGGTAAAGGATACATGAAGTCAACATGGAAATTACCTTATACACACAAATGTTATAGTGAAAAGAAAAAAAGAGGTATTTCTTAGTGGTAATAGTTGTAAAAAATCACTAAGTGGTACACTCCTGTGTCAAGGTATTAACTTGCATGGAGCCTGCGAAGGGTCTTCAAATAACCTTTCATGTCACCTGCACGGCACTCCTACAACTCAGATAGAGCCATTCTTTAGACAGCTTTCCAACGGCAGCTACGTTCTAATAAATGACCACAGCTGTTGTGGCATGGTGCCAGGAAAGGCCTATCTCGTGAGCGTTAGTTCCATGGTCACTTGCTGTATGCAAGTATTGTATCCAAACAGCACTTCAGACATGGAGGCGGCGATATGGCCTTATTTGAATAATTCTTCTATTCGAATTGATACTCTAAGCAGAATGAAGTCTATTCTTGTACAGACAACTGTGCCTTTAACCTCGTCCAAAGAGACATATGATCTACAAGTTGCAAGGACAGCAGCAGAGATACATTCCCTATTATCAACAAATTGCCCCGTGCATTTCGTAGAAATGTTAAGCCAAATCTTAACCCCATGGATGCTCAGCATATTCCCCTGCTATGCTGAGAATCCGTAAAGTGCACTTTACATGACGAGCTGGGCTCGTCATGAGCGTGCGAGGAGGCTACTTCATGACGAGCCCAGCTCGTCATGAGCGTGGAAGGGGTTAAACATGTCAGATACCAGTGGCATCGCACATGTATTTAAGACAACGGGACTGTTAACACCCTTTGAAACAGTTCTGTGCATCTTTCCTAATTTTGTCCATTCTGTCTTTGGCGGCCTACCTCTACTTTTGGGACTCGTGGCAGGAATTCTATTTTTGATCCTTCTGCTCCGATATGGCAAGCCAAGCCGCAGACAAAACTCCACCAACGATGGAAGAAACGATCCTAGCTATACGCTATCAGGAGCGCATCACTAAAGTCCTCGATTAGCCCGGCTAAGAGATCTAAATATGACATGGTTTCTTTCATTCAGACCAATCTGGCAAAATTGCATCTTACCTGTGCTTTGATGAATGCTATGCGGAGAAGAATGCGTGTTGGACATCTGTCTTACACTACCATTAGCAGTACCATTGGATACAGATACCTTGCTAGGTCCTGTAATGGCTCATGCATCGTGTTGTCCCCAGCTGCTACCCATTCTGATGACGGTATTCATTGAGACTTCACCACTACGAGTATGTGGCAGTGGAGTACGAGATGAGAACAACATCACGCAGGTACAACCTTCTGTGAGCATTGCTGATCCTGACATCGATGACAGCAATCATTCTCACACATGCACTGTTTCGGCATTTTCAAACTTGTTCGAACTTTCACCTGATGTTGTAGACCAATTCTTTGCGAGTCTGTCTGAGATAATGTTCTCCCCTGAACAACGGGAATAACTTTTTAAACAAACGAGCACACAGCGTTCCCTGAACTCTGAATTCGGCCTTCAGCTTTGATAAACAGAAGCTACTGAAAACATTTGGAACTGTTTTTCCCCTGAAAGCGAAATTATTTTTTCTCACTTCCAAAATATTTACCCTTTTTTTGGCACAAAGTACTCTGCTTAAAGTAGAACTATTCTTAGAGAACAGAGCTTCTATTGTAGGACCTCTAGAGACAATTTTTTACCTTAGCCTCTAGCACATGAACAGCATTTTGTATAAATATGTGATGGACTGGTCTCGACCTTCTTTTCTGTATTAAGAGCCATTTCATGTGTAAATTTCGCGATTCATTCAGCTGATTTATATATGCACCTTAACTGAATGACACCACTGCTTGAAAAGCTTACAGTAACAATACTCATTTTCGTGTATTCACCATATACCATTTCAAATGTGATTTATGTATTTTGGGGTGGGTTGGAAAACACACATGCATCGTTATATGTTTACTATTGTTTAGTTTTAGTAATGATGGACATTAGATCGTGGAGTGGGTGTTGTATTTCTATCTAGGACCCTAGTTCGATATTCCCGATTTATGCCCTTATATGGCTATAACAAACGATATCCTTATAAAGGCATAAGAATCATATCCATATTTAGTAATAGCCCATGCAGTTCAAATATGGCAAGGCTACTCCCCTAGACTCCTAGAAAGTACAACGCGTTCTTTAAACAAACCAAGCCTCCAGCAGCCCGGGAAATCCCCCTGCTTTTGTTTTGATTTGAACAACAACTCCTGGAGTCCAGAAAGAACTGTTAGTTCTTAGTGACGTCTTATGTCCAACCTTACGTCAAACCCGGCACCTTCAGGTATAAATATACCAATGCTGCATTAAGCAAACACACAGTGGTTTGCAGCACAGTGGCTACCTACTTGCCCGAGAGCCCAGCTGATGCGAGAGCCCACGGACGCCGCCCCTCCCTTTTGACGCACTGAGAAAGACGCTGTCTTTTTCTCCAGCCGAGAAAATCCAGTTCCGGTTTTTCCAGCCACCCTTGCGGGTTGCTGGGATATCGAGTCCTGAGAGAGAGATACCAGACCTCCTGCATTCTATTACCCAGGTACGGAGCTGAGTAAACCCTTAGGGCCAGATGTAGGAAGCCCTTTACCGGTCGGTAACGGTCGAAAATCGGTATTTTCGGCCGTTACCACCGGTATTGAGCTTTTGAGATGTAGGAGACCGAAAATCGTCCGAATCGGTAAATTTACCGAATCGGTAAAGTTACCGAATCGGTAAAATACCGAATCGGAAATAATACCGAATCGGTAAATTTACCGATTCGGTAAAGTTACCGATTCGGTAAAATACCGAATCGGTAAATAAGAAGTTGTAAAAATGGATATTGAGATGTAGGGAAGCTCTGAAATACCGAATCTGCATGAAATTCGGTATTTAAGAGTCGGTATTTACCATGGATTGGAATCAGGTGGTAACCAGGTGCAACCGATAAAAATGGACCCAAAATGAACTTCTGTTTGCACAATGGCGGCATTTTATGTCATTGCAAGACGGCTACGGCTACAGGAGGAAGGAGAGAGGGAATGGCAGAGAGAGGAGCAGGTCTACAGGCAGAGGGTCACCTTGTTCATGCTCACAGAGGCAGAGATACTGCAGAGGTACAGGTTGGCCCCAGACACCATCTTGGAGCTTATCAGGGACCTCCAACCACTGTTGCAGCACACTTCCCCAAGGGCACATGCAATTCCACCTCATGTGCAGGTGCTGTGCAGCCTCCACCTGCTTGCGTCTGGGAGCTACCAGAGCGTGGTTGCTGCGGTAGGTGGGGTGACACAGAGCAGCCTGTCAAGGTATTTCCACAAATTCCTTGACGCCATGTTACACAGGATGGAGCATTACATATCTTTTCCTGCTACCCATGCTGAACTCGTGCAAACAAAATCTGACTTTTACCAGATGGCTCGATTTCCCAATATAATTGGCTGCATAGATGGCACACACATTCCCATTTGTCCCCCTGCTGCCACTGAATATATCTACAGGAATAGGAAGTCAACCCACACCATCAATGTGCAGGTGATTTGCAATGCAAAGTACGCCATCACTGACATTGTGGCAAAATTCCCTGGGATTACCCACGACTCCTATATTTTTCAAAACAGCGCCATCTATGCACCGCTGACTGCAGGGGAATTTGGTGAAGGATACCTCCTAGGTAAGACACAGTGTCTGACCCCCATAATACCTATTGCAGTAAGAAGTACATGTATGCATGTGAGTAATGTATTCCCTTTTCCTTTCAGGTGACAGTGCATATGCCCTCCGCTCAACCCCTCAACCCCCAGCCAAAGGAGATATAACCAGGCCCACAAAAGCACACAGAATGTTGTTGAACGGACCTTTGGTATCTGGAAAAGCAGATTCAGATGCTTGCACAAGAGTGGAGGTGCAAGGCAGTATACCCCCATCACCTGCTGTAAGATAATTGCTGCCTGTGCCATGTTGCACAACCTTGCTGTTAAGAAGGGTATGGAGGTGGAGTTGTCTGACTACGAGGATCATGATGACGACATTGCTGTGCCTGAAACACAACCTGCTGGAGTGACAAAATCAAGTGATGGCAGATACAGACGTGAGGAGATTACACGCAACTATTTCTGAGTAAGTAATGAGACACAGACAGGTTGTGAATGAGAAGAATGTATTTTAATGTTGCCACAATGTTCATGCACTGAAGTGCAACAAATTAAACATAATAAACGTGGGGACTGCATGTCCCGGGTTACTTCACCCACACCGGCAGTGTCACTTGCGCCCGCGCTTCCCAGAGCCACTGGGATGTTGGTCACTGCTTTCTGCATGGCCTGCAGCCTCAGATGGGCGCCTGCTACTCCTACGTGGCTCAACTACAGTGCTTGCCAAGCTGCTGCGGCTACTGCTGTTGTCTCCCTCTGCCACATCCAGGGCAGGATTCAGTGCAGTGTGTGATATGATCATAGCCTCCAGGGCACTAGTGATCCTGGCCATGCCCCTGGTGACCTCGGCCGTGTTCTGTGTGAGGCTCTCCTGCATATTAATGCCTCTACGGCATAGCTGGGATGTGGCAGTGGCCAGACGATTCACGGTCCTATTGTGGACACGGGCGTCCCTGCGCCTTGTGTGTTCCAGGCTGTCCAGTTTAGAGCAGAGCTGGGTGATGGAATTGCTCATTTGCTGCATTCCTGCTGCAAGATCAGCATTTGTTTTTGCCACCTCCCTATTAGTTTCTACGATGTCTCTGATCCCCTTCCCCATGTCTCCTATTTGTTCATTTAGGACCCGAAATTGGCGGTGGCAGGCCTATATGGATTTTCCCTGCATCCGTTGTATGTGCACCATGCTCCACTCCAGCCCACGGAACACAATGCCATCTCCAGGTCCACCTGCACTGCTGGGTCTGCGTTGGCGTTTGCGTGAGGTGAATGACTCATTGGTGGGCTGCAGTGCAGCAGGAGTCACAGGTGCAGTGGCTTGAGCCTCACCCTCTGCTGCCTCCATTACTGGCAGTGGGGCCACAACTCTCCTTCTGGCTGGGGAGGGTGCAGGTGCTGACAGGGACAGTGATGGGGAGGTGTCTGGTGAGAAAACCAATGGAGGGGATTGTGAAAGGTGTGGGAGTGTGGAAACACGGGGGTCTGTACTGTCTCATCTTCCTGGGTGATGGCAGTCGTGTCTTCTTCCTCCTGCGAGGCTTCTACATGGCTTGGCCCTGCCTCCTCACTCTCCTCCCTCGCTGGTGCAGTCCCTTCTGTTGCTGTGGCTCGACTGCCTGATGTTGCTCCTAGGTATAAATAAGGGTATGTCAACTGAGTGCTACTGTGTCACAGTCACTACAATAAATGCTTTACACATTTAACTTTCATTTTTCTGCATTACTTTCAGTGCCTTGCTGATGTCTGTGCAGTTACACATGGTCTTACATTAGCTGACTACATTTCCCATAATGCATTGCTCCTGTATAGTGCTAGCAGTACTGGACTGGGGTTGGCCTGTACACAGAGGCTAAAGGGAAGCAGGTTGCTATGGGGTGTCATGCTGCGCATGCGTCTTACCTTTTCTTGCTGCTCTGGCTGAGCTGTCCACATCTCCAAGTCCCACAACACTGTCTGGCTCGATGGTAGAGGCCACCAACTCCTCAAGGTCAGTCAGGGGGGGCGCTGGGTACCTACCTCCACCGGTGACACAAGCCTGCTTGTGGATTTCTGCCATCTTCTTTTTTGTGAGGCTCCTGATGTCATAAAAGCGTTTCTTCAGGTCCTCAATGTTCCTGCTTGTGACTCCAACTGCATTGACCTATTCTCCTATTGCGAGCCACATCTTACGTTTTGCAGACTCAGGTACAGTAAGGGAGTGCCTGCTAAATAGTTGCTTGTGGACTCTCACAACCTCTTCCACCAGTACCTGCAGCTCCATGCTGCTGAACTTAATTTTTCTTTTCCTCTCTGCCTTCTGGCTCTCACTGCTGCTTGCCATTTTTCTTGTGGAAAACACACAAAAAACTCTCCCTGCTGCTCTGTGTCGCTGCTCTGTGTCTCTGCTCAGCTCTGACTGCCTCTCCAAAACCTTCTAATGAGTTGCAGCTGTCTGGGTAGCCACTTTCTGGTAGGGAGGGGGAGGGTGGTAGCACCTGATTGGCTATTTTCATTAGTTTCACTTTTGCTTGCTTTCCGATTCGGAATTTACCGAATCGGTATTTCTAATGCATTCCTATGGGCCGATTCCGAAAATCCGATACCGATTTTTACCGAATCGGTAAAAAATACCGATTTTTTCCCTACATATCATTTACTGATTCTTGAATACCGATTCGGTAAAATTCGGTATTTAAGAATCGGTAAATGACATTAACCTACATCTGGCCCCTGGAGAGAATTCTTGATTCAGATTCTTGGCAAACCCAACTTATCTTAAACTGCTACTTACTTACTCCTTCCCACGTATTAGGCTTAGGTCAGTTACACCGGGGTAGGCGTAGATTAGAAGCACCAGTTGTGTACGTTAGTCAATGTATTTTTGTATGTATATATTTTATCCATTTTAAAGTATGATATGGCTAAGAAACCTTATCAATGTTTTTACAGTATTATTTTATAATACTCCTTTTACTGTACGCACTTTACTTTATAATAAGTATTGCAATTGTGGCATTTAATTTCTCTTGCATGAGAAAGAAGACTGCTCAATAAATAACACCTTTTATTGAAAACGCCCGTCTCTCTATTTCTCTACACTCTGGTGAAACTAAGTATGCACGATTGACTGAGCGAAATACCTGTCTATTGTTTTCACACGACTCTAGACATACACTCTTATTCTGAGGGAGCAAAGTTGTCATGTTTATGGTTGTCAGAAGCTAATCCCTTCTTGTCTATCCAGGGAAGTTAAACTCCTCCTTGTTTATTCGAGAAAGTTTCTAGTGACCTCTGTGCTAGCCTGCAAAACGAATTAAGTCTAATATAGTCAGTAGAGACCTAGTCGACCTCAGTCCTACGTCTTCACTGCTGTTTATATTATTCCAATGCGCAGAGCCTACTGGGAATATAGGAACTACACTACAGTACTTGGGTACGGAAATAGACTACCTGGGTACATTTTATTGTGTTTCGGTTTTGGCACAGTGTTAGGATTACTACATGGTGCTGGATGGCTGACTGGAGGAGAGCATTGGGAGTGACAGGGTATTTGTCAGAGTGTATGGATACTGCCTAGGGAATTGAAAGTGCGAAAGGCAAGTATGAAGTTGGTTGGAGGACTGCATACTTAGTAGATAGGGGTTTGTAGCAGTCTATATGCTAAGACCTGGGTGATTGTATAAGTACTTGGGCAGTGACAGAACGATTAGACCACTACAAGGAGAATGCCTAGGTGAATTTATAAGTATTTAGGTTTTGACGCAGTGAATGGATTAGTTCATGATGCCGGATGGCTAATTAGAGTACTGCAAGGAGAGTGCCTGGATGAATTTATGAGTGGTTGGGTTTTGGCATAGATTAGTGCATGGTGCTGAATAAGTCACTGTAGGAGTGCAAGGGGAGTGACAGGGTGTTTGCTGGAGTGTGTGGATACTGCTTGGGGAACTGAAGGTGCAAAAGAAAAGTATGAAGGTGGTGAGAGAACTGCATGCGTAGACTACAGGGATTTGTAGCAGTGCATGTGTTAAGGCCTGGGTCACTGCATGACTACTTGGGTATTGACTCAATGATTAGAGAACTGTAGGGAGAGTGCCTGGATGAAATTATGAGTGTTTGGGTTTTGGCGCAGTTTTTGGATTAGTGCATGGTGCTGGATGGCTGATTGGAGGAATGCATGGGGAGGGACCGGGTGTTTGCTGGAGTGTATGGTTACTACCTGAGTAATCGAAGGTGTAAGAGACAAGTGTGTAGGTGGATAGAGGTCTGCATGCGTATTGGAGAGGGTTTTGTAGCAGTCCATGTGTTAAGGCCTGGGTCACTACCTGAGTTCTTGGGTACTGACTGAATGATTAGAGTACTGCAAGGGGACTGCCTGGGTGAATTTACAAGTGGTTGGGTTTTGGCGCAGTGAATGGATTAGTCCATGGTGCTGAATGGGCTACTGGAGGAGTGCAAGGGGAGTGACAGGGTATTTGCTTGAGTGTATGGATACTGACTAGGGAATTGAAGGTGCAATAGACAAGTGTGTAGGTGGTTAGAGGACTGCATGAATAGTGGACAGGAGTTGGCAGCAGTGCATGTGTTAAGGCCTGGGTCATTGCGTGAGTACTTGGGTAGTGACTGAACAATGAGAGTACTGCAGGAAGAGTGCCTGGATGAATTTATATGTGGTTGGGTTTTGGCACAGTGAATGGATTAGTACATGGTGCTGGGTCGTTGACTGGAGGAAAACATGGGAAGTGACGGTGTTTGCTGGAGTGTATGGGTACTACCTGAGTAATTGAAGGTGTGAAAGACAAGTGTGCAGGTGGTTAGAGGACTGCATGCATAGTGGACAGGGGTTTGTAGCACTGCATGCATTAAGGCCTGGGTCACTGCATGACTACTTGGGAACTGACTCAATGATTAGAGTACTGCAAGGTGAGTGCCTGGGTGAATTTATAAGCGTTTGGGTTTTGACGCAGTGAATGGATTAGTATTTGGTGCTGGATGGCTGATTACAGAAGTGCAATTACAAAGACTCATTAGTCTGGAAGGGGTTAGGTGATTTCATACATTCTACACATTTCACTACTGCACTGCTAGTATGAATGCATGAATCATTCTGCGAATCCATAAGCAGTGACTGAAGTTCTAATACTACTAAAGCTTGACAATAGGATAGATTTTTAAGCAGTTATGTGTCAGCAAGGACATGAAGTAACCACATGTTTCTGTCACAATGGCTGCACAAGTGGACGCAAACTCACAGTGTGATTCTAGACTGGTAAGACTATTCCCTGGACTTCAGCAGGAGAGACTCACTATTCTGGAAGGGGTTAGGTGACTGCATAAATTCTACACATTTCACTACAGCACTGCGAGTGTGAATGCCTGACTCATTCTGCAAATGCATAAGCAATGACTGGGTTCTAATACTACTGAAACCTGACAACAGGATAGGTTATTAAGCAGTTATGTGTCAGCAAAGACATGAAGTAACCACATGCTTCTGTCAATGGTTGCACAAGTGGACACAGACTCACAGTGTGATTCTAGACAAACAAGACTTATCCATTGACTTTAGCAGGAGAGATTCACTAGTCTGGAAGTGGTTAAATGACTACATCACCTGTACACATTTCACTAGAGCACTGCTAGTGTGCATGCCCAACTCATTCTGCAAATTCATAAGCAATGACTGGGTTCTAATACTACTGAAACTTGGCAACAGGATATGTTTTTAAGCAGTTATGTGTCAGCAAAGACATGAAGTAACCACATTCTTCTGTCACAATTGTTGCAGAAGTGGACACAGACTCACAGTGTGATTCTAGACAAGCAAGACTATTCCCTGGACGTTAGCAGAAGAGACTCACTAATCTGGAAGCGGTTAGGTGACTGCATACATTCTACACATTTCACTACAATACTGCTGGTGTGAATGCCTGACTCATTCTGCGAATGCATAAGCAGTGACTGGGTCCTAATTCTACTGAAACTTGACAACAGGATAGGTTTTTAAGCAGTTATGTGTCAGCAAAGGCATGAAGTAACCGCATCCTTCTGTCACAATGGTTGCGCAAGTGCACACAGATTCACAGTATGATTCTAGGCAAGCAAGACTATTCCCTGGACTTTAGCAGAAGAGACTTACTAGGGCTTAAAAAAAAGGGGGGTCCCAAAACGTGTTTTCTCCATGTTATTTTCCATAGGAAATGTTAGACACGGCTACAGCCCGACCTGCTGAACAGAATTACACCAAATTTGGCAAAAAGGAGCCCTTGTTTCGAAAAGAACTCTTTTTGGTAAATGGTGTAAGTGTGATTGGTTCAGAAACTATCCATTTTTTTAATGATGTAAATCCGTTTAGTAGTTTGTGAGATATGAAAGGAATATTTTTTATGTATCTGGGCTGGACCTAACTACACAAGCACAAGCTTGGCTCAAGTTGACTGCCAACACGTCAATCCAGGAAGTGTTGGCAGCCATCTTAGTGCAGTGTTTTGTAGTTCTCGCCTAGCGATGCAGCGCAGGCGCTGCCCACTACACAGACACCACTGCAAAACCCTAAACACTAAAACAGTCCACCAGCATGACCCACTACACTACCCAAACATCATTGTACTACACTAAACTTTAAAATACTACCCCAGCACGATGATCCCCTACACTACCAAAACACTGCATTACCCAAAACCTAAAAAACTACCCCAACAATGACCCTCTACACTACACAAACACCACTCCCCTACCCTAAAGCCTAAAACACTACCCCCTACACTACACAAACACCACTGCACTACACTAAACCCTAAAACACTAACCGAGCACAAACCCCTTTAATACACAAACACCACTGCACTACAATAAACTCCAAAAAACTATCCCCAGCAGGACACCTACACTACACAAACACCACTGCACAACCATAAACAATAAATATACCCCCTAGCACGAACTCCTACACTACCCAAACACCACTGCACTAGGCTAAACCCTAAAACACTAACCCAGTATGATCCTCTATACTACACAAACACCACTGTGCTACCCTAAGCCCTAAAATACTACCCCCAGCATGACCCCCTACATTACCCAAACACTACTGTGCTACCCTAAGCCCTAAAAGACTACCTCCAGCACGACCCCCTACACTACCCAAACACCACTGCGCTACTCAAAACCCTAAATCTACTCCTGCACGACCCCCTACTCTACTCAAATACCATTGCACTACCCTAAACCCTAAAACAGGACCCCCTATGCTACGCAAACACCACTGCACTATCCTACCCCCTAAAACACTACCCCAGCACAACCCCCTACACTACCCAAACACAATTCTGAAATTGATACGGAAGGTGCGACCTTTCGTGCCGCCGGAGGCAGTAAAAACGCTGATAGCTACACTTGCATTCTCAAGACTGGATTACGGAAATGTTGGCATTCAAACCCAATTTCTGAAAAAGATGCAACGCCTGCAGAACGCGGCGGCCAGAATGCTACTGAACATCGCTAAGCATGAGCCAGTGGCACATCATCTAGGAGCACTCCACTGGCTTCCGGTTAAGAAGAGAATTGCATTCAAGACTCTTTGCATCACATTTAAGGCATTGCATGGAAAGGGTCCTGCCTACCTCACTTCACGCATAAAACTCTACATCCCCTCTAGGAGTCTTAGATCCGCACAACACAGACTTTTGCAGGTGCCTAGGTTCAGACAGAAATGATGGGGAGGCAGGAGCTTTCTGTTGGGAGCTGTCAGGCTATGGAACCTCCTCCCTCCAACGATCAAAGAAAGCTTAGACCATCCAGTATTCAGAAAAAAAGTAAAAACCTGGCTCTTCCAAATCGACATTTAGTTCTCACTTGTCATTAGTGTTGCACTCCCTGAGTCCACAGCGCCAAGACGCCTCCGGGCATTCGTTGCGCTCTACAAATTTATAAATCAAATCAAATCATATCAAATATCCCCATAGTAAAAGGTGGAGGAAAACTCAAGGAAGGGTTCCAATTGGCAGAAACATTCTGTGCTCACTCAGCCAACATAAGGCCATGCCAAATTAAATCCTGGTAAGTTCTAACCTGAGAAACATAGGGGATAGTAAATATTATAGGCTATGTGGGCAATTATAGTTGCCATCCCCAAAAGGAACTGGATGAGAACGTTTGCTGAATGAAATAAAAAATGCAGTAAAATTCTGTAATTGGCTATCAAATACAAAGCAATTTCAGTTGATCTGATAGAGACATCTAGATGCAGATGCCTTACCTTTGAACTTCCATCCAGAAGCTTTTTCTTAGCAGTACCCCTGTGCGCCGGTAGGTGGCATCTGTCAACTCCACGTGACCTCATTGGCGTCATGTTCATGGTCGTCGTGACGTTCACATCCCCAATATAACCACCAGTCCAATGCACTGATGTCAGTTCTTTTCTTTCCGTGACAGCCAGCACTGATCTGGTTCAGAGAGATATCCCCCTGGCATTTTTGACAGACTTTTTTCAACTTTTTGTCAACTTCTTTTGGTGTGTAGGAAATAATGTAGAGTAAGAAGACATAAGGGTTCAAGCTGTGTGGTACCTGTCACCGCACCATATCGGTCACAGACCCCCCACTTAGTGTGTCTCTGGGACCTGTAGCATGACCGTGACTTGAAGTTGTGTTTCGACAGCCAGGCTATGGCACCAAAGGCTTTGAGGGAGTGGTCCCTAAAGTTGCTCCCCGCCCGGCTCCCAGCACCGCAGAAGTCAGGTAAGAGGCACCACAAGTAACACAAGAAGTCAAAGCATGCTTCGACTTCACCCCGCCCATCTCACGACGCTGCAGAGAAACCTTGGCATTTGAGGTCCTACTTCGCGAAGTGGGTGCCTGGGTCGACTCCCTATTTCCCTGCCTTTCTGGGTCTGAGAGCCACACATGCCCAGCTTAAAGAGTTTTATGATACCATGTGCACCATATTCGGGTGGTCTGATCATCCCGGCGTGCCTTCGGCACCGCAGGCTCAGATAATGGAGGTGTCCCATGGGTTCCGTGCCTGAGGTTCCAGAGCTACGGCTTCCGATTGGACCTGTACCCAGGTCCGGACCTATGCTGGTCCCACCTCCACAGTGACAGCGCCGAGGTCCTCGGCGTCACTGGTGCCCACTGGCAGCACCTCCCCGATTCTCATACCCGACAACATGGAGCTGGTTGGAGGTCCTCCGATGCCGAGACCAGTGTCTACGGAGCCGTACAGCACCAAGTCTCCAGCTCAGAACCCTTGCTGTCTTTTAATGAGGCCTTAACGGACATTTTTCTGGGCTCCTGGTCCAAACCCAGCACAGGGGCTCCTAGGAATGGGACAATTGCCTGCTGTCATTGCCCTACACAGGGTTGCCCACTTTTCCTCACCACACACCCCACAAAGCTTGGTGGTCCAAGCTTCCACTTCCTGTGGTGTGTTCCCTTCCGCACCCCCGGACAGGGAATCCAAGAGACTGAAGAATTATGGAAAGGAAATGTTTTTCTGCCTTTTGGTCCAATATGCCTATTCTGTTTGGGACACTGTTGCGCAAGTGCTGCCCAGGACCTTGGAGGAGGACCAAGCTCTACTCTCTCAATCTATTTCCGATGGGAGGGACACAGCAAACTTCGCCATCAGATGTGGCTTGGACACAACAATCTTGCTGGGGAAACCGATTTCCACGATGGTGGCCATCCATCGCCATGCCAGCCTGAGAATGTCTGGCTTTTTGGGGGATGTCCAAGCTAACCTCATGGGCATGCCCTTTGATGGCTCCTGTCTCTTTGGAGACAAGGCAGATGCCGCCCTTGAGTGCTTCAAGGACTTGCGGGCCACGGGCAATTCCTTGGGCCTCACCACAACTTCCTGGCTGGCATCTTTTTTCATTCCTTTCGTGGCTACGGAAGGGGCTACCAACCGCACCAACCCTATGCCAGACAGAGGGCCCACAAGCTCAGCAGCCCCTGTGGGGCAGTGTACACAGTTCACCTGACCCTACAGGAGGCCGGAATTCACGCAAGACCACAACCCCCTCCTCCACAGCAAAAGTTTCCTAGTCCGATCCCCAGAATCATTTACAGCCAGTTGGTGGCAGAGTACGCTATCATCTCCACCACTGGCGGGACATCACGTCAGGTGGGTGTTGCAAATAGTCTGAAGGGGTTACTCCATTCCCTTCAATACTACCCCTCCATCCATGCCAACAGTATATAATTGGCTGACGGAGGATGACCTGGCCATACTACACAAGAAAGTCAAGACTCTCTTGGCCAGGAGCGTGGTCTGGCCACGAATGTGATGGGCGCTTAGTCTCAGAGCTCCGGGATGGGACTGACCACAGCGAACAGTGGCAACATCTCTAATGTTAAGGGGTGAGGCAAATAACCTCCTGATGTGAAGACCTGTGAGTAGACTCAACCATCCTCCTTGCTGAGCAAGTAGATTATGTGAAAAGCATCCCCGGAGCGCGGCACGAGATTGTGGCCTACACCGAAGCTGGTGATCGTGGCTCCTGGTTGGGCCCTGCATCTGTCCAAACGCTCAGGGGAGTCCGGCGCCTGCTGCCACCAGCGTCCTGAGGTGGGGCACAGTCCTCTCACCTCCCAATCCCCCATCTGGACCTGACGTCTGTAGAGCTGTGCCTTGTGGCCGCCGGCTACACCCCTCCCTGCACGATCCTCCATGGGAGAGGAAATGCCCTCCAACGTAGCAGAGGCTGCTGGCACGCTGATGGTGAATAAACGCAAGAGGCATCCTCGGTGGGATGGCCAAGGAGTCACATCCTCTACTTGGAGAAGACGTGGGGCAGGTGACGCAGCGGTGAGTGCACTTAACCACACAGATCCAAATGGGGACCTTAGGCCTAATCTCGATCCTCTTCCACTCCCAAATCATTGGCCGGCGAACTCAGAATGGGGCCGCATACACCTACCATGCCAAGGTAGCACCCCAGGGAGCAAGGTGAGAGACAGGGGCGACCTACAGCCACACTACAAGGCCCAACCTGCAGATAAACCTACCACTGATTAACAGACACTCCTGGGGATGGTAATTACCAGGCCTCACTGGCAGAGGCCTAGCGTGCCGCGCTGTCCTCCTACTCTTCGCCAGGGCAGATGAATCCTCATCTGGAGTGCTGACCCACAATGCCTCATATGGTGGTGGCAATACCACCACACTGTATCAGAAGTAGAGGGACAGAGTAGCACTACAACCCATGCCCCGTTTACCCCCTTTTACACTGTGGGGGAATGTAACTTACCCCAGCATGGCCATGGCCTCTCTCACCTGGCTGTGCCTATGAGACCCCAAACACCTCTATGTGCCCTGACTTACCCAATGTAAAAAGAAATATTCATGGACAGAATGCAGAACAATATCATACATCCACCCCAGTACAGAGATCTAGGCCTAAATCCATCGTTTTTTTGCTCAATATGCCATTCCAGTTTGGACCCAGCCATATGCAAATCAGTCTTGACCCTGCGCCCAATGGGAACAGTCCAGCCCGAACTGCCAGGCCAGGTCCTCCCTGGACTGGAAACAAGCATCCTAGGACCGGTTTCGGGGTTTCACCCCTCTTCCGCCAGGATAGCTTGATTCCAGTGGCATGGAGAGCACGGTATCCACCTCTGAGCAAACCCGTCCCACTTGGGGTGACAAATGCAAAAAGAACTATTGATGGACAGAATGCAGAACAATATAATACATTCACCCCAGTACAGAGATCTGGGCCTAAATCCATCATTTTTTTGCTCACCCTGCCATTCCAGTTTGGACCCAGCCATAAGCAAATCAGGTTTGAGCTTGTGCCAAATGGGAACAGTCCAGTCCGAACTGCCAGGCCAGGTTCTCCCTCGACTAGAAACAAGCATCCTAGGACTGTGGCCTGTGCTACACCCTGGTATCATACCTAGCCTTGGATGTGCACTATAGGGGCATGGTGTGTGGGGGAGACCTGATCACCTAAGGATGAGTACCGTGCCCCACCTGCTCGGCTCCCTTGGTCCATAATTCATGGATGCATCAAGCGAGGACCTCGTATCAACTACCCGCTGGGCTTTGCTCTGTGCCCACCCTGTCACTGATTCCAGGAAGACGGTCTCAGTGTCTCCAGACGCCCGCACGCTCCGAGGCCCCAGATGGTATTGGGGGATGCCTGTTGGCATGTAGACAGGGAAGCAGGTGCAACAACTCCTCTTCACTGAGGCACTCAACCAGGGTCATCTATCGACCAGCCCCCAGAACACTGCCCTCTCAGGACCCAACCCCCTTCCCTGGCATGGCTGCCTGACCGGACAGCACCGTGGAGCACATGCTACTTCGGCCGTGGGATGCATGGAGAGCACCATCTCCACACTGGCCTCTGAGACCAAATCAATACAGTTGGACATAGCAGGGTTCCATACGCGAGTGGAGGATCTGGCCCAGCATGTTTCATCAATTAAAGAGCGCATAAACATGATACCAGAGAGAGACCAGGAAATCATTCATCTCCGTAACAAGGTCATCGGCCTGGAAGACCGAAGTCAGAGAGACAAAGTCCACTTCTTTGGGTTCCCAGAAAATGCTGAGGGCACAGACCCCAACTCCTACCTGAGGGACACGCTTATGAAACTCACAGGCCTGACCTTCAATCCCCCCCCCCCCCGGAGATGCAAAGGGTTCACTATCTTGGTCCCCCTCAGTGTGGAGCCTTCACCCAACCATGGCCTCTCATAGCCTGCATCCTATATCACAAACATGCACACCAACTGATCACTGCAGCCCGCACTCGTGGATGGTACACATTGGAAGGGCATGATATCCTAATTACTGCGGATTTCTCAAATCAGGAAACAGATTACCAACCTAAAGCCTTCCTCTCCCTCAGACCCATCCTTTATCAAATGGACATCAAATATGGCCTCTTTGAGCCAGCACACTTCCTTATCACAAGATTGAGTCACTAAGGAATTCTTTGATCCAGAACACCTTTGTCACTTCCTAGAAGGCTCAAGCCCTCAGGACATGGAAGCCCACACCTCGGATCCTTGAGACACTCTCAGCCCATCGGTCCCCGTGCCACCAGCCTCTTCCGGGGGACTCCGACAGACCTCAGGAGGCTCGCATAACAGGGGGACGGACTCTCATAGGGTGGCTTGCTCAATGGGGGACCAAACCCAGCCATCCAGGTGGTGACAGCACTGACCGAGGAGTAGGACAGAGACGGATCCCGAATCCCTCTGAAGCCCACATCCAATGAGGGGAGGGCGATCTGAAGGCAGTATTATGGCTCCTGGGGCAGACTAACAATACTGAGTATAGAACACCAGACGTGTTCAGAAGACCCAGATGGCTGAGTATCAGCTTATTTACTCAGACTGTTCTGTAACTCATTCTCATGTTTTCAATTATTACTGTTTAACTATTTAATCGTTATGAGCCTACATTGCATATATCATTGAATTTGCATGCTACAAATTGAGGTTCACAATAATCCAAGTACCCTACCCCTCCCACTCCTGAGGTAGATCTCCATGCTTTATGCTGCATATTGTATGTTGAGGGGCAGCTCGTGCAGTGCAGGGCCTTAGGAAATGGCTTAGTGCCAGATCACACACTGCCACATACCACTTTGTAGAATCTATCCCAGGGACATTGTACCCTGCTCCCCTCCTTCTTTCTCACCAGCCCCAAACAACAAACCCCACCTCACCCCTTGCCGATATAGGCCACTCCTTGGGGGTTGGGGGTCATGGGCGGTGCCCCCCTCTCGTCAAAAATGCTTATCTTGTATGGGACACCAGGGTATGGTAAGCACACCCACTCCTCTCAAACACTATTCGAACCATGGGTCCTTCAAAGGCATTTAAGGCTCCCTCTGCCCTCACTCACCACCCTCTTCTTTGCTGTCGGCCCGACGGGCTCTGCTTTGGACCACCATCCACCATCCACTGCGCTGTCTCCACAAAGAGATAACCCCCACTCTAAGCTTCCAAAACTCGCACCTACTTGGCACAAGCAGCACGGCAGTCGCTGCCACCTGAGCATGTCCCCAACCGATCTGATTGAACCGCAAGCCTAGACCCACTGTAAACAGACCCATGCTCCCTGATAAGAGTAGAGTGACAACCTACCCACCATCCATCCCTACCCCCTCCAAACTCTGTTGTTATCTGCCATCCCCTCACCCCTCCCATTGAAGAACCCCCCCGACTATCCCTGGTCGCATGCACCTGGTATCCAAGAGTGGCTGTCAGTGGCACCTCTGCCTAGGCAGCCACACCCCTCCTGCCTAGCAAAGACGTCCTCCCTACTCCTCCATCCTCCCACCCCTTTAACCCTTTCCTTTTTTAATTTTTCCCCTCTACATTCTGTCCCATTCCAAACCTCAATGGCTCAAAGATAACCCATGTAACTTAGGGGATATGAGATTTATAGCAATGCGTGAGCCATATTTGGGATCCCGATTTTAAACGATGTTGGAAAGCAAAAGGAAGAATGCTATTTGCCATAGAGATACTGTGCTCATCCATCCAACATAAGACCATATCAAATAGAATACTGGTAAGTTCTAAACCCCATAATCGCAGGGGATACAAGATATTATGGGCCATTATATATGGTATCCCCGACGGGAACAGGATGCAAAATATTGTGGAAATGCGGACTAGGTGGGTATAGTTATCCACAGCTGAATAGTGACCCCATCCCCTACTGAGGGGGGCCAGCAAGGGAAATGCAGAGTTGCGATTCTCCTCCTCAAATTGCTACCTGCAATGATTACAAAAACATTGATCTAACTACTTACCTTGCAGACAATGAAGAGTCGTGGACTCCCACAGGACCTTATGGGCAGCAGCAAAAGCGACCATCCGTGGGCAGCTCAAGAGAGACATTGCAGCAGCTAACAAACAAGCGTCTCTCCACCGCATAGAAGACACTTCATCTCTTCATGCTTCTGGCATCGTAAGTCATCAAAAGTACTGATGTCAGCGTGCCTGTGGCTGTTATATTGACAACGCGTATGTGATGACGACAAAGAACACAAAGCCGACAACATCACACAGAGTTGACCGATGTCACCGACCAAAGCCCAGGGATACTGCTAAGAAAAATCCAAAGATAAGTAACTTGTCTGTCAATAGCTAAAGGAAAACCCATAAAAAGGTGGGGATACGTGATATAACAGCCTTGCGTAAACCATAATATTTGGTATCCCCATAGTAAGAGATGATGGAAAACTCGAGGAAGGGTGTCAGTTGGCAGAAAAATATTGTGCTCATCAAGCCAACATCAGATAATGTCCAATTGAATCCTGGTAAGTTGTAACCCTAGAAACCTAGGGGATACCACAAAGTATAGTTTGTATGGGCCACTATATTTGGTATCCCCCAAAGGAACCGGCTGTGAAAGATTGTGGAGTGAAATCAAAGCCGCGAAAGGAGACTGCAATCTGGTATCAAATAAAAGGCAACTCCTGTTGGATAATGACTAAACGGTAATCCTTTAAAAGTAGGGGATGCAAGATATTACAGCAACACATGAGCTGTAATATATGGTATCCTTATAATAAAAGGAGTTGCAAAACCCAAGAAAGGGTGTCAGCTGGCAGAACAATACTCTGCTCACCCATCCAACATTAGAGCATGTCAAATTATAATTAACAAATATTATAGGCGTTAGAGGTCATTATATTTGGTATCCCCTGAATCAACTGGATGTAAAATATTGTGGAATAATGTGAAAAATGTGAAAAGAAACTGTGGTCTGCTTTCAAATAAAAGGCAACTTCAAGTAGTGAATGGCTGAGGGGTAACCCCTGAAACGTAGGGATACGAGATATTTCAATAATGCGTGAGCCATAATATTTGGTATCCCCCTTGAAAACGTTGTTGGAAAGCAAAAGGAAGAGTGCTGTTTGGTATAGAAATACAGTGCGCGCCCACCCAACAAAGGACCATGTCCAATTGAATCCTGGTAAGTTCTTACCCAAGAAACACCGGGGATACCAGATATTATATTCGTTATAGGCCATTATATTTGGTATTCCTTAAGGGAACTGGATTTAAAATCTTGCTGAATGATGTAAAAAAATTGAAAAGCTCTTGTAGTCTGCTATCAAATAAAAGGCAAGTTCAGGTAGTCAAGGGGTAAAGGGTAACCCATGAAACGAAGGGGGTTCTAGTTATTATTGCAATGTGTGAGCCATAATAGTTGGTATCCACGTAGTAAAAAAGTGGAAAAGCAAAAGGACAGGTGCTATTTGGCATAGAAATACTGTGCTCACCCTTCCAACATAAGACCATGTCAAATTGAATCCTGGTAAGTTCTAACCCAAAAAACACAAGGGATACCAAATATTATAGGCAGTAAAGGCCATTGTATATGGTATCCCCTAAGGGAACCAGTTGTAAAGTCCTGTGGAATGATGTAAAAAATTTGAAAAGCTAATGTAGTCTGCAAACAAATAAAATGCTACATCAACTGGTGAATCTCTAAAGGGTAGCCCATGAAACGTAGGAGAAACAACATAGCAATACGTGAGCCATAATATTAGGTATCCCCATGGTAAACAATGTTGGAAAGCAAAAGGAAGGGTGCTATTTGGCATAAAAATATTGTGTTCACCTGTCCAACATAAGAGCATGTCACCTGAACCCTCCAACTTGAAAACTACCCAAACCCTTAAAAAATGTCCCCAGCACTCTAAAACCTGGCCCCAACCCCAATTGCCTCAGCACGTCCTGCCTCCTCTCTCGATCCTTCCTGTTTCTGCCTATTCCAGGCAGCTTGTAGACCACGGTCTGGATTAACTATGCATATGTGTGGTTAAGGCATATGCATGGTTAAGACAAGCAAGGTAGCGCTTGCTATGTTGAAACATTTGTGGCTCTGCCCACATTGTTCTGACCGTTTCCCTTTCCTTTTAGCTCAAGTGAAATGTCATTTTTTTAACCCTTCCATGTGTTTTGCAATTCATCCCCCAGGAAGCCTTTGGGTGTCAATGCTCCTAGTGAACACAAATATTGTAAGATTAAGGGAGCGTTAAATAGCATCCTGTGTGAGCCTCTTCACTGTATTTGCTTGATCCCCATTACCGTATCCGTGTTTAATTTGGCTTACCTAAGGTATTTTAAGTATCAGTGCTCTCTTCTTCCTCTCCTATATTTTAGACAGCAGAGAACAATCTGAGTTAGTTTTAAACTTATGAGACCTCCACTCAGCCTGATATCTTGTTCCTCTCCCTTGTTATATGCCAGCCATTAGTTCGCAGTCCGTGATCTGAGTTTGTGCATGTGCAGAACTTTATCCTGTCTCACCTTGGTGGAACCACAATTGCAGTATGAAGAAACAGCTCTGCCCATTGCTTTCACAAATATAAAGCACCAGCTTGATACAATTTGGTCAGGACAACCAGTCTATTTCCACCCTCTATAATTCACAGCTCCTCAACGTCACCTGTCAAATTAGAGTGGAAACATCTCTGCACAATTTACTAAGAGTTTGTACCTGGGAAAAGTCATGCAATGTGAAGCAAACCTATGCAAGGATATTTATTTTCCATCAAAAATGGTATTTTGCACTGGAAAGATGCTCCTTCTTGGCAGTATTAACATTTACACTGCTTTGTGCCACTTTTCTTTAAGAGGAAATTGCATGGGTGTGAAATATCACTGCAAACACCCATAGTTTGTGACTCAAAGGCTGTTCTACCAGGACAGTCAGAACATGCTTTGCATCAACAAATTACACCTCTTTGAAATAGGTGATGATTTGCGTAAATGTTATTATTTCTCCAAATACTTTACATATTACATGTGTGCTACACTGTACAGAATGCTTCTACTGTGTAGTAGAAATGTTTCAGAATTGGCCTAGTCATAGGATTCTGTACTGGAATGTTATGCTTCCAGGACAAAAACTATGCTAGACTTCAAGCACAGGTCTACACCATGGTTCAAAGGTTGTCTTAGGATGCTTGTTTCCAGTCCAGGAAGGGCCTGGCTTGGCAGTTTGGGCTGGAATGTTCCCATGAGGCACATGGTCAAGACTGATTTGCATATGGCTGGGTTCAAACTGGAATGGCATGGTGAGAAAAAAAATGATGGATTTAGGCCCAGATCTCTGTACTGGGGTAAATGTATGACATTGTTCTGCATTCTATCCATCAACTGTTGTTTTTGCATTTGTCACCCGGAGTGGGATGGGTATGCCCAGACGTGAGTCCTGTGCTCTCCATGCCACTGGAATCAAGCTATCCTGCCTGAAGAAAGGTGAAACCCCAACACCGGCCCTAGGATGCTTTTTTCCAATTCAGGGAGGTCCTGGCTTGGCAGTTCGGGCTGGACTGTTCCCATGAGGCACAGGGTCAAGACTGACTTGCATATGGCTGGGTTCAAGCTGGAATGGCATGGTGAGCAAAAAAATGATGGATTTAGGCCCAGATCTCTGTACTGGGAATCACCTTCAAGCTCCTTACCCACGCACACAAAGCACTCCACAATACCGGACCAGCCTACCTGTACACCAGACTCAACTTCTACACTCCCGCCCGCCAGCTCCGCTCCACCAGCCTCACCCTTGCCGCCGTCCCACGCATCCAACATACATCCTCCTGTGGCAGATTCTTCTCCTTCCTCGCCACCAAGACCTGGAACTCTCTCCCCACCCATCTGCGGCAGACCCAAGACCTGCTCAACTTCAGAAGGCTCCTTAAGACCTGGCTCTTTGAGCAGTAGCAGCACCTCCCTCCCCCCCTCAGCACCTTGAGACCCTCACGAGTAAGTAGTGCGCTTTACAAGTTCACTGATTGATTGATTGAATGTATGACATTGTTCTGCATTCTGTCCATCAACTGTTGTTTTTGCATTTAGCACAGTATGAAAGCAGCAGCAGGATAATTCTAATAAATACAGCTCTGTGCTGCTTTCTTTCTCTCAAGCAACATAGTGCAATAACCCTGTGTGCTGTGTTCCATAGTGCCTTACAATAATATCTGTTTGTCAGTGTCAACGTCAGATGTGCCTTCTCAAAGTTGCATGTCAGGTGAAAAGGGAAATACTTTGATCTAGGTTTACTCTGGGCTTGTGTCAGAGCAAAGTCACACAAAGGGAAGCACACTGGCACAAACTCTTACAAGGTCATTTACTTTCCATTACAAAACATATTTTTGCAGGTGCTGTTTTCAGAGTCAAATAGTGCTTTGCACCACGCATCAAGGGAGCATTACTTGGGAGTCACTTGTGTAGATCTGCTCAAGCACCCACAGTTTTTTACATAAAGCCCAATCTCAAAATAAAGATAGCCAGGTTGGATTTTGTGTCAAAAATAACATATCCTTGAACTAGACACTAACATGGACAAATATTTTAATTTGTGCATACATTATAAAGAGTACATGTTTGTTACACAACACAGCACATATACAACCTGTAGAATGATTCAGAATTAGTCTAGGCATAGGACTTTGTACTGGAATGGTATAATTTCAGTACAAATTCTGTGTTAAACAGCATTCACACACTTCTGCACAGGAGTGTAAAGGTTATTTATGGCACTAGAAGCAACGCAGGCTAGTGAGTAACTAGAAGCCCTACTTAATAAATATGCCTGTGCGTAGCTTTTCCCTCCTTATGCAACTCAGAATAACAACTTTGGATGCTGCACCAAAAATAATACTCTGCCCGCTTGTCTGTTCACAGCTACCATTGGTGGTTTGTGGAAATGAGGGGTAGCAGGAAGCCAGTGTAGGTTAAGATGAGCACAGACTTCACAAAGCCGGTTCACCTATCCACTAATCACTGTGGTTAAACAATTAGATTATACACATTTTCATTTGCATCTCAGTTTTCTTAAACATGTAGACATGAAGCGGATTAACCTGGTGTCCAAGGGACTTTCAAATCCTTACTCCCTCTACCATCATGTCCCCCTTTTATTGGTGTGGTGTTCCCCAAATTGGTGCGAACTATGTAATATCAATGCATAAACACAGGCATATGAACAGATTAACAATATTAGGTGATTGCTCAGCGTCTTGAAGAATTTAACACATATGATGCCGTTTGGGGGTTGAGAGAATGTATATAGCACTCAAGCACACAACTGCCTGCGTCAAGGCACTGTGTAAAATCAAATAAACTAGGGCAATGCAATCGTGTCTTCAATTCCTTTGGTAAAAAAGCATAAAGATTATCAATTTGGAGACATGCTTTCCTCATTGTTAATCTTGATGTGCTAGCAGGTTGTAATCCTATTATTTTGTATTGTGAATTACCACGTGTATAGCCCTTGGGTAGCATGTGGGATTATTTTGCTATTTAACATTTACATATTTTACCCATTGTTAACATTTAGCTTTATGTTACGTGTATTTTATAAATGGTTCTATCACCAAGAAAAATATCCTGGCACTGAGCAAGTGTCGGTGTCAAGCAGTGTTTATGGTAAGTTTATGGATTGAAAAGCCAGGTATGACAGCTTGTTGCTGAATTCAAGAACTGAGGAGGAGGTTGTGTTAGGGAGTGGGAGGTCGTTCCACGCATTAGCAGTGATGTCAGAGAATGCCCATCCTCCCGATCTGATTCTGAGGACATGTCGGATGTGTGCGAGTAAGAGTCCTTCGGAGCACAGGTGTCTGGATAGTTGGTGGGGAGAGATGCGGCAGTTCAGGTAAGTATGGCATGAGGTGTGCAGTGCCTTGAATGTGTGCATGACAAGTTTGTATTAAACACACTTGTGTTTCAGGAGCTAGTCTAGTTCCCTGAGGTGTGGTGTGATGTGAGTTGTGTGGGAGGAAGAGGGCGAGTCTGGCTGCTGAGTTCCAGATTGTTTCTAGTCATCTGGTGAGATGATTCGTGTTCTCTGTTTAGAGATATATTATTTCAGAAATGCTCACTTTCTGGAATGTTGTGAAGCCCTAAAGATGGTTGCATTAAGACTTTCATGTGGTTAACGAAGCCTCAGCATTTGCTTTCCCCTTCCCCTTGCTTAATATGGGGCAATCAGATTCCCAGATTGTCACCAGATGCCTCTGAGCAGGAAAGGATGTAGAACGTTGCAGCAGACTGATGTCTCCATACCTATTCGAAATGTTGCAGGCTGAAAGGCGGGTCTTTCTCCTTCCCTGAGTGTCTCTGCCGCTTCAGCCGCATATACCTGAAATCTACAGTATTCTCTGAAGTGTGGCTCTTGCCCCCAGCTCTGCTAAGCGGCCACTGGCAGACATTGTACCACGGATTCATGAAATATTTAGTAGTGCTGGCCACAGTCCCGTCTGAAATGAGGGTCTTCAGAGTCGAGTCTAGGAGCTATAATGTGATCTGCTGCAACAGGTAGGTAGGGAAAGGGGACTGAATCAAGTGCTATGTGAATGCAAAGGACAGTGACACACTGCACTGTGCAGGAGCTGCACAACTTTGCACCAGACCACGTTGATAGGTGCTACCAACGAACCTCTTCTAGTTTAATGAAAGGCCTGGCTTTTTCCAATCCACGGTGCATTAGCTGAATCAGCTTCACGCCATGAGCACACAAACATCTCTCTTAATTGGGGAACAGCCATTACAACTCTGTTTTCACCATGCGTTGGCAATATATCGCATGCGTTACAACGCATGTGATGTTACAACGCGTGGTAAAAACACGCATACCATTACATCGCATGCGCTTTTACAACGCATGCGATGTAATGTGGAATGGCGGCAATCCAAGTCGTTGTGAGGAAACTGAGGCTGTTTCCTCACAACGACGTGCACCAAGAAGGAAGGAGGAAGCAGGGACCAGGAGCAGAGACAGCAATGCTGGAGAGGAGAGAGGTAAGGGGGTTTGAGCTTGGGGTGGGGGTTACTTTTGTAGGGTTAAGGGTAGTGTAAAAGTAGTGTTGTAAGGTTTGTGTTGTGTGGGTTTTTTAATAATGTTTTAGTGTGTTTTTTGTAGTGTAGTGTAGTTTTGTAGTGTTTGTTTAGTGTAGTGTATTAGGGTTTAGGGTGGTGTAGTAGTGTTTATGTGGTTTCGTGTTTTAGGGTTTAGGGTAGTGTTGTAATGTTTGAGTAGTGTAGTATTTTAGGAGTTAGGGTACTGTTGTCTTTTAAGGTTTAGGGAAGTGTCGTAGTGTTTGTGTAGTGTACTGATTTAGGGTTTAGGGTAGTTTTGTGGTGTTTGTGTAGTGTAGTGTTATTAGGTTTAGGGTAGTGTAGTGTTTTGGGGTTTAGCGTAGTGTAGTAGTGTTTGTGTAGTGTAGTATTTTAGGGTTTAGAGTAGTGTAGTAGTGTTTGTTAGGATAGTGTAGTAGTGTTTGTGTAGTGTAGTGTTTTAGGGGTTAGGGTAGTGTAGTGTTTTAGGGGTTAGGGTAGTGTAGTGTTTTAGGGTTTAGGGTAGTGTAGAAGTGTTTGAGTGGTGTAGTGTTATTGAGTTTAGGGTAGTGTAGTGTTTTAGGGTTCAGGGTAGTGTAGTAGTTGTTTGTGTAGTGTAGTGTTTTAGGGTTTAGGGTAGTGTAGTGTTTTAGGGTATAGGGTAGTGTTGTAGTGTTTGTGTAATGTGGTGTTTAGGGTTTACAGTAGTGTGGTGTTTTAGGGTTTAGGGTAGTGTAGTAGTGTTTGTGTAGTGTAGTGTTTTAGGGTTTAGGGTAGTGTTGTAGTGTTTTAGGGTTTAGGGTACTGTTGTTGACTTTGTGTAGTGTACTGTTTTAGGGTTTGGTGTAGTGTTGTAGTGTTTGAGTAGTGTAAGGAATTAGAGTTTAGGTTAGTGTTGTAGTGTGTATTGTCGTGTTTTAGTGTAGTATCGTGGGGTCGTGCACGGTAGTGTAGTATTATTGTAGGGAGAGGATGGGGCGGGGGAGGGTTGTGTAGGGGTAGGGTAGTCACTTACCTTGCAAACTTTCACAACGCGTATTGTTTTACAACGCATGCCTTTGCGTTGTAACGGCATGCAGGGTAAAGGCATAGTCATGGTAAAAATGTGAGTTGCAATGGCATGTTTTTGTCATTGACATCGCATAGTAATACCGGCGTTGTAATGGCATGCCTGGTATTAGTATGCAATGTAATGACATACAACCCTCTTAATTACATTGCTTCTCCAGGCTGCTGAGACCTGATGATCTTTAAGAGAGACGTTTCTCAGGGTCTGTGTTGCTTTTTGTATTGGCGAAGACAGTAAGTCTGGCATGCAAGTGAACATACAAGTCAGACCTACCGGCTTAGCCAATGTTTGTGTTAAAAAAACATTAGTATAGCCACGAGGAGCATTAGAGCCAAAACAAAAAACGCTGACTAGGCAATAGGTCGGCACCCAAGTAGCAAATCTGAGACCCATTGGATTTGCCAATACTTATTTCGATGTGTTTTGTGGCACCCTTTACACACGTCAAGGTTAATGAGAGGTTCACAGCTCGAGGAGACAGAGACTTAAGCAGAGGTACTGCCACCACCCTGTCTGCATCACAGTGGGTGATGGCAGATATCAGTATAATTGTGCATAATTACAATCAAGATGCCTAGCTTCCCAGGAGAAGCATGGTCCTAATGTCCACAACCAGACGGATACCCTCCTTCACTGCCTTGTTTTCGGCACTGTAATGAGAAATTCCAAGAAGTCTCCAGTTCTATGGGCCTGGAAATTGCTGAAGACTTTCTGCTGATTTCAAAAAGCTCTACAGCAAAGAAGGAATATTGAGGAATCCCTTTACTGTACAATCCACGCACAGTACAGGTGAGGCAACATCTCACAATATGCCATTGGCGGGGAGTAGACTATGACCCTAGAGAACGCAAAGGTTTCACAGAGTGTAAAGGCAACGCTTGGGCTTCAAAGAGCCACACTTACATCAACCTTACCTCTGCATTAGCTACCTAAGTTCTGCTTTACACCTGTTGATTTACAATTTACATGGTGTAGGTGAATTCAGGATTGCTGCTAATCAAACAGTGTCATTCGTGCCTCTGCTGGAAGCCAGACAATCGTGTCTTGTGTGCCATGCTTTTAAGATTACCACTATGTTGCACCTCAAAGTCTCATGCAACATGACAGCTTTCTTGAAACAATGAAACATTGTTTTCTATAATTTTAAAGTGGCCTACAAGTTGTGTCATGGCACTGTGTGCCGTCTTCGCAGTATTGAAATTAAGCATTCAAGTTAGCCGTTCGCTGCTAAATGTTATGCCAGTCAAAAGTGTATTATAATGTCTCAAGCTCTGGAAAAGACAATAGCTGCAGCGATAGTAGAAGGGTGTTAGGAGTGTGGTGGGGGAGGGAATATAGACTGGGGCAAGGGTGCTCCGCGAGGCACAATAAACTGCTGCACTACCACAACCAGGGAATCACCAATCCTACCATCCGCTGCCTGGTGCACCGTGGAGGAGTCAAATGCATCTCCAGCCTCAAGAGGCATGTGAAACTGCTACAGAACAACATTCATGACATCACTAACCCTGACAGACTTGCCAGCCAGTGCATGAAATACTGTACAGGTTCAAGTACATCTCTGGCATCAGTTCTTGGAGGAGGGAAGGGGAAAGTCAGGTGGGGGACTAGAAAAAACACGCAGGTGCAATCTAAGTGCAGACGTCAACGCGCACCTGTCCAATTACATCGAGGCAGCGGGCGGCCTAGACCACTCTCAATCTGGTTTTAGGCCAAACCATAGCACAGAATCATCTCTCCTGTCAGTGACTGATAACATCAGGATGTCATTTGACGGGAGGAGCTCAGTGATTCTGGTGCTATTGGATTTGTCTGCTGCCTTCGACACGGTGTCGCATAAAATTCTTCTTGGCCACTTGAGGGAGGTGGGAATAAGAGGGACCGCCATGGCTTGGCTAGAAAGCTTTCTTGCGGACCGTCAACAAGGTGTCAAATTAGGCTCCCACAAATCCATCTGTAGGGAGCTCACCAAGGGAGTGCCACAGGGCTCATGTTTAAGCCCCACGTTATTTAACGTGTACGTGGCCCCCTTGGCGGACATTATAAGATCTCACGGGTTCTCCCCAATCTCCTACGCTGATGACACCCAGTTGCTGTATCCCTTCCAAACCCTCACACTGACAGTTATACAATCTTTTCAAAATGGTATGAGAGCCGTGGCAGATTGGATGGCCCAGAACTTCCTCCAATGCAACGTGACCAAAACTGAAGTCATGTTGTTTGGAGGGGCCACCCTGCTATGGTCCCCCGACTGGTGGCCACTTGAGCTGGGACCCGTCCCCGTACCAAAACAGATTGTCAAAAACCTGGGAGTGCGCCTAGACCAAGCATTGATATTAAAAGATCATGTCAATCAAGTTACGGGAACTTGTTTCCTAGTAATTGGGCTATTACGACGCATTTTCCCCTTCCTGCCTGACATCCACAGGAAGACGTTGGTACAAGCATTGGTCATCGATCGGATAGATTACTGCAATGGACTCCTCATCTCTGCCAATCAAGAACAACTGGGCAGACTGCAGGTAGTACAAAATACCGCAGCTAGACTCATCTTGAATGTTTTTCCCCGAACTCCTTCACGCCCACTCCTCTCCCACCTTCACTGGCTCCCGGTGAGACAACGTGTCAACTTTAAAGTATGCTGTATAATGCATAAGTGTATTTATGGGCCTGGCCCTAAATACCTAAGAGACATATTCGTCCCTTACTCACCGGGACGTGTCCTGCGTTCCAGCAGCACTATGTTGCTGCAGGTGCCCAGAGTGACGAGAGCAAGACAGGGAGGACGGGCCCTCTCACTTAAAGGCCCCATGTTATGGAACTCTCTGCCTCCACAGCTGAGACACACCCCTAATCTCCTCTCCTTTAGAAAGAAATTAAAAACATACCTTTTCACACAAAATCAATAATTTCTCCTGTTATCTGTGCAGTCTCATATCTTAGGCTGTTTCCTAATGCCTTACCAGAAGCTACGCATGGAGATACCCCTTCGGGGCTGATTCAGGCGCGATACAAATTCATAAATAAATAAATAAATAGGAGGGAAAGTAATAGAACATGCGCTCACATGGAAATAAAAGAAGAAGAAAAAAATAAGAAAATGCTCAATCAGCAGTGGCAGGGAGTAAGTCGGCCAATGAAAAGTGAGTGTACAAAATATATACACCGCAAGCAGAGCAAACATAGGAACATGGAGGGAGATTGATAAGAAATCCATCCAATAAACTGGTGTGAAACTCATGTAGTAGTGCATGCAGCGCTGTCTGTGACCGAAAACTGAAGCTCTCCATAGCAAGAGCACAATCAGAGTTTATGCTGATATCAAGGGTGGATTTGGACAGAAGGGGGTAGGATTAGGTCTGGGTAAAGGGGGTTGGTACCTCGGCTCAGTCTATATAAGAACCACAACTTTATCCTGTGGTTTGAATGTTCACTGGACGTATCATTGGAAATGATAATAACAAAATATTTTCCTTTCTATGTTCTTCTATCTTTATGTGACAACTTTCATCAGATTTTTACTGAACCCTAAGGAATCTATTTGGAAAGTCTAGCAACACGTAAATTGATATTAATCATTTATTATTCATTTGCTGGCAACAGTATTAAAAACATATATAAATCTTGATGCAATATAGTAACAATTAAAACCACATGATTACAAATTCAAAATAGTTCATCATTTCAATAAACTCAAATCTCAATTTTTTTTTCTGTTAAGACTTTTTTTTACAGTAATTGGTACAATCATGGAAAACATTGAACTGCAAACATTTTATACAAAAATCATTACATCACTCTAGATTTAAAAAACAATGCATTACAACATATGTTATTGTCCTTATGTCGACACATTTTGGTGTATCCGGTTTATTTGAAAACACCTTCCTCAGGACAAGTACATTAAAACCATATATTCTTGACTGTGCCAGCCAACATATCTAAAAATAAATCTATACAATTAAACATTTATTTTACGTTTGCTGGATTTTCAGTTTATAATTCTTCTCCCTGGTTCAGTGTCTTCAACTATATTGTTCTCTTCTCCTCAGGTCAGTAGTCCAGTTAAGACCTTCCAACTTATCGATATGGTAATTGGTCTTCTTTAAATTTACACTAATTTCATTTAATTCCTTATAAGTAGACCCACTTTATCAAATCAGGAGAGCACGTATTGTGGGAACCAGATATCTAGTCTGGTTTTTAAATCTACATAGTCCTCTCTCAAGCCACATCTAACAGTCACTTGTAGCTCACTCATATTCAATATTGACCTATTTGTATAATTTCCAGCTCAATTTCAGTGAAAGGTTTACCACAGTGCTTACCTTTTCCCGCTGACTAATGCTTAAAATCAATCTTTCTGAGAAGGAATCTATATAATGGTTCCTTCTACCTCCATATACGTTAGGTCTCATGATTTTAAAATGTAAGTAAAGAAAGTGTGACTACACTTGCCATGTTGCATTAATTATAGTCTCTTAAGTAAAGCCATCATTATATGCTACATATACTTACATAAAATGGACTGCATAAAATTACCATTTTCCGTCGTCTATGGTGCTGATGATTCTTTTATTGATTTTTACCCCTTCAGTGCTGAAAGCTAATGTTGGTTCTCATGTCTCACTTGGAGGGTGGCAGTGGTCCCTAATGTGATGGGGAGCACACAGTGTTGTTTAAATGCCCCTCACACACCAACAGGCCCCTTGGTGTCATGCTTCATCATCGGGGCCTTCGCACCCCTCTACGGGATGCGGCGTGCTGCGACAAACGACTACGTAGGAGCACTTGGTAGTGAACTATGTGAGGGTGTGTGTATAATCAAGGGTGTGAGTGAGGTGAGGTGAAAAAGGTGAGTAAAAAATACCTGGCACACAGGAAACAAATATTTATTCTGTCCTTGGCTGGTATTAATAAAAGGTGCAGAATCTGGTTGAAAAAATACGTGCTAGGGTATATCAACCATTAACAGTGTCAACATGTTTCGGAGCACAAGGCTCCTTCTTCAGGACGAGGATATGCACTATTATCCTCACCTTACTCACATGAAATGTGAAAGTGTTCCAAAAAGTTAATAAAAAATCAATGTGTAATGTACCTATCAATGTTTATATGAAAAGGTATGTTCGTTGCGCCCAATTGGCGTTTGAAAAAAACCTGTAAAAGAAAGACATAATAAATATACTAGTCGGATGTCCAGGAACATAGTAAACATGCTAGTCGTATGTCCAGGACTGAGGAAAAAGTATTTCTTTCCTAATAAAGGTAAGCTACAGAACACAAATGAGGCTCTGGTACCTTGTGAAAAAAGGACACTTAGAGAGGGACATATAAACCATAAACACACACACATACATACATACATGTAATCTCCCAGATATAAATGGAGGGAAAAAGGTTAGTAATGGTCCAGGCTTACTTATGTTCAAAAACTCGGAAGGCCTCATGAGCCTATGCGTGGTATTGGGGGTATCTCTCTTCGTTGCCCAGTAAACAACCTAAAAGATAGTAATAGCTGCATTGTAGGTAGTGAAGCAGAGATTAATAAACAAAACAAGGCTACTGATACGTGAGGCGCATCCTCGGTCTGCATGGATCAATCTCCTGCCTTCCCCTTAACGCTGCTCCGGTGAAGTGAGCCGTTGGTAGAGAGGCTCGCTTTTTATACTCTATGGTTTGGTAATTAGTTAAGGCAAATTGGATAATCAATAACGGAAGGATGCCCAAATAAGGCCAAAATACCCATGTCGTTTCCGGTATTCACGTGAACCCCGGGATTGTGCTGGACATGATTGCGCTGGCTCGGGGATAGTGCATCCCGGGACGCGCATGCGTGAACCCAGATTAGTGCATAGTGCGGTGCGCATGCGTCAAACCGAAACGGTCAACGCATGCGCGAAAGAGTAGTACTGTATTGCCGAGCATTACTGACCGTTCTTTTTTCGCCGGTAGTGTTTATATTACCCAGTTTTCCTCAATCGGTGGTCATATATTACAAGGTTCAATATTGGAAGGGCTAAGCAATGGTGGATTGAATCCGAAAACATTCTTTATGGGAGTATGACGTTCGGGGTGGCCCAATGAAGTTTATAAGGTGGCCAAGAAATTTTTCAATTAATGGGGGGAGATATCCATAAAGAAAAATTAAGACAAAACCCATTAAGTGTGTTCAATGTACACAACCACTCATCGTACAAAATGAACATGTGAGTAGTCTGGTAGATAGAGACACGATAAAGGGGTGGCCCCATGCTGTGTTAGTTGTTCCTTAGTCACTCATCATACCATGCATACAGTATGCAAAGGTTAGCGTAATTGGCTCCAAGGAATTGAATCATTAAGCCCTGAGCTGTCAGTGCCCAGACGGAACACCCAACGTTGCTCCTTTTCCAACAATCCTGTCTCTGAGGGTAGTTGTTCGATCACTGTCCATTGTAATTCATTGACACAGTGTTGAAGTTCCAGGAAGTGAGCTGACATTTTTGTAGTTGCCTTCTTGCATCTAATGTTGCTTTTATGCTCATTAATCCTGACTTTGACTTGTCTCTTGGTCATTCCCACATACTCCTTTCTGCAGGGACATGTGATCAAGTAGTCCACATTTTTACTATTACAGTTTGTAAACGTCCGTTGTTCCCAGCTGGTCCCATTGGTGAAGGTAAGGGTCTGACTCTTTTTTGTAAGGTGACAACAGTTGCAATTGCCACAAGGATGGTGGCCCTTTATCCCCTGTAGTCTTGTTTGCTCCACTTTTTGTGGCTGTGGTCTTGTATGGACAAGAATGTCTTTCAGATTCCTGCCACGTCTGTGGGCGAACATTGGTTTTTCAAGGGATAGTGTGCCACATGTGAGTATGCGCCAATGTCTATTTACCAGTTTCGTCAATTGGTTGGTGACCGGGCTGTAGGTGGTGACACAGACCGTTCTGCTCATCTGGTTATCATTTGTGGGTTTGTCTTCGAGGAGAGCCTCACGGTTGTTATTCCTAGCTCTTTTCATAGCTTTCTGGATAACAGGGTTGGGGTATTTCCTTTGTCTTAACTTAGTACAAAGGTCTTTGGCTTGGCTTTTATATTTCACCAGGTCGCTGCAATTCCGACGTAGGCGGAGGAACTGTCCGTATGGAAGGTTCTCCCTCAGGTGACGCGGATGGAAGCTGTCAAACCTGAGGAGGCAGTTCCTGGCCGTCGGTTTAAAGTGGGTGTCTGTTTTGAGAAATCCTGCCTCATGATAGATGTTGAGGTCCAAGAAAACCATAGAACTGTTTGACATTTGGTGGGTGAACTTGAGGAAAGTGTTCTGATTGTTAAGCCATTGCATAAACTCTGTGATGGAACTCTCGTCCCCCTCCCAAATCACCAGGACGTCGTCAATATAACGTCGCCATGTGTTTATCCTCGTTCTGTAGGGATTACTGGGATGGAGGATTTTGGAGGACTCCAAGTGATGGACATAAAGTCCTGCCAGGCTCGGAGCAAAGGTGCTCCCCATGCTGGTCCCATGGCTTTGCCAAAACAGGGTTCCCTCATATTCAAAAAAGTTCTTTGTGAGAGCTAAGGAGATGCACTCCATAACAACATCTCTTGGAGTTTGGTATTTCCAATGTGTGGAGTGGAGTACTTCTTCAATGATCAAAAGTGTCTCATCGTGTGGGAGGCTCGTATAAAGATTCTCCACATCCAGGCTCAGAAGCATTTGTGACTCAGGGTCAAAAGGGTAATTCTGCAATAGTTGGAGCACCGCCTTTGTATCCCTTAGATATGTGTCTGTGGCCTGCACAAGGGATCTCAAGAATGCATCGGCAAACTTGGATAGTGGTTCCAGAATGGATGAGATGCCAGATACAATCGGGCGTCCTGGCGGGTTCTCAAGGTTTTTATGCACTTTGGGTATGGTGTAGAAGTTTGGCGTACGAGGGTTTTTTTGAACCAAAAACTCTGATTCTTTTTTGGAGAGCCAATCATGTGCAAGGGCCTCCTCAATCATTCCTTCTATTTTTATTCTTAGGGACTCAGTAGGATCTACAAACAGGACTTGATAGTTTCTGTTGTCAGATAAGAGTCTTCTGCATTCCTTGTCATAGGCGGTGGTGGTTTGAACAACCACAGCTCCCCCCTTGTCAGCTGGTTTAATAACTAGGTCTTTGTTGTGTCCGAGTTCCCTGATAGCTTCATTTTCCAGTTTGCTGATATTTTGGAACACCCTTTGCTTAGTGTCCAAATTCTTTAGTTCCTGCATGATAGCTTTTTCGAAAGCCAATACTTCCACTGGAAGTTGGCTGTCCAATGGTGTGAAGTTAGACTTAGGTCTTAACCCTGTATCTGAGGTCTCTAAAGATGGTTCCTTATCCTTAAAGAAAGCCCTCAATTTGATAGTTCTTATAAAGTCCTGCATTTCTTTGTGCAGCAAAAAGATGTCTGGTTTGTTGGTTGGGACATACCCTAAGCCTTTGTTCAGTACCTTGTGTTGTACCTCAGTAAGGGGCCAAGGAGTTATGTTAATAACTAGGTCCCCCTCTTGCTCATGGATGCTCGGTTCGCTGTCATACTCCTGGTTAGTACCCTGGGGTCTGTTCCGTCTGCGGGTTGCCAGTTCACATTGTTGCCCTTCCTGTTCCTCCCTCTGTTCGATCCCTGGCCCCAGGATAAAAAAGGCTGAGCATTTTGGGCTACGTTGGTTTGTTCCGGGACCCATTGTGGATACATTTGCCCCATCGGTGGGGGGACAAATTGATATGGTGGGAACTGGAAATGGTTCTGATAGGGGTTGAACTGGGGTCCCTGAAAACCTCTCCACCCTCGCTGGCGAGGGAATTGAGATCTCTGCTGTCGATAACCACCCCTTTGTTTTCTTTGTTGGAAACCACCTGAATTTGTACTGGTAGTACTCCCATCAGAGCTCGCATTATCTGAGTCACTCCCCTTGTCTTTCATCACATAGTCTGCTTTTGTATATGGATACGCCCATTCAGGGGTAAAGCGATCTTTATCTTTTTAAATTTTATTAAATTTGCTCTGCTTCAGAGTGGCCTCAAAATCCATCATTTGTTGGTTGAGTTCGTCTAACCCTTTCTTCAGATCAGCCGGTGAAATGAAAGCTTTCAACTGTACTTTCAGTCTAGTGATCTCTGTTTTAAGTTCCAGGGATTTTCTTGTCGCAGTATGCACTATCAGGACCAACCAGTCTCTAGTGCAGTGCCACGAAATGAGCGACCATGCTTTTTTGAAGACCAGGTCGTCCTGAAAAATGAAAGGTTCATTTTTAACCAACAAGCCCTGCGGGGCTATTTTGTTTCTTAAATATTCCCTCATCAGTAAACCATGTAGGGCTGCTCTTATTTGGATTTTTCTAGTGTTCATTAACTCATCCCAGTCTGCTACTGCTGGGCTCGGGTCGCTACTGCTAAGGCCTTCAAAAGGGTTGACATCAGCAAGAATTCTATCGATGTCGTCCTCACTGAAGGTCAGTCCATGATCGTCATCCATGGTGGTTTTCGGAGGAAGTTGAATTCCCGGACAGGGCAAATATATGTAAGGAAAAGTGTTTATGTATGTCCACAGTGTCTACTATTAAACGGGAAAGGGGCTCCCACAGCTGTGCGCTGTCTAGAACGGAAATATAACAAAAGGGGGGAGAGAGAGAAAAGTGGATCCAGTCTCCCTAGGCATCATGAATAAACAAAATAGAATCCACTTGGAGGGTGGCAGTGGTCCCTAATGTGATGGGGAGCACACAGTGTTGTTTAAATGCCCCTCACACACCAACAGGCCCCTTGGTGTCATGCTTCATCATCGGGGCCTTCGCACCCCTCTACGGGATGCGGCGTGCTGCGACAAACGACTATGTAGGAGCACTTGGTAGTGAACTATGTGAGGGTGTGTGTATAATCAAGGGTGTGAGTGAGGTGAAGTGAAAAAGGTGAGTAAAAAATACCTGGCACACAGGAAACAAATATTTATTCTGTCCTTGGCTGGTATTAATAAAAGGTGCAGAATCTGGTTGAAAAAATACGTGCTAGGGTATATCAACCATTAACAGTGTCAACATGTTTCGGAGCACAAGGCTCCTTCTTCAGGACGAGGATATGCACTTTTATCCTCACTTTACTCACATGAAATGTGAAAGTGTTCCAAAAAGTTAATAAAAAATCAATGTGTAATGTACCTATCAATGTTTATATGAAAAGGTATGTTCGTTGCGCCCAATTGGCGTTTGAAAAAAACCTGTAAAAGAAAGACATAATAAATATACTAGTCGGATGTCCAGGAACATAGTAAACATGCTAGTCGGATGTCCAGGAACTGAGGAAAAAGTATTTCTTTCCTAATAAAGGTAAGCTACAGAACACAAATGAGGCTCTGGTACCTTGTGAAAAAAGGATACTTAGAGAGGGACATATAAACCATAAACACACACACATACATACATACATGTAATCTCCCAGATATAAATGGAGGGAAAAAGGTTAGTAATGGTCCAGGCTTACTTATGTTCAAAAACTCGGAAGGCCTCATGAGCCTATGCGTGGTATTGGGGGTATCTCTCTTCGTTGCCCAGTAAACAACCTAAAAGATAGTAATAGCTGCATTGTAGGTAGTGAAGCAGAGATTAATAAACAAAACAAGGCTACTGATACGTGAGGCGCATCCTCGGTCTTAGGTTTCCCTACTCACGGTGACTGCATGGATCAATCTCCTGCCTTCCCCTCAACGCTGCTCCGGTGAAGTGAGCCGTTGGTAGAGAGGCTCGCTTTTTATACTCTATGGTTTGGTAATTAGTTAAGGCACAATTGAGCCATTCCAAAAATGAGTTGAGGTCAGTTTCTTCCCCCTGCCAGATAAAAAACACTTAGTCTATAAAACTAGATCACTGTTTAATATTTTCAAAGAAAGGGCTGATTTCATTATAGATATGCAATTCCTCAAATGTACCTACATATAGGCAGGCCAGACTGGGAGCACAAGTGCCTCCCATACTGGTGCCCCTTATTTGGCAATAAAAGTCATTATTGAACAGAAATATATTGTTCATTTAAATGATCTCTATGCAATCGACAATGAATGCTTTTGAGGGGAGAGATCATCTTCACCCTGACTCAGTATATTGCTGATCATTGTCACAGTATCTTGTTGTGGACTGTTGGTGTGTAAGGATTCAATATCCAGACACACCAACCATTTCCGATCTCTTTTAAAATCAATGCCCTCTACCTTGGAGATCATATCAGCTGTATCCTTGATGTAAGAAGGTAATTTCTCTACCAATTAATAAAACTGGTACTTTCCAATATGCTATTGCAGTCTGAAGATGCCAATGAAGTGACCTTTGTGAGCATGATTAGAAAAGTCCTAGTATGCCTGTTGTTGGTTATCCTCCTTCAATGTTTTTGGTCAGGGTAGAAGCATTATCCTCTGGCTTCCTGTAAAGCATAGAGTCTCTTTTAAGGCACTGTGTTTTACATATTGAACCCTAAATCAGAGGGGCCCAATCTATCTGTTTCCTCTGATTCAAGTCTATACCCCCTCTAGATACCTTTGGTCTCGTGAAGCGGCACTGTCTGTAATCCCTGGAGTGTGCACAATGCGCCAGGGCGGTAGCTCCTTTGGCATAAACTCTCGGACTCTGCCCTTGGCTCTGAGACTCGATCCTTTTAGAAGTCAGTTTCTGTAAGAATCTCAAGACCTGGCAGTGTAGGCAAAGCAAGTAGAGCCTCTTGGCTCTTTCACACCTTCGAATCTATTTGACTGTGAACTGTTGCTTCCTTAAACGCCAGGACAACCCCTTGGAGTAACCAGGCGTTCTACAAACACTTTTAACATAACATAACATAACATCTAACATAAGCATATGCTACACTCCATTATCCTGTCACTTATCCCGTTTTGTGATACATCATCACTGCAGGACTCTGTGCAAGACGGGGTTCTACTCTTCTGATGGATAACTTGAAGTTACCCATGTCTGCGTTGTTATTCCGAGAGGACAACTTTCCAGCTGCAGACGCACACATCACATCCCAATAAAGGCGCGATGTGACGTGCTCATCATAACCTCGTTTTTGACATGCAGAGCCACTCTAGAAACTTCATAATGAAAGAACAAATGCCTGCAAAATAGATGAGGAGGTGGAAAATGTTGAGAGCCGGTACGAAAACGCAGGCGGCAATTCATATTTCATTTCAAAAGGAATTGCAAATCCTATTATGCAGAATACCATTTTGAAAAGCTTCCCTCTGCATTGCATTGTTCTTATAAAAATACCCAGTGTCAGGCTTGGCGTCTGTATGACGCGAGGCATAATTGGATTCACTAAACACAATTAGAAGTGGATTTTCTGCTGCTGAAGCAGTCAGTTTGCAGCTTTTGCAGGAAACCTAGTTTTAAGCAGTTTGTTTTGTACTTGGGAAACCTGCCTTGACAGTCCTTTATAATAAAACCAATTATCAGATATGCTGTAACTCGTAGCCTCCCGGACCCCAATTTAAATGGAATCTCAAGACAATTCCAACTGTAAAGTGCCATCCCTAGCATTTAATGTCGGCCTTACGTTAAAACCTACATGTTTATCAGTGGAAATATAGGAAAGTCAGATTATTTTGTGGAATAAATACAAACTAAATGTCCAAGAGGAAGTCAGCACAGGAAAAAACACAGATTTATGATAAATCGTCTGCAAAGCTTTAACAAAACATAGTGTTTTGACACCTATTATACCAACTTAACAACTCATGTTTTCTGTAGTTTACGATTCAATGCGGTATTTTGGAAAAAGCATTCGTTTTTGAAGACACGCACATTAAAGTTTCAAAACGTTTGCACAGCAGTAATAATCAACCTGAAAATCATGGCTCTGCATATTTTATTATAATATATCTAATGGTGTCGGATTTAAAAAGAAAGCATTTTGCTTGTTCAATGACATTAAATATATGTTTACTGTGAACACAGAGCTCTGCGTTTTTGACAGAGCGCTGATGTTTTCCATGCTTGTTGTGTACCGAGTAATTGTGAGCTCAGCGCTGGAGTAACTGGGACAATCTGTCTCTTGGCAGAAGGATTCATATTAATGCTGATTCCGTCTTCGTTTTAAGTCCTATACAGCAATGCTTTGGCACAGTGACATGCTGTGCTCGTTAGCAGCAGATCGTCCGAGGTTAAACACTTTGTTTTTCTCATTATTGTGTTTTTTTGCAAATGCTATTCATTTCCTAGAAAATAAAAACGAAAAGCTGAAAAATATAGGCAAAACACTTAAACATGGAGCACATTATTATTGTACTTATAAGTTGTATATCAAGACAACTGGTCACTGACGTATTGTTTACTTATACTTCATCTTGAAACCAGGTGACTTGCTTGGCAAACAATGCATCCGCATTTGATCAAAAAGTGTGTGAATATTAACAAATGACGTAGTCTCCTAGCACTAGAATTGAAAGCAATGCAATTTAATTTGAGTCCTTTCCAGCACCCTATGACCTTGATATCAAATTCTGGTTTCTATAAAACAGTCTAAACTGAAGCCACACCCTAAATTGTTGTATGTGTGAGATGATCATCCTACTTTTATATATGTAGATATATATTAACTGAAAAAACACAGGTTTCAGGGATGTTATAGTTAGTCTGACATCTCACTCATACAAAACCAGTGAAATTCAGCAGTTATAGTTAGCTGAGCTAACTATAACTCGCAACCCAGCAATGCACTGCTGATGATGTCACATATTACATCACTCATGACATGGTCAGTGACATCACTCATGACATCTCAAATGACATCACTGATGACATCATCCACTTATTCTCTCATACAACCACTCACACCTAACATAACCTTTCATACACCCACTCTAAAATACAGACTACCATTTCCAAAACCATAGACACACCAGTACCAGTTAGTACAAACCCACTCACTGATTCATAGGTCTTCACACACATCCACTCACTCATCCATACAATCACTCATACACACATTTGCTCATCAATTTTGCCACAGATATATATATTCATACACCCATACAGACACTCACACACGGCACTAACACATAGAGCTAACCACACACCTAGTCAGTCACCCAAAGAGTCAATAACGCTGCCATTCAGTCACCCATAAAGCTATACACACACCACCTCACTTTTTCATACAGATACTAACACATACTTACTCTCTCATACAATCGCTGATACAAGCACACACTCATCCATACAGTCACTGTCACAATTACTCACTCTCACATACAGTCACTTATATACTCCAACACTCACATATACTGCCTTTCACAAATGTAGGTACTCATATACACCACTGTGATGTCCATTCACTCACCAACACAGCCACACGCAGATGCACCCGTGAACCCATACACCCAGTGAATCACCCACTCACACATCCAAGCAGAGAATCCCACCCTCCACCCACCCACACAGACACCCAGGCACCGATTCATGTACTCAGACAGCTAATCAATAACCCATATAGACACTGATGTACCTACTCATCAACCCATACAGCATCTTACACACCCACTGACAGACTGATACACACATTTACACAGATTAGACACTCACCCATACATTCACTAAGGTACATTTAATCATTCACTAATACAATAAGTCATGCACCCACTAAATCATCCATACAGACACTCATACACCCACTCATTCCTCAATACACCTTAGTGTGTATATATTACCTACTGGCGATAGCCAGTAGGTATATATAGTTAGTACCTAGTTTCCATAGGAAATCCACAACATTCTATTGGGAATAACTTTAGCGTCGATTGAGGAAATTGCGTGAAATTTTCCATAATTCTGGCCAGTTTTAGGGGGATTCGTCAAGCGGGGGCCGAGAAAAAAGGGGGGTCCCAAAACCTGTTTTCCCCATGTTAATTTCCATAGGACGTTTAGACACGGCTACAGCCCGAACCGCTGAATGGAATTACACCAAACTTTGCAAAATTGTAGGGACTGGTACCCAGAAGTGCCTTTTCTATATTTGGTGAAAATTGCTCCAGTGGTTTTTATGAAAATTTACTTCAAAAACACATATATATCTATATGTGCGCTTCAAGCGCTTACCTGTACGCGTACCGGGGAGCGCACCCGGCGTGCCACGGAAGTGTGCGAGCGGAAAGCTGATAGGCTCTCGGGTGTCTGTGAACATTCCAAACGGTCCAGAGAGTCCCCCATCTTGTGTCTTGGTAGAACCGAGAAACAAGAGGTGGAAAACAAAAGCGGAAAACTATAAAAGGGGGCAGGGTAGAGACCCCCTGACCCCCTAGGTTTTCTCAGGGGGGCATAGGAGGACCCTGAAGGGCAAAAAAACGAATATTTTCTTTTGAAAATTTCGCGGAGTACGCGCTGGGTGCGATGCCATGTACGCTTACAGGTACGCGTACCCTGAGCGTACCACGGGGAAAAGCAAAAAAATAAATTATTTGTGGGCCTGGGGGGTCCTTGTGGGACTCTCTGAGCAGGCCTTGGCGGTTAGGGTGCTTCTACCCTGCCCCCTTTGCGTGTTTTGCACCTTTGTTTCACTGCTTTCTTGTGCCTTGGTTCTACCGAGGCACAAAATGGCTGCCAACACTTCCTGGTTTGGAGTGTTGACAGACCGTGGCAGCCAATCAGCATGCCTTTCACAGGAAAGCAGCATGCTCATTGGCTGTCAACACTTCTAACCAGGAAGTGTTGGCATTCATCTTGTGCTAGGTAGACCGAGGCACAAAAGAAGCAGAAAAACAAACGTGTAGAATGCAAAAAGGGGACAGGGTAGAAACAACCTGACCCGCTAGGGCTGCTCAGGTGGTCCCACAAGGATATTAACATATTTAAACGTTATCCGCTAATAGAATTAGCATTTAAAAAAACCTTGCGAATTCACTGAAAAAACCATAGGTTTCAGGCCTTATATAGTTAGGAATTAGCATATAAAAAACCTTTGAAATTCGCTGAAAAAACCATAGGTTTCAGGCCTTATTTAGGGGCCGATTAGGATTGCGGTTTTCCCGCCTCCTCCGGGCCGGCGCAAGCCACCGCCGGACCGGAGGATGCGGGAAAACCGCTGAGGAGCCTCGAAAGACCCACCGCCATATTAGGATGGCTGGTGGGTCTGAAATTCCGTCCGCAGCTCTTCCGCCGCGGTCGCCTTCCGACCGTGGCGGAAGAGCTTTAACATTGCTGGCGGTGTCTATCAGACACCGCCAGCCATATTAGGATGGAGTGAAAGGCATGCTTTTCCGCGGTGGCTTTTCCGCTGTGGAAAAGCATACGGACTTTAACTTCGGGGCCCGGTTGCGGGCCCCCTGGGTGAAGGGGGGGTGCACATGGGGGTACCTATGGTACCCCCTGCATTTGCGTGCACAAAGCAGCAGGCACTGCGCGGTGCCTGCCGCTTTGTGTATGCAAATGCGATGCATGCATTTTTAACCTTGCGGCGGGTGCAGCTTGAAGCTCCACCCGCCACAATGTTAAATATAGAGGAAGTGACCGCCACCCTGGCGGTCACATCCTAATCTGATCGGAGGGAACGCCGCAGCCCTTGGGGACGTTCCCTCCTCCTCATCGGTCGCGGACGGACTCAAGTCCGTCCGCGATCATAATCGGCCCCCTAGTTAGGAATTAGCATTTAAAAAAACATTGAAATTGCTCCTATATAGTTAGTTGGACTAACTATATTTCACGCACTGCTGATGATGTCACATATTACATCATTCATGACATGGTCAGTGACATCACTGATGACATCTCAAATGACATCACTGATGACATCACTGATGACATCATCCACGTGACAATCACATACACCTTTTCATACATTAGTAAAATCTTTCATCACTCTTTGTAAAATACAGAGTATCATATTTGAATCCATTGTCACAGCCATATAAGTATCTAAAAACCCACTCAGTGATTCATAGATGTATACACACATTTAATCACTTACATGTAGATTCACTGATACATGCTGTTAATGAACAATATAACACTATCAAAATACTTATACACCTATATCGACATTATACACCAGCACACATCCTATTCACATTTGAAGTCATCCTACTCACTTATGAAAACAATGGATCATACTTACATATTTACTTAGCTACACACTTATACAAACACCACTTCATCTATTCATTTAGATAGTAAGTCATACTTAGTGAATTATAAAATCACTATTACAAGTATACAGTTATCCATACAGTCACTCACACAATCATTGAGTCTTATGTATACTTATTTATTTACAACTGACACATACACTGCTTTTATTTTTCGAGTTTCTTGGACATGTACCATTGAGAAATATATTTGCTCATCACTACACCCATAAAGATATTCACTCACCCAAACAACTGTTAGAACATGTAGTTTTAACTTCATATATCTAGTGAATCAACTATTCACACATCTTTGGGCAGTCACACACCCCCCACCGAACCACACACACATTCACTCTCCCATACAAATACTCAGTTAACTAATCAATAACTAATATAGACTTTCACATAGCTAGTAACCAACTGGAGAACCAGTTTACACAACAACTGACAAAGTGATACAGATATTCAAACAGTTTAGTCACTATCCACTATATTTAGTGAGACACTATAAATTGGTCAAGTAAACAGTCAATTACACTGCTACTAAATCCTCCATCCAAATATTTATTTTTATATATCCACTCATTCTTCAATGGAAATTGTATATATATATAATGCATATTTAAATAACGAAGCAAACCACATTCACTTGATGATGTCATCAGTGATGTCATCAGTGGTGTCATTTGAGATGTCATCAGTGATGTCACTGACCATGTCATGAATGATGTAATATGTGACATCATCAGCAGTGGATTGCGGGCGCGTAATATAGTTAGTCCAACTAACTATATAGGAGCAATTTCAATGGTTTTTTAAATGCTAATTCCTAACTATATAAGGCCTGAAACCTATTTTTTTTCAGTGAATGTATATATATATATATATATATATATATATATATATGTATATATATAGATATATATATATATATATATATATATATATTCACTGAAAAAACCATAGGTTATACACCATATATAGTTAGGAATTAGCATTTAAAAAACCTTATTTTACTCACACAAAACCATTGAAATTCCATATATAGTTAGTTGTACTAACTATATATCGCGCACCCGCAATCCACTGCTGATCATGTCACATATTACATCATTCATGACATGGTCAGTGACATCACTGATGACATCACTGATGACATCTCAAATGACATCACTGATGACATCACTGATGACATCTCAAATGACATCACTGATGACATCACTGATGACATCACTGATGACAACATCCAGTGACTGTATTTTTCTGTAAAGTTAAAATATGTCTTACATATTTAAGAATGAGTGGATGTATAAATGTCTGGATGAAGGATTTAGTAGGTGCATGACTGACTGTATGAGTGATTAAATGTGTCTCACTGAGTGCATGGGTTAGTGACTAAACTGTCTCAATTTGTGCATCATTATGTCTGTTGTTCTATAAACTGCTGCATGTGTTGATCATTAGCTATATGATTAACTATATGGGTTAATGATTGGTTGCCCAAGTATTTGTATGGGAGACTGAGAGTGTGTATGGGTGGCTGGGAGGTGTATGACTCTGTGCATAGATGTGTGAGCAGTTGATTCACTAGATGTATGGGTTCAAAAGTGCATGTGGAAACAGCTGTATGGGCGGTTGACTGTGTGCATGAGTGTATTGGTGAGTGAATGGATATCTCAGTGCTACATGTGAAAGTAAGTACATATGTAAAACACAGTACATGTGAGAGTTGACATATATAAATAACTGTGCAAAAGAGCCAGTGAATGTGTGAGTGGCTGTATGGATCATTGTGAACTTGTATCAGGGATTGTATAAGAGAGTAAATATGTGTTAGTATATGTTTGAATAAGTAAGGTGTGTATAACTGTATAGTTGAGGAAATGGAGGTGTGATTGATTCTTTGCATGACTGACTAGGTGTGTGAGTAACTCCATGGATGAGTGACAGTCTGTGAGTGTCTGTTTACACTGAGTGTATCTAAGGTTATATTAGAGTCTGAAGAGCTTCATCGTATTATCACATGAATGATGTCATCAGTGATGTGATCAGTAATGTCAAATGAGATGTCATCAGTGATGTCATCAGTGATGTCATTTGAGATGTCATCAGTGATGTCATCAGTGATGTCATTTGAGATGTCATCAGTGATGTCATCAGTGATGTCACTGACCATGTCATAAATGATGTAATATGTGACATGATCAGCAGTGGATTGCGGGTGCGCGATATATAGTTAGTACAACTAACTATATATGGAATTTCAATGGTTTTGTGTGAGTAAAATAAGGTTTTTTAAATGCTAATTCCTAACTATATATGGTGTATAACCTATGGTTTTTTCAGTGAATTTTCAAGGTTTTGTAAATGCTAATTCCTAACTATATATGGTCTATAACCTATGGTTTTTTCAGTGAATTTCATTGGTTTTTTAAAAGCTAATATCTATAGCTGTAAAATGTATTCTTCTTTAAATCCAAAAATATATTTTATATGTTTATTAATAATTTTTTTAAAATATTTTTTTTGTTTCGCTCCCGGTCCGCGAACCGGAAAGCTTTCCGTTAGCTCAAATTGATGCCGCGACCCGGTCCGCGAACCGGTAAGAAATCAACATCGTGACGCGTCGCGAAAGCGCGACGTATCGCGTTGCCGCGTAATGCGTCTTATGACGTACCGCGTTAGCGCACCCGGAAGTGCCCCGGGGCGCGGACCGAGGCGCGAAACGCAGCTCCCCGGAAGCGATCCGCAGCGCGGGGCGAAAGCGCGACGTATCGCGTTGCTGCGTAATGCGTCTTGTGACGTACCGCGTTAGCGCACCCGGAAGCTAACCGGGGCGCAGACCGAGGCGCGAAGCGCAGCGACCCGGAAGCTAACCGGGGCGCGTTCCGCAGCGCGTAACATGAGCGTGAGAGGTCATGTGACTTGTTAATAAAACTTTTCATTGGTTCATTTCACTTTTGGTTTCATAATCATGTAAGGCTAGGTCAGGTGACCTAAAAATAACACTTTTCATTGGTTGAGAACTATTGTTTTTCCCAAATGATGAAAACCCCTCCTTCTTTCCTCACTCTGACTTTCATCATTGTGAGAGGAAGACCTTTATTAGTACTTCAATACTTTAGAAATGGCTTCAGTAGTTGCTTCAGCTGGTGCACCCCCACCACCACCTCCACCTCCTCATGGGAAGAGAGGACCACCTCCCCAGGTCATGACCAACACAGAGGAGGAAGAGGAAGAAATGGAGGAAGAGGAGGGAGAAGAACCACAGTTCCTCGAAGAGGTGCCCCGGGTTTCCCATAAGAAAGCCAGTTTCATCTGGCAGTTTTATTCAATCCCTCCTGGCCAAAAAAAAGTGAATGCGAGGTATGTCACCTGCCTCATCTGCAAAGATAAATTATCAAGGGGGACGGATAAGAAGTATAGTTATGGGAACTATACTATGCACAGGCACTTGACCAGGAAGCATCCACTTAATTACAGCCGGGCGGAAATACGGGATTTGGAGGAAAATCCTACATCAACTCCTGTGGCCAGATCAAGATCATCAATTTCATTGACACCAGCAGAGGCACGGGAAACTGTGCCAAACATACAAGAGAATTTTGGCCACATGAAACATACTTGTATGCACTGTGGTGCGTTGATAGCATGTGGCAATATGAGTATAAATGCTATCAACCTGGCTTATGAACATCATAATTGCCCTAACCGCCCCCAGTAATTTTTTTTTTGCTCCTGTTGAGCCCTTTTCAATGCCTGTTTTTTGTTGTTTCCCCCCCCAAAAAACCAAAAAAAATATAAAATCGTTCAAAAAATACAAAAAAAAACAAAAAATGTTCAAAAAATAAAAAAAATATATAAAACAACAAAAATATTTTTAAAAAAAGTTCTTTTCAGAACTACCTCCCCTTTCAAAAAAAATTGCTAGAATGTTTAGCACTCTGGCAAGCTCTATTTCTTTTGGTTCGCTTCCCAGTTAGCTTCCCGGTACGCGGACCGGGAGCTAACAAAAAAAAAAAAAAAAAAAAAAGAGTAAGTATAAGGAAAGTAAACAGAGAGTGATGTTAAAAGAAAGACAGCTATAGGGAGTAAAGAAGAGATACTGTTTAATAGATCTATTTACCGAAGAAAAGACGGAAGAGGGTATAATTGTGAAAAACAAAATAGATAAGGAAGTGAAAGAAAAAAAAAGAGAGTATAACATTAACAAAGAAGAGTTTCTTGGAGAATGTGAGTGAATGTTCAAAATAAGATTAAAACATGGGGAATAACAGAGAGAAAAAATAGAAAACAGAAAACAGAAAAAGATTAATTGAAACAGCAAAGAAATGTAAGTAACATAGAGCCATATCATCAACATAGGCAATAAAAGTTTTGCAGCTTTTATTGGCAGAAATGTGTCGCTAAAGCCGCTTTTGCGGCAGAAAACTGCCGCTAAAACCACTTTAGCACCAGTTTTCTGCCAATAAAAACAGCAATAATTTTATTGGCTGTGTTCATAATATGCCCCTTAGTGTGCTTCAACTACACAGAGAAAGCATTATGAACAAATAGTGATAGAGTGATCAGTCAAAGATACTAAGAGTAATAGAGACGGAGTGAGTGAACAAGAGTGAGGAACTATGAGAAGAGAGGGACTGAGAAAAAGAGTGGAAGGAGTTGAGTAAGTAGGTAATAGAGAAAGGAATGAGGGAAGTAGCAAATGCAGGAAACTGAGGGTTAAAGAAATGAAGCAGTGGAACTAATAGAAGTTAAATGTGATAGAAATGTAACGAAAAGAGTACAAAACATTTACCTTATAATTGTCGTTAAATTACTCACTTTTTGTTTTTATACTTTCAATCTGTGAAAGAGAGAACAATCATTTGAAAAATATTAAAACATGTATTTAAAAATTACAAAAGACAAGGGAAAAGATTGAAGGACAAACAGTTTTTCAACAACTTTGACACTTACAGAAGCTTCTGCTTCTCCAGGTCCCCTACACAGTCCTAAAGATATACATTTTAAACTAACAGTATCTTGATGCAGATGAAGTGAGGCCTATCTTAAAACATGGTGCATCTTTTGCATTGCTGTTGTCTCAGAAAAGTGTCGCAAGACACTAAAATTTTAAATGATTGCTTCAGGATGCCAATAAGATGTGTCCTATCCAAAGGTTTGTTTGAGGTGAGGCCTACTCAGGGTTGCAGATGAAATTTCGAGTTGTTGAAGAGAATAGAGGACATAATACATGTGAAGGTCTACCAATGAAGTGAGTCATGTCCACTGCACTCTTGAACAAAGTCCAAACCTCCTATGTTTCCCTGGACAGACCTAAACTTGATCTGCACAATGTGATTCGTAATGATAGGAAACACAGGTGATGTAATTGAAATACGTGCAATTTCTTTTGCTCATTTCACAATCACATCACTTGTGTTTCCTTTGCTTAGGTATCTCATTGTGCAGATGTAGTCCAGCATATGAAAGAGTACGCAGAAGTGCAGCACTGCATGCAACAACTTTGACACTTACAGAAGCCTCACCTTCTCCATGCCTCCTACACAGTTCTACATATACATCATAAATGCAAACAGTACAGAATTAATTATACATGTTAAATGGTTTATTTTTGCTGTTCTCAGAATGTATCAAAATTCACTAAAAACAGTGACTTGAAGGTATTCATCATATAACAGCGGGGAAAAAAAAACACAATCAAAATGATTGTGTTTAAAAAACCCATACAACATAACAAATCAGAATTCAGAACTCCTTAAAGTTAACTTACTTTCCATGACGTCGAAGGATGTCCTATGAACAGCTTACACTCTGTTGTGCTGTTATTACTTTCAGCCCGCCACTTTCTGAAAGAAAACCTCCATCGTTTTTAAAAACATGTTACATGCAATAAATGACTTCTTGCTCTATACCACAAGTTTCCACAAAGCCAAATCTTGTAAGAGCCATTTATAACTCTTGGATTTCTTGTAAGCCAATCCCATCATTTGGCATTTCTGCAACTTTCAGAATTAAAATGTTGAAGATCATTTTCACAATCCTGGAATAGTAATATCTTCCCCTTCTTGCTCAGTCATGTTCTACATTTCCTATGACACTGATACTGCTTACTATGAAGCAGACTTACACTACCTCTATGACTACTACAATTATTTAATTCTCTACATCACTTTTAATCACAAAGCAATGTAAAACAGTAGACAGCATTGCAGACTTACATTCCCTCTACTCTATGTTTTGATTGGCTGCTTCAATTAGCTTATAAAAAGAAATAGTTTTTCTGAACTCATTCAAAGTGCACTTATTTCTCCATGACGTCCAGTCTTATGGTTAGAAGTTATGTCTCTGAACTACACTTATCCTCAAGGCCAAATCGTGTAGGAGCCATTAGAACTTCTTGAAATTCCACAGAGCACATCCCGAGATTCTTTCCCTAAAATTTTGGTTTTAAAAACACCAGGTAAGAGTTTTTAAGGTCATACGGCAATTTTTTTTTGAAAATTAAAACAGAATCATTGCAGAATGACCAGCCATTTCTAGACTTTAAATAAGCTGTGTAATGTCCTGATGTTATTGAAGGACCGTCATGATATATAATTGCTCCAGTTACAAAAGTCCTTCCTGATATTGACAACTGCGAAGCCACAACATTTTTAATTAAAGTTGTCAATTTTGTTCCATCAGGCCTACATCGTTGGAACATTAAAATGACATACTGGCCATATGTTCGTATAAATAATGTGGACATCATTTCAGATTTACATTGGCTACACTCCATGTTGTGATCAGCTGCTTTTACTAGCTTATTAAAGGAGACTGATTTACTGTCTGGCAAAGTTAAATATATAAATCTTTCTGAGTCTACACTAGTAGTACTTGATACCATACAGTTCTCGCAGTCATGCTGCCATTGATAAGAAAGCCCAAACAGCTGATCTACATCTACACCTTCAGCATGAAATACATCAAGCATATACATTAAAAACTCCTGACAATCTTGCTGAATATTTTGAGAAAATTGTGTTTGGCCTGAACATCTGTCTAACAGATTTCGAATTTCAGACACACTTTCTATGTTTGTTCTATCAGTGCTACATTTCTCTAACACAGAATTTAACAAACTGCAAAATCTTTGATCAGAATTGACCACAATCTCTTCTTTTACATTTTCTAGAGAAAACAAAACATTAACCACTACATTAGCATAGCAGTTGACACCAGAACTGTTTTCAAATTGAAAACCAACAACATCTTCAACAGAATTCTTTTTGTTTCTGCTTATAATTTCAGGTTCATCGACTTTTCGTCTTTTTGCTACAACCTCCCCAGTATTGGTTACATGTCTTCGTTTCCGGCCTACCACACGTTTCTCAAACAAAGGATATTGAGGCAAATGTGGCGCATACTCTCTTCTTAACCTATTGTATTCCTTAACACAATCTAGATCCGCACAAATGCTTGTGACATCACACTCAATCAAGTACAATCCCGATAAAGTTCTAACTCGTGACAATGCCACATATGCCATACCCTCCTTGAACACAGAACTGCCAATATTCACCAATGCACTGTCTACACTTAAACCTTGCGATTTATGGATTGTCACCGCATATGCCAAGCAAACAGGAAACTGCTTACGGCGAACATATAAGTCTTTTACAAGCAAAAATCTAGCAGAGCAACGACCAATTAGCTGTACTTCCTCAATGCCATCAAATTTAATTTTTAAAAATTCAATTCCATCTCTATTTCTGTATTTTACAAAATCAACAACATTACCCATTGATCCATTTACCAGACCTCTTTCAACATGTAAATTCCTTCTTAAAATTATACGGCAGTTCAAGCACACATTCAGAGTCTTTTCAAAACCTGCAGTTTTAGATATACTCTTCTCTAATGAATCCAATTTTGTTTTCAGATTCTCAGACAAAATAATTGTTGATCCCATATGCTCTACTCTGTCAATAGCTTCCAGTTTCACAATCTCTTGCTTTTCTAAATGCAACATTTTGTTGTTGAATTTGGCACATTCTGCAAGAGTTGGCATCAAACATATTCCAGATTTCTTCTCAGTAATTTTCTGAAAAATATTCTCAGGCACAACATCTTGTTCTGGATATAAATTTGACAGTAATCGTGCATGTAAAGCTTCTTTCCCATGCTCGGTCACTTTTCCAATTCTAACATCTTGTAGAATAGTCTTGTAAACTTCATCCTTCGCCTGACGCATATTTTCATGCAGTTCAGCATAATTGAAGTTTAACCATATATTGACGTTGCCAATGCTGCCTAGGCACTTCCTGGTATCTTCATGCGTGAGCATTTTGAACACAGGTTGCCCTTTCACTGTTGTCAGCTGCAGAAGATCTCCGAAAACAATGATGTGTTTGCCACCAAATAACACATCATACTCTGTTTTGAGAACTTCTTGCATTCTCAAATGCACAAAGGCAAGCATGACATTGGAAACCATGCTTACTTCGTCAATGATAAGAAGTTTCATTTTCCTCAAGATTCTTGAAACTTCAAAACAAGCATCTCCAGATAGCTTGTGATATTGTAATTTGTTGTCATGCTCCACTGGCAGCATCAGTAAACGATGTAAAGTAATCCCTTTAATGTTATGTGCTGCCAGTCCAGTTGGAGCGGTGACAACACAAGACAGCGATGACTCTGTCCTTTCCTGCAAATAGCATGAAATTGCTTTAATGAGGAAACTTTTTCCAGTTCCCGCTTCTCCACTCACGTACAGTCGGACAGGCTTCAACGACGTACATGAGCACTCTTTCTTGTCATGACTTAATCCATGATCAATTTGCATGGTAACTTCGTCATATATTTTCCTCTGCTCAACTTTGAGTTGTCTTTCCAACTCTTCTAAGTTAACTGCATCCTCCTGAGCATGTGCCATGGCTCTTTCCACTTCATTCATAGCAGTGGCAGCTTCATTTTCGATAACAGGTCCTCCTAGTGGATCCTGACTCAATGAAGCAGAACTCTGACTGTCCTGAGAAATGTCTCTGGCAATCTCGGCTGCAATCATTGCTTCCTGCTCAATTTCCGCATTCAACATTTCTACATATTTGGGAAAAGCAGGACATTCTATGGTCTCCTTGGCGGCATTGAAAGAGTCTTCGTAACAGAGAAAATCTCCAAGCAGTTCCTCTTCTGCACGCCAAGGCTTGAAAAGTTGCAAAAGTGCTAAATAGAAAAACTCCTTTTTTTCAGGAGATTCGCCACTCAATTTTCGATGGTTTACCAAGTGGCATTTTCTTTGCTTGACCAGACATCCCTCACTTCCTATTACAGCATACACTCCTTTCTCAGTATCTTCTTTGATGTTCCTCTTGAATATGTAATTTTGCAGAACCTCATACAGACAAACATTCTCGAGGTGACTGCTTCGATTTGGATAATATGTATCCAACATGTTGGTCTTCAAAATGTCGGTACTGTTTGGCTCCTTTTCCGCCAAATACTCAATTTCCCGCACAGGTTTGAGAACTCGATTACGCGTTGCAGCAAGACCAAGACTCGCCCAAATGATACTCCTGGACTTGGCATAGAGACTTGCTGAAGACAACCGGTCAGAACATTCGTACGCTCCGATTTCTCGATGCGACAACATCTTCAGACTGAAACTGTACAACTTCTTGCTGAGGCTCTTTTCATGGGAAATGTCCTCCCACATATCCTTCAATTCTGTCTTCTCTTTTTTGGTGATGTAAGACGTCACATACCGAGCCACAGCCATACAGTTATCAGCCACAAACTGTATATCAATGTTAGCATTCCACATGGACGAAATAACCGGGTTGTAGTCGTTGATGTACTTGGACTCTTCGTTCCTCTTCAAATTGTATGTGTTTTTAGGTGATTTCTTCATCACATTATGTCGCAGCGAAGACATCAAACTGTTTACTCTTCCTTTAGAAATCACCGGTCGTGGAAAACCGAAACGACATTTGGTGTAGAACTTGTCCTTGTTTCGGAATTTACGACGACAGTACTTTCCACATCGATGGCTTTGGAAACGCAGAACTTTTTCTCTTAGGCTTTCCTTCTCCTTTGCGTTTGGAACAGCACACGTAGAATACTGTTGTATAAAACTCATCACTGAGTCTTCTGGATCCGTTCCAAATTTAGGTGCATCCTTAAACCACAGCAACATATGTATATGAGGAGCACCTCTTGCTTGGTACTCCTTTTTCCAGAAGAAATCCAACACCTCTCCAAGAGGTGGATTCTTCTTATTCATGATGAAAGACATCATAGCTTCAAATCTATGATTGAAGTACCTACATACATTGACTGGATCCAAAGAGCACAGTTCTCCGGGTGTCTTGAATTCGATGTTTTCTACGTTAGCATTTGCCTCTCGTAGAAATTCAAGTAAGTCTTCCCAGCCATACTCGGCACAGCTCAGAGTGAGGAACCATGTGGGAGTACCTAAGTTCCTCAGCATACATTTTAAATCACCATGACGACGGTACCAGTACTCATTAGTACCACGCTGACACGCCATGAGATTAATCAGGTGAGAATCCAAAATACTGTCTTGGACATTGACTTTATCCATAAAGTCACTTGCCGAGATGTTTTGCATGTGTATACCACTTTTCAAGATGTGGTTCACTGCATATGACAGTCCAGACAGATCGCTTTCAAACAGGAGATGAAACAAATAGGGAATACATTGTTGAAACCTAGCATCTCCTGCATACAATCGCAAAGTCCGGTATTCAGAAGCAGGAATTTGATGAGGTCGCTCATCATATCTTCCTCCCTGACCTGTTGGAAAAAGCTGTGGGAAACACCGAGCTTCCAAACTTTCCTCCCAAACACTAATGGGACTCCCTTTGGCTTGTTTCATTTGAAACAACTCAATAGCATTCCCCATGACTTCCTTGGAATGCAAAGGATGAACACTATAATGTTCATATATTTCTTCACTAGTAGAAGTTTCTACTTTCTCAATTTGACCAGCACACAAATCGCTATCCTCTTCCTCACTTACTTCCTCTTCTGCAACATATACATTCTTATAGTATTTATTATTTTTTTTCAAATACAATGTTGCCTTTTTAACTTTCCTAACATCTACTAACTCTTGCCATATTTTCTTATTCTTTGTCGGAACCCCATTAACTAAGATAACCAGAGGTTCCTCGTCCACTTTTTCTACTCCAATTGTGTTAATGTTTTTCTTCAAATCTAGAGGCAAATAAACAACTCTTCCCTTTAATCCTCTCTGTAAATCTGATGGAGGCAATTTCCCTGTCTTTGGCTCCATTCTTACAATAGCCTGAAAGGGATGGATACTTTGAATCAAAATAGATTCATAAGTATTTAAATCCTTCAATTCAGAAGGAATCTCAACCAATTCCAGATTATTATGAACTGCTCTAGCAGGCATCTGGTTTTGATTTAATTTGCAACAACAATAAGTACACACACGTTGATCCAATCCCAAATCAAAACAATTTTCTACCAACAAGTATGTTGCGAAATCCTTCCATTCACTATTATTTTCCCTTTCACTTTTTGCATATAAATCCACTAACTTAGTCTGATTCTTATAATAAGTGCGTCGACAACACACACAAGTGAAATTGGGCCTCTCACTTGATTTGACCTGAAACGTGGCAATTTCCCTCTGGAAATTATCTGTACTGGAAACCTGTACACTATCTTCCACATTACCCGCTTCTTCTTGGTCAATTTCAACATTCTCCTCTTTACTTCCAAAGTAACAAAACTCAATTTCTTCACATATATTCTTCACATCTATTTCAGAACCATGCAAAAGAGCAGCACATAATTTTTTAAGCATAATTGCTGGACTCTTAGCATAATACAACATTCTAACTAATTTCCTCACTTTATTATGATGCACTGCTAGCATCCTGAAATGATGAAAAACACTCTGGCATACTCTCCTGGAAAGACAAGCCAGTGAATGACCATGCAAACCTGTCACTTCTCTCACTCTGCAAGGATCTAATTCTTGCAACAACCTTATTTTCTGCTTCAAACTTTTCTTATTAAATGACCGTACAAAATCACAAAGCAAATTGATGGAATCCTGTCGCACACTGCAAATACTACTACACTTCCAGGTGTACACAGGACCCTTAGCACGTCTTCCTAAAACCTCATTACCTAACACCTCTTCTGCCTCTGTTGTCACAAGTTTTTCTTTTTCAACTGGACAACCATCTTTCACTTCATAAGCACGACCACTGGTGTCAACTGCATGCACCAAATCATTATCCTGGAAATAACTCTCCTCATTAAAAAATGCCTCACAGCTTGAACTATGCATCCATTCTCCAGAAAAAACTTCACAAAAATGACTACGATTAACTATTCTCTTCCATCTACTATTTCTTTTGAAATCATAAATTGCCTTGTTTAGCTTCCTAATTCTATTGATTATCAAAATAAATAACTTACGTTTAATTTCAAATGCCTGATCAATAACTTTCTCAACTTTTTTTTTTCTCTTATAAAAAACCACTTTCTGTTGACCTTTCTTAATATTTTTTAACAAATTGCCAATTATCCTGTTGCGGAACATTCGTTTACGAATGTCCCTAAACTGTTGTTTCCTTCTACTATCATGCACAGAGTTATCTCTTGCTCTAGCAGTAACATTTTTGATTGGCCTTTCCTTTCCATTTGAATTGGTTCTCTTTTTCTGGACTGAAACATTTTCTGTAGTAATATTTTTTTTACTGCAAATATTTCTTATGAATGTTTTTGTACTCTTACCCGGTGCTTTCTTGTTGACTTGACAAATCTTTTTGTTAGAGGACTGCTGCTTTTTTTCAATCACCTGCTGTCTTTGACGTTTTGCAGCCTTTCTTAGTCTTTCTTTCGTTGGCATGGTGAAATGTTGAAATGATCTGCAGTTGAATCTGTGGTAAAATATATTAAAAAATGTTATTAACCACTATTACCCAACAGTACATCAATAACAGTAATCAAAAACTTAAAACACTACTTCACATTTTTACATATAAGATTTTTTAGTGCATGGCAATTTTAGAATACAGAAATAGCAGAAAAGAAATGGAATTTATAATCATGTTACCTGTGCTATCTTATATGTGAATCTGATCTAATTTTATGAGCATATTTTAATATTTTATTGAAGACACTACACATAACCTGTTTTTGAAGGTGTCTTTATTTTTCAATTAAACGGTTTACATTTTTACTTTTTTTTTATTATAAAATTTTAAAATAAATGTTTATAGTTCCATAGGCTCAAGCAGGTCAGCTTCCCACCCTATGTCATATAATTCGGACAAATCTGCATCCTCATCATGTTCTTCTTCATCCTCAGGATTTAAATTATCCAAGGGATCAACATCCACTGATGTTTCAATTACAAGTTCAATGATGAGGTCAAAATCAACTGATTGCAGATTATCGCTCATGTTGATGTTGTCTTTATCTTTAAAGAAAGATAACAACAATGAGATGTTGCAGAGTAAGAGACAAATCTCAGAGATTATAATAGTAAAATTGTTTAACAAGAGTAACATTTTGCAGCTATTATTTAGCCATGTCCAGCGATGCTGAGCAGGTGAAGCCTATGTCTAATTTTTCAGTGAACAGGACTCATCTCTTCTTAACCTTGGATAAGCCTCACCGACTCTGTGTCCCCTGCAGATACTTAAATGTAAAGGGGCAGATTTATGTTAAATGGCACATCCCCAGGCATGCACCAGTTAACGTGCACCGCTGCTCTGCCACCCATGGTGTGCCGCATTTACAATCAGATAGGAGAAAGCTGCGTCAAAACCCTGCGCCTGCTTTAAGCAGGCATAGGTCTTGACGCAACATTGTGGAGATGGGGCACCCCTGAGCCTTGCTGGAGCTGCATCGCACTTGCGATACAACTCCAGCAATGCGCCACCTTTACGGCACAGATGCGTCACGCATCTGTGCCATTTTTGCCCCATGCTACGCCGCATTGTAAATGCAGCACACCATGGGTGGCGGAACAGCAGCGCAGGATGACTGGCACATCCCTGGTGATGCGCCAGTCATCATAAATCTATCCCTAAGCTTCTTATCTTGTTAGAGATGAACCGCCATATGTATCATCAAACTATTTTGCATTTCCTAAATAGCGAATTTTAAGGAATAAATAGCGATTCTTTACCATTCCTAATTTTCAATGAGCAAATTGCTAATTGCAAATTACCCATTCATTTCCATGGGCCAGGAGGCCCATAGGAATGAAGGTGCAATTTGTGATTAGCAATTAGCTCATCGCAAATTAGGAATTTTTCCAAAGGTGCAGGGGTGTCTCAAGAACACCCTGCTGCACCCCTGAAAAATAAATTTGGGGGCATATGGCGCACATACATGCCCTAAGGACATGTATTGGCGTCATATGGCACCTTTTGTTTTTTGGAAAAAAAGCTTTTTGAAAAGAATTCGCAAATTACCACAAACTAGAAGTTGGTGGTAGTTTCCAAATCCTTAATGTTTTTTTTTACATATTTTTTGTTTGATACATTGCATTTAAGGAATCGCAAAATTTGCAAATCCTTCAGTGCAATCGCAAAATAAGGAATAGCAAATTTTGAATTAAGGACATTTTAAGTCATTTCCACATGTGCAGTGTTTTCAAATTTTGATTTGAAAATCGTTTTTAGGGAAAAGGAATGGTTTGTAAATTTATGACAAGGACATAATGGTGTATGCTTCTTTATAAGGCATTTCACTGTCTCTGATGTCATTTTTCCCATATTACATTATAAGACCTTTCCCCATGGAGCACATTCCTTGTAAATATGCTCCCACCTGTGCATGGTGAATTTAGATTTTGACTGTTTGAGTCACATAGCCACGTTAAAAGTGACCCAAAAAAATTGCAAAGGCTTTAAAAAAACACTTTCATGTGTCTTAAGGACATTTTAAGTCATTTCCCCATGGGCAGTGTTTTGTAAGTGGCGCAAAAGAGGCAAACACCTATCATAAATCTGTCACTAGCATTTTAAATGATTAATTCATGATGACGATAAGGTGTGGCCTATCCAGAGGTTTGTTTAAGGTGAGGCCTACTCAGGATTGCAGATTAAAGTTACGCTTGATGAAGAATACAGAGGAGATAATACATGTAAAGCTCTACCAATGAAGTAACTGATGTCCACTTCATTGCGCCAGTCATCATAAATGTATCCCTAAGCTTCTTATCTTGTTAGAGATCAACCGCCATATGTATCATCAAACTATTTTGCATTTCCAAAATAGCGAATTTTAAAGAATAAATAGCGATTCTTTACCATTCCTAATTTTCAATGAGCAAATTGCTAATTGCAAATTACCCATTCATTTCCATGGGCCAGGAGGCCCATAGGAATGAAGGTGCAATTTGTGATTAGCAATTAGCTCATCGCAAATTAGGAATTTTTCCAAAGGTGCAGGGGTGTCTCAAGAACACCCTGCTGCACCCCTGAAAAATAAATTTGGGGGCATATGGCGCACATACATGCCCTAAGGACATGTATTGGCGTCATATGGCACCTTTTGTTTTTTGGAAAAAAAGCTTTTTGAAAAGAATTCGCAAATTACCACAAACTAGAAGTTGGTGGTAGTTTCCAAATCCTTAATGTTTTTTTTTACATATTTTTTGTTTGATACATTGCATTTAAGGAATCGCAAAATTTGCAAATCCTTCAGTGCAATCGCAAAATAAGGAATAGCAAATTTTGAATTAAGGACATTTTAAGTCATTTCCACATGTGCAGTGTTTTCAAATTTTGATTTGAAAATCGTTTTTAGGGAAAAGGAATGGTTTGTAAATTTATGACAAGGACATAATGGTGTATGCTTCTTTATAAGGCATTTCACTGTCTCTGATGTCATTTTTCCCATATTACATTATAAGACCTTTCCCCATGGAGCACATTCCTTGTAAATATGCTCCCACCTGTGCATGGTGAATTTAGATTTTGACTGTTTGAGTCACATAGCCACGTTAAAAGTGACCCAAAAAAATTGCAAAGGCTTTAAAAAAACACTTTCATGTGTCTTAAGGACATTTTAAGTCATTTCCCCATGGGCAGTGTTTTGTAAGTGGCGCAAAAGAGGCAAACACCTATCATAAATCTGTCACTAGCATTTTAAATGATTAATTCATGATGACGATAAGGTGTGGCCTATCCAGAGGTTTGTTTAAGGTGAGGCCTACTCAGGATTGCAGATTAAAGTTACGCTTGATGAAGAATACAGAGGAGATAATACATGTAAAGCTCTACCAATGAAGTAACTGATGTCCACTTCATTGCGCCAGTCATCATAAATGTATCCCTAAGCTTCTTATCTTGTTAGAGATCAACCGCCATATGTATCATCAAACTATTTTGCATTTCCAAAATAGCGAATTTTAAAGAATAAATAGCGATTCTTTACCATTCCTAATTTGCGATGAGCAAATTGCTAATTGCAAATTACCCATTCATTTCCATGGGCCAGGAGGCCCATAGGAATGAAGGTGCAATTTGTGATTAGCAATTAGCTCATCGCAAATTAGGAATTTTTCCAAAGGTGCAGGGGTGTCTCAAGAACACCCTGCTGCACCCCTGAAAAAGAAATTTGGGGGCATATGGCGCACATAAAAATTAACAACATTCCTTTACCTCAAAAACGATTTTCAACTCATAATTTGAAAACACTGCCCACAGGGAAATGACTTAAAATGTCCTTAAGACACATGAAAGTGTTTTTTGAAAGCCTTTGCAAGTTTTTTTGGGTCACTTTTAACATGGTTATGTAACTCAAACAGTCAAAATCTAAATTTACCATGCACAAGTGTAACCATATTTACAAGGAATGTGCCCCACGGAGAAAGGTCTTTTAATGTAATATGGGAAAAATGACATCAAATGTCCTTAAGACACATAAAAGCGTTTTTTGATTGCCTTTGCAGCATGTTTGTATCACTTTTAACATGGCTATGTAACACAAACATTCAAAATCTAAATTTGCCATGCACAGGTGGGAGCATATTTACAAGCAATTTGCGCCACAGAGAAAGGTCTTACATTGAAATGGGAAAAATAACATCAGAGACAGTCAATTGCCTTATAAAGAAGCATACACCATTATGTCCTTGTCATAAATTTAAAAACAATTCCTTTTCCCCAAAAACGATTTTCAAATCATAATTTCAAAACACTGCACATGGGAAAATTACTTAAAATGTCCTTAAGACACATAAAAGCGTTTTTTGATTGCCTTTGCAGCATGTTTGTATCACTTTTAACATGGCTATGTAACACAAACATTCAAAATCTAAATTTGCCATGCACAGGTGGGAGCATATTTACAAGCAATTTGCGCCACAGAGAAAGGTCTTACATTAAAATGGGAAAAATAACATCAGAGACAGTCAATTGCATTATAAAGAAGCATACACCATTATGTCCTTGTCAGAAATATTATAACCATTAATTTTCCTCAAAAACGATTTTCTAGTCATAATTTGAAAAGACTCCACAGCTCCTATGCAGAAAAACACCCTGTCAGCACTAATACTTCACATTTTCTCCAATTACATTTTCTCAAAGAAACAAAATCTATTTGTAAAACACTTGAGACAAAGCAACATTTGAAAAACACAACTTTCTTCATAATTTTCTCCTTAAAGCACACTATTCTCTATCTAAATTAAAGAAATATTTTCTCACCTTAGCAAATACTTTGAGTTTGAAAACAGTCTCAGAAACACACCAATTTGTCTTCAGCAGAGCAAAAGGTATGCACTCCAGAGTCTGCAGCTATCAAAAGCACAGAAATGCTGTAATTCTTCACACATATCTCTCATGTCACCCAATCAAAACTCTTCCCTCACTTTTTTTCAAATGAAAACCCTTCCCCCCTCTGCCCTTTCTGCCTTTTCTGCATGGCAACCACCTCTTGGAAGACTTCTGGTGTTTGCAAGTTCACACAACAATGTTGCAATTGAACTCTGAACTCTCAGTGCACCTCATATCCAGTGCATTCTTTCATTTAATGATTTTTTCTTGACCACTCAAAATACATCTTTCAAACAACTCATCCATGCACCCTAACTTTCTGTTTTCAGCAATCAAATTCCACCAATCACTGTTACTGCTTCATTAACACAGAAACTCCACAGTTTTTTTCATTTTAAACTCTTATTTTTTCAACTGCCATTTCATTGCCACACTTCATCTGACTGCAGGAGAACCTTCTCTCACCATGTTTTCTGTCTGGATTGTTGGACATAGTTACATCTATTGGGCTCAGAGGTATGCTGAGAACAGGAATTTACCTAACCTCAATTTACAAGATGTGGAAATTAAGTGGTTTGGCCACAGAGGATTAAAATGTCACCAATTGATACCATTGGTGAAAACCTTTATGCATTTGCCAAAACCTGACCTGTTAATTGTGCACTGTGGAGGTAATGATTTGGGCACTTTGACTGGGGTAGGTCTGGAAATGCTTTTAAAGGACACCTTTGAGCAATTGATGGCACTTTTTCCTCAGACTGCCTTGGTATATTCAAATATATGCCAAAGACAGAAATGGAGGTGGTCAAACCAATTTTGTCCACAAATTGAGAAGTCGAGGAAGCATGTAAACAAATCTGTTTCAGCTTACATGAGAGACCATGGAATGGGCTCCCTGTACAACAATAACTTGCGTTACTACATGCAAGATATCTACAGAGGAGATGGAGTTCACTTCTCAGATGAGGGCAACAGAGTTTTCATTCTGAATTTAAGACTGTGCATTGGTACCTACTTATAAGTACCTAAATGTACCATAAACCCAAAAGCTCTTCTCAGAGCTACCCTACATCTGATCACTCACAATTATTATTTTACTCTAACTTTTTTCACTAATTTTCAACAAAGTACGCTCCCTGGGGCGCTTCCCGGTACGCGAACCGGGAGCTAACCTCGCTAAATTTTTAAAAAAATGTTTTTTTTCGCACATATGGGCCTCCTCAGCCACCCTCAGAAAACCTAGGGGGTTCAGATAAGTCTACCGTGCCCCCTTCTACCCATTCTGAACATTATTTGCCCTCCATCTTGTATCTTAATTCGACCGAAACACAAAATGGTGGACTCCCGTAACGCTTAAGGTTCGCGAACCGGGGCGCTCACCAGTTCGCGTACCGGGTCGCTCCCTGGGAAGCGCACCATCAAAAAAGGTGGGAAAGTAGTTTACAGAAAAGCGACTGGAGACAATTTCACCAAATATAGATTACCTCATACTACATACCAATGTCTACCATTTTCACAAATTTGATTGAAATTCCATTTAACCATTTAGCCTGTAGACCTCTCTAAATACCCTGAGGTAAATTACTTCACAAAACACATCTGAAGTGTTGGAATTGACAACCAATTAAAATGTTACTTTCATTTTCTACTTTTTTTACCTGACATTTGATTGGTTATGTACCTGAATATATATAAAGAAAGAGAGAGAAACACAGCCATTTTGACTACTACTTCCTGAATTACATTGCAAGATCATTTTCACTCACAACTTAAACTTGTTTTTAGAAGGTGAGATATTATTTTATAAATTTGAAAACATTTTCAGATAGTTATATACTATCCCTCTGTAAGAGTTAGACATTGAGAAAGGCTTCTTTATTATAATTATGGATTGATTTAGGTTTCTGTGGTATAATTATGAATTTACTTAGGCTTCTTCTACTATCCCTCTGTAAGAGTTAGACATTGAGAAAGGCTTCTTTATTATAATTATGGATTGATTTAGGTTTCTGTGGTATAATTATGAATTTACTTAGGCTTCTTCTACTATCCCCCTGTAAGAGTTAGACATTGAGAAAGGCTTCTTTATTATAATTATGGATTGATTTAGGTTTCTGTGGTATAATTATGAATTTACTTAGGCTTCTTCACAGGCACTTTTTAATAGTACTACTTCACGCCTGAAACCATACAGTGCCCATAGATTACTTCTCTGTTATAAACTCACAAGTACCTGTCTGAACTTAAACCCAACAGTGCCCTATCACTACTGATATATTTATTTTTTATGCAAATTACAGCAATAAAATGGAAGGTGAGCAGAATGTTTCCTTCGTAATTGTTCTGGACAGCAACAATGAACAAGTTATGGAACCCATTGATGACTTAGAATTCATGGATGAGTCACGGGACTATGAATTACTTCAATGTGTAGAATCTGTCGATCATTTACTCCATTATGATGACGGTCAAATGTGGGAACTTATGTTCACTCAACAAGAGGACATATCGGACAGTCAAATGCTAGACGTTCTATTAAATTTTGAAAAACAATCTGAAAAATAAAATTGTATGTAATATTAAAAAATTGTTTGAGTCTTTAATCATTTTTATATGTAATTCATAAACTAGTTAAATGTTAGAAATGTTATTAAATTTTGAAACACAATCACAATAATAAATAATTGCTTAAAAAATAAAAAAATTTAAAAATAATCAACAAAACCAACAATCAATTAACATACAGTATTTGAAAAGTCTATCATTCATTTTTCATTATAGTACGCTGCCCAGAACGCTTCCCGGTTCGCGGACCGGGCGCTACCCACGCAAAAAAAAACAAAAAAAATTTTTTTTTTTTTTGCCCCGCGGGGCCCTTTTAAAGCCTCCACATTAAACCTAGGGGGTCAGGGAGGATATACTATGCCCCCTTATGGTCATTTCCCCCTTTGTTTTGGCCTCCTCTTGTCTCTCGATCCTACCGAGAGACAAGATGGCGGCCGCTCCGGACTGTTTAGAATGTTGACAGGCACCGGAGAGCCAATCAGCTTCGCTACGCGAAGTTCCGGTACGCGTAAAGTCCGCGAACCGGAGCGCTGCCCGGAGCGCGCTTATAGATATATATCTTTTTTTAAACGTTAATTTCTCAAAATCCACTGAAGCACATATATTGAGACCTAGCAAAGGCACATCGGGCTACCAGTCCCTACAATTTTGCCAAGTTTCGTGCAAATCCATTCAGCCGTTCGGGCTAAAAGTGAGGCCAACCGCCCTATGGAAAACTCAATGTTAAAAACACGTTTTGGGACCCCCCTTTTTTCTCAGCCCCCCCTTGACAAACCCCCCCCAAATTTCCAGGGGCTGCTCAGAAACAAAATGTTCCATTTTCCAGAAAATTTCAGCCAATTCCGTCCACAAACGCCAAAGTTATTAGACATAGAATTTTCAAAAATCCCATAGGGAAAAAATCCTAACTATATATACCTACTGGCGACCGCCAGTAGGTAATGTATATAGATATATATATCTTCACACGCCGGTTCCTGGTTTCCCAGCCTTGCGAGCGCTCGGTGTGGGTGCGTTCCCTACGGCGGAACCTCGCCGTTCAATATTTTTCACTCCTTCGAAAATACGAAAGTAATGGGCGCACACGCGCTGCCTTTCTACAATTAGGTTTATTAATTATTTCAGCATGAAAACAAACAAACGATCTACGCGTTTCAGTGCTCCTGGCACCTTGCTCACGAAAAAAAAAAAAAAATATATATATATATATATATATATATATATATACATTCACTGAAATGTTTTAGGCACGTTATAGTTAGGAATTAGCATTTAAAAAACCTTAGAAATTCACTAAAAAAACATAGGTTTTAGGGACGTTATAGAAAGTTGAACATTTGACTTATATAAAACCAGAGAAATTTGCCTGTTATAGTTAGTTGATGATGTCACATATTACATCACTCATGACATGGTCAGTGACATCACTCATGACATCACTGATGACATCTCAAATAACATCACTCAAAATTTGCTCTTGAAAAGAATGTTTCAAATGGTAAAAACTGTGCACATGGCGGGAAAAACATCCATAACATTGCCACAACTAATAACATAAATAATATAGATAACGATAAAGGGAAAAATATGAGGGAAAAAAATTCCAAAAATGTTACTTCGAGCAAAATAAAACAGATTATTCCACAACACACTGAAATAAATTATAAAGCTGGAGACCTAGAAGAGGATGCAAACATAGCAGACTACCCTGTGTTGGAACCAATTAGAAGTATATATGTGCCTAGTACTGAAGTAAATCAACAAATGTATAAGCAGATAAACACAATAAACAATCCCCCACCTGCTTTAACAAAACGACAAAAGAAAATGAGCAAGCAAGGCTAGAAACCGCTTGCACAACAGTAAATCATTAAATAAAGGTATACTGGATAATTACCCAGTCTTTAATTTCCAGAGCAAAAGGAGACCACCACGCCTATTAGGCAAACTCCAAAAACGAAATGAGGATAAGGAAGAAACTCTACCTGACTAATTATTATCAACAGAGACATCATACAGATTGAACAAAGTCCAGCCAGAAGTGAATCGTCCAGTGGTGATTCAGAGCCTTGAGTGTAGTGTGTCCGATTCAACTATAAGCAATATCATCCTAATTAATATCTATGCTCATCCGAAACCTAAAATAAAAAAAAGATATTTTTAAGAAAGTTATTGACGCCATTGCGGAATTTCACTATGAACAGCCAACTTGGGAGAAATTTCTCACTGGGGACTTTATTGCAAACCTATTCAATTGTGAAGAAGAGGAAGACAACATTCTTGCAGCAAATGTAATTTGGGCTGTAGAAACACAGTTGTTTCCCAAACAAAACCGCAATGATAAAGTAGGCCAACAGTTGATAAGCGACCTCAAAAATGTAGGTATGCGTGCTTTGAATGGGAGAATAAAACAGCACAGACCTGCCAATTGTACACACATTGGCCCACGTTCAAGCTCAACTCTGGACTACACAATAGTAACTCTACCACTTGTTGAGAAAATAAACTGTTTCCAAATCAAAGGCTCTATCGAGATTGATCATTCAGCTCAGCATATTGAACTTAAAATAACACATTTTAAACACCTGGCAGTTCCAGTGATAGAGGTGGAGAAATCGACAATCAACTTGAAACGACTGAGGTGGACATGCAGCACTTTACCGGATATAGATTCAAAAGCTAAAAACTTAATGACAATGCTTGAGTCAGAAAGCAAAATGATTTTAGAAACATGAACCACTTTTTTGGCAAGTCTTCCTGAAGCAGGAACGTCGACCAAATAGATTAAAAAAAATTGGACAGATAACTACATCTATTTCAGTCAATCATTACGAACTTTAAGAAAGCACCTGAGAAGGGCCCTCAGAAAGGCATTATATCAAAGTCCACGGTCCAAAGTAAGAGAGGAGGTACGTTCATTAAAGAAAAAATTAAAGAAACAAATTTGGATAGATAAAAAATCTGAAGAAAATAACTTTGGGATACAATTATTATACAATGCAAAACAAATTGATGCTAGAACTTTCTGCCAAAACCATGAACATGACTAGTGTCACTGAGCATGCATGGGTACTGCACTTAATCTCAAACTTTTCAATAAATAAATCGGATCAGCGACCCATAGTTGGCATTTCTACGCATGAAAGAGAAAAATAAGTTACACCTCAATCTACTATCACCTACTCTGAAGTAAAAATCTTACAAATCATAAGAAAAAGTCAGCTTGATAGTGTACCTGGACCGAATGGTGTCCCATAGGCAATCTACAAACAAGATGCCAATTATTGGGCAAGTAAAATGAGTAGTCTGTTCCAGATGATCTGTACTACCGGTCGTATTCCAGAAAGCTGGAGAGGAGCGATTATTTACCCAATATATAAAGTCGGGGAGCGTACAAATCCTGCAAATTATCACTTGATCACGTTGATAGATACAGAGGCCAAATACTAGGCATTTTTGATCGCAACTGAGTTGATAAATTGGTCCGATGAGAACAAACATTCCCTATAAATCAGTCCGGCTTTCAACGTGGCACAGGCACAATTGGAAACATACTAGCAACAAGGCTTATTGCTGATATAAGTATAAGTATACGAAAGCGACAGACACTTCACCTATGCTGCGTGGACTTTAAGGCGGCCTTTGACCGAGTTAGTTGACACACATTATGGGCCAAACTTACGTACTAGGGTCTACAAGACACAATTCCAATCATGGATCTTTATACCAACACCTGGATGCAGGTTAAAATTGCCGATGGCCAGAGGCTCATAATTTATTCATGGCCGATTTAACACCAAGGCTAGATGGGGTTAATTCACATCCGCTATGGCTGGGTATATTTCCCCTAACACATCTGTCTTACGCAGATGATGTTGTACTTCTCAGCCAGATGAGAATTGGACTGCATTGATCAATCCATGAGTTAGCTGATTTTGCCCAAAGAAATCTGATGGAAATAAACGTAAAAAAAACAAAGGTCATGATGATTATAACTCATTGTCGGCCCAAACAGCCAAAATGTATTCATCCATCAACCTTTAGATATACATATATAAAAAATATTTATTTTTCAGAAAGACACACATTCACTGGATGATGTCATCAGTGATGTCATCAGTGATGTCATTTGAGATGTCATCAGTGATGTCATCAGTGATGTCCCTGACCATGTCATGAGTGATGTAATATGTGACATCATCAGCAGTGTATTGCGGGTGTGCGAGTTATAGTTAGCTGAACTAACTATAACGGGGGAATTTCAATGGTTTTGTATGAGTGAAATGTCCAGCTAACTATAACATGTGTGAAACCTATGGTTTTTTCAGTAAATTTCTAAGGTTTTTTTAAATGCTAATTCCTAACTATAACATGTGTGAAACCTATGGTTTTTTAAGTGAATTTCAAAGGTTTTTTAAATGATAATTTTAAATGTATTAATTATTATATTTCTTTCTTTTTATTTTAATTTCTTACATTTTTATTATAAATATTTATGTTTATTTTATTTTATAAATTATATTTTATATTAATGTAAAATAATAGCTAAACAATTTTTTTTAAATTAATTTTTTTTTTCAATATATTAAAATTAAATTCAAATAATTTATTTTTTAAAATTTTGTTTTGGGGTAATCGCACCGTACGCGTACGGTAATCGCACCAAACGTACCGTAAATCGTCCTCTGCGCGTATCAGCGTACAAGTTACGCATACGCTTTCACATTGAGCATCGCATCTACACTTCTGAGTGACGTCATATACGAAGCTCCGTATGCGTACGCCGCGAAAGTTTCTAATTGCTCAAAAACATATATTTATTTATTTAATTTACATATTGAGGAAAGACATTATGTAGGATAATAAAACAATTTTTTTTTTACTTTTAATAAGCGTATATTACTTTTAAAAGCAATTACGCAAATCGCACCATACTCGCGCCGTAAACGCTACGTAAGAGCTCCCTAAGCGCACCGTGAGCGTACGCAAAATCATGTGGCTTCAAAAGAAGAAATTTGATTGGTTCATAATACTTCCTATTCCAACTGTAAGACCCCTCCCATTTTGATCATTCTTTCTTGATTTTCTCAGGAGAAGGATATCTGCTGAGGAGCTACAGTCAGAAGAACCTGCAGCATGGCTCAATTTCTTGAATCTTCTTCAGAGCACTCCTCAGGGGAAGAATTTGCACGAGAGGAGCCTCAACCAAAAAGAAAAGAGGCCATAGTTTGGACATTTTTCAGTTTCCCTGAAGGACAGAAAAAAGTCAACGCCCCTAAGGTCACATGCAAAATATGTGACAGTACTTTGTCCAGGGGTGATCCTAATAAAAAATATTCTTTTGGGACTGTGAGCATGGTGCGCCATGTTAAAAACTTACATCCCAACAATTGGGCAAGACAAGTAACCAGATGATTGGAGCAGGAGCAGGGCTCTGCTGTGCCAAGCACATCAAGTGCACCACCACCATTATCACCACTAACACGCAGAATGATCCTGAGTATCCAACCAGAATTTGGAGAACTTACAATTAATTGTAAGATTTGTAACGAACAAATAGCTTATGGAGAACAATCCATCGAGCTGATTCTTCGGAAGACAAGGAGCGACAACTGCTCTCGTTAATTTTTAGTTTTTTGTTCCTGAACACAGTTTTTTGGTTTAAAAAGTTCAATTTTTCAGATAAAAAAAAAAAACTTGTTGAAAAAACTAAAAAAAAATATAAAACAACAAAGACAAAAAAACCCAGTTCTTTTCAGAACTACCTCTACTGGTCAAAAAAAGAACTATATTTCTATGTTAGTCTTTAAAAGTTTGTCAGAATGAATGTGTAGTTCATAAATGAGTGAATGAATACATTAGTAGTGTATGGTGAATGTGAAAGTGCAGAACTATAAGGATGTGCTACAGCATAAATCTATAAGGTGTTTACCTATAGTATACTGTAGTACCGCTGAAGCACTTGAATGTAACATATGCATATAAATATGTTACAAGTCTATGCTTCAATTTACACTATTGGTGAAACTGCCTGGATGAATTTGTATGTATTAGGGGCGGTATTACAACCCCCTTGTGCCCCTTTTACACAACAGTTGCATCACATTTGTGATGCAGCGGTGGTGCAAAAGATGTGTTATAATGTATGGTATTTACAATGTGACGTAATTGTAAGGTGCGTCACATTGTAAAGTCCTGCGCCGGACAGAGGCTTTCCTGCGCAGGTGGGGGGTGTTCTCGCGCAGGAACGCCTCCTAAAAGTGACTAAGTGAAAACTAAAAGATTTGATTCAGTCACTTTTGGGCTTATACTGCGTCAAAACCCTGCATCTGTTCGAAGCAGGTGTAAGGATTGACACAGCATTATGAGCATAGGGCCCAAAGAGCATTCCTGGAGCTGCATTGCGCTTCCAATGCAAGTCAAGCAATGCGCCATCTTCACAGCACAGATACATCACATGTCTGTGCCATTTTTGCCTCATAGTGCACCCCATTGTAAATACGATGCATCCATGGTGGTGATGTCACAGTGCACAATAACTGTCATATCTCCGGGGATATACCACTTATTGTACATCTACTAATTACTGTTTTTAATGTAGTGAATACCTTACTTCACACTGATCAATTAGTCACTAGAAAACTATACCAAGAGTAACAGAGTGTTTGATGGAAGTGAAAAGATAGAAACTGCGAAATTCAACATAAAAAGGCAAATATGCAGGTGCACAGAACAGTGTATGCACAGTCTGTAGGGGTTTGAAACACTCTATGCCCTAAGGCCCACTTTGCACCATGAATACTTGACTACCGATATAGGCCTCATTTATGAGATTTTGCTGTAGAAAAGTGCAGCAGGCCTTCCTACTACGCTTCCCTATGGCAAAAGAAAAAGGCAGGAATGTGCCATATCTATAAGATACAGCGCATTCCTATCCTTTTCCCTTATGCCAGCGCACAATGGTCTGCCTGCACCAACGCAGGAACCTTTGCACAATGGTGCAAGGGTGCCTGCGTTGTAAGGATGATTACTTTTGTACAGGTAGGGAAACCTTTCTGTACAAAAATGATCACAAGAGACTTTTCCTTTTTCTACGTGTGCTGCAGAAAGCAGCACACATAGAAAAAGGAAAAACAAAGAGAAATAAAACTATTTTTCCCCGTTTCACCTTCCTTACTCCTCCCCTGGGGAGGCATAACTTGTTGGCAGTGCCTCAGATTTACGATTTCTCATAAATGTGGGGCAGTGTCAAAAGGCCATGGGTGATGCTGGGAACACCCCCAGCAACACCCATTACACATCCCTTTAATGCAGAACACTGCATTAAAGGGGCTGATATTTATCAGGCAATAGTACACCAAAAAAAGTGCCTTAGTGCTGCCTGATAAATATCACGCTGACAGCTGTGCGCAAGAACTCTCACAAATGAGGCTGTGAATGATTACAATTCTGCAAGGAGAGTGTCTAGGTGAATGTATAGCCGCTTTACTTTTAGAATAGTGTATAGATAAGCACATGCTGCATGGTTCAAATAATACTGAAACAGTAGTGTGAGACTGTTTGGTGAAAGTCTAAGGATACTGACTGGGGAATTGAAGGTATAAAAGGCAAGTCAGCCGGTGTATACAACAGAGGATACATAGTCTATAGGGATTTGAAGCAGTCCATGCCCTAAGGCCTACTTTGGTGCATAACTACTTGGGAACCAACTGAATGCTTACACCTCTACACGGAAAAAACAAGTGTGCAGGTGCAAAGAAGACTGCATGCATAGTCTATAGGAGTTTTAAAGCACTCCATGGCCTAACGCCTACTTTGCTCTATAATTACTTCAGTACTGACTGTCAAGTTACACTTCTGCAAAGAGACTGCATGTTTGATTTTCTAACAGCTACCTTTTTACCACAGTGCATATATAAGGACATTCCAATGAATACCTCAGTACAATACTAAATCAGCAATGACAGACTGTTTGCTGCAAGTGTAAGGGGAGAGACTGGGGAATTGAAGGTATAAAACACAAATTTGCCTGTACATAGAACAGTGCATGCATAGTCAAAAGGGGTTTGAAACAGTCCATGCCCTAAGCCCACTTTAACTCATAAGTACTTTGGTACTGGCTGAATGATTAGAAACCTGCAAGGAAACTGCCTGGTTGAATGTATAGCAGCTTCACTTTTAGAATAGTTTATAGATAAGCACATAGTGCTATATCGCTCAATACAATACTGAAACAGTGGAGTGAGAGTGATTGCTGAAAGTCTAATAATACAGACTGGAGAATTTAATATAGAAAAGACTAGTTTGTAGGTACATAGAAGACTGCGTGGGTAGTCTATACAGGTTTAAAGCAGACCACGGCCTAAGGTGTACTGTCCTCCATGAATATTTGGGTACTGACTAGATAATTACAGTTCTGCAAGCAGAGTGCCTGACTGAATTTCAAATAGCTTAATTTTTAGCACAGTGCATACATAAGGACATTCTGTTGAATAGCTCTGTACAATATGGAATCAGCAATCACAGAGACCTTTCTGAAAGTCAAAGGATATGAACCTGGAAATAAAAAGTATAAAACACAAGTTTGCTGGTGCATTGAAGAGTGCATACATAATCTATAAAGGTTTGAAGTAGTCCATGCCCTAAGACCCAGTTTGTACCATGAGAACTTGGATACTAGCTCTCTCAAACCATTTTTAATTTCTAATCATAAATGTATTCTTGTAACATTTCATAATTTAATAGAACTTCCAACATGATTTCATCTGAAATTTCATTTTCTTCATCATGAATTTCAAAAGGCATATCATGAAACTCGATGTTGTCTAATACTTCAACAAAATCTTCATCCAATGTTTCATCTAAAAAATCGCAGGTAATATCTCCAGCACCAATACTTTCATCTTCATTCTCGCTCCCCATGAAAGGTATATTTAACTCCTCTATCAGAGTGTTAGTAATTTCAAAACTCTCCTCCATATTCTTCTGCTCTTCTTCCATAGTGAATTTTATTATGTTGTTGTTCCTTGCAGAAAAATATAAACACTTAATTTTATAATTTTCCCTAATACATAATACAAACCTAGCGTTATCAACTATTTTGCCCTTTAAAAAATATTATGCAAAAACGATTCTCAACTACTTTATATGATTATATCAATACAATTTGGTTATATGAATTTTTAGTTATAACATTTCCTTACATTTTCAAACCAGTCACTCTTTATCACTATAGAAAAAAACGAAGGCTATTATAATAAAATGCAGTACTAAAAAACAGTAAAACATATCTATTCAGCTTACCAGTTCCAAAGCAGTTGATGAGTTGTAGTAAAATGCAAAGAACACAGGTACACTCAGTATATATTTTTTAAAATGTCTTCAAATGTGTTTCAAAGATACAGACCGTCTTTACAAACTTTTGTACACCATGGACATTGTGTTACTTCACCTCTGTAGAAGTACATAGCTTCAATCATTTTTGACAGTTAGTTATACTTACCTTCAAAATAATAAAATACAAAATAATAATTATTACAAATTTAGATTCTGTAGAATAAAAAAAAATACAGTTACAATTTATCTTTTACAACACTAAATCATTTGTAAAGCATTTCATTTGCCTTTTTTGCTGTTCTCAGAATATATTGAATTTCACTAGAAACAGTGAGTTCAATAGTACTCATCACATAACAGCGGGCAAAAAAAGACAATCAAGAAGATTATCTAAAAAAAAACCAAACAACAATCTCAATAACAATCTAAAAAATAGAAATAAAACATATGTTAAATGTTTTTTCTAAGACCAATTTCTTACATAACTATGAGGTATGTCAAACAATCCTGAATAACAAAACACCATCATTAATTTTATTCCATTATAAATAATGTTACTTACAAATATATGCTGACAAAATTTGGAACAAAAAGTTATTAAAGGTTTCACATACTTTTCCCCATGGCCAAATAGTATGTGTGAAATTCTTAGTTTGAAAGTTGTTCAATAGTAACTCTGAGCGTCTGCCTACCAGTCTTCGGATCCAAAACCACTGATATCATTTGCACCGTTCCCCAGTGCTCATCCCTCAGCCCAACCCTATTCAACATCTCCATGGCCACCCTCACACAAGTGGCCCACCATCTCAACCACAACATCATCTCTTATGTCGATGACACCCAGCTCATCCTCTTCCTCACCAAGGAGCCACATACCACAAAAAACAACCTCCACAACGCAATTAAGGTCGTCATCAAGTGGATAAGGAGCAGCTCTCCAAACCTGAACTCGCACAGCATGAGGATACCTTTCCTCAGACCCACCCCCTCAGCTTCAGATGACTCTTGCTGGCCAATTATACTGTGAACAGTACCAACACCTACTGCCCATGCACACAACCTACGATTCATTCTCAACTCCTCCCTCTACATGTGTAAACAAGTCTACAGCATTTCCTCATACTGCTATAACACCCTCCAGATTCTCCACAACATTTACAAGTACATCCTAAAGAAAAGAAGAAGAAACAGACTACATTGTGGCAACACACTCTACACAAGAATTCCAGCCAAACACCTATAACGACTACAACCAATCCAAAGCACCTCCACCTGACTGATCTTCAATGTTCCCTGCTACAGCCACATCTCCCATGACATGATACACCTACACTGCCTCAACATCAACAAGAGGATTACCTTCAAGCTCCTCACCCTCTGTTACAAAATACTCTACAACACCAGACGAATCTACCTTAACAGCAGTAATCCTGAAAGGCCAAATTTTGATCTTAAAATTTTGGCTTTAAAAATATTAGGTAATAATTCGGTAACTCTTTAGGCAAACGTTGCTTAAAAACGAATTGATTATCATTACAATGTATCCAACCTTTCAGACATTTTAAATAAACAGTGTAATGTCCAGATGTTGTAGAAGGTCCATCATGAAACATAAATGCAACAGCTACAAAAGTTCTTCCTGATATTGAAACTTGACCAGCTACAACATTTTTAATTAAAGTTTCCAATTTTCTTCCATCAGCTCTACAACGTTGCAGCATTAAAATACCATACTGTCCATATCTTTGTATAAATAATGTTGATGACATTTCTGATTTACATTGGCTACACTCCATGTTTTGACTAGCTCCTCTAACTAGATTGTTAAAAACACTGTCAAATATATGAATCTTTCAGTGTCTATGTTAGTGCTACATGTAAACAAACAATTTTGACAGTCATGTTGCCATTCATAAGAAAGGCCAAATATATGTTCAATATCTATACCTTCATCTTCTAGTACACTAAGCATAAACATTCAAAATTCCTGACAATCTTGCTGAATAGTCTGTGTAAATTGAGTAGAACCAGAACCTATGTCCAAAACATTTCGAATATCAGAAACACTTTGTATTTTACTTTTATCACTACTACATTTATCATAAACAGAATACAACAATAAACAGAATCTTTCGTCTCGATTTTCAACAATTTGCTGTTGCAAATTTCCTAGAAATATAACAACAGTAACAACTACATTAGCATAGCAGTTGACACCAAAACTATTTTGAAACCGATAACCAACATTCTCTTCAACACTGTCCTTTTTCTTTTTGCTTGCAGGCGCAACTTCATCTTGTGTTTTTTTCTTTCTCTACAGTTTCACTACAGATATTCACAAATCTTCTTTTTCGACCTACCACACGCTTTTCAAATACTGGATATTGACCTAAATTGGGAGCATATTCTCTTCCTAACCGATTATACTCTTTCACACAATTTGCATCTGCACTAACCTTTGTCTCATCAAAATCAATCAAGTACAGTCCAGATAAAGTTCTGACTCGGGACAAAGCAACATATGCCATACCCTCTTTAAACACGGTACTTCCAATATTCACTAAAGCACTATCTACACTTAAACCTTGCGATTTATGAATGGTCACCGCATATGCCAAACAAATAGGAAACTGTTTTCTGCGTACATACAAATCTTTTACAAGCAAGAACCGAGATGAACAGCGACTAAATTGTTGTATTTCAGCAATTTCATCAAATTTGATCTTCAAAAATTCAATCCCATCTCTATTTACATAATTAACAAAATCAACAATTTTACCCATTGCTCCATTTACTAAACCTTTTTCCACATTCAAATTACGGCATAAAATTACCCTACAGTTTACACATGCATACAAATTATTTTCTAAACCAGCAGTTTTACTAATCGACTTCTCTAAAGAATCCAATTTCCTCTTCAACTTTTCAGTCAAAATAATTGTGATTCCTTCATGTTCTATTTTGTCAATAGATTCCAAATGTATAATTTCTTCATTTTCCAACGTTAACATTTCTTCATTGAATACAGAACATTCACGCACTGTTGGCATTAAGCAGATTACAGACTTGTTTTCTGCAATTTTCATATATATTTTCTCAGGAACAATATTTTCATTTGGAAACAAATTGGGAAGTAATCGTCTTTGTAAAGCTTGTTTGCCATGTTCTGTCACTTTTCCGATTCTTATATCTTGAAAAATAATTCCATAATCAGCATCATTTGCCTGATGAATATTTGTAATAAGTTCCTTATTATGAAAAAATTAACAAATGTTTACTTTTCCAATACTCCCCAAAGACTATCTGGTATCTTCATGTGCCAGTGTTTTAAACTCTGGTTGTCCTTTTACAGGCGTAAGTTGTAGGAGATCTCCAAAAACTATGACGTGTTTTCCTCCAAATAATACGTCATACTCTGTTTTAAGAATTTGCTGCATTCTCAAATGCACAAAGGCAGGCATTAAGTTTGATAACATGCTCACCTCATCAATAATGAGAAGTTTAATTTTCTTCGAAACTCTTGAAACTTCAAAACAAGCTTCTCCAGATAGCGTGTTGTATTCTAATTTGTTTTCATGCTCTACTGGTAGCATTAATAAAGAATGTAAAGTAATTCCTTTAATATTGTATACTGCCAACACAGTTGGAGCAGTGACAACACAAGACAAATACGAGTCAGTTGTTTTCTGTAGATAAGTTGAAATTACTTTAATTAAAAAACCTTTTCCTGTTCCGGCTTGTCCACTCACGTACAATCGGATAGGTTGAAACGATGAGCAAGAGCACTCTTTCTTTTCATGAAGTAATCCATGGTTAATCTGCTCTCTCACTTGCTCATATATTTGTTTCTGCTCAACATTTAGTTGTTCTTCCAAGTTTCCTGAATTTCTTACATCTTCTTGAGCTTGATACATTGCTGTTTCCACCTCTTCCATAGCAGTTGCTGCTTCATTTTGAATAATTGGTTCTCCTAATGTCTCCTGACTTAATGGAGCAGAAGTTTGACTGTCTTGAGAACTGTCTCTAGCAATCTCAGCTGCAATTGTAGCTTCTTGCTCAATTTCGTCATTCAACATTTTCACATAATTAGCAAAAACAGGACATTCTATAGTATCTTTACTTGCATTGAAGGAACCTTCATAGCTCTCAAAATCTCCAAGTAGTTCTAATTCTGAACGCCATCGCTTGAAAAGTTGCAAAAGAGATAAATAGTAAAATTCCCTTCTGTCAGGTGTTTCGCAGCTCAGTTTACGGTGATTAATCAAATGTCCTTTTCTTTGTTTCACCAGACATCCTTCAGAACCAATCACTGCATATATACCATTATTAATGTTTTCTATAATATTCCATTTAAATATATAGTTTTGCAGCACTTCATAGAGACAAATGTTCTCTAGATGATGACTTCTGTTTGGATAATATGTATCCAACATATTTGTTTTCACAATATTTGTACTTTCTGGCTCTTTTTCAGCTACATATTCAATTTTTTGTACAGATTTAAGTACCTAGACTCACCCAAATAATTCTTCTAGATTTGGAGTATAGACTTGCAGATGATAAGCTATCCCAGCATTCATACGCTCCAATTTCTCGATGAGATAATATCTTCAAACCGTAAGTATATCATTTTTAACTTAGACTCTTCTCGTGGGAAATCTCTTCCCACATTTCCTTCAATTCCATCTTTTCTGATTTCGTTATGTACGATGTTACATATTGAGCAACAGCAATGGAATTGTCTGCAACATATTGAATATCCATGTTAGCATTCCACATGGACAAAATGACTGGGTTATAGTCATTTATGTATTTTGAGTCTTCATTTCTTCTTAAATTGTAGGTATTTATAGGAGACTTTCTTGTGATAGTATGTCGCAAAGATGAGATAAAACTGTTCACTCTTCCTTTCGCTATTACAGGATGTGGAAATCCAAAACGGCATTTGGTGTGGAATTTGTCCTTAGATTTGTACTTTCGACGACAGTATTTCCCACAACGATGGCTTTGAAATCGTAGGACTTATCTTAAGTCCTTATCCTGAGTTCTTCTGGGTATATCACATGTAGCGTATTCTTCAATAACAGACAACAAAGTATCATCAGAGTCTGTTCCAAATTTGGGAGCATCTTTGATCCATATTAGCATGTGTATTTGAGGAGCACCTCTTTCTTGATACTCCTTTCTCCAAAAGAAGTCCACAACCTCTCCAAGAGGAGGATATTTTTATTGGTGATAAAAGACATCATAGCTTCAAATCTATGATTGAAATACCTGCATACATTAACTGGATCCAAAGAGCACAATTCTCCAGGTGTCTTGTATTCAATATTTAGTATATTTGGATTTGCCTCTCGAAGAAATTAAAGTAAATAATCCCAAGCATATTCAGCACAGCTTAGAGTAAGGAACCATGTAGGAGTTCCTAAGTTCCTTAGCATACATTTAAGTTTTCCATGACAACGGTACCAGTACTCATTAGTACCACGCTGACATGCCATGAGATTAATTAGCTGAGATTCCAAAACATTATCTTTCTGGTGTACTTAATCCACAAATTCCTTTGCCGATACATTTTGCAGATGTACACCTGTTTTCAATATATGGTTTACTGCATAAGAAAGTCCTGACAAATCACTCTCAAACAAAAGATGAAACAAATAAGGAATACATTGTCGAAATCTAGGATCTTGTGCATACAATATTAATGTCCGGTAGTCAGATGCAGGAATCTGCACAGGTCGGTCATCATATCGTCCTCCTTTTCCTGTGGGAAACAAATGAGGGAAACAACGAGCTTCCAAGCTTTTTTCCCATACACTAATGGGACTTCCCTTTGCTTCTTTAATTTGAAATAGCTCAATAGTATTCCCCATCACTTCTTTGGAATGCAGTGGATGAACCCTGTAATGTTCGTAGATTTCTTCAGTTCTGGACACATCCACTTTTTCAATTTGTCCAGATGGCAAGTCACTATCTTCTTCTACAGTTATTTCTTCTTCACTATAAACACATCTTTATAATATTGATTATTTTTTAACAGATACAACGTTGCCTTTTTCACTTTCCTAACATCCACTAATTCCTTACAGATTTTCTTACTCTTAGTAGGAACACCATCAACAAGAATAACTAAAGGTTCATCTTCTCCATTTTCTACACCAACTGTTTCAATATTTTTTTTTAAATACACAACTCTTCCCTTTAATCCTCTCTTTAAATCTGAAGGAGGCAATTTCCCTGTCTTTAGGCTCCATACGAGCAATAGCCTGAAAAGGATGCACACATTGAATGAGAATATTTAAATCCATCAGTTCAGAAGGAATATTTACCAACTCAAAATTATTATGCACAGCTCTAGCAGGCATTTTATTCTCGTCTAATTTGTTATAACAATATATACAAATACGCTGATCACAACCCAAATCAAAAGTATTCTCTACCAATAAATAAGTTATAATTCCATCCACTCCTTATTATTTTCCTTTTCATATTTTAAATACAGATCAACAGTCCTAGTCTGATTTTTATAATGAATACGTCGACAACAAATACAAGAATAATTTGGTGTTTCACCTGAAATAACCTTGAACTTTGTAATTTCTTGCTCAAATTTTTCTGTACTGCAATGTTGTACATTCTCTTCTACATTTCCTTCTACTAACGTATCAATTTCTGCACTATCTTCTTCTGCACCAAAGTAACTAACCTGAATTTCATCACAAACGTTCTTTACATCTGACACAGATCTATGCAAAAGAGCACTGTTCAACTTCTTTAACATTAGAGCTGGACTTTTTGCATAATACAAGGTTCTACCTAATTTCAGTATGATGTACTGCCAACATCCTGAAATGGGGAAAAACAATTCTACATACTTTGTTAGAAAGACAAGCCAAAGAATGTCCTTGCAAACCAGTATTTTCTCTGACTCTGCAAGGGTCTAATCCTTGCAACATCTTAATCTTTTGTTTAATACTTTTCTTAGTATAGTTACGTAAGAAATTGCATAAAAAATCAATAGATTCCTGCCGTACACTACAAATACTACTGCAATTTACACTGGAGCTTTAGGCTTTCTCCTTAATACTTCATCAGCTAACACCTCTTCTACATTTCTAGGAACAGTTTTCTCTTTCTCAATAGGACAACCATTTTTAACCTCATAAGCATGACCTGTAGTGTCAACTGCATGCAACAACTCATTACACTGAAGATAACTCTCCTCATTAAAATAATGCTCAGAACTTGAACTATGTTTCCATTCACCCAAAAAAACTTCAGAAAAATTACTTCTATTAATTTCTCTTCTCCACTTTCTTTTGCTCTTCATTAAATGGATTGGCTTATCTAGTGATTGAATTCTATTGATTACTAAAACAAAAAAATAGTTTTTTTAATTCAAAAGCTTTCTCAACTACATTTTCAATACATGTCCTCTTCCTATAAAATGCGGTTTTCTTCTTACAATTCTTTATTAACTTAGTCACATTAAAACAAAATTCTATTATAAAACATCTTCTTCCTTATTTCCTTATATTGGTTTTTCCTCCTTTTACTATATAAATTTTTCCACAAGTTGTTTCATGGTTCTTCTCTTTTCTCTTAGTTGCAGAAAACGTCATAGTATGTTTTACTTTGCGCACACTACTGTTAGTGGTTGACATTCTTCGCAGAAAAGTCTTAGTTTTCTTACCAGGACTTTTTTTCTTTTTGTTACCACATTGTTCTTCAGGTAAATGTTGTAGATGAGTTCTCTTTAAATAAATTGCTTTCTTTCGTCCTTTCTTCTTTTCTATTTTAGAAGGCATGATGATTTTTTTCAGTGATGATCAAAAGAATCTATTATAAAAAATATATATCACTTTAGAAAAATAAATATATTAAATACACTATTATATTACTTATAAGAAGAGAGGAGAGATTATGACAACAAACATTAGAGTATGAAAATAGAAGGGCTTACAACAAGAGAAAGACGACTATGAGACAATAGGAAACATAAATAGAAAAGAGGATATAAGCAGACACTGCAGTTTAAGGGGATACATCGATTATGAAAAGACTGGAAAATATGAAGAGATAATGAGGAGTATGAGGAGAAAGGTGGCGGTATGAGGAGAGAAGGGAGAGTATAAGAAGAAAGACACAGAGTATGAGGAGACGGGGGCAGTATAAAAAGAGGTTAGACAAGGGAGTATAAAAAGAAGTGGGACTATTAGGAGACAGACGAGACAATGAGGACAGAGATACACTAAGGGGCCCATTAGGATGGCGGGCAGATTGCCCCCGCCAGGCTGGCGGTACCCACCACCGGCCTGGAGGGGGCAATTCACCCGCCATCCCAACCAGAATGACCCCCGGCCATATTAGCATGACTGGGGCGTCCGCAACGGTCGGAAAGACGGTCCCCTGTTTTTCCGCCGAGGTCACCTTGCACTATGAGGAAAGAGAATTGAGAATAAAGAAAGAGGGAAAATATCACAAGAGAGGAGACAGTATAAGCAGAGAGAGGTAGACTGTCAGCAGAAACTGCGGAGATTATGGAAAAAGGTGCAACTATAATTCCCTAATTTACACAGATGCTCAATGTGATTCTAGACAAATTATTTAAAACCATACATTTTACCAAAACACATTTACCACACTAAAACGTTTAAGTGACAAAAACCATTCTATGAATATAATCACTACATTTCAGTACACAATCCTTACTCATTTTGCAAATATATTTCCAATTTGCTGCATTATTTTTTTGCAAACATTACATCCAAAAATGAGACACAATAGAATAAGAAACAGGCCCAGGGGGCTTGTAAATCTGCCTAAGAGTGTATGCAGCAGTCTATGTATACTGACTGGGGAATTCTTAACAGGGAGGTATGATGAGAGAGGGAGGATTAAAAGGTCAGACAAGGGAGTATAAAAAGAAGGGGTACTATTAGGAGACAGAGGAGATAATGAGCACAGAAAGAGACTTTGGGGGTCATTAGGATGACGGGCAGACTTTGTCCGCCCGCCACTCTATCGGTATTCGGGACCGCCCGCCGTAAGGGTGGGGGTCCCGTTGGGGGAATTAGGATGTGCCCGCCACAGTGGCGGGCACATCCTTCATCTTTAGCATTGTGGCGGGCGGTGCACTCTGCACTGCCCGCCACAATGCTAAAACTGTTTAAACGCATTTGCATATGCAAAGCGGCAGGCACCGCGCAGTGCCTGCCGCTTTGCATATGCAAATGTGGGGGTCACCATAGGTACCCCCTGTGTGCAGACCCCACCCCTCCTTCACTCAAGGGGCCACAGGGGGCCCCCAGAGTGAAGACTGCATGCCTTTCCGTGGCGGCATTGCTGCCATGGAAAGCCATTGTCAAATGCCCATTGTAATATGCTGGCGGTGTCTGATAGACACCGCCACCATAATAATCCTTTTTCCGCCCCAGCCGCAAGGCGACCGGGGCGGAAAAGAGGCGGATGGTCTTTCCGTCCGCCATGGTCCCCCCACCATACTAATATGGCGGGGGGAAACGAGTGAGGATAGCGGGCGGATTGCCCCCGCCAGACTGGCAGTGGCTACCGCCAGCCTGGCGGGGGCAATCCGCCCGCCATCCTAATGGACCCCTAAGAGTACAGAAGGGACTGTGAGAACAAGCATCACTATAATGAAAGACAAATGAAAATAAAGACAGAGGGAAAATATCACAAGAGAGGAGACAGTATAAGCAGAGAGAGCTAGCCTGTGAGAAGAGACTGCGGAGATTATGCAAAAAGGTGCAACTATAATTCCTTAATTTTCACAGATGCTCAGTGTAATTCTAGACAAATTATTTAAAACCACACATTTTTCCAAAACACATTTAAGTCACTGACCACATTCAATGTATATAACCACTACATTTCAGTGTACAATCCTGACTCATTTTGTAAATACATTTCCAATTTAATGCATTATGTTTTTTGCCAACATTACATCCACAAATGAGACACAATTTCACAAAAAAGAGGCCCAAGGGGCTTGTAAATCTGCCCAAGAGTGTTTGCAGCAGTCTATGTATACTGACTGGGGAATTCTTAAAAGGGAAGTATGATGAGAGAGGGTGGATTAAAAGGTCAGAGGTGGCAGTATAAAAAGAAGGGAGACTATTAGGAGACAGAGGAGTCAATGAGGACAGAGAGACACTAAGAGTACAGAAGGGACTATGAGAACAAGCAGCACTATAAGGAAAGACAAGTGAAAATAAAGAAAGAGGGAAAATATCACAAAAGAGCAGACAGTATAAGCAGAGAGAGGTAGACTGTGAGGAGAGACAGGGGAGATTTTTGAAAAAGAGGCAAGTACAATTCCTTAATGTACACAGACGCTCAGTGTGATGCTAGACAAAAATTTTAAAACCATACATTTTACCCAAAACACATGTACTACACTAAAACATATAACTGACTGAACACATTCTATGTATATAACACCTACATTTCACAATCCTGACTCATTTTGCAAACACATTTCCAATTTGCTGCATTATTTTTTTGCCAACATTACATTTAAAAAGGAGACACAATACAACAAGAAAGAGGCCCAACAGGCTTATAAATCTGCCCAAGACTGTATGCAGCAGTCTATGTCTTCTGACTGGCGCATTGCTAACAGGGAGGTATGATCAGACAAGGAGGATTAAGAGGTCAGAGGAGGGAGTATAAAAAGAAGGGAGACTATTAGGGCACATAGATGAAGTTAATAGGGCCTAAAATCAATGCATAAAGGAGAACAGGCATAGTGGAAATAGTGGGGGTAAAGGGCACTCAGCCCTAGAAACAGCTCAAGACACTTAGTAACAAAGACTCACAAACCTGATGTTATTGCTACAGCATCATCGGCACATGTTCACAGTATTCGGGCGAATGTCTTTTATGCGCTGTAATTGCCTACTATGAGGTAAACGCATAAGTGAGTATTAGTTGTAATCTTAACCCCTACATAAAACACGATAGCCTGACATGAATTGTCATCAAGAATTAATAAAGTTTAGTTGAAACATCAACTACGAGGCCCATAATGCACCATCTTGAACATATAGATGCAAGAGTATATAAAGTGGAAAGTGAGAAAGGACAAGCGTAGAACACTGCTGTGACCAAGAACGTTAGTTCGAAACGCGTAGGAGTTTTGCGCTTGATCTGTGAATAAACAACATCTTTACCCCCAAGAAGTGTGCCGCGCCATCATTTGTTTATGAAATAATTGAGACACGTTCCCGGTCTCCAACGCAGGCACCAACGAATAGTGTTCCCTCTGCGACAGGGATATTTGGAATGAAATATATATATCATTCTCAAACTTTTTAGAAACACTCAGTCACTGGATGAGGTCATCAGTGATGTCATCAGTGATGTCACTGAACATGTCATGAGTGATGTAATATGTGATGTCATCAGCAGTGCACTGCGGGGGCACAAGTTATAGTTAAGGCTCCCGGTTTTCCATTTTTATGGATTTTTACAGATAAATAAAGACAGAAAACAACATGTTTTCTGTCTGCATTTATCTTTAAAAGTGGATAAATGCAGATAATCGTGCTTCTTTAAGTGATTCTCTGGGCTTTCTTTCATGAATTATAGGTCAGAGGCCGAGCAGATGGACAGCATGGGAAATTAAAAAACAGGATGAAATGTCTTTAAATAAATGAGTATATTAACATATATTTTGCTATAGTGCTAATATCTACCAGTGTTTGTATTGTGTAATATTTGGCAGCTTAAATAGTTAAAACTACAGAAATCATGAGTGCGCGTCTGTCAGTTAAAAAGATATTGAAATGTACAGTTTTACAACAGAGGATTTAATTCAGCGGTAAGGCAAGCGGCGACACCCACTTGGGTTTAATTTGGACTACAAATACCAGCGCTCACAGGGGCAAGATGACCATGCCCCTTGAGGCTTGAATGTGTCAAAAAAAGCAGTTGTTATTCACTCGTCATCATTTGCCTCATTCAGCGCATGGCCTGTGAAGTGTGAACAAGGAAGCATTTTCTGAAACGCGTAAGGCCAAAGCTTTTGGAAAAAGGTTTTTCAAAGCTGCAAGCTCCACGGCAAGAGGCGTTATGTTGGCACAGTTGGCCTGTGGGCCTCCTTACATCAAGCAAAACTTTTGCAAGACGTATAGTGGCCATGCCTGGGTCGCAAGGAGGAACCGCCGCCTGTGTCTGCAGCGGCCCTGAAGTGTCTGAAGGCACGTAATACAGGCCTGACAACTTGCACATTGGTGAGAGACTCTAATGGCGGAGCATTCGAGAAAGCCGTTTTCCACCTACAGAGGTTTTAATTCAGCGGTAAGGCAAGCGGCGACACCCACTTGGGTTTAACCTGGACTGCAAATTCCAGCATTCACAGGGGCAAGATGACCACGCCCATTGAGGATTGAATGTGTCAATAAAAGCAGTTGTTATTCACTCGTCATCATTTGCCTCATTGAGCGCATGGCCTGTGAACAAGGAAGCATTTTCTGAAATGCTAAGGCCAAAGCTTTTGGAAAAAGTTGTTTCGATGCTGCAAGCTCCACCGTAAGAGGCGTTATGTTGGCAGAGTGGGCCTCCTTACATCGGGCAGAACTTGTATGTTATTATATATGTTAACTTTTATATTTCAGTTTAAAAAAGATAAAAAACACCCACAAAAGAAAATTGAAAATATAAAAAAACTCAAAATTGTATGAGTGCATGTGTAGTGTCTCAGTGAATGGATGAGTGCAAGGGTAGTGACTGGTTGACCACATGAATGCATGGGCAGTTCCTCATGAGTGCAAGGATAGTGCCTGGGTCATTGGTGGAGTGCATGGGTACTGTCTGAATGAATAGTTGAGTGCATGCATAATACCTGAGTTAATGGATGAGTGTAACGGTAGTGCTTGGGGAAAGGATGAGTGCATGCATAGTACCTGAGTAAATGGATGAGTGCAACTGGACTATTGGATGAGTGTACGGCTGATGCATGTGTGAATGGATGAGTGATTGTGTAATGCCTGAGTGAATGGATGAGTGTGAGAGTAGTGCCTGGGTGGTTTGATATGTGCATGGTTAGTGCCTGAGTAAATGAAGGAGTGCATGGATAGTTCCTCAGTGAATGGATGAGTGCAAGATTAGTGCCAGGGTGATTGGATGAGTGCATGGGTAGTGCCTCAGTGAATGAATGAGTGCATGGGTATTGGCTGAGTCCTTGGATGAGTACATAGGTAGATCCTGGGTGATTGGACGAGTGCATGCATAGTACCTGAGTGAATGGATGAGTGCAAGGATAGTGCCTGGTTGTACAGATGAGTGCATGGGTAGTGCCTGACTAAATGGAGGAGTGCATGGTTAGTTCCTCAGTGAATGGGTGAGTACAAGGGCAATGCCTGGGCGACTGAATGTGTGTTTTGGTAGTGCCTGAGTGAATGGATGAGTGCAAAGGTAGTGCATAGGCCATTAGATCAGTGTCTGGGTAGTGCCTGAGGGAATGAATGAGTGTGTGGAAAGTCCCTATGTGATTGCATGAGTGCATTCATAGTGTCTGTTTGGTTCGATTACTGCGTGGGTAGCCCCTGGGTAATTCCATGAGTGCATAGATAGTGCCTGGGTGAATACAGGAGTGCATGGGTAGTGCCTGGGTGAATGGGTGAGAGTATGGGTATTGCATGAGTGATTGAAACAGTGCAAGAGTAGTGTCTAGGTGATTGAATGAGTGGACGAGTAGTATATAGGTGATTGGATGGGTGTATGCATAGCACCTGAGTGAATGAATGAGTTCAATGATAATATTTGAATGATTGGATGAGTGCATGGGTTCTGTAGTATACAGTAAATTCTATACTTTAAATCCTAGGCCTATTAGCTCTGTAATGTGTCTTAAAATACTACTTCAAATAGGAAGATAAATCATACTTCAAAACTGTCAAATTTTCAAATATAATAAAAAGCACTTTCAATACCCACCTGTCATGTATAAGGAGAAGCTAATACATACTACTTCTTGTATGCAAATTTCGAAAACATGTGTTGTAAAAACAGATGTCTTCTAGTATGTGTAGTCTTCTACATGTATTCTTACACGTGTAGTGCATCTGATGACTCTAACTTCAAAACTCTGGGGCAGATTTGAATGCCCCTTGCGACGTGTTTATGACACGTTGCATCACTTCTGCGTCATGACTCCAGCAATGCGCTGCTCTTGCGCCAGAAGATGCAACACTCATCTGACTATCCTTGCGCCACGTGTGCTGATTTGTCAATGCAATGCATCCGTGGTGGCACAGGGGTATTCCTGCGTGTCGCATCTTTACTGGTGCATCCTTGCTAATATGCAGGGATGCGCCAGTCCTTGTAAATCTGCCCCTCTGTCGTTTATCATACAGGTGCACACATTATATCAGTTCTACTAGAATATTGAGTCACAAAAGCAAACATTTGTCATCTTTGTATGCATACAAGAAGTCCTTGGATAGAGAGTTCAAATACACAACTGTCATGTATAATGAGGAGTAAATAACTTGCAATAAAAGCACTTTTATTGGTCTATGCACTTTTGTAAAAAAATTATGTGGTACTTCTCAAAAATATGATGATACTTTTCAAATAGTCTAAAGAATGAACATTGTTTATATTGGAAACAAATAACATATATATACATTTTAAACATTTTCCAGGTTATCATGCATATTATATTATATATTCTTACCTTTCAAATAATTTAGATACATTAGTCAGTAAAACTATTTTAGAGCACTATTATCCTAAACAGCATTAAAACTGTTTTCAAACTTCAACAGTAGCTACTATAAAGAAGAAAAGGAAAAACTGTTATTTAATGATAATATATCACAGAAATTATAATATGTTTTTGAGAACATAAATAAAGAATTACTTAAAATTCTCAGTCTCACTTTTTTGCTGTTTGCAGATTTCACTTAACTTCACCATACACATCGATTTCAAAATAGTATCATCATTGAACAGTGAGGAAAAATCTATCAAATTGTATTGTTTGCCAATCTACACTTTGTTAATTACTTCCTTCATCTGCATTACCGCTATTATTAATCTCAAATACATTTGCCAAAATGTACACCCTCATTTACATCTGGTACAATATAGACAACAAATATATAAACTATTTGCTTTTTTAACACAATTTTCGAAATGTAATATCAAATAGTGCAAATAATGATCAAAACACTAATTGTAAATGCTAATAGTTTGTAGTGCTGTCTACTTTATGTTGACATGTTCCCCAATAGGCTGAACGATGTACTCAAAACTTTGGTTGGAGAAATAACATATAAGAATTTGGCAGTCAAGAAGGCAATCTAGCTTTTAAATCCAGGTGGGCATCAATTCAATGTCTCCATCCATTGTTACACTTTAAATAAACAGTATATTGTCCATATGTTGCAGTAACTCCTTCACGAAAGATAATAGCTGCTGTTGTATAAGTTCTTCCTGAAATAGATGTTTGACTTACTTTAAAATGTGTCATTTTTGTTTCCAATTTTCTTCCATTTGTTCTACAACGTTGTAACATTAAAATGAGATATTTCCAAATCTTTCTATATATAATGTGGACAATATCGCTGATTTACAATGTGAACATGTCACATCCTGATTTGCACCTTATACCTTGAGATTTATGAATAGTTACTGCATATGCTAACGACAGAGGAAGCATACAAATCTTTTACAAGCAAAAAACATACAACACAATGCCCAATCTGTCTTACCTCATTAATCTGATCGAATTTTATAGTAAAAAATTCTATTCCATCTCTAATCTGAAAATTGGCAAAATCAACAACTTTTCCCATTGCTCCATTTACTGAAGCCTGTTACTCCGTCGCCATGAGGGGAATGGCCAACAACCAAGGACTTCAAGTCCCAGGCACCTTTGCCACCACTGACGCTCACATCCCGCGCCCGGAGGCGCGTTAAGAACTGCAGTGAGCTACCGCAGTGTGGGAAGCCCATTACTCTGCCGCCGTGAGGGGAATGGCCAACGACCAAGGACTTCAAGTCCCAGGCACCTTTGCCACCACTGATGTCCACATACCACGCCCGGCAGAGGGTTAAGAACTGCAGCTGGCTACCGCAGTGTGGGAAGCCCGTTACTCCACTTCCGTGAGGGGAACAGCCAACGACCAAGGACTTCAAGTCCCATGCACCGTGGACACCACTGACGCCCACATCCCATGCCTGGAGGCGCGTTAAGAACTGCAGTGGGCTCCCACAGTGCAGGAAAAGAGCAGGCCGTGCCCGGGAAAAGCCAAAGCCAAGGGCTGGCCCATCTGCGCCCGTCAGCATCAGTATGAGGGTGGGCTGCTCCTCTTTTGCCTGCCATCCACCTAATCAATCGAGGTGAGTGCCACCCAAAACTAAAGTTACAAACGTCATCAGGAGAAGTGTGGCTCACTGGTTAGAGGAGGCAGACCCTGAAGCAGAGGTCAGACCCGGGACCAGGGTTCAATTCCCGATGCGGCAGGGTCTTGAGCCCAAATGTCCACGGACTCGATAACTCTCGCTTTGATGCCTACTCGAATCACGGGTTCACACTCTGGAACTCTGGGCAATAGCTTGCTTAATCTCCACGATGGACCCCCCGCGGCGGGATGCCTGGCTTTCACCTTGGGGATGCCCAGTAGGGGTTATCTCACAGGGAAAAGACAGGACGGGTTCCCAAAGCAAGCGCCTTGAGACCTTGCGGTTATAAGGCGCTATATAAGAACCTTTGACATTTGACATTTGACATCATATTAACTAATCATGGAGAAACGTATCGGGATATCCTGCCACCGTCCCGCAACAAGCATAGACAGCATGCTGGAAAGGGCTGTCAGTATAGTTGATCAAATACTAACAGAAAGGCGCTTGTCACTGGGAGTTGTGACAACACAATCTGATCTCATGACAGGAGCAACTCCAACTGATCCAGCAGCCTCTCCCTCTACTCTTCGCACATAGTCTATCTCTTTGAGCACCCTACTACCTTCTACTGCATCAGGATTTAGTTTTAATAATGAAGACTCATCTAATGCACATCGTAAAGGAGTAAGTGCTGCGAACTCCCTGTCAAACGCGGATCTAGCTATAATTTCTGAAGCCTCAGCGGCCAAATGCAAAAGGAAGATGGTTAAACCAACTTGCTCAAAAAGGAAACAACCTCCTTGTACTAATTTACCCCGCACTGCCCTGAGCTCGTGGGTACAGGGCCCTTCACTCCCCATAAATGCAGGCACTTTTGATCCTTCTGTTGAGCTTGTCTTTACAAAGGCATCAAACCGCACTTCTTCCACATAGACGGATGTTGTAATTACCGATCCTATTTGCAGTAATCCCTGTGATACCTTTATTGACACTAACGTGGACACTGTATATGAGCCCATTAAAGATCTAATTGATAGGAACTTCACCGCACTTTGGAAAAGTTTAGATTGCTTGGACACTTTGACTAATAGAATAAGTTATCAGATCAGAATTTCCTAAATTGTTACTTCCAACGTGGTGAATTCTAATTCTAATTTGTTACTAGTGATGTGTCTAGTTCCAACATCTATTCCATCTACTGGTACATGTGATAGTTGCAGCAAAATTAAGAAATGTTTCCTATCAGAATCCACTATTCTTCATGATAATCGAACTACCGTTGGTATCGCTAATAGTCTCCCTGCTACAACCACACACTTGCCATCAACTATTAGTGTTACACCATGGAGTGTCCCAGAAAGAGTTAATTCGGGGGGTATGCAACGCGAGGGTGTTTCAGTCCCTGTGAGTATGGAAATTTATGAGCTGAGCAGGGAGGTACTAAGTTTACCCCCCGCAGCATGCCCATATGTCTTGGTCCTAGCAGGGTTACCTCCTCTTAGAGAAAAAATGGTTGAGACATGGGACCAATTGTGAAATAAAAGTGTAGATTGGCTTGTAAAACACAGGGGGGTTCCGGGCTGCACATACCAGCAATATCATCATGGTATGCAGGATTGCATGGGTTGGCTCATCCATAAAGAATATTGTGGGAGACTGCATTGTTATTCATTTTCGTAATCCGACATTGGTGAGATAACTACTGATGCCACAGGAGCCAAATATTACCAAATCAACTCACATCTGGTCATTGCTGTTGGGGTATTTTTACAAGCCACTCTGAGGGCCAAAAACCAAGGATGCTTTCATTTTAACCATGCACAACAGGTTCTCCCTACTATCTGGTCTTGATAGGATTGACTGGAACCTTTCCCGACACTAGATGAGTACACCACTATATTGAATATGCTCGTTCCCTCAGATTATCACATTCTAGAGACCCACCCTACTATTTCTACTAGTGAGACAAATCTCAATCTAAATGTATTGACCTTGCATCCAAAATAAACACACCAGACTGGATAACAATAGCTTATATATATATATGATATTCTCATACTACAGGGAACTTGGGCCACACAGTATTTATATTTAGAAGGGTTTGAATGTTTTAACATTGTTGTCCCCATTCCTAAGATTGGCCGCCGGTCTGGTGAGCTTTCAATTTGGGTCAACATCAATGCAGGAGGAATTGCAGGCCTTGATCTCCACACGGGCGCTTCCATCTATTTTAATAATGATTTCCTTACTAGACCACACGTGAATGTTATTAATCTGATTAACTACATTGCTACATTACAGAGCCAAAAGGTTTATGACAAATTAGCTGGAGTCTGATTGGGTGGTGAATTTAATGTCAGGATTTCCGGAGGTACTATATTAGACATAGATTCCTCCTTTAATGTGCCTCCATGTAATAGGAGGATAGAATTATTGGATTATTTGTCCAACACTAATCTATATATTATCATGGAAATCATAAGGATAAACAGGTTGTGCCAACATACAGAGGCCGAAGCAACGCTTCCATTATTGATTATGTGTTTATATCTCCTACCTTAGAAGATTGCTTGATAAAAGCTGAGGTTGTACCTACTACTCAAGGTGACCTTAATCCCACTACTTACTAACGTTAAGAATTGCCCTGAGAAGGGAATTTGCTAAAGAGTGTGGGGCAAGCATCTTCTAATGATAATTAAGATTGATTTGGGGAGGTGTTGACAATAATGATTTATTTCTCAGAATGGTAAGAGAACATCTGTTACTTATTAACATTTGCTTGTCACCAACTGACCATAATCTTGAGGTTATCATTGCTTTTAACAAACTTTGTGGGGGATTCAAATCAATGATATGTAGGCCCATGGTTGAATCACGTCATGGACTGAGATGGTTCAAAAGCGAGTGCTCGTGTGTAAATAGAGATCTCCGCAAAGCACTTGCAAAGAGCCCAAGAGATCTGGCTCTTATCAAATCTTTGATGCACCAGTACAAGGCTACAATTACCCTATGGAAAGATGAGATTTTAAAGGAGGGTTGGGAAAACCTTGCATGTACTGCCAGATTTAAGAATGGGAATGGTTTCTGGGCAGCAGTCAAAGATATGAGGTCTATGGGCCACACATTAACTCCCATAAGCTACAATATAACAAGCAACGCTTAGGAAGCACATTTGTCCAGAAACTATTTAGCCCCATTACAAAATGAGTATCTCTACAATCATCAAATTGCTTCTAAGATTCAGATATCCTTGTTATAGGTAGAGGATGCCATCTATCAAAGTTTGGGCAACAAAGCTCCTGGTTCTGACCGGCTTCCAATTGACCTCATCAAACATAAACCAGAGTTTTGGGCGCCCCTTTTATTCAATGTTTTTAACAATCTAACCAATACCACGATTCTGAGCACATGGTCAAACAGCATCATTGTCCCAATTTTAAAAAAGACGATAGATACAACCCAAGTTGCTATAGACCGATCTCCCTGATTGATTACACTTTGAAAATTCTCGGGAGGATCCTGTTTAACAAGATTAGGCTATGGACAGAGGAAGAACACATTTTAAATGCTTGTCAGTTAGGTTTTGGAAGTAAAGTAGCTACAGTTGAACAGTACCTAAACCTTAACTTGATTATTGAAAAATATACCATAGCCCAGAAATCCTCTATTTATTTGGCTTTTATGGATCTAACCTCGTCCGTTGACTATGTCAACAGGTCACGATTATGGTCAAATCTTTTAAATTATGGGTTGGATGAGGTTTTAGTTCACTTTTTAGCCTATTTGCATAGGGATCTAAAAGTTCGGTGAGGCTCAGTAAAGGTGGGGAGGTTTCAAGGGACATCAATATCGGCATAGCGGTCAGGCAGGTGGGTGTCCTGGTCTCTCTCCTTTTTATCCTATATATTATTGGCCTTCACAACTCTCTGATTAAACTTACTAATGATGTTCCCCGAATTAATGGCAACATACTCCTGATGATGAGGTCCTAATGGGTTGCACAGCCAATGCACTACGCACTTTTGGGGATTTGTAGATTTTATGGCTGGCTTAGATCTTTGTACCAATGTCATTTTTTTAATGACCTGTGGTCCAAAAAAGCATCTCATTAATACAATTTCAGTAGGCTCTGATTGTTTACATCGGACTTGCACTGCTCCCTATTTGGGGTTAGTATTCGCAGCCAATGATTGCTGGGTTGATCATGTGGGACATAGTAGGAGCAAGTTTTCAAAAGCCATTAACTCAATACTCTGCTTCCCTCAACCAGGAAAGGCATAGGTGGTTTAAGCTATTATCAAAATTTTTGAATTACAGTGTATTCCCACTGCAACATATGGTGCTGAAGTTTTGGGCTTCACAAACTGTAGTGGCATCCAGTTTGTGGAAAATGGATTTTGTCACAAACTTCTAGGGTCCTGATCTCTTCTTCACAGTATGTTTTCCCCAAGGAACTGAAACTGACATAAATTGAGGACTATATCAGGGCTCGTCCAGCTACGTTTTAGCTTTCAATCTCGAAAAACCTGTCAGCGACTCTCACTAGAGACGTAATAATAGATTTCCTCAAATGTGAAAAATGGAGGGACATACCCTGGCTTGCCGCTGTGAGGGAGAGCCTAAACGGCGTGAATCTTGAACATATATTTTTAAAACCAACTGATATAGATCACATAAATATAAATATACCATAGCCCAGAAATCCCCAATTTATTTGACTTTTATAGATCTAACCTCCGCCGTTGATTATGTCAACAGGTCACGATTATGGTCAAATCTTTTAAATTATGAGTTGGATGAGGTTTTAGTTAACTTTTTAGCTTATTTACATAGGGACCTAAAAGCTCGGGTGAGGCTCAGTAAAGGCGGGGAGGTTTCAAGGGACATCAATATCAGCAGAGCGGTCAGGCAGGTGTGTGCATTTATATCAATAAATAAATAAAAAATCCCTTCGGGAGGCTTTATACACACAGTATGGAAATGTAAGATATGCAAAGGAGGCTTCAAAATGCTGCATTGCCGGGTACATGGCCCTTGTCGATGTATCCCACTTGTCATCATACTTACCATCAAGCTACCTTTTAAAAACCATATGTCGTTGGGAGACAGCATTGCTCTTTCGCTTAAGGGCAGACACTTTAACATTTTTACACTGCTTCCAATTAGGGTACAATGTTAATCTCGATCACATGCAATGTCCCTGCAATAATTATTGTACCCAATCCATGTTAAATTTCTTATTTTTCAGCAATTTTGATCAAAATTATTGTAAATGGTTTTTGATTCCATTTTTAAAGAATATTGACATAGTTGATTATAAGACAGCCTACATGAAAATCCTTGAGCTGGAAGAGGATGATTTAATTTTTCATGTGGGATCCTTTCTGAAGGCGGCAGTTCGTGTGGTTGCTTCAATGGGTACTCATTGAAGGCTGTTTCCATTAAGTGTACTAATCTGCAAATTTATGATCACGGTTTAAACATCAGGATTTTCGCTTAAAAATGTAAAAAATTACACTTGTTGAGATGGCATTTATGTATATTTTATCTCTTGGTACTGTACTATGTGGCGGGCTGTCATTTATTTGATTGTTTATCAACATTCCTATGTATTCCATGCTGCTATTTCATCTGTTTACATGTCCCTATTGGGAATGTCCTACCTTTTTAAGATGCTGCTGTTTTTATTGCAAATGTATTTTTATTGTTTAATGTATTTCTCTTCTGAAATGTGACCTGTGCTTTTATGGGTATATTTAGATCCTAATAACGATCAAATTGAATTGAATTGAATATTCTAATCCTTCTTCTACATTCAAATTATGTCGCAAAATTACCCGACAGTTTATACATACATGTAAAGTCTTTTTTAAGCCTGGCGTTTTAGATACAGACTTTTCCAAAGAATGCAATTTAGCCTGTAGGTTCTCATTAAAAGGAATTGTCACTTCCTGGTGTTCGATTTTATCAATAGCTTCAATTTCCACAATTTGTTGTTTTTCCAGTTTGAGAAGTTGTTGATCAAATGTTGAACACACTTGCAGTGTAGATATTAGGCAAACAATAGACTTATTTTCTACAAGCATATTATAAATTAATTCTGCAACTCTGTTTCCAGTTGTAAACCAGATCCTTAGTAGCCAACTTTTAAAGCTTGTTTACCATGTTCCGTCAAGACACCAATTCTAATGTCTTCAAGAAAATGTCCATAATCTTCATCACTTTCTTGTCGCATATTCACATTTACAATAGTTCCCACAGATTTCCTTGGGTTTTTATGAAATAGTGTTTTCAAAACAGGTTGTCCTTTTACAGGAATACGTTGTAGTAGATCTCCAAACACAATTATACGTTTTCCTCAAAACTGAACATCATAATCTGTTTTTAAAATGTGCTGCATTCTTAAATGTACAAAGTCAAGCATTAATTTTGAGACCATGCTCAATTCATCAATGATTAAAAGCTTACTTTTCTTCAGTACTCTTGAGATTTCATGACAGATAGTGTCTGATATTCCAATTTAATATCATGTTCAACAGGTAGCATAAGTAATCAGTGTAAAGTAATCCCTTTTATGTTGTGTGCTGCTAATCCAGACGCCACAAGATTAATGGGCTTCTGTAGTTTTGTGCAGATAGCTGGTCAAAACTTTAAGAAACGTTTTCCTGTTTCAACTTGATCCCTGATCTACAATAGAGTAGGTTTAAATGATGAACATTGGCATTCTTTTTTTCATGCAGAAAACCATGTTACACCTGCTCATTGACTTGTAAATATATTACTTTTTGCTCAATATTTTATTGTTTCTCTAACTTTTCCAACCGAATAATATCCTGTTATGCTTGTTGCATTGCCTATTCTTTCCCATTCATGACTATTGCCGCTTCATTTTCAATAATTGGTTGTACCAGTGATTGTTGACTCAGTGGGCCAGACCTTTGACTGCTTTGGGAACTTTCACTAGCTATTTCAGCTGCAATAGTAGTTTCTTGTTCAATCTCATCATTCAACATTTGTAGATACTTTGGGAGAATTGTGCACTGAATGTGTTAAGTTGCATTAAAAGAATCTTCATAGCATTCACAATCTCCAAGTAATTCTGTTTCACTGCGCCAAGGCTGAACAGTTGCAGAAGTGCTAAGTAGAAAAATACTCTCTTATCTGGACTTTCACAACTGAGTTTTCTGTTGTTAATTAGATTTCCTTTGGCATGTTTTAATAAACATCTATCACATCCATTTATTGCATATTTCTTTTCTTTTATGTTTTCTGTGACTTTCATTTAAAACATCTAGGGCCAGATGTAGGTAAAAAATATTTACCGAATCTTAATTATCGAATTTTACCGAATCGGTAAATAAGAATCGGTAAATAAGAAGGGGGGGTATGTAGGAACATCCAGATGTTCCATTTACCGAATCGGTAAGAATCAGTATTTCATTATCGGAAAATACCGAATCGGTATTTACCGATCGGTATTTACCGATCGGTATGTCCAATGGATTCCTATGGGCCAAAAGTCCCATAGGAATGCATTGGAAATACCGATCGGTAAATACCGATCGGTAAATACCAATCGGTAAATACCGATCGGTATTTCCCGCTTCGGCCAGCAAACAAAAGTGAAACTTAACACAACAGCCAATCAGGTGCAACCACCCTCCCCCTTCCTGGCAGGAAGTGTGCACACAGGCAGCTGCAACTAATTAGAAGGTTCTGGAAAGGCAGTTGGAGCAGAGAGACTGGGAGCAGCAGCAGCAGCAGGCAGAGCTTGTGAATTGAGAAAAATTTAAAATGGAAAGCAGCAGGGAAACTGAGCAGGCAGAAAGGAAAAGGAAACTTAAATTCAGTAGTACTGAGCTACAGGTGCTTGTTGAGGAGGTAGTCAAGGTACACCACAGACTTTTTGGAAAACTGTCCCTCACTGTGGCAGAATCAACCAAAAGGAAAATATGGCTGGACATCCTAGATAAAGTTAATGCTGTGGGAGTGACCACCAGAGTGACTGAAGATTTAAAGAAGAGGTTCTATGACCTAAGGAGCCTCACAAAGAAAAAATTGGCTGATCGCCACAAACAGTCACAGAAAACAGGTGGAGGAAAGAACACTGCACCCCCACTCACCGAGCTGGAGGAGCTGGTAGCCACAACCCAGGAGTCTGAAAGTGTCCATGGACTGGGAGAAGTGGACAGCTCGGCTAAATCTGCAAAAATAAAAGGTAAGATGCATGCACAGCAATTCCCCTCCCACCCCCATCCATCCCTCATCCCTTGCAGCTAAGTTACCCCAGTCCCATGGTGTGTGTGCAAAACAGTAGCAATGCATCATGGTACACGTAGTCAGTCATTGAAAGAACATGTGACATAGCACTGTAACCAACAAGTGATTTAAATGATTGCAGACAAAATGAAGGGCAGGCAGCATGTTCAAAGTGCAATGTGATATGTTTAATTGTAGTGGCTGTGACACATTTGCACCTAGCTGATATGTGCTCATATGTCCACAGGTCACACATCCAGAAGGCAGTCCGAGGAGGCAGAAGGCATGGCACCCCAGAGGGATGACAGTCAGGATCCAGGGCCCAGTGCATCCCAGGACACAGGGGTTCCGAGTGGACAGCCACCCTCCCAAGAAACAGACATCAGTGAGGAAATGCAGGGATCCCCAATTCCCTCACAGTCACCACTATTGGTCTCATCACCAGAAATGCCTGCATCCCTTGAATTGGTAACACCTGTTGCACACCCTAGCAGGAGGCATGTTGTTTCCCCACTGCTGGAAATGGAGATAGGTGCTGAGGAAATGGTGGGTGTAGAGTCACATAACTTGTCTGAGGCTGACATCACTGCCACACTGCAGCCTGGCACAGAGCCTGTACCACCTACCACTAGAAGGCGCACAGTACAAGGAAGGGGTGTAGGTGCACGTGGGGAGGGGTCCAGTGTCTTCCAAGGCCTGGAGGGATCCATGGTCAGGATCCAGAGGATGCAGGGCAAGGGCATCATGGCCTGTCAGAGACAAATGAGAAACATGAACATTAACATTCAGCAAATTGGCAAGGGCATACAAGAGCTTGTGGAAGTGAACAAGTGCATGGCAACAGGCATACAGCAACTGTGCACTAAACTTGACTCTGAAATTACTGCAAGGCGCAGGGACACGCAGCGCGCACAGAGAGCTGAGAAATCCTTACACCGCCTGGCACCAGCCACATCCCTGCTATGCAGGCGTAGCATCAATAGTCAGGAAGTCCTGACTAATAATAGCAACCAGTTAACAAGGGGCATAGCTGGAATGACTGGTGCGCTGGAGGCCCTACTCAATGCACAAAGTTCTGCTCTTGACGTGCCGGAGAGTGAACCTAGCACCAGTAGGAGCAGCACAGCTAGCCCACATGGTGTTGAGCCAAGGAGGAGCAGCAGGCGACAGGGTGAGGCTACAGGCCAAACGCCCAGTGAACAGGCTGAGCCACAGACACCTGCCAGTGCAAAGCGTAGCCGCAAATGAACAGTTTTTACTATGGCCTACTGACTTTGGACATTTGTTTCATAGTTGTTAAAGTTTCATTTGCACATTTGTGCCATTTAAACCTGCCTAGTGACAATATGCAACTACGGTGGGTGGATTCATGACCTGTCTGAGTGTGTTTGCTCACTGTGAGCATTGATGTCAAATGCTTACTGTGGCACTTTTGTTCTTTACCATCTCTTTAAGAAATCTAATTAAACAGAAGCTTGTGCTTTGACTATAGCTCAGTGTTTTCACTTACTCAGAAATAGTTGTGTGTAATCTCCTCACGTCTGTATCTGCCATCACTTGGTGTTGACACTCCTGCAGGATGTTTTTCAGGCACAGCATTGTCGTCGTCGTGATCCTCATAGTCACTTAACTCCACCTCAGTCCCCTTCTTAACAGCCAGATTGTGCAACATGGCACAGGCAGCAATGATCTTACAGCATGTGATGGGGGTATACTGCCTTGCACCTCCACTCTTGTGCAAGCATCTAAACCTGCTTTTCCAGATGCCAAATGTTCTCTCAACAACATTGCGTGTGCGCTTGTGTGCCCGGTTGTATCTCCTTTGGCTGGGTGTTGAGGGGTTGAGGTAGGGGGTCAGTATGAATGAGCGGAGGGCATATGCACTGTCTCCTGAAATGAAAAGGGAATAATTTACTCACATGCATACATGTACTGCTAATTGCAATAGGTCTAATAGGTGTTGCACACTGTGTCTTACCTAGGAGGTAGCCTTCACCAAATTCCCCTGCAGTCAGCCGTGCATAGATGCCACTGTTCTGAAATATATATGAATCATGGGTACTTCCTGGGAATTTTGCAACAAGGTCTGTGATGTAGTGCTTAGCATTGCAAATCACCTGCACGTTGATGGTGTGGGTTGATTTCCTATTGCGGTAAATGTATTCTGTGGCAGCAGGGGGACAAATGGGGATGTGTGTGCCATCAATGCATCCGATGATATGGGGAAATCCTACCATCTGGTAGAAGTCCGATTTCGTTTGTACCAGTTCAGCATGGGTGGATGGAAAAGAAATGTAATGGTCCATCCTGTGCAACATGGCGTCAAGGAATTTGTGAAAAAACCTTGAGAGGCTGCTCTGGGTCACCCCTCCCACCGCAGCAACCACGCTCTGGTAGCTCCCTGACGCCAGCAGGTGGATGCTGCACAGCACCTGTACATGTGCTGGAATTGCATGTGCCCTTGGGGTGGGGTGCTCCAACAGTGGTTTGAGGTCCCTGATGAGCTCCAAGATGGTGTCTGGAGCCAACCTGTACCTTTGAAGTATCTCTTCCTCTGTGAGCATGAACAGGGTCACCCTCTGCCTGTAAACCTGCTCCTGTCTCAGCCATTCCCTCTCTCCTTCCTCCTGTAGCCGTAGCCGTCTTGCAATGACATAAAATGCCGCCATTTTGCAAACAAATTTGCATTTTGGGTCCATTTTTATAGGCTGTACCTGGTTTACACCTGATTAAAATCCATGGTAAATACCGACTCTTAAATACCGATTTTGGGCAAAAATCGGTATTTCAGAGCCTCCCTACATCTCAAACTTCTATTTTACCTATTCTTAATTACCGATTCGGTATTTTACCGATCGGTAATTTTACCGATTGGTATAATTACCGATGGGTAACTTTACCGATCGGTAACTTTACCGATCGGTAACTTTACCGATCGGTAACTTTACCAAATCGGTATTTTACAGATCGGTAATTTTACCGATTCGGAAAATTTTCCGATTCGGCCTATTTTCTGTCACCTACATGCCGATCGCCAAATACCGGTCGGTAACGGCCGAATTCGGCCGTTACCGACCGGTAATTGGCCACCTACATCTGGCCCCTAATGTTGAAGTATTTCATACAGACATAGGTTTTAGAGATGTGGAATCCTTTTGGGATAGTATGTATCCAACATATTAGTTTGAACAATATCCGTATTTTCTGGTTCATTCTCTGCTAAGTTTTTGATTTCATGTAAAGATTTCAATACTATATTTCACGTGGAGGCATACCCTAGGCTTACCCAAATGATTCTTTTTTACTTTGAATATAAATTGTCTGAGCTCAATCGAACATTCATAGTATAGAATTCTAGATGGGAAAGCATTTTCAAACTAAAGCTGTACAATTTCTTGCTAAGACTCCTCTCTGCTGAAATTTCTTCAGACAGTTCTTTCATCTCTGTATTTTCAGGTTTGGTTATATATGATGTTTCATAGCAAGCAACAGCAATTGAATTATTTGCAACATAGTAAATATCCAAGTTTGCATTCCACATTTTGAAAATACCTGGATTGTAGACATTAATGTACTTTGAAGCAAAATTGATGTACTCTTCCTTTGGAAATGACAGGACGTGGGAATCAAAAAACACATTTTGTATAAAATTTCCTTTACATTTGAATTTTCGTCAGCATTATTTCCCACATCGATTACTTTGAAAGCATAAAACTGTTGTCTCAGGATCTTTTCTTCACCATGGCTTGGAATGGCACATGTAACATATTGTTTGATGGAAGTCAAAACAGTTCAACACTATCTGTTCCAAATGTCAGTGTTTTCTTTATCCATAAGATCATGTGTATATGAGGAGCACCTGTTGCTTGGTATTCTTTTCTCCAAAAGAAATCTGTTACCTCTCCAAAAGGTGGAATGTTTTTATTGCAGATAAATGACATCATAGCTTGAAACCTATGATTAAAATATCTGCACTCATTTACAGGATCCAAGGAACAGAGTTCTTCAGCTGTCTTCAATTCAATGTTTTTAATAGTTGAATTTGCTTCTCGAAGAAATTCAAGTAAATATTACCACACATATTCAGCACAGCTAACTGTTACAAACCATGTAGGTGTACCTACGTTTCTTAACATGTATTTAAGTTCATCATGACGACGATGCCAATATTCATTTGTACCACGTTGACACGCCATCTAATTAATTAACTGCAATTCTAAATTCTCATCTCTTTGTTGAACCTTGTCCATGAACTCTTTTGCAGAAACATGTTGAAGATGAAGTCCTGTTTTTAATATGTGATTCACAGCATACGAAGGTGCACACAGATTGCTTCTAAACAGAAAATAAAATGTATCTGGAATGCAGTGCCGAAATCTTAGATCTTCATAATATATTGTTGTTGATCAGTATTCTGAAGCTGGAATCTGTACATCTCGCTCATCAAATCGACCACCTTCTTTAGTGGGGAATATCTGGGAAAAACAGCAAGTTTCTAAACTTTTTTCCCATCACCCATGAGTGATGGGACTTACCTCTGCTTCTTTCATTTGAAATAATTCAGGACTGTTTCTAATTATTTCTTTTTAATGTTGAGGATATATTGTATAATGTTCATAGATCTCTGCAGCTCTACACGTGTCCACTTTTTCAATTTGGCAACTTGAAATTTCTGTTTCATCTTGTAAGTATATTACATGTTCATCAACATTTATATTTTTATAATAAATATTATTCTGTACGAGGTATAATGTAGCCTTTTGAAGTTTATTAACATCTACAAACTCTTGCCAGATTCTTTGTTCGTACACCATTTACTGGAATAACTACCAGCTAATATTTTCCTCTGTTTAAACCAACAGTTTCAATGTTTTTTTAAAATGTAAAGGTAAGTACACAACTCTTCCTTTGAGACCTTTTTGTAAATCTGTTGGTGGCATCTTACCTGTTTTAGTCTCCATATGAACCGTGGCCTGAAATGGGTGTACAGATTGAGTAAGAAGAGACTCAAATGTTTTTTAATCTGCCAGTTCCTGAGGAATAGGTACCAACTCAAAGTTGTTATGCACTGCTCTAGCTGGAATCTTGTTTCCTTCTAATTTGTTGTAACAGCACATACAAATAACTTGATCACTGCCCAACACAAACTGACCTTCTACCAACAAATAAACACCAAACTGCTGCCACTTGTCATTGTTTTCTTTTTAACTTTTTAATTATAAATCAACATTACTATTTTGAGTACATTGACAACAAATACAAATATAGGGGCCGATTAGGATGGCGGACGGACTGTCGTGGGAAGGGACTGTCCGCCAAAAGGGCGGTGGTCCGGTGCGTTGAATTAGGATGCACCCGCCACAGTGGTGGGTGCATCCCGCATTTGTAACATTGCGGCGGGCAGTGCTGAAAGCGCTGCCCGCCACAATGCTAAAAATGCATGTTGTGCGTTTCAAAGCACAATATGACAAGCACCGCGCAGTGCTTGCCATGTTGTACTTTGAAACGCAGGGGGGTACCATAGGTACCCCCCATGTGCACCCCCCACCACCGCTTCACCCTGGGGACCCACAACCAGCCCCCCAAAGCAAAGACTGTATGCCTTTCCACGGCAGCAATGCCGCCGTGGAAAGGCATAGGACCACAGGCATCGTAATATGGTTGGCGGTGTCTCGGAGACACCACCACCATATGTACGCACTTTTGCATGGTTCGCAAAGGTGACCGGCGGAAAAGCGGCAGACGGTCTTCCCGTCTGCCACGGACTCCCCAGCCATCCTAATGTGGCGGGGGGTCATTTCAGTGAGGATGGCGGGCGGATTGCCCCTGCCGGGCCGGCGGTGGCTACCGCTAGCCCGGCGGGGGCAATCGGTCCACCATCCTAATCGGTCCCGTGGTTTGGTTTTAAACTCAGTAATTTCTTCTGCAAACTCATCAATACTAATCTCTTTCTCGTTTTCTTCAACACCCACAGTTATCAAACTGTCAGTTTCTCTAAGCTCGTCTTCTGGACCGAAAAAACAAAACTGTACATCATCACAAACTTTCTCTACATCTGAAATAGAACCATGCAAAAAAGATTTATTCATTTGATTTAAACATAAAGGAGGAGTTTTTACATAATACAGTCCTTACTAACTTCTGCATTTGTGAGTGGTCTACAGCTAACATTTTTTAATGATGAAAAGTTCTTTGGCACACTTTTTTCGAAAGACAAGCCAGAGAATGACCTTGCAACTTAGTATATTTTCTCATGTTACATTGATCTGGTCCTTGTAACATCTTAATCTTCTGTTTAACACTTTTGTAGCATATCCTCTTAAAATAATTCTCAATATGTCAATAGATTCCCGTCGTATACTGCTAAATGCTAAAATCCCAGTTATATAAAGGAGCTTCAGTATGCCTCCGATGAACTTCTTTAGCTATTTACTCTTACACATTCCCCGCAAGCATTTTTTCTTTTTGAATGGGAGAACCATATTTTACCTCATAGCATCGACCAATAGAATCCACCGCATGTACTAATGTGTTCTGTTGAAAATAGTTTTTTTCATTTAAGAAAGGCACAGTACTGGACGTTTGTTTACATCCACCAGTCAAAAGTTTTACAAAAGTTACTTCTATTAACCAGTATTTTTCTTTTCTCCTTCATAAACAGCATTGTTTTATCCAATGTTTTAGTCCTCTTCAATATTAAGATAAACAATTTCCGTTTTATTTCAAAAGTTTTATCTTCTATACTTTCAATCTGTTGCTTTTTTCTTATAAGTTCCTGATCTTCTTTTATACGTTTTACAATCTTTAAATACATTTTATAGTACTCTACTTCTAAACATTCTTTTTCAAATGTCTTTATGTTCTTTTATCCTTCTTGTAATATAGATTGTTTTTCCATATAATGAATTTGTTTCTTGATCTCCATCTGTCTTTTGATTCTGATTTGTTCTAAAACTTTTCTTTTTTTATTTAAAATGTTTTTTTTTCAAACTCTTAAAAACTGTTTTAAAAAACTGTTTAGTTCTCTTACCAGAAGACTTTTTCCTCTTTCAGGTTTTGCACTTCATTTAATTGCCAGTTTTTACTTTTCTTTAAGTAGTACTGCTTTTTGTTGTCTTCTCTTTTCATTTGTTTTGTCATCTTCATTGTTTCCCCCCAAAAAAGTAAATATCTAAAAACAGAGAATAGTTTTAATAGTTTGTTACATCAATTACTAATTATTTTTTATATATTAATATTCTTAATAACGAATAAGCAGTTGATTAAAATTACATTGGCAATCTCTTCATAAAAAATAAATATATAGGATACCTTATTTTGCACATTAGCAAACCTGTCACAACAGCACACACATTTAAATTTGACACATTCAGGCCTTCAGAAACATGGTGAGACTTACAACAGCGACATGGGAAGGGTTTCTGTTTTAAACTTGGCTAGGCCAACATTCTGAGCAGTTAGTGAAACCTGAATCTGCAAGAGAAATGTGACATTTAAGACAGCTTGTCAGAAGTATTAGTGATTAGGCTGCTTTCTATGAGTCTGTTGAAAGGGCTACTTAAAGGAGGTTGCATAAGTTTAGATGTCTGCTCCAAATGGGAAATGCAGTCTGTCAAGCTTGAAGGGATGCGTGCTCTTGTGAGTGAGGTATGTGTCTATTTGTACATGTATTCTGTCATGTGTTATGCACCTGAAGATGGTAGGTTGAAAACCTTGTCGGTTTTCCTACGGGTGGACAACTTTTCTCAGTTCTGCTCTGTCATTCAATTGTCAGTAAGTCAGTCATGTCTAATGTATATAGGTGTTATGGAGGATGTCCGCTAGGCTGCTCAACACCTAAGTGCCCTGTTTCTACCGGTGGGCAACTTTTCTCACTTCTGGCATTTCTTTTTATGTCTCATGCTGCAAGCAAAAGTCAGAGACAGACACATACATGCCTTCAGAAACATGGTGAGAGAAAGAACAGTGACTTGGGAAGGGTTGTTGTTTTAGATTTGGTTAGCCCCAACATTCTGAGCAGTTGATGAATACTGAAGCTGCAAGAGAATAGTGACCTTTAAGACATGTTGGCATGGTGATTAGTGGTTAGGCTACTTCATATGAGTCTGTGGAAATGTACTCTGGAAGTAGAACTTTCTAAATGTAGGTGTTTGCTTGCAATGGGAAGTGAAGTCTGTCAAATATAAAGGTCTGCATGCTCTTGTGACTGAGGTATGTGTGTACTTGTACATGTATTCTCACACGTGTAATGCATCTGAAAATGCTAGACATCTGAAACAGAGGTGTTTAACTATTCCTGAGTTTCGTTTTATGCATCATGCCATTAGCAAAAGTCACAAACCTATGCATGCAATCTTTTAGGAATATGGTGAGACTTACAATAGTGACATGGGATCGATGGCTGTTTTAAATGTGGCTAGGCCCAACATTCTCAGGAGTCCGTTGAAACTGAAGCTGCAAAACAAAAAATGAGCTTTAAGACATTTTGGTAGAGAGATAAGTGATAAGGGCACTCTGTATAAATCTCTAAAAATGTAGACTCGAAGCAGGCCATATAAATGTAGGCGTGTGCTTGAAATGTGAAGAGGAGTTTGTCTAGTTTAAAAGTGTGCATGCTCTTCTGACTGAGGTATGTGTCTACTTTTAGATGTATTCTCAGAATCACTGACAAAATTTCGATTTCACTAAAATCGACCTACACAAATATCGTGTCTTAAATATAGATTACAATTACATCGACACCCTATACTTATTTATAAATTTACTAAAACATCGATCTCACTATATCGATATACAAAAATCTCTAGTAAACTAATATCGATCACACTTATATCGAAATACAAAATATCGACAGTCAATAATATATATACCACAATACAAAAACATCGATTACCAAAATATAGACATCAATAATATCGACATTACCTAAATATCGACTTTTCTAAATTATTCTTACAGTTTCTAGAAACATTATACACATGAAATAATAAACACTATTAAATAATTATATCTGTCTAAAAAAATATTAATAAATTACTAAATCTATGTAACAATTAAAAATTACTTTTGTTATATATACACCATTTTTTTTAATAGTATAAATGTTTTAAAGCTATACTATTTAATTATATTATATTTAAAATAATTACTAATACACAAACTCTCTGAATAAACATTTCACATTCAGCAAACTAAACTAATTAAATGAAAAAAAATCAAACTAAGCAATAGGAACTGTTTTCTAGGTTTCTAACCAATCACAAACTAACACTAATTAAACATACCCTATATAAAGAGCTACAATTAAGACTCAAAAACTAGCAGAAATTATTCAGCTTCAAGGAAAACTGCACTTATTTCTACTACCCTAAAGATTGTTCTCATACGAATATACTACAAATCAACTAAAAGTAAGTAATGTTATGTTTCTGTATAAAATGTTACATTATCTGCAACCTGCAGTTCATTGTAAATATCTAAAACTGCTTTTCTATCTATCTCTACATATTTCCTAAACAGATTCAAGGTTAACAAACAGATGAACATTTTCTAGAAAAGTACAACAACAAAGTTGAAAAGTAAGTTTATTAACATTCCTCTTTAAACACTAAATAAATGCTAAATCAACAGTAAAAATGTTATAACTAACTCATAAATTCCTACTTAAATGTCTGATTATTGTTTTTTTATTAAACTCAGTTTTCAAAGAGTTAAAATGTGAAATGCTTGTTTACAAAAATGTTACTTCTATTATAAAAACTAAACTAAAGATTCATCATACCATTACTTTTTTCCACAGATACCTTTACTAATTAAAGCTGCAACATAACAACAAACATTCTACCATCAACAACTAAAAATTAAAACTAGGTAAGCATAGAAAACATGCCCAAGTACTAATATTTGTTTTTTAAAGACTCACAATGTTTATATTTAACGGTTTGTATATTTAAAACAGGTATTTTTTTTAATTATATATACATCAGATTAGGGTGTCGATTCCGATCCGGTAAAAAAATCCGGCGTACGATTCGTATTCGTAGCCGATTCCGTACGAATGGGAAACTACCGTCCGACCAGCGAATTCCGATCCGTTACCGTTGATTTCCGTACGATTTGCTACGATCCGTACGATTGATATTCGTATACCCGTACGAATAAGCCTCGGGCAGACCACCGTACGATTCGTAATCAGTCCGTACAAACTCACTATTCCGATTCGGAACGAAATGCCTGAGCGAGATACGTACGGGCTAAAGTATTCACGCTTCAACATTGATTCGTATGGGACATTCGCCTCACTGCAAGCTCCACCAATACATACTACACGCACACCCCTCGGCCAAGCCTACGCGAACACCCCCACCCGCCAACGGTCCGTACTACTCACTCGCACGCACAAGTACGACACGCACCCCCCCCAACAAGCCTACGCGAACACCCCCACCCGCCAACGGTCCGTACTGCTCACTCGCACGCACAAGTACGACACGCACACCCCTCGGCCAAGCCTACGCGAACACCCCCACCCGCCAACGGTCCGTACTACTCACACGCACGCACAAGTACGACACGCACCCCCCCAACAAGCCTACGCGAACACCCCCACCCGCCAACGGTCCGAACTACTCACTCACACGCACAAGTACGACACGCACACCCCTCGGCCAAGCCTACGCGAACACCCCCACCCGCCAACGGTCCGTACTGCTCACTCGCACGCACAAGTACGACACGCACTCCCCCCCAACAAGCCTACGCGAACACCCCCACCCGCCAACGGTCCGTACTGCTCACTCGCATGCACAAGTACGACACGCACACCCCTCGGCCAAGCCTACGCGAACACCCTCACCCGCCAACGGTCCGTACTACTCACTCGCACACACAAGTACGACACGCACCCCCCCAACAAGCCTACGCGAACACCCCCACCCGCCAACGGTCCGAACTACTCACTCGCACGCACAAGTACGACACGCACACCCCTCGGCCAAGCCTACGCGAACACCCCCACCTGCCAACGGTCCGTACTGCTCACTCGCACGCACAAGTACGACACGCACCCCCCCAACAAGCCTACGCGAACACCCCCACCCGCCAACGGTCCGTACTGCTCACTCGCACGCACAAGTACGACACGCACACCCCTCGGCCAAGCCTACGCGAACACCCCCACCCGCCAACGGTCCGTACTACTCACTCGCACGCACAAGTACGACACGCACCCCCCCCAACAAGCCTACGCGAACACCCCCACCCGCAACCGGTCCGTACTACTCACTCGTATGCACAAGTACGACACGCACCCCCCCCAACAAGCCTACGCGAACACCCCCACCCGCCAACGGTCCGTACTACTCACTCGCACGCACAAGTACGACACGCACTCCCCCCCAACAAGCCTACGCGAACACCCCCACCCGCCAACGGTCCGTACTACTCACTCGCACGCACAAGTACGACACGCACCCCCCCAACAAGCCTACGCGAACACCCCCACCCGCCAACGGTCCGTACTACTCACTCGCACGCACAAGTATGACACGCACACCCCTCGGCCAAGCCTACGCGAACACCCCCACCCGCCAACGGTCCGTACTACTCACTCGCACGCACAAGTACGACACGCACACCCCTCGGCCAAGCCTACGCGAACACCCCCACCCGCCAACGGTCCGTACTACTCACTCGCACGCACAAGTACGACACACACACCCCTCGGCCAAGCCTACGCGAACACCCCCACCCGCCAACGGTCCGTACTACTCACTCGCACGCACAAGTACGACAGGCACCCCCCCAACAAGCCTACGCGAACACCCCCACCCGCCAACGGTCCGTACTACTCACTCGCACGCACAAGTACGACACGCACACCCCTCGGCCAAGCCTACGCGAACACCCCCACCTGCCAATGGTCCGTACTACTCACTCGCACGCACAAGTACGACACGCACACCCCTCGGCCAAGCCTACACGAACACCCCCACCCGCCAACGGTCCGTACTACTCACTCGCACGCACAAGTACGACACGCACCCCCCCCAACAAGCCTACGCGAACACCCCCACCCGCCAACGGTCCGTACTACTCACTCGCGCGCACAAGTACGACACGCACCCCCCCAACAAGCCTACGCGAACACCCCCAGCCGCCAACGGTCCGTACTACTCACTCGCACGCACAAGTACGACACGCACCCCCCCCAACAAGCCTACCCGAACACCCCCACCCGCCAATGGTCCGTACTACTCACTCGCACGCACAAGTACGACACGCACACCCCTCGGCCAAGCCTACGCGAACACCCCCACCCGCCAACGGTCCGTACTACTCACTCGCACGCACAAGTACGACACGCACACCCCTCGGCCAAGCCTACTCGAACACCCCCACCCGCCAACGGTCCGTACTACTCACTCGCACGCACAAGTACGACACGCACCCCCCCCAACAAGCCTACGCGAACACCCCAACCCGCCAACGGTCCGTACTACTCACTCGCACGCACAAGTACGACACGCACACCCCTCGGCCAAGCCTACGCGAACACCCCCACCCGCCAACGGTCCGTACTACTCACTCGCACGCACAAGTACGACACGCACCCCCCCAACAAGCCTACGCGAACACCCCCACCCGCCAACGGTCCGTACTACTCACTCGCACGCACAAGTACGACACGCACCCCCCCCAACAAGCCTATGCGAACACCCCCACCCGCCAACGGTCCGTACTACTCACTCGCACGCACAAGTACGACACGCACCCCCCCCCAACAAGCCTACACGAACACCCCCACCCGCCAACGGTCCGTACTACTCACTCGCACGCACAAGTACGACACGCACCCCCCCCAACAAGCCTACGCGAACACCCCCACCCGCCATTGGTCCGTACTACTCACTCACACGCACAAGTACGACACGCACCCCCCCAACAAGCCTACGCGAACACCCCCACCCGCCAACGGTCCGTACTACTCACTCGCACGCACAAGTACGACACGCACCCCCCCAACAAGCCTACGCGAACACCCCCACCCGCCAACGGTCCATACTACTCACTCGCACGCACAAGTACGACACGCACACCCCTCGGCCTAGCCTACGCGAACACCCCCACCCGCCAACGGTCCGTACTACTCACTCGCACGCACAAGTACGACACGCACCCCCCCCAACAAGCCTACGCGAACACCCCCACCCACCAACGGTCCGTACTACTCACTCGCACGCACAAGTACGACACGCACACCCCTCGGCCAAGCCTACGCGAACACCCCCACCCGCCAACGGTCCGTACTACTCACTCGCACGCACAAGTACCGCAAGCACACATAACGCCAACACCAAAACGACCACAAGGACCTTGCTAACGAGTCGCACTACCACACTGAACATGTCTCCTGTGTACACACCTTTGACAATCAATGTCCTGGTCACAGCCAAGCAGCCAAACAGAGGACAACACCAACACCCACCCCATATAACACCCACACCTACAATTAAAATTAAGCCACACCCACCATTTGACCAATAAAAGGGACCACACATACAACCCATCATCCTTTGCAACATACCCATTCTTGCGAGGAAACTGAGAGCACACAAACTATTGCAGACACATACCTTCACACATACACCCTATCTCATCTACACCCACACCACCCCCTTCACATTCTGACCCAAACACCCTCATTCATACACACCATCAACCCCTCAATCACATACACTACACACCATGACCGCACACAAGAATCCAAAATTCACTAACCCGGAGATGGAGATACTTACTGATGAAGTCATCAGAGTTGAGCCGCAGCTGTTTGGCGCATTGGTCAGACAGACCAGCCTGGCAGAAAGAACACGCCTGTGGGAGAGGATTGTAGACCGGGTCAATGCTGTTGCACCCATCAGACGCACCAGGGATGATTGCCAGTCCAGGTGGTACGATCTGCGGAGGATGGTGAAGAAAAAGATGGCACAGGATTACGCCAATGCACACCACACTGGAGGCGGTGGTCCCCGCAGACCTCCTGTATACCAGCCCTGGGAGGAGAAGGTCATGGTCCTACTGCCAGCGGTGGGAGTACATGGAATAGAAGGAGCCATTGAGTCTGGTGAGTGTACAAAAAACACCACTTACATGGGTAGACTAACAACAGTGCCCAGCAGCATGGGGTGGGTGGCCATGACTCCAAGCAGTACACAACCAAATGGTGGTAGTTGCAAGGGGGAGGCACATAGGGTGCAATGTGTAGGGTAAGAGGCTGCTCTCATGCCATATGTCCCAGGGACACACACAAGCATAATGCCCAATGCACAGGGATAGGTAAAGATCACACAAGATACTAGACCACAGCTGCTAAATATTAACATTTTGCTGACACACCTTTCAGAGATGCATCATTTTGTGACAAAGTAAGGCAGTGTAGCAAGAGAGCAAGCACAATCTACCTGTCTCCATCCCTGTCTCGCCCTCTGTCTCTGTCGCCCTCTGTCGCCCTCTCCCTCTCCCTCTGTCTCCCTCTCCCTCTCCCTCTGTCTCCCTCTCCCTCTGTCTCCCTCTCCCTCTGTCTCCCTCTCCCTCCCTCTGTCTCCCTCTCCCTCTGTCTCCCTCTGTCTCCCTCTGTCGCCCTCTCCCTCTGTCGCCCTCTCCCTCTGTCTCCCTCTGTCTCCCTCTGTCTCCCTCTGTCTCCCTCTCCCTCTGTCTCCATCAGTCAGTGTTTGTCCCTCGGTCACCTCAACGCACATCCCTGGGGCACACACACAGCTGCACACAAGCACTGCACAGGCCTCACAAACTCCATAGAGCTGAATGTTAAGGGATGTCTCACAAGTACCAGCAAGCATCTGCTATGTGCCTGTAAGTCACCCACCATTTGCTGTCAACACTGTACTGTGTCAGGACACACATCTCAGAAAGCTCTATAGTACACAATGAGCACAGGTGTAGGCAGCACAAGTCCCTCCTGTGCTCATTGCCAACACAAACATCAGGACAAGGTCACACATCCTGTGCACCAACACAAATCCAACATAATGGCAGCATACCACATGAGGGGACAGCCAAAACATGAACAATGGACGCTTGCAATTCGCAAACAAAGTAATAGCATGGCCTGTTGTACACACCCCTTACAGAAACTCATCCCCGGGGGACAGGCGTTGTATTGCAACACTGTCCCAATTGCCATGTACCACAACAAAACACGTACTCATATGAATATGCATACAACTCTTACATGCACATAACAGAAGCTCCAGTCCATTGTGCCCCTCTAAAAAAGCTAGTGCCCCATCTCATTACCTTTGTGGATGTACATAAGTACCAACATGGACATGGGTATTGACAAGGTGATGCGTCTCAGAGAACTGCCAAGTTCTAAAGCCATGATCTCCAAGTGGGTGTACAGGTCCAGCGGTGTTGGCATTGTTTGGCCAGCATGGAACAGCAAAAGACATCCAAAGTAGTCGCTGACATGCTAAATAATGATGCTCTGTCTCTTACATCAACATGCTGCATCTAAACTCTGTGCATGCTTGACGCACACATAAGAATTTTCACCACATCCAGGATGTTGCGTGAAACTTACAAATGCTTTACACGTGTGGTGCCGGCAACACAAGACACAGCAATGGCTGTGTCAGTCATTGTCAAGAGATTGGAAGAATGTATATACCCCATCGTACTATTGTTTTTTCTACCACTAAATACACAACTGTACAATGTCAACTATGTATAGCTTGTGAAACAGTGATGCTGATAATGGATAACCAAACCACATGTCACTTGATATAGCCCTAACAGTGTCTCTCTCTCTCCCACACACAGGGCAACGTGCGGATCTCCCCCCCAGCCAGGGGGGCCAAGGATCCCAGTCCCAGGCTCAGCAGGACCCAGACCCCACCGCCAGCGCCGTCCCTCAACGCACTGTGGATGACCCCAGCCAACCTGGCTCCTCTGGATCCCAAACCCCTGCAGCAACTATACCAGCTACATCTCTGCCAACCACCGGACCTATTCCCACCACATCCCAGCAGACAGGTCAGAGCCCTGCCCATGATTCACAATCGAGCCAGTCTGAAAATGAAGGACACCCTTTGTCGGGCGCCCCTGAGGTTGGTGACAACCTCCACCCTCCCAGCACTCGGGGGGGCCCGTCGATCGGATGTGCCCACAAGCGCAGGCCGTGCTCATGTGGGTCAGGGTGGTGGGAGTGGCGCAAGGCGGAGGCGAGAATCTGGGCAGTCAGCTGCAGGGACCGGTATGGCTGAACTCGGTAACATCCTTGAGGCATACCGGCGGGACACCAGTGAGGTAAGCCAGCTTGCGGAGACCCTCAACCAGCTCAAAGAACAGCAGGCAGAGCAAATAGCCAGGCAAGACCTGCATTATGGACGGGTGGAGGCACACCAGGCTCAGCTCTTGATGATGCATAGGGACATTGTCCATGTGCTACGTCAGATGGCTGCCAACATGCAGCCCCCTCCCTGTGTCACAAGGCCAGCAACATCACGGCAAAGTGCAACACCAGCCACAGGGAGGGAGGGGAGGGAGGAGGATGAACCCTCTGACGTAGCGTCCCATGCATCGTCCATGCCTGCACATGAGGGTCCCCCAAGGAAGGTGGGTCGTCCACGCCGAAGACGTTGAGGGCCTGTGGCCCATGGACTTCTCCCAGGACACTGGACCTGGCATATAGCCCCTGGGTGCAACAGCATCCCCTATGAGACTCTCCCACATGGACTTGCTGGTCCCAGTCTGCCCAATGATGTCAGGCACTGTGGGCTGGACTCTGTTGACTGAAACAGTAAGGCATCTCATCTCCAGCAGTGAATTTTGGATTCCCCCCCTTTCTGTACAGCACCTATTCACGTTTCATGCACTAGAGCACCCAATAAATAATTTATACATCATACGCATTTGGTGAGTAATCTTTGAAACAGCAAACATGTATATGTGTCAGCAAATGTCATAAATGCAAGGTATACAACAAACAGCAGTCATCCACACACTTGGATCAGAATCTGAGTGAGGACACACATTGGCCAGAAATTTCCACAAACTACATACATGGATGGTAAGACACACCTGTGTGGGACAATCAATGCTGGAGGGGGGATTGAATCCCAATACTGCTAGCACAGGCAGGCCCAGGAGAGTCACTTTGAGGAGTACATGTCAGTGTCACAAAAGTAGTAGTCCATGTAGGGAGTACCTACACCTGTGTCCTCAGGTATGTGAGCTACCATCAGCATGATGCATTACTGTGTATGTGATTAATGCCGCACAGGATTACGGTGGCAGGACAGACTGTGGGCAATGGGCTGGAGCACTCTACACAAGCACACCTGATTAGGTGACCTACCCCTATGGAGCTACAAGTACTATACTACTGTAATGGGAGCAACGCATACAGAAAAACGACACACATCAGACAAATAGCAACCCCGGAACGGCCAAATCACACCACACCCAAGAGACAGGGTCATGGTGTGTGTCCCATGTGCCAACTTGACTGACGGTGACAGCAATGTTGAAGTGGTGTGAGCATGTTGTGTTCTGGCACGTGACTGTAAGCTAACAGTTTTCGGATCTAGTGGTGTTGACAAGCTAACACTGTACAATATTGTGCCTATGTAAGGTGTGTGTGTGTTGGACACGCCACATGACCTGGTGGTACGTAGACCCAATGTCATGTGAATCTGCATAGTTGTGCCAGTATGGCTGAGTACACAGCATTTTCATAGCACGAGGGTGAATGTCTGGTGTTGTCTGTGTGTAGGGTGGCCGGAGCATGCTCTATTAATGGATGGAAGGAGGGTCATCCTGTAGGTGTCTGTGTTCCTGGATAGTGTGCGCTGCATGTTGGCTGTGTATGCAGCTGCAGCAATGAGTGAATACATGACGGCAGGAGGGGTGTGACTAATTGCTAAACAAACACATAACACAAGGGCAGCCACAATGCACAAAGTGACATGTGGATGTGAAGGCAGGAGTGTCTGCCTCACTCAGGATCACTGACAACTAAATGGCACAGTAATCACCACACATCACAGTCAGTGGATCAGGGCCCTTACGGTCAAGTGGGGCACAAGACACACAGCGTCTGCAGGTGTATACAAGAGCTAGTATGTTCAAAGGAAAACTGCACCAACAAAGACATGTACCTCACACACAACATAGTATTCTAGCCTTCACCCACCCCATGCGTGTGGTCAATATACAGTTACACACCTAACAAGCATGAGGTAACTATGTTCAAAATAGTATATGTGCACGTAAGACGGACATGTGTGTAGAGCCACAAGCAGGCACTATATTCTGTAGGAGTCAGACGTCATGCACAACATGATAATCTACATTGTGAGCCCATGGAGCTTTCACAATCATACATGTGCATTGCCAATAAGTCCAATTTACACTAATCATGATGTCACCTGTAATGCCGCTTTACGAATACCTACAAGGCTGTCAACGACTGGCAGTACCTTTCTTCATCAGACTGGTGTGATGCTCTAAGGGTTCCACCTCCAAATAGCCCATTGGTCTGAGTACAAACAACAGACACAAAAGGGTGATCAGGCGAGGGAAGGAGAGGATGGGAACTGCTGGGAGGGAGACCTGAAACAGAGGCAATTAAGCATTAGGACAACATTCTCATGTCACAGACACTTCAAAAACCTTATTAGCTACACTGTACCAGTCACACCTGTGAAGTGTACTGTTTGGTGACAAATAATGATGATTAATCATGCCATCACATCAGATTCGATGCTGTGACACAGACACATAAAAACTGGGACAGTCTGTCATCCATTAGAGTCATGTGTAACGCTCACAAGTGAGCACCCATGCAAAAAGATCTATGTATTATGAACACATTCCCAGGCACAGATGAGGTAGACCTCAGTAACAAATGGAAACATATGGAAATCCAACTACCGCTAACTCTAAAGTCTGTATGTGATATTGGTTAGCCATAAGGGCCCTGTAGGCTAACTTGAGCAAATCCACTACAGCTGTTAGTATCACATATGATGAGGAAGCTAATGATCGACATGCAATGAAGGCACTCTGTAGCCAGTCTTCTGGCGTGTCAAGTATGCATCACAATGCTAAACATGATATGCATGTACAAAAAATATTACGTGCAAGTGATGTCCATCCAAGCTACATAATCAGACCCTACCATAGCACAGTCATGGTGCCGGCGACCAGAGATTCATGTGAATGACCGCACTCCACTGGTGCTACACAGAAATTCACATATGCATCTTTCACACTTTTTACTTTGTCATGCTAAACATACATGGCATCATGTGCATCTAAACATCACGGCTACTCACTGTGAAGGCTGGCGTAGCAGTATTCTCAACCTGCACTGAGGTAACGACATGACAGTGACATGATATACTGCTGCAAGGGGCAATGCATCCATGTTAACTGATTCACAGGACAGTTGTCTTAAGATGTGGAACATACACTTGGCAACACCAACACCAACACCAACACCACATGGTTTCATGGTAATCACACTGGACTGGCCCACAAGCTGGAGGTGAGGATCCAGTCACATTCTAATGCACACAGTGAGGCTGCAATCCCCCACAGAGTCCGTGGTTGTGACCTCTGACACAATGTCATGCCATGGTATGTGCAATGTTGCTGTGGCAATGTCTACACACATTGATGCATTCACCAGAGTATCAAAGTACAGCAGATGACAGAAGGGGTGACTATCCTGTCATGGGAGTGGCCATACATGTCATGAGGTACATAATGGAGTAGCATGTATGCAAGATGACACCACATGCACATGAACATATACCACACATTTCTACACATACCAACGCTAAACAGCCTCATATGAGTCCTTACCCAAATTGACTTCTCCACATGTTCAAGCCTGCTCCGTTGATGTGGCTGACGTTGCAATCATAATGTGCAGTAGCAGGATGACCACGATGTACCCCAACGGACAACAGGCAGGGCGAGCTGTGGATGAGAGTGGCACACAAGGGGTCACGTTCGGTATAATGTCATTTTGTCAATGTCTGTTGAATAGCCAGATGTAGTATGAAACCTGTACATTCCGAGTGCACTCATAGCACGTATGTGTGTAACATTACAACTGAACATGTGACACAGCACAACACACATCCAAGTGATCTTGCTTACAGTCTGTTGCATACACAGCATGCTACCCATGCTACTCTATAGTCCATCTTTTACTTAAAAGATGAAAGGACTCACCATCATGAAAAGAAGTTGCGGATGAGGTGACCGCGGATATCATCTTCACCCTCCTCATCACTGGCATCCTGGCCAAGGCCTTCATCCTCAACGGGCAGATGTTCCAGCTCATCAGGATCCAGGTAGAGTGGCACAGCCTTCTCCACTGCCATGTTGTGTAGCATGCAGCACACGGTGAAGATGTCACACACCTTGCGTGGGCTGTATTGGAGGGCTCCGCCTGTCTTGTCCAGGCACCTGAAGCGGCTCTTCAGGAGTCCAAAGGTCCGTTCGATCACCTGCCTGGTCTTCACATGTGCATTGTTGTAACGCTGGTCTGCAGCTGTCCTGGGGTTGCGTAGCGGAGTCATTAGCCACGGCATGTTTGGATATCCAGCGTCTCCTGCAATTTGACATCATGTACAAGAGTGAATCATATGATGCAGATCATGAAGTTGTGACATACTGACATACAGAGCTCACAGTGTATACTCACCAACTAGACATGCCCGGTGGTTGTGCAGCTGCAGCATCATCTGTGGTACCCTGCTACGCCTCATGATGAAAGCATCGTGGCATGATCCTGGATAACGTGCACAAACATGTGAGATAATCATGTTGGCAAGACACACCACCAGGGCATTTATCGAGTGGTAGTGTTTCCTGTTGCGATACGCTTGCTCCTGAGCCTGTGGTGGGACAAGAGTAACATGTGTACCATCAATTGCACCAATTACATGTGGCATACGGCCCAGGGCATAGAATTCCCCCTTGACATCTGTCAACTCTTCTGGAGTAGGGAATGTAATGAATTCATCAAGGTGGAGCAACATTGCTCCCAAAACATCACCCAATACCCGGCTAAACATGGTCTGAGACATCCCTCCCACATCAGCTATGGTAAATTGGAAGGTACCTGTGGCAAAGAAATGGAGGGCTGCCATCACCTTTACCTTGGGTGTCAGTGCACCTGGATACCTGTGGCGTGGTTGTAGGTGAGCCTCAAGCCTGCCCGTCAGGTCCTTGATCAACTGTCGGCCGAAGCGATATCGACGGATGCAGTTGCGCTCCCTCATGGCTTCCAAGTCAGGCAACGGCCTTTCCAGAGGGGGTGCCCTGCAAGACACAATTTTAAGGATATGTCTACAACTGTCTGACTAAGACTAGACAATGTACATGGCACAAGCAACACTTCTTCAAATAATGTAGACAATTTGGAGTGTGGTGTGGGATACACACAGATGCCAGCTCCCACACACTCCTCCGTGGCGAAGGAAAATACCTGTAGTGTGTGGAATGGATGTGACATGCATACAAGCCTTCAGATGTAAAGGTCTTAGTGACCATGACAATGTATCATGTCAGTGAGACACGTCATGTCAATGTCAGTAGGAGGTTGTCTGCACACCCAGAGGGCAGACTGCAATACACACACACACCACATGTGCAATCATTTGCACTGTTCAGCCTTAGTCATGTCGCGGTGTGTACTTTTAGTGACAATTACATGACCATCATCATACAGCATGATAATTACATTTGTCACTGACGGTCTGTGATGCCATCACACATGTGAACGGGTCATTAACACACGTGGCATGGTGTGTGTACATTAGTCACCCTGCCATCACAGCAAGGACACAACATAGATGCTCCTACAGCAGATGCACAGTACTTTCAAGGACTAGTTACTTACCTTTTGTAAACCAATATCTGTAAGGAACAGTAGGCAGTAGCAAAGTGTCACGTTTCAATACATACATAGCTTTGGACTAATTAGCCTCCCTGGGTGTCATCGATCTGACCAGTGAGTGGTGGCTATCCAGGCCACACTGGAACAAAACTAGTGTTGTTGATTGGCATCCGACAAGGGCGTGGCCACGTTTTGGCCGTACCTACAACGCATACACTGGCAGCTGTTACACAAACATATCCCACAGAGAGTGTGGGTAGCAGGCAAAGATGCATGTCAAGTAGCTAAACATCACTCCCAGAGTCAGGGAGGATGATGACATCTTTGCGTAGTGCCTGTACCTCTTGGATACCCTCTACAGCGTAGGTAACGGGAATGTGTTCTGTGGTTTTGAGGGCTGCATGCAGATGCTTCCTGGGATGGGGTGGTAGGACAGGGAACATGGTCAGTCCGGGTAGGGCAGTGGGGGTCTGACAACGTGCCTATGTACAGACAAACATGCTGCGTGGCTGTACATGCTTGCAAATATACATACAGTACTCTCATCAAGATAGGCCTGCAGAGGCTCAGCGTAGCGTTAGTGTAGTTGAAGGACCTGAGTGACAAGTTGTCCTCACCGCAGCAACAGGGAGATGAAGGGCCATGGTTCCAACCGCCCACATAAACACTACACTGAACGTTGCCCAATCATCCAAATACATCTTTTGAGTTGAGACATCACCTGTGTCTGGCTAGGTGTCCACAACACTCGCATCCCCCAGTCCACCTGTCCTGTGGTGTTGGGACTGACACTCACGTGCCAGTGGGTCTTCTTGACCCTCCCAATACTCATTAGTGCCTATTGTAATGAGGTGTGGCCAGCTCATTGATGGTTACATTCCCATGCAGCATTAAGAGCGGTGTTCTGCCACACAGTTACCACGGCGGAGCCGTACAGTGTGTGGTATCGGGGCCAGCACCACCCCAGAATGGCGCCACGGCTGACACCTGGGGGAGATCTGGCAGTGAGGTTGTGAGTAGAACCAGCGGGGACCAGGATGAACATTCCGATCATGTCTGTCACAGCGGTTCTGGGACGTATGCACCGCCTGCGTCTGTTACTCAGCGAATGATGGCGTCAGGGGCATATCAACAGAGGCGCAACTGCCCCCTGACGGGTACGGTGGGCCAGAAGCTGATGCGGAGTCAGTGGGCGGGGTGAGGGACATCATGGACATGAGGAAGTGCACTTACTCCTCCTGTGTCACATGCAGGGCTGGGACCGTAGGTCGTGGTGCTGGCTACGATGGTTGCTATTCTGATGGAGCCGTGTGGTTGCCGTCACCCTAATCCCATGCAGCATTGCACTTGCATCGTGGTTATTTGTCAATGCAATTACACATCTCTGACTTTTGTTGTTTACCTGACGAGTTTGCCCGGGGAATGATGTACTAATGAGGGGCTCACATGTCTCCACACCCACACACATGCACTGGTCCTACATCCCAACCATGAGCTATTGTGGTGCTGTGCCAACTGCTGGAGTCTAAGTGGCTTGTGGGACATATCACACCTGGATTCATATGTCAGGTCCCCGCAATTGGAGCAGCTCTTGTTGTTGTGCCTGACGTGAAAACCGTGGAGACACAGACGGTGAGGGTCACTCACCAACATGAGGCCTTTTCATTCCTCACAGGCTTTGTAAGTGACATCCCTATTGGCACGGTCTTGAGTATGACAATAAAAGATAAATGTTCTGAAGTGTTAGTACAATGATTTAGGGTACAAAATGTGTAAGCTTTAACTTAGACCGGACATGCGTTGGTGTTGAGAAACAAACAGAGGACCTGACGTGTGGACGCAGAGGTGACATATGACTACTCAGATAACGTCATCAGGGCAGACACAACGCCAAGGATACTTGCAGAGCCAGAGGATTTACACACCAACACACAAGTGTACGGTATTACGGAAATTGCCATGTCCAGGATGACATGTGGGGATTTTCTTAGGTGAGTAATACTTTACTGACCTGTTCATGGCATATGCTAACAGCATGCACAATGTAGCACATGGCACACACATGACGTGGTCACACAGGGTCATGCTGTGCGGCTATGACACCTCTGTGACAGTGGGCATGTTCCTGTCATCATGTGCCAGTTCCCTGTACTGAATTGTGGCCCATTCGAGTGTTCATGTGCCTCGCTACATGTTGCAGACGTTAATCGTGTTGAAATTGTTGAATGCATGTGATGCACATGTGCATCATGAATGATGACATGTTGTGCAAGCTATTCACACATCAACTGAGGCACAGGGTCACAATCCCTGTGCTTCTTCAATGTCTGCCAAACCTGGCACATACTGATGTATGTGTGCCATGCTGATGTATGCATCCACATGGTCGACATGAGTGTAGACTACATCCCTGCTGTGTGATTTCCTAGTGTGACTCTGCCAATGGTGACATGAAGGTGGACAGGGACGCAGCCTACACAATCGTTCACTTGACCATGTCTGACACAATGTACCCCAATGGTACGTGCCTGTGTACGCATCGTTTCCCTATCGCCTTTAGGCTCTGCGCCAGCTGAGCGTACCCCAATGGTACGTGCCTGTGTACGCATCGTTTCCCTATCGCCTTTAGGCTCTGCGCCAGCTGAGCGTACCCCAATGGTACGTGCCTGTGTACGCATCGTTTCCCTATCGCCTTTAGGCTCTGCGCGAGCTGAGCGTACCCCAATGGTACGTGCCTGTGTACGCATCGTTTCCCTATCGCCTTTAGGCTCTGCGCCAGCTGAGCGTACCACAATGGTACGTGCCTGTGTACGCATCGTTTCCCTATCGCCTTTAGGCTCTGCGCGAGCTGAGCGTACCCCAATGGTACGTGCCTGTGTACGCATCGTTTCCCTATCGCCTTTAGGCTCTGCGCGAGCTGAGCGTACCCCAATGGTACGTGCCTGTGTACGCATCGTTTCCCTATCGCCTTTAGGCTCTGCGCGAGCTGAGCGTACCCCAATGGTACGTGCCTGTGTACGCATCGTTTCCCTATCGCCTTTAGGCTCTGCGCCAGCTGAGCGTACCCCAATGGTACGTGCCTGTGTACGCATCGTTTCCCTATCGCCTTTAGGCTCTGCGCGAGCTGAGCGTACCCCAATGGTACGTGCCTGTGTACGCATCATTTCCCTATCGCCTTTAGGCTCTGCGCGAGCTGAGCGTACCCCAATGGTACGTGCCTGTGTACGCATCGTTTCCCAATCGCATTTCGGCTGTACGCGAGCTAAGCGTACCCCAATGGTACGTGCGTCGGCCTCGTTTCCCTATCGCATTTCGGCTGTACGCGAGCTAAGCGTACGCCAATGGTACGTGCGTCGGCCTAGTTTCCCTGTCGCATTTGGGCTCTACGCGAGCTAAGCGTACCCCAATGGTACGTGCGTGTGTACGCATCGTGACACCATTCAATGTGTAGCATTGGCAATGGCAATGTCACCGTACTTGGGTGTGAATTTAAAAAAATGCATAGGGAACAACTAGGGGAACAGTGTACTGTTCAAAATGCAACCAGGTTGTCATGGATACAGAGTTTTTTTACACTCCTACAGGTGTCCTGGAAGAATCAGTTTGGAAAAAGTATACAATGTTGCGAAAGTTGTTGTTCAGCTCTGGCTCTATTTTCAAACCATGCATATGTGTGTCATGGGCTTAGGTGTGATGTGATTGGATGGAACATAGGATGCAAATTATGGTGGCCTATCACACACTACTCCTTGGACTCACAGACCCTCTGCAGCACAGATATAAGGCAGCATGTGGCTGTGGGAGGGCACTTGCCTGCACAACATTGGTGTGCTAACCACAGCTGCTGTCTCTGAATCCTCTGGCCCTGATTAGCTGAACATGGAGAGGGCACCTGCATTCACTGATGGTGAGAACAAGGCCCTTCTGGATGCCCTCCTGCCAAACTTCAGCAAGCTGTATGGGAGACCAGAGGATCAGGTGAGTGATGTGTGCAATACCTTTGAGTGTGCACCTGTTGTGTGTGTGACATCATAGCCACAGTGTAGTAATAGTGGATAGATGCAATGTTGTTGTGAGTGAGTGCCAGGGTGCACAGTGTTGTTAGAAGAGAGTTATTTGTTGTAGTGTGGTGTGTGACAGCATGTCACGTGCTGCATTGCACCCAGACATAGCATATCTTGTTCAGTGAGTGTCATGCTCAAAGAGTGTTTTACAGCCCTCATGTAATCTGTAGATTTTCAATGTCATGCTAAGCAGTTGTGTTAGCACACAGGCCACATACTCCTGGACAATGATGCTAATGTGTGTGCCATACGTTGCCCTATTGTCATCATGTATTTTGTGGACATATGGGTGTCTTGGGAACATGCACCAGGTATACTGATGTTCTGTAACTTTACATTTGTGACAGGTATCTGCCTATGAGAAGGGTGAAATCTGGGTGGACATCGCCAGGGCTGTCCGGAGAGAGGGGGGGCCTCGCAGGAGGCTTCGAAACATAAAGAAGAGGTGGCAGGACATCCGGTGCTGGAGCCGCCGCATCGCCCGAGTCCAGCTGAAGCTGGAAGCTCCACGCCGGCATGGCGGCAGCCGCCAACTCACCCCCAACATGCTCCGGGTCCTGGAAGTGGTGTTCCCAGACCTCCATAGGCAGTTGCAGGAGGGACAGCAGCACGAAGGGGGTAGGTACATGTCTGTTTGTAGTCATGTGTGTGAGAAATGGTACCTGAAGAGCTCTAAGGCATGGTCACACTCCCATAGTTTGAGTGGTGTGGTCAGACAGGCAGTTCATGCATTGGAATTCGATTGTCCCTCTGTCAGCAGCTGCTTCTTTACATGCCTTGCCCTACTCCACAGTAGAGGTTTGCTTTGGCTAATGCTTGTTTTTGACATGTACTCCTATGGTGCAGTGTCTCAAGTTGCATCTTCCTTTGCACATCTTCATGTTGTAGGGGGGTATGTGACACCTGTTCGTACCTTAGATGTAGCACCACTTGTGCACTATGTCTGCCCTTCTTCATATTGTGGCACTGTTCTTGAGTCTCAACAAGTGTTTTGTGCACAAGTCAGCCTCAGTGGCCTTTGTCCATGGTACACTTTCTAATTATCTTGTGTTAGCTGCAGGTGCACAATGTACATGTGCTATTTTTTGGACTTCTGCATACTCACACTGGGCAGTGCGTGTGTGCATATTCTCAACATCTGTGGCATGTTCTTTGTACATAGTATTGATGGTTTGCCACACAATGTGACTTTGGATGTACAAAGCGGTGATGGCAGTGTGAGGTGATGGAAGACTTGTTTCAGGTCCCAGGATGGCATCACATGGCAGTTTGCCCAGGACTTTTCTAATGTGGCACAGAGTCAAAGCGAATCAAACATGGACAGGTCTTCATTTGGGTGGCAGGGTTGGCTAATGAACTGTTATGCATCATCAGCTATCTTGTTGTCAGGCAGTGGATCATGATTGTGTCTCTCATACAAGTATTTTCCTTGCCTATACCTTGTCTCCTACCTTACATTGAGCTTTGTGTCTCTGACATTTCTCCACAAGTAGAATTGTCTTTATGAAGAGTTATGTGTCATGTGACTCATGATGCATGCCATGTTGACGAAAGAGGCCATATGATTTGCAGCTGATATGTCTGATGTGTACAGGTGACTGATATGTTTTCATTCTTCTCCTTGCTCACAGCATCATCATCTGAATCTGGAGGAGACAGAGGCGCTGACCAGGCGGAGGGACACACCGACAGTGCCACCTGCTGGGAGGTGTCAGAGGGAGGCAGTGGCACAGAGTGGGAGGAGAGTCTACAGGCCGCACGACATGTGACTGACACATCGTACCATGCCGACGAATCCGAGACAGACTCTCAGGAGGGGGGGGGAATATGCAGCAATGGTCACTCATACATCTTTGGCTGCCCTCCCCTCCTCCAGTCCCATCTCCAACCTCCCACTCCTTGGTGTGCCTAGGGTCCGTGCTAGCCCCCGTGTCTCCTTTGTTCCCGGCACCGCAGCCCCTGCCCCTGTGTCCCCTGCTGCCCTCAGTGCTGAGACAGTGGACCTACTCCGGCAGATTGCAGTAGGTCAGGCATCCATGCTGTCTGTCCTCCATGGACATACACAACTGATTACACAGGTGGTGTCGTTCATGGAGGGCATGTCATCAGCCATGTCTGATCTGCGTCGGAGTGTGGCTGCCATTGAATCAACACTGACGGCAGCTATGTACACCCAGCAGCATCTGTCCCCCCCATCCTTCAGAGCCATCCACCTCTGCCTCTCACATACCTACACAGCATACACGCACACGCCACAGGTCAGACACACCCAGCGCACACACACAGCATAAGAAGCTCAAAGCTCCACGCACACAGTCTCAAGGGCAAGTAGGCACACCCACAGGGAGAGGGGAGACACCTCACACACGCATCCACACACCCAGTAGGACTGACTCACAGCCCTGTACCTCCACCCCCAATGTGTCCCCGGGTTCAGGTGGTAGTTTTTCCGCCCTGGCTGAGGTGTGCAGCCAGGTTTTTGAATCTACTTTCTGCGATGCCCCAACCTGTGTGGATGAATCCACTACACCTGCACCCACTCCACCTGTCCTTCCCTCTCCTGTCCATGCGGTGCCGGAGGATTCAACAGATGGTGCCCCCGTAGTCAGCACAGCTGATTAAACGCCATGTGCAGGCAGGTTTGGGTGAGATGACACCCATGGAGGCACAAACTATTGCTGAGACTCTATTGGACTGGCCATTGGCCTTTAATGAGCGGGGACTCTCATTTGCTTTTGTTTTGTGATTCCGCTGAATAAAGCTAATTTTTGCTTTTCAGATTTGTAGTTTGTGTGATGATGTCTGTGACTGCTGGGTGCCTGGGAGCTGGTGTGATGTTCACATTTAGGTATACTAAAATGTGTCTATCTCCTGAGGGTAATGAGTTTGACGATGGTATGTTTTTGATGTACGAGCTGGGCAGTGGTGGGCACTCTGATGCTGGGCAGTGGGGGGCACTCTGATGCTGGGCACTCTGATGCTGGGCAGTGGTGGGCACTCTGATGCTGGGCACTCTGATGCTGGGCAGTGGTGGGCACTCTGATGCTGGGCACTCTGATGCTGGGCAGTGGTGGGCACTCTGATGCGGGGCACTCTGATGCTGGGCAGTGGTGGGCACTCTGATGCTGGGCACTCTGATGTTGGGCAGTGGGGGGCACTCTGATGCTGGGCAGTGGGGGCACTCTGATGCTGGGCACCCTGATGCTGGGCAGTGGTGGGCACTCTGATGCTGGGCAGTGGTGGGCACTCTGATGCGGGGCAGTGGTGGGCACTCTGATGCGGGGCAGTGGGGGGCACTCTGATGCTTGGCACTCTGATGCTGGGCAGTGGTGGGCACTCTGATGCTGGGCACTCTGATGCTGGGCAGTGGTGGGCACTCTGATGCTGGGCACTCTGATGCTGGGCAGTGGTGGGCACTCTGATGCTGGGCAGTGGTGGGCACTCTGATGCTGGGCACTCTGATGCTGGGCAGTGGTGGGCACTCTGATGCGGGGCACTCTGATGCTGGGCACTCTGATGCTGGGCAGTGGTGGGCACTCTGATGCTGGGCACTCTGATGCTGGGCAGTGGTGGGCACTCTGATGCGGGGCACTCTGATGCTGGGCACTCTGATGCTGGGCAGTGGTGGGCACTCTGATGCTGGGCAGTGGTGGGCACTCTGATGCTGGGCACTCTGATGCTGGGCAGTGGTGGGCACTCTGATGCTGGGCAGTGGGGGGCACTCTGATGCTGGGCACTCTGATGCTGGGCAGTGGTGGGCACTCTGATGCTGGGCAGTGGTGGGCACTCTGATGCGGGGCACTCTGATGCTGGGCACTCTGATGCTGGGCAGTGGTGGGCACTCTGATGCTGGGCACTCTGATGCTGGGCAGTGGTGGGCACTCTGATGCGGGGCACTCTGATGCTGGGCACTCTGATGCTGGGCAGTGGTGGGCACTCTGATGCTGGGCAGTGGTGGGCACTCTGATGCTGGGCACTCTGATGCTGGGCAGTGGTGGGCACTCTGATGCTGGGCAGTGGTGGGCACTCTGATGCTGGGCACTCTGATGCTGGGCAGTGGTGGGCACTCTGATGCTGGGCACTCTGATGCTGGGCAGTGGGGGGCACTCTGATGCTGGGCAGTGGGGGGCAGTGGGGGGCAGTGGGGGGGGTTTAGCCATGCACACACTCTGATGCTGGGCACAGGTGGCCAGGGGGGGGTCTCAGACACACACTCTCATACTTACACATACAATTACTTAGCAGACGTATGTCCCACACGTCTATTGCACTGGTGTTGTGCGGTGAGCTGGATGACATACATCGAGGTGGATGACGTACATGCGGCACGTATGACACTGGTGGAGTGCGGTGACGTACCGTACCCCGAAGTCGATGACGTAGGTGCGGTACGTCTCCGTATTACACTGGTGTTGTGCGGTGACGTACCGTACCCCGGGCTGGATGACGTACATGCGGCACGTATTACACTGGTGGAGTGCGGTGACGTACCGTACCCCGAAGTCGATGACGTAGGTGCGGTACGTCTCCGTTTTACACTGGTGTTGTGCGGTGACGTACCGTACCCCGGGCTGGATGACGTACATGCGGCACGTATGACACTGGTGGAGTGCGGTGACGTACCGTACCCCGAAGTCGATGACGTAGGTGCGGTACGTCTCCGTATTACACTGGTGTTGTGCGGTGACGTACCGTACCCCGGGCTGGATGACGTACATGCGGCACGTATAACACTGGTGGAGTGCGGTGACGTACCGTACCCCGAAGTCGATGACGTAGGTGCGGTATGTCTCCGTTTTACACTTGTGTTGTGGGGTGACGTACCGTACCCCGGGCTGGATGACGTACATGCGGCACGTATAACACTGGTGGAGTGCGGTGACGTACCGTACCCCGAAGTCGATGACGTAGGTGCGGTACGTCTCCGTATTACACTAGTGATGTGCGGTGACGTTCCGTACCCCGTGGTCGATGACGTAGGTGCGGTACGTCTCCGTATTACACTAGTGATGTGCGGTGACGTAACGTACCCCGTGGTCAATGACGTTGGTGCGGCCTCTATCCGTATTACACTAGTGATGTGCGGGAGTGTGTGGTGCAACGTACCCAGACATGACAGTCGTGCAATGGAGATGTGCCCGAGTGGCAACACGTACAGGTATGTTGGAGTTCGTTGTACTCACCTTCTGCGCCGTCGTCGGTTTCTATATACGAGGTGGTGGGCGTACAGGATAGGGATGACACGGACGATGGCGTTCATATCTTGCTTGTCGTGTACCGGGTGCCGGGTTTGCCGGAGTGTGGGTTTACGTTAGTTTAGAGCTCTCGTAGCAAAAGAGCCGTACGGTGTGTGTTCGACACGGATCGTACTTCCTGGGTCGGAAGGCGCGGTCTATTTACGTACGGACGCTGCGTGGTGCGTCAGCCGACTGCAAATCGTATGGATTTTCGATTTGTACGGTGTTTTTTACGAGTCGTACGGAGTCACGCATAAATTTGTGATCGTACTTGCTGAATCGTACGGGGACGCCTACGGGTGCGATTCGTACGGGGAAAAACGCTCCGAACTGCAATTCGGAGCGCTTTTTACCGGATCGGAATCGGCCCCTAAATGTTGCAAACGTTTTCATATTAAAACATAGTACCTTAGAAAATGTGTTATAAAAATACACATATAAACATTCACTAAAATATGCTTCATTTTCTTTCCACAGATCACTACAATCTATTAAAGCATCAATCAACAAAAAGATCTCCTTTGAAAATCTACTACTTTTGAATAGGTAATTACCCACAAATGTTACATACTTATTTTTTTTCTCTTCTAATAAAATGACTATTTCTAATAATATTTAATACACCTTTTCTAGATTTAAGAAACCAACAATGACAGAAGATGCAAGATTTATCTCATCTCAGAAAGGGACATTTTTGTTATGCTATATGGGTATACTTATACTCAGGAAAAACAAAAAGACCTTAAAGGTAACTGGAAATGTACTAAGTATTATTCTAACAAATGCTATGGCCGTGCAACAACCAGAGAAACAAGTGTGATTAATACTACTTAACATAACCATCCACCTAACATCTCTGAAATAGAGGTTAGATCTACTCTAGACAATATTAAGGAATTAAGCAAAACCACTGACTTACCAACTAGTGTAATACTTAAGGAATTAATACCTAGAGTACCTAGAGAGGCTAGAGGTCAGTTACCAACTATAGCTGCTATAAAAAGAACTATTGCTAGAACCAAAAAATCTAGTAGACCAACAATAGCAACACCTAAAACTTTTGAAGAGGTCATAATTCCACCTGAGCTTACCATAACTCATAGTGATGAACCTTTTATCTTCTACGACAACAACAACAAAGATAAAAGGATAATAATGTTTGCAACAAACAACAACCTAAAAAATTAACAGATAGTCAAACATGGATGATGGATGGCACTTTTAGCATATGCCCTAAACAATTCTATCAACTATATACTATACATGGGCAATTCCACAACACCTGCATACCATTCATCTATTGTTTGTTACCAAACAAACAAACTTCTACATACACAGAAATATTAAACAAAATCAAAGAAGAAACAAGAGACTTCTTCCCCCTAAAAATTATAATTGACTTTGAACAATCAATGAAAAATTCTATCCTTAAAATATATCCACACACATCCATAGAAGATTGTTACTTCCATTTTAACCAATGTATATGGAGAAAGTTGCAAAAATTAACACTTTGGGGTCGATTCCGATTAGGGAAAAAAAACGTCCGTATGATTTGTATCCGGAGCCCTCTACGTACGAATCGTACCCGTCCGTCCGAGTCGCGAAGTACGATCCGTATTCTGTGAATCCGTCCGAATTGTCGCGATCCGTACGTATTGCAAGGCTGAAAACGTGAACCGTACGACTCGTACACATACCGCACGACTCGTACACATGCCGTACAACCCGACGAGTACGATCCGGACCGGGGTATGAGGACGCGATTCGTACGGTCCACGTCAGGTAAGGGCGAGTCGTACGGAAAAGCAGACAAACACATACACACCGTACGGTCCGTTCCCCCCATAATTGCAGGATCGTGTATGAGCCGTACCCCCATTCTACGATGGGTGTACGAGCCGTACCCCATGTACGATGGGTGTACGAGCCATACCCCCATCGTACAATGGGGGTACGGCTCGTACACCAATCGTACATGGGGTACGGCTCGTACACCCATCGTACAATGGGGGTATGGCTCGTACATCAATCGTACAATTGGGGTACGGCTCGTACACCGATCGTACAATGGGGGTACGGCTCATACACCCATCATACAATGGGGGTACGGCTCATATACCCCTTGATCGCAGGGGTACGGTGCGTACCCCTGCGATCATGCGGGGTACGCACCGTACCCGGGGGGGCCGTTCCGTACCTGTTTCGGCACCAACTCTGCTTTTACGGCTGTTTTCAGCTCCCGTAGAAAAAGGGTCGTACGGTGCGTACCCGACACGTATCGTACTTGCTGGGTCGTAAAAACCAGCCACGAACCGTACAGATGTCGCGTACAGCGGGTTCCGAGGGAGAATCGTACGGAGATTAGAGTCGTACGGTGTCTTGTACGACTCGTATGGAGTACGGCTCCTGGTACGAATCGTACTTCGGAGTACGTACGGGGGACGTTGCAGGGTACGATTCGTAAGGGAAAAAAGCTCCGAACAGCTATTCGGAGCAGTTTTTCCCGAATCGGAATCGACCCCTTAGTGTTGAATATGCAACCAATATTACATTTGCATACCAAATAAAACACCTCATTGCCCTAGCATACGTGCCAATAACCGATGTGGCTGAACACTATAATCTTTTAATAGAAAGAATGGAGCAATCCATTCTACAATTAAAACCCAAACTATCAAGACAAACAGCCCAAATGTACCAATATTTACAACAACAAGTACAACTTTACCCCACAACAAGAGGACTAGAATACTTAAAAATGATAGACAAAACACTAAACTGAAAATAATTACCCAAAAAATGTCTGGACATTTAAAAAATGGCTTAAATGTAACCAAACTATCTTATTCACAAATTATAAGATATTTTTTTCAAAAAATTATAAATATATAAAAAATGTTAGCCAAAAAAAATATCTAACTCAACAGAAGAATTTTTTGAATTGAACATTTCCCAACCCACAACATTTAATAACATTAATGCATTTACCTTTTCACAACAATGTAATTAGCAAATCCAATGGTCCATAACAATCCATGCAGTAATAAATACACAGCATAAAAAATAAAGTGGCCCAATACAATGCAAAAATACAACTGTTGGAAATACATCCGAAATCCCAATAATTCGATAAATCTGAATCCCTCAAAAACCCGAAAAAGGCTATAGAATTTTTGAAACGCTCCAGAAACCCAAATAAATCATCGATTTGTAAAACACATAGCAGTTACAGCAACTGAAAAGCACTTCTTAAAAAAAAAAAAAGTAACAGCTCGGAAACGGAAATGGCTGTTTCCAAAAAGGTACCAGATAAAAAAAATCATTCCCACCTACATAAAACTTAGATTAATACATTATTAATAACTAGAACATACATATATCTAACAAAAAATTAATAAAAAGCCACAAAAACAATAACTCCAAGGCCGTTACTAAGAAAAGGTAAAAACGTTAATAACCAACTACATACGAAGTTAACCCTAACATAGTAGTCCACAAACAACACATAACAAAGTACTACCTTCAAAATTCCCTTAAATTAGTTAAAATATAACAAATACCAATCTTACCTTCTCAGACGTGAAGTAGCTTCCAACCGCGAGCTTGAATCTTCCAAAATCACCCAAAAAGACTAAGAGCGGTTTCAAAATAAAACACCCAAATGATAGTATTATCCAAATAATAGTTAAATAAATGTCAAATTAATTTGTTTTACTAATAGAAATTTGTTAAAACTGTATAATTATTTTTGCTGTATTTATCCTATGTATTATTAATTTTTCTAGAAAAATATTATTTTGATATACTTTTTTTATTATTACATTAATTATTAATATATTTTAATATTTAATGTCATAATAAAACAAAACATAATGTGTTTAAATTAGTGAAAATAAAAGTGTTTATTTTCATTATTTATATACAAATTGTGACTAATATGTTTAATTTATTAATATTAATATTATAAAATTAATATTAATAAATTAAAAATATATAACAGATATTATAATTTAAAATGTTTGTAAAATATACATTGTATTATATGAACTATAAATATTATCTATGTTGTTATTTGAAAATATATCTACATATATAACATATATTGAAGTTCACATTTATATGTAAGAAATATATTACTATATCATTTATTAACAATTGTGATGTATTGTAATTTCTCTTAAAATGTATATACTCTATAAAGTACAATGTTTTCTCATTTACTATATAATTTACATATACCACAAATGTAATTTACTGCAAAGGTATCAAAATTAAAAAGAAATTAGTGACATATTATATTTATTTTTTTGTTTAAATTGTATAAAATCATTTTTTAAACATGTATTATTTGCTTTATTTACAATATGAACAAATAAATAAAAACATTGTTTAAAAATGTGTCATTTTGGTCTACTAACCATTATTAAAGAATTACTACCAATATATACAATTTTAATTTTTTTTACAATATATATATTTTTATTTTTATTTTACATATATAATTAACTATTACTATAAATTTACTATTCACACATAAATATACAATTTATTTAATTGTATACTGGACACTAAACATGAAACATTTACTTATCCAAATCCAATATACATTTTTTTTTAATTAATATTAAACACTTAACCTATTAAATTAACTATTCTAACTCCAATCTACATTTAATTAGGGTAGTTGCTGGACACTGAACCTATTACATTTACTATTCCTACTCCAATCTACATTTAATTAGGGTAGTTGCTGGACACTGAACCTATTTAATTTACTATTCTAACTCTAATCTACATTTAATTAGGGTAGGTGCTGGACACTGAAACTATTTAATTTACTATTCCAACTCCAATCTACATTTAATTAGAGTAGGTGCTGGACACTGAACCTATGTAATTTACTATTCCAACTCCAATCTACATTTACTTAGGGTAGGTGCTGGACACTGACCTATTTATTTAACTATTCCAACTCCAATCTACATTTAAGTAGGGTAGGTGCTGGACACTGAACCTATTTATTTTACTATTCCAACTCCAATCTACATTTAATTAGAGTAGGTGCTGGACACAGAACCAATTTAATTAACTATTCCAACTCCAATCTACATTTAATTAGGGTAGATGCTGGACACTAAACCTATTTCTTTAATTATTCCAACTCTAATCTACATTTAATTAGTGTAGGTGCTGTACACTGAACCTATTTAATTAACTATTCCAAATCCAATCTACATTTAATTAGAGTAGGTGCTGGACACTGAACCTATTTAAATTACTATTCCAACTCCAATCTACATTTAATTAGGGTAGGTGCTGGACACTGAACCTATTTAATTTACTATTCCAACTCCAATCTACATTTAATTAGGGTAGGTGCTGGACACTGAACCTATTTAATTTACTATTCCAACTCCAATCTACATTTAATTATGGTAGGTGCTAGACACTGAACCTATTTAATTTACTATTCCAACTCCAATCTACATTTAATTAGAGTAGGTGCTGGACACTGAACCTATTTAATTTACTATTCCAACTCCAATCTACATTTAATTAGGGTAGGTGCTGGACACTGAACCTATTTAATTTACTATTCCAACTCCAATCTACATTTAATTAGAGTAGGTGCTGGACACAGAACCAATTTAATTAACTATTCCAACTCCAATCTACATTTAATTAGGGTAGATGCTGGACACTAAACCTATTTCTTTAATTATTCCAACTCTAATGTACATTTAATTAGTGTAGGTGCTGGACACTGAACCTATTTAATTAACTATTCCAAATCCAATCTAGATTTAATTAGAGTAGGTGCTGGACACTGAACCTATTTAAATTACTATTCCAACTCCAATCTACATTTAATTAGGGTAGGTGCTTGACACTGAACCTATTTAATTTACTATTCCAACTCCAATCTAATTTAATTAGAGTAGGTGCTGGACACTGAACCTATTTAATTAACTATTCCAACTCCAATCTATATTTAATTAGGGTAGGTGCTGGACACTGAACCTATTTAATTTACTATTCCAACTCCAATCTACATTTAATTAGAGTAGGTGCTAGACACTGAACCTATTTAATTTTTTATTCCAACTCCAATCTACATTTAATTAGAGTAGGTGCTGGACACTGAACCTATTTAATTAACTATTCCAACTCCAATCTACATTTAATTAGGGTAGGTGCTGGACACTGAACCTATTTAATTTACTATTCCAACTCCAATCTACATTTAATTAGAGTAGGTGCTAGACACTGAACCTATTTAATTTACTATTCCAACTCCAATCTACATTTAATTAGAGTAGGTGCTGGACACAGAACCAATTTAATTAACTATTCCAACTCCAATCTACATTTAATTAGGGTAGATGCTGAACACTAAACCTATTTCTTTAATTATTCCAACTCTAATCTACATTTAATTAGTGTAGGTGCTGGACACTGAACCTATTTAATTAACTATTCCAAATCCAATCTACATTTAATTAGAGTAGGTGCTGGACACTGAACCTATTTAAATTACTATTCAAACTCCAATCTACATTTAATTAGGGTAAGTGCTGGACACTGAACCTATTTAATTTACTATTCCAACTCCAATCTACATTTAATTAGAGTAGGTGCTGGACACTGAACCTATTTAATTAACTATTCCAACTCCAATCTACATTTAATTAGGGTAGGTGCTGGACACTGAACCTATTTAATTTACTATTCCAACTCCAATCTACATTTAATTAGAGTAGGTGCTAGACACTGAACCTATTTAATTTTTTATTCCAACTCCAATCTACATTTAATTAGGGCAGGTGCTGGACACTGAACCTATTTTATTTACTATTCCAACTCCAATCTACATTTAATTAGGGTAGGTGCTGGGCACTGAACCTATTTAATTTACTATTCCAACTCCAAACTACATTTAATTAATGTAGGTGCTGGTCACTGAACCTATTTAATTTACTATTCCAACTCCAATCTACATTTAATTAGGGCAGGTGTTGGACAGTGAACCTATTTAATTTACTATTCCAACTCCAATCTACATTTAATTAGGGTAGTTGCTGGACACTGAACCTTTTTATTTTACTATTCAAACTCCAATCTACATTTAATTAGGGCAGGTGCTGGACACTGAACCTATTTAATTTACTATTCCAACTCCAATCTACATTTAATTAGAGTAGGTGCTGGACACTGAACCTATTTAATTTACTATTCCAACTCCAATCTACATTTAATTAGGTTAGGTGCTGGACACAGAACCTATTTAATTTACTATTCCAACTCCAATCTACATTTAATTAGGGTAGGTTCTGGACACTGGACCTATTTAATTTACTATGCCAACTCCAATCTACATTTAATTAGGGTAGGTGCTGGACACTGAACCTATTTAATTGACTATTCCAACTCCTATCTACATTTAATTAGGGTAGGTGCTGGACACTGAACCTATTTATTTAAGTATTCCAACTCTAATCTACATTTAATTAGTGTAGGTGCTGGACACTGAACCTATTTAATTAACTATTCCATATCCAATCTACATTTAATTAGAGTAGGTGTTGGACACTGAACCTATTAAATTTACTATTCCAACTCCAATCTACATTTAATTAGGTTAGGTGCTGGACACAGAACCTATTTAATTTACTATTCCAACTCCAATCTACATTTAATTAGGGTAGGTGCTGGACACTGAACCTATTTAATTTACTATTCCAACTCCAATCTACATTAAATTAAGGTAGGTGCTGGACACTGAACCTATTTAATTGACTATTCCAACTCCTATCTACATTTAATTAGGGTAGGTGATGGACACTGAACCTATTTATTTAAGTATTCCAACTCTAATCTACATTTAATTAGTGTAGGTGCTGGACACTGAACCTATTTAATTTACTATTCCAACTCCAATCTACATTTAATTAGGGCAGGTGCTGGACACTGAACCTATTTAATTTACTATTCCAACTCCAATCTACATTTAATTAGGGTAGTTGCTGGACACTGAAACTATTTAATTTACTATTCCAACTCCAATCTACATTTAATTAGAGTAGGTGCTGGACACTGAACCTATTTAATTTACTATTCCAAATCCAATCTACATTTAATTAGGGCAGGTGCTGGACACTGAACCTATTTAATTTACTATTCCCACTCCAATCTACATTTAATTAGGGTAGATGCTGGACACTGAACCTATTTTTTTACAATTCCAACTCCAATCTACATTTAATTAGGGCAGAAGCTAATTACTGAACCTATTTAATTTACTATTCCAACTCCAATCTACATTTAATTAGGGTAGGTGCTGGACAATGAACCTATTTAATTTACTATTCCAACTCCAATCTACATTTAATTAGAGTAGGTGCTGGACACTGAATCTATTCAATTTACTATTCCAACTCCAATCTAAATTTATTTAGGGAAGGTGCTGGACACTGAACCTATTTAATAAACTATTCCAACTCCAATCTACATTTAATTAGAGTAGGTGCTGGACACTGAACATATAGAATTTACTATTCCAACTCCAATCTACATTTAATTAGGATATCAGCTGGACAAAGAACTTATTTAATTTACTATTCCAACTACAATCTACATCTATTTAGGGTAAGTGCAGTGAACTCTAACTATGTAGATTTGTGTTATTAAATCCCCACCCGTATCCCCTACAAAACAAAAATTCCACTCATAAACAGTTATAAGTAAATGTAAATTAGATTTTCACAAATATTAATCTAATTTTTAAATGTATATTCATATTTCGATATTATTATTTAACTAAATATTAACATCTCTATATTAATATTGTAACCACTCCCCAACCTTATCCCATTTAATACAATAATCCACAGTGAAATTGATATATTTATTTAATACTTTACAAATAAAAAATGTAAATTTTTTATTTGTAATTCAAATAATTAATTTCCACATTCATAATTTTTGTTTTGTAATTTCCTTTCAAAAAATATTTTGTATACATATTTTTTTCAAACAACACTCTTATCCCCTATATTAACATCTCTATATTAATATTGTAACCACTCCCCAACCTTATCCCATTTAATACAATAATCCACAGTGAAATTTATATATTTATTTAATACTTTACAAATAAAAAAATTTAATTTTTTATTTGTAATTCAAATAATTAATTTCCACATTCATAATTTTTTTTGTAATTTCCTTTCAAAAAATATTTTTTATACATATTTTTTTCAAACAACACCCTTATCCCCTATAAACTCAACCTCCCGCTCCAACAAATTGTAAAAAATTTCTATTTTCTAAAATCATTTTCCAAAATATAAATTTTGCTTTTTGAATTCCATTAAACTAATTTACAAAATATTTTTTTTTTATGTAATACTTTTTAATACACTCACCACCCTTATGCCCTATAAACCCAACATCCAGCTCCAAAAAATTAAATAGATTTTCAAATTTCAAATTTCCTATTTATAAAATAAAATGTCATATTTCAAAATTTGAATTTCGATTTATAATTTATAAAAATATATATAGTTAAATTTAAATTTCTTAATTTATCTATCTAATACACTCCCCACCCTTATCCCCTATAAACCCAACATCCAGCTCCTAAAATTGTTATTGATTTTCTAAATTCAAATTTCATATTTAAAATTTTAATTTTCATATTTAAAATTTACAATTTTGAAATCTATATTGTATAAAAAAAATTGATAAAAAAAAGATTTTATTTTATCTTTTTCATACACTCCCCACCCTTATCCCCTACAAACCCAACATCCAGCTCCTAAAAATGTTATAAATTTTCTATTTTCAAATGTAATATTTCTAAATTATAATTTCATATTTCAAATTTAAAATTTAAAATCTATTGTATATACATTTTTTTGAAAAAAAAAAATATTTAATTTATATTTTTCATGCACTCCCCACCCTTATCCCCTATAAACCCAACATCCCGCTCCTAACATTTTTATATATTTTCTAATTTAATATTTCATATTTAAAATGTATAATTTCATATTTCAATTTTTAAATTTCGAAATCAATTTTATATAAAACAAATTGCAAAAAAAAAAAAATTAATTTATATATTTCATACACTCCCCACCTTTATCCCCTATAAACCCAACATCCCGCTCCTAAAAATTTCATATATTTTCAATTTTCATATTTAATATTTCAAATTTATAATTTCATATTTCAAATTTTAAATTTCGAAATCTATTTTATATCAATTTATTTCCTAAATAATAATATTTAAATTTATATTTTTCATACACTCCCCACCCTTATCCCCTATGAACCCAACATCCCGCTCCTAAAATTTTTATATTATTTCTAATTTCATATTTCAAATTTCTAATATTTAATTTCGCATTCAAAATTCTATAACATGTATAATACTATATATAAATATTTTATATTATAATTAAACATTATAGCAAATTTATATAACATTTTTTATTAATAATATATTAAACATATATTTTAAAATGTCGATATTTTGACATTTCGACATTATAAATGTCGATATTTCTATCATCGATATTACTTATCTCGATATTGTTGACTATACATTCCTATCGATATTTTTAACGATATTTAGAACATCGATTTTTCTTACCTTCGATGTTTCAAACTCGATATTAGTGCAAATCGACATTGTTAACTCGATATTTTGACTGTGCACCGTATTCTCACACTTGTTATACATATGAAGATATTACACATCTGAAACAGAGGTATTTCACTACTTGTATGTTTCCTTTTATGTCTCATGCCGCTAGCAAAAGGCAGAGACAGACACATGCATGCCTTCAGGAACATGGTGAGAGTTAGAACAGAGACTTAGGAAGGGTTGCTGTTTTAAATTTGGCTAGGCCCATCATTCTGAACACTCGGTAAAAAGCTGCAGGAGAAAAGTGACATTTAAGACATGTTTGCAGAGAAATTAGGGATTAGGCTTCTTCGTATGAGTCTGTGGGAATGTACACTTGGAGTAGAACCTATAAATATAGGTGTTTTCTTGCAATGGTATGTGCAGTCTGTCAAGTTTAAAGGTCTGTGTGCTGTTGTGACTGAGATATGTGCCTACTTGTACATATATTCTCTCATGTGTTATGCATTTGAAGGAGCTAGATGTCTGAAAGACAGCTATACAACAATTTGTATATTTCTTCTTATATATGATGCCACTAGCCAAAGGCACAGACACATGCATGCATGCCTTCAGGAATATGGTGAGACTTACAACAGTGACATGGCACAGATTGCTGTTTTAAATTTTGCTAGGCCCAACATTCTCATGAGTTGATGAAAACAGAAGCTGCAAAAGAAAAGTGAGCTTTAAAACATGTTGGTAGAGAGATTAGTGATTAGGGTACTTTGTATAAGTCTCTGAAAAGGTAGACTCGAAGTTGGCAGTATAATTGTAGGTGTGTGCTTGAAATGTGAAGAGCAGTTTGTCCAGTTTAAAGGTCGGTGTGCTCCTCTGCTGAGGTATGTGTCTACTTCTAGTTGCATTCTCACATGTGTTACACATCAGAAGATGTTACACATCTGAAACAGAGGAATTGAACTAATTGTATGTTTCTTTTTATTTCCTATGCTACTAGCAAAAGGCAGAGATAGACACATGCATGTCTTCAAAAACATGGTGAGAGGTAGAACTGTGACTTGGAAAGGGTTACTGTTTTATATTGTGCTAGGCCCAACATTCTGAGCACTTGGTAAAAACTGAAGCGGCAAGAGAAAAGTGACCTTTAAGACAATTTGGCAGAGAGATTACTTAGTATGAGTCTGTGGAAATAAACACTTAAAGTAGAACTTATAAATGTGGGTGTCTGCTTGCAATGGAAAGTGCAATCTGTCAGTTTTAATGGTCAGCATGCTCTTGTGACTAAGGTATGTGTCTTCTTGTGCATGTATTCTCACACGTGAGAAGGATCTGAAAATGCTAGATGTCTGAAACAGAGATATTCAACTCTTTGTATGCTTCTTTTTATGGATGACGCCACTAGCAAAAGGCACAGACATATGCATGCAACATGGTGAGACTTACAATAGTGAGATGGAAAGGATTGCTGTTTTGTTGTTTTTTTACTCTTTTCTTGTGACTTGGTTACCAAGTCACAAAATAGATATCAACACATTCTGGTTTAGACTGTTGGCAGCCAATCAGAATGAAGCTGAACCCAGAAAGTTGCAATCAGGCCCTAACAGTGTTTTACATTGATCCTGGAAGAATGAACACCTGGGTTGGCCCTATTGGGATCCAAACCTCAATCTGGCCTAGATTTACTAAGGATTTTTATTGTCCTTGCATCACACAAGTCAATGCAAGGTAATGCAATTGCTTAAGTGAGGTTTACTAGGCCAAACGGGCAATTTTCACCACTTTGCATAACTTTGTAAAAAAATTAAACGCAATGCATAGGCTTGTGCTGCATTGCGCTACATTTTGTAGTGGTTGGCATTATGGGTGGAGCATCGGCAATCATGTGCATTCACAGTGGAATTTGGCGCAATCTCACATGAACTAAATCAGAAAACCTTGGATTGTGCCAAAATGTTGTGCCCAGGACGGCGTACTGAGAAATATTTTTATTCTTGTTAATTCCTTTTCCTATTTCCCTTCCATTCTGCATCACACATACAATGAGGAATGTGCCTCTTCTGATTTGTTTTGGGCAGAAAGTATATTTTCCTGTACAAAAATAATCCTCCCTGGGAAGCAGCACGTTGCTCCGGGAAACGGTGATTGGGTTGATGCTAATCAGCACACAGTGCACCAGCGTAGGAAGGAAGCTGACCTGTGCTACATTGTGGTACATATGGTGCATGTATGCTTTCTCAGTTACTTGCAACATAGTGTAGCAAGATTCTTTGCTGAGTTGCATAACATTTTAGTAGAAATGGGCCTTAGTTTTTTAACCAGATTTCAAGCATCATCATCACACAAAATCCTGTATACCTGAGAGTGTGATGCCATGAATTATACATGTCATGTCATTAAGATGTTATAAGTTATGTAACATGTGAGGTTATAAGCAAGGGCATGGTTGTGGCACAAGTTATATTTAACACAGTAAACTACAAATGGTAAATTAATTTCAGTGTTTTTTGTGTTTTAAAGCAAAGTCTTTTTATTATTACAATACCTACTCATATTGTGTAACTTTATCCTGTGTATATTTCTAGGAATGTTTTAATGGAATGATCTGCCATATGACAGCAAGGCAGCAAGCGAGAGAATAACACTTCTTAATCCTCTCCCATATAAAGAGACAAAAAGGCATTAGTCACAGTGAAACAGCAACTTTATTTGGTTGACCTGTTACCACTATATGTTGTGGGCAGCAGCAACATGTGAATTACAATTTAAGAGACCAGGTAATGAATATCGCTCACCCAAAACCCCTCTATGTATGAATAAAAGTATGTATTTTTATTTACAATTTTTGTGAAAACATGAGTCTAAAGAGACAATCAACAATGTCTCAAGGGCAGACCTGAAATGCCTTGTACAGTTTGCACCTAACTGAACATCTCCTTTCTAAATATGTTGTTGTGCTTGGAGGAAGAATCTCTAAAAAGAGATATAGAAATCAGTGGTGGCTCCTCTGCTAAAGGAGGAGCATCACGCCACTGTTCCCAGAGCAGTGAGAAAAGGGAAAAAATATGATAATAGCATAACGTTATTATAATTTTCTTTTTCCTACTGCAGTGGCTCTGTTGTTTCCTGGGGGTGGAGCTTGGCCCCATAACGCTAGAGCACTGCACTGCAGGGGGAAGAGTGGCGGCACTCCAAGTGTGCATGACATTTTGACCATCCCTCTTGGGCCCCCCAATACAGTAATGCGCATTACAGCCCGGGTGGCGAACACGCCCTATGATCTCAAGCTTGGTTTTCGGTGCTCAAAACAATCACATTGCAGCGCTGTGATTGGTCAGGGGAGCTTGGGACCCCAGGTGCTTTCTGCTGACTGACTCCAGACGGGAAGAAAACAAGAAGATGAAGAGAATCGGAGGAGAGTCGGCGGCATTACCTGCCGTACCCAGGTAAGTGCTTATTTTAAATTCATCTTTTTTATTTCCCTGACCTACCTGCCCCACCACCCGAGTCCAGTTGCAGCTGTTACTGATAGTAATAATAATAACCTATAGAAATGTAACTGTTGAATTTCATGAGACAGAAGCGTCTCCAAAAAAGGGACACAGGAGTTATCAACACCATACCTCTGAGTCATACCTTCAGGGGCATCTTTAGGAAAAGCAGAAATAATTTGAAGGGGAGATCACAGGCCTGGAGTTAAGAAATTTCGGTGATATATCTCGCTCAAATACCAAGCATAATGCATTTTTTGACCGAGGAATTTCAGAAAACATGACTGCTACAATTTTCTCGTAACAAATCAACATCTTTTTCCTGATTCTGGGCCTATTTTCCATGCACATTTATGTTCTGCCACTAGTAAAACATGTCATTCTCTAGAGGTACCGGTCTACATAATTACAATAGTACGTTAAATATTATGATGGTTCTATATCTGACCTAGAATGATGCCCTTAAGAGCTATGATGTTGTTTTGAACAGTCTGACAACAGTTTGTCCTATAGCTAGAAATCTTCGCATGTAGAATGTGTTCTAGTATGTTCACTGTCCATATTATGCTTTTTAGTTCTCGGTACTTTAAGTACACGATAACTACGATATGCAACTGCATCATGAATGTGTTATGGTAATATCATGCTGGTCAATGTAGTCAAACGAATCATTTTGCCTCTTGCTTTTAGGCTTATTTCATGTTTTATTTATTACATTCACACAGAATTCATTTAAATTATTAAATTGATGGTTTGTTTAGCATTCCACTATTGAAGAATTCACATTTTTTTAAAGTTTGGGTTCTAAATATAACTTTACTTTATCTGTAGTAGTATTTCAAGGAGTGTCAGAGGGTTTTTTTGAGAAATGTAATCCAATAACAGCAATCACACCTATAATTTGCATTTTACTACGAGTTTTCAATGAATTATTGAAATGCCTTTTTATAAATATGTCTACTATCCTTATCCGAACCTAAGCAACTCCTTAATGCTCATGACCATGTTCATCAAAACCTGTGTTTAGCAGTAGCGGCCCGTGGTGGGAGTGCTGCCATGCAGTGACATGGGGCGGGGGAGGGTCGTGGTGAAGGGTAGTAAACTACGGATTATGGCCAATTAGAGGTAAGTAAACATATAAATAAATAAATAAAACGAATTTCGTTGCGCGCTGCATTGCATTTGGCGATACAGAGCGTGCAATGAAATTTGTTTTATTTATTTATATGTTTACTTACCTCTAATCGGCCGTAATCTGTAGCTCACTACCCCCCACCCTACCCCTGCCCGGAACCACGTCAGCACCCGGCAGCACTCCCACCACGGGCCGCTACTGGTTATTTAGAGTATGGCTTGTCTAGCATACTCTGGCCAAAGGTGCATCCAGGCCGGTTGTCCACGCCACAATAAACGAAGTCCAACTTTATATGGTATTTTACATGCATCGTGAAATATAAGTGCAGGGACTAGCCTAGATCTATGCCAATTGATAGAATAGTTTATTTTGTGTAAAAATTAAATGTCATGTCATATCATTTGGCTTTCTCCTATAAATAAAATATTCAGCATTGAAATTAATAGCACTGTTATTCTTTTGTTCGTGATTCTGTTATATAAATTATTTATTAACGAAATATTTCAGTTATCATCTGCAAAATGTAATATATGTCAAATTCGGTTTATGTGCAGATTCTTTCGTGAGAATAATTGTGCTAAATAGGCCAAACCTTTTCCTGCGCATGCATCTTTGTAAACAGAGGCGACATGCTTGCTTCATCAGTTCATACATTTCTCTGTCAAATAGTAAATGTCCTTATAATACTGAAATAATCTTTGATCAAACAATCTGAGACTTGTTGCACCACGATCCGGAGAGGGTAGATAAGTCTACCATCTGGTATTTGCATGGGTTACTATAAATCTGTATTCCAGGGTATCGAGTGGTGGATTTTTACACTGACTTGTGCCTTTCAGCAATTTGTGTAAAAATTTTACAAGATGCCAATGACATGCATTCGAATCAAGTTGAAAATGTAAATTCTGGAACATTCCCTAGAAGTAAGCATACAAACATAAGTAACATCAAAATGAACACATTGAGGCCTATTCACAAACCACATTTTATAGTACTTAATGCAGTAGTACACTTGTGCTTGTAGTAATAGTAGCAGAAGTAGTAGTAGTAGTAGTAGTAGTAGAACAGAAGTACTAATTGCATTACAAGATGCTAATATACATCTCGACCTCTCCTATCCTTTCTCTGAGGAATACTCCACCATGGTGGCAGAGATTTGCTATTGTAAAGAAGTAAATATGCAAGGTATAAGGGCAAGTGGCTGGAAAATTGGTGAATGCTTATTATAAATGTGAATAAAAACACCTGACTACAAAGGAATAAGCTCTTTGCTAATCACAAACTACACTTTCTAAAATTACTATAACTCTAAAAATTACTAAACAATACTAAATATACTTCAGCCCAGTCTAGAAGTAAGTCAAGCACCACATTTGGCACCTCTCACGTATATTGCAACACACTTCTATATAAAATAAAGAAGGCAAATAATTTAAACTAATTCATTTCATTTTATTTAGAGAAGTAAACTTAGGGGCTATTCATGACTTGCTTTGGATTGCTCTTATAACCACGTAATGTGGTACGAGAGCAATGCAAACTTTCAATCAGATTTTTTAAGTCACGTAAAGCCAATTTGAATGGCTCAGGGTGGCTTCAAAAATCTGGAGTAACTCAAAGCATCCCAAATTACTGAATTCCATAACTCTGCCCTGTGAAGTCGTTCCACAGGCATTGTGTGCATGTGTGTTCCCATGCAATTCAAATAGATTTCAACACATCCCCAGATTTACAAGATGAGGATGTGCAAAAATATTACACCTTCCCGGGGGATACATGATGACGAGAAATGTATCTATATCACATTCTTCCTTCCTTTTGCTATGAGAAATAGAAACATGCCTTGCAGGATTGTTTTTGTGCAGGAATGTGTCCCTTCATGCACAAAAACAGTCCAGCATGCAACACAGGCACTCTTGCACCACTGTGCAAGTGTTCCTGCATTGGCGCAAGGCAGCCAATAATGAGCTAGTGCATGGGAAAGGAAAGGAATGTGCTGCATTCCATTAAATACAGTCACTCAGTCATGCAGATGCAAGGTGACTTGCTGCACTGTTCTGCGTCACAAATCTCATAAATAAGACCCTTCATCTAATATCTGGTACTTAGTTACATGGTGCTAACATACTTCCATGAGACGTAAATCAAGGGGTAGGTTTCTACACTGAGGAGTGTATTTAAGCGGTTTGTGTACAGATGTTATAAGCTATCCATGACATACATTAGAATCAGGTTGAAAACATACATTCTGTAACATTTCCTAAAATTGGGCATTTAAACACAAGAAACATCAAAAGGCACACATAGGGGTCTATCCACAAAATGCATGTTAAAGTACAATAGGTAGTAGTACACTAGAGCTATAAGTAGTAGTAGTAGTAGTATGTGGACGGACGGTCGGAAATAAGGCTTTGGATGCTTTTCTAGTTTGAGTATCCTGGCTTTAATTAGTACACCTGAGGCATATATAACAGTTTCTGCTCTCTAAAGAAGGGTAGACAAGGAAACATCACAAAAGGTAATCCTTCCATCAGGTAACCATGTGCTAAGCTCTGAATAGGTCTTTTATTTGTAGCGACCTCTTCAATGTTCTCCTTTCTTCCTACTTAGACTTGACTTGATGGTGCCAGCGACACCCCTCGGATATCAGAAGAATACCAAGGTAAGTGTTAATACGCAAAAAAGAAATCTGACTATTATGTCTGTAAGCAGTCCTATATGTTTCCTATCTGTCACTGTTAGAATTGGGGGTCTCTAGTTGGCAGAGGTAAGTACCTTTGTCCAAATAGGGACCCTTGCTTCTAGTCAGGGTAAAGGGACACACACTGTAGATAACCCCTGCTCACCCCCTAGCTAGCTTGGCACAAGCAGGCAGACTTATCCCCAAGGTAATGTGTAGGGTAATTGCACTTAACACACGCAATAACTTATGAATACACCACAAACTGACACCACACAGGTAAGTATATAAAAATATATCTTTATCTAGTTTGTGCAGTTAAAACCAATGGCAATGCAGCTGCAAAAATCACTTAACTCTTCTTTATATTTGCACTTAATTAGGAAGTTACTCGGGTAATTAATTCAGTCTCAGTCTCAAAAAGAGTTTGAAATCAAAATAGTTGCAGGCTGTAAATACTTTAAAATAGCAAAATGCCGTATCTCTAGCGCTGTTCTACTGAAGCGCCGGCACCGTGTTCACAAAGGAAAGTCTCCCCACGTAGGAAAGGCCTTCCCGCTGCCTCTACTGGTCCCGCTAGCTCTCCGCCCGCTCTCGACAATCCAACGAGCGGCGGGGAGCCTGATTACCTTTTTGGTTGCGAGGGCGACAGTCCGGGGATGATGGATGCACACGGCTCCCTCGGCGGTGATCAGACGATGGCTTCTAGTGTTGTCCAATCCTCTCGCGGCTCTCTGGACGAGCCCCTCGAGACGTCACAGCTTCCTCGAAGTCAGCCAATTGCAGCGCGGCTTCTCGACGAGCCCTCAGCGATGGACCAATGGGAGTGCAGCACTTCAATTCGGTCTCTGGCGATGGACCAATCGCAGCGCGAACCTGGTGATGACGCGTCGGCCCAGGGACCAATCCCAGCGCGGCGCCGCCATACCAGGCTTCGGAGTTGCTGAGGGGGCTCGTTCTCTTTGAGCCAATCAGAGCGCAGCTCCTTCGATTTCTTCCCGGCAGGGAACGGCGAGACCTTCAGGCAGTTTCAGGCCCCAGGCAGCGGCAGTGATGGGTGGCACGGCGGTTTTAGGGCGCAGGTCGTGGACAGACCGCCCACAAGGCCACAAGATCGTTTGAGGTGATTCTTTATGCAGGGAGGCACAATGATCCTCTGGTCACCCTCAAGCATGTGCCGATGAGCACATCGATCTTCTCACATGGCCAGCAGTTAGAACCACGCACCGAGGACAAACACAGTACGATCTTTATGGCGTCTTGAAGTTTCTTTGGAACCTTTTAACCCTGGGTTCCAGGACAGGAGGCCAGCTCTTCTCAGGCCCTTGGAGATTCTTGTAGACACAGCACACAGCAAAGTCTTGAGGTCAAGCAGGCAGGGGTCACAGCACACAGCAAAGTACCCTTCTTCTCTCCTTCAGTTGAGCAGCAAAGCAGGTCAGCCCCAGAGCACACAGCAAGGGCAGTCTTCCTCAGTTTCTTCGGCTGTTCTTGTTCTGGCAGAGGTTCCTCTTGATTGTAGAAATCGGAAAATCTGTTGTCAGGGTTCCTATACTTATACCCCTAAAAGTCTTTGAAGTCTTTGTGCAAGTGGGTCCTGAACCAGTTCTGGGTGTTGCTTGATCACTTTGTTTTCCTGGCTTCTTCCTTCTTTTCAGAGTGAGGGGCAGGGTCGTCAGCCGCCCGGCAGGAGGTGGAGCCAGCATTGTGGTAGGCAGGCACAGCCCTATTCAGTCCCAGGTGCTATCCCCTCCCACCACTCTAGTTGCAAATGCAGTCATTCAGCCTAGGGCTGACTTAGCCAACCTCATGGGGTCTCCCCAGCCCATGTCACCCTCAAACCAGACAGTCAATCCACAAGCAGGCCAAGGCACACAGAAAGGTCTGACAAGAGAACAGCTACTTTCTAAAAGTACTGTTCTCAAACACAGAATTTAAAAACAACCTTTCCTAAAAGATGTGTTATTAAATTCTGAGTTCAGGGATACCAATCTTTTATGTCCTATCTTGTTCCTATGAGAAGATAGGCTGGTAGCCATTGGAACCAGCCTCCCCCATGTTATTCTATGGCACAACATAACATTGCAGCAGTGACAAAACAAAATGGCTGTTGTTCACTACCAGAGCATGTTACCTGCACTAGTACATGCTCTACCTTTCAGATACACTGCACCCTGCCCAAGGGGGTACCTTGAGCCTTCCATAGGGGTGACCAATGTGCAGAAAAAGGGAAGGGTTAAGCCTGGTCGGTGGGGACACTGACCAGGAGGACATGGCAGTACACAGACTGCACACAGGCACTGCGGTGGCAGGCCTGAGACACCATTTAAGGGCTACTAATGTGGGTGGCACAATCAGCGCTGCAGGCCCACTAGTAGCATCTGTCATCACCAGCCCTGGCACACCCAGTGCACTTTACTAGGGACTTCTTGGTGATACAAATATGCCAATCATGTATATCCAATCAATATCACAATTTCCATAGGGAGCACTTACACTCTGGCCCTGATCAGCAGTGGAAGAGTGTCCAAAGCATCTAAACCAGCAAAAACGAAATCCAGCACAGCATCAAAAATACAGGAGGCAGAGGCAAAAAGATAGGGGAAAACCACATCAAGGGTGTCGGGTCTAACAGTCACCCTTTGAGTTTCTTGAATTATCTTGGTGCAACCTCACTCAATCCTGTCACCAGAGCACGTCTGTATCTGTACTCTCAGTTTGCCTTACAAGATTTCCCTCTCTTGGGGTTCTACTCCTATGGCTATCACTATATCATGATTTCCATTAATAGGTTCCCTTTATCATCTCCCATGAGAATAACCTGCATGTGTGGTTAAAAAACACATCTTCCCTAACTTCTTAATATAGCAGAAGTGGGACATCACAGAGGCAGAACAACATAACATTAAGCATAGTAAACAACTGAAACACAGCATCACACCCTCTATTATGTGACCCCATTTCCCATATTACTCACACGGACAGCCACAACCCTCCTGAGATTTTGAGTGGCAATTCAGCACTAGCACTATACTTTGTCAGCATCCACTTTTCTTCCAACGAGGTGTCTTTCCTGCCACCTTGTTCCTCTCGGCCTCACAGATTCAAGTCAGGTTGGTATCTGGGACCTTGGTTTCTCGTTGGTATCTCTCCTCTGATGGGTCAGTGCTTCTTGTTCCTTCCTTGCATATCTAGTGTCTCTCTCTGTCTCTAGTCATGCTCGTGCTGTGCTACGCACTCTCTCAAAGTTTTCTTACTTCGGGTCTCTCTCTCTCCCTCTCTTCTTGGCATGTTCTACTCTTTGAGCAGGCCTAATTTAGTCTCTTTATCTTGTCTTCACTCCATTGTGGTGCTGCATAAATACTTAATACATTGCCTCTAAGTTAAGCCAGACTGCTTTTTTTCTGAGCTACTAGAGGGTTAAGCACAGGTTAATTTAGTGACTTTAGTCATTCACCCTGACAGAGACTGTGGCTGTTGGTTGAGCAAGGTTTACAACCCACTTAACCAACAGCCCAATTTCTCACACACCTTCACCAATACTATGAAAGAACTATATTGTCTGTTTACTTGTCAAATCAAAGTAATGCCACTTACAAATGAAAGCGTAATTGAAGAAATACACTGCTCATTTATTTAATGTTTGCTTCTTTATATCTAACAGTTTTGCCAACACTTCTGCTCCTTGAGTCTATATTTGAAACGTCATGCCCTTTTTCGATAAATGAGCTAGACCCTTAACATAACTGAGCTGAGTGCTTCAACGCTAGCTGGGGCATATTAGCAAGGACACTATTGTGACTTTAGCGGGTCCTTTTCCCGCTAACGCTGCGATATGTTTATCGCCCTATTAGCAAGCTGTCACTAACTACTGTTAGCAACAGTTTTTCAGCGATAGCGACCATGTAAACTATCGCCATGCACGGAAGCGATAAATATCGCTAATGATATGCGAAGTAGGCGTACCCACGCTAAATATCACGAAAAAAGTCGCAAACACACTATCGCACTACTAGCAATGATCGCCTGGACCTGCTTAGCGATAAAAAAAATTGTGCTAAGGCCCCATAGATGGAGATAAATAAGAACTGCTAAAACCAGTTCTAAAACTGAAAAATTGGTGACAAAAGGAGTCAAATAAGGGAGACCGGCCCAGACACAAAGCAGAGGACTTGCAGATGCCATGGAGGCACTAATCATTTGGCTTGGAGACCCACAAAGGCAACAACCACTGCCATGCCACCACTTCCTGGACTACCGCCAAGGCTGCGCCGAAGAAGACAGTGGCCCATGCGCAGACATCTCATCCTTGGTGACCTACCACCATAGGATGTCATAGCCCACTACAGGCTCAAACGGACATCCATTGACTACATCCTGAACCAGATAGCCCACAGGCTGACACCACCAACCCAACAGATAACTAATATCCCCCCGCAAACAAAGCTGCTGGCTGTGCTGTATTTCTTGGCTTCAGGGAATTTTCAACCTACAACATCCAGAGTTGGAGGAGTCTCACAGGCATCCTTCTCAATATTCATCCCAACTGTGTTGGATGGCATAATCAGCCTGATACCCCAGCAACTCTACTTCCCCAACACTGTGCAGGAACAGCTCCTGGTCAATCAAGGATTCCATGCAATAGCAGGATTCCCACAAGTTCTGGGTGCAATAGACTGCACACATGTCCGATTTGTGCCCCCTGGGCACACATATATCGCAACAGAAAGCACACTCACTCCATGAATGTGCATGCGATAGTGGCCCACCGTGGACTGTTCACAAACGTCATAGCCAAGTTCCCAGGGAGTTTGCATGATTTGTACATCTTCCAACAGTCAGCGCTTCCAGGATGGGACATATGGAAATTCAGTCCTAGTTGGTAAGTAACAATCCAACATACCACTTGCATCAACATTACACACATGCAAAACAGAAATGTGCAAATGTCCATGTCACAATATCCCATACAAAAGGTCAAACAACACCAGACACACTAACACCATGAACTGTGGCAACTGCAGCTAGAAATACGTTGATCAACCTTACTCTAAGGCGTAGACCCTTGCCCCCACCCCAAGCAAATGTGGTGAGAGGTGGGAAACATGCATGTGCAATGGAGAAAACATTACTCACAAAGAAAGTTGAAACACAATTCCCACTGTGCATATCTTGTGCTGGACAGGCAGGATGAATCCCATAGCAGATGTGGACATGTTGCCATATAGTGTGCAAATGTATCCCAGTGTGACATCACTTACTGTGTGTGACCCAGTAGCACACAACAATGTGGGAAAACTTGTGAAGGCTGCATGGAGGATGCAGAGGCAGGGCAGGCAGATGCAGGCCACTAGGTACACCTGTAGGTACATGGAGATGGAGGTTTCTAATATGATGCACATGTACCTAGCTTAGTGGTGTGTACATCTGAAGGCAATGGCCAACCAGGCAATCCCCCATGCTGAAGGGTACGTCACCAGGAGGGTTCCATGTTTAAATATCGATAACATAAATATAGTTAACAAAAATATCAAATCCCTATACTTAAACAGGTAAGTACAACAATATCGACTCAAAAATATAGATGTAAAAAATATAGATGTAAAAAAATATCGACTTTAAGAAATAATATAACTTAAATTAAATAATTAAATAATATTAATACTATTAACAAAATAAATTAAATTACATTTATATTTGAATAATTATAACAAATAAACTTAATTTAATGAATATAAACACAATAAATGTGTACATATACATATATTTTCTTAATTGCATTTTATTATTATCTTTATTTAGTTTATAAACTTTAATAATTATATACAAATAAAATAAACACATATATAAAACATTTTGAATAAAAAATAATATTCTATATTTAATTAACACATTAAAGTATTAAAAAATAATAATACATACATTTAATAACAAAATACAAACATTAGTAGTGAAAACATTTGATAGCGAAGGGGTAAAAATGACTATTCCCACTCCAGTAGGTGCAACAGTAGGGAAAACGTTGGATAACGTAGGAGTAAAAATTACTATTCCCACTCCAGAGAGTGCAACAGTAGGGAAAACGTTGGATAGCGTAGGGGTAAAAATTACTATTCCCATTCCAGTGAGTGCAACAGTAGGGAAAGCGTTGGATTGCATAGAAGTAAAAATTACTATTCCCACTCCAGAGAGTGCAACAGTAGGGAAAACGTTGGATAGCGTAGGGGTAAAAATTACTATTCCCACTCCAAAGAGTGCAACAGTAGGGAAAGCGTTGGATAGCGTAGGGGTAAAAATTACTATTCCCACTCCAGAGGGTGCAACAGTAGGGAAAGCGTTGGATAGCGTAGGGGTAAAAATTACTATTGCCACTCCAAAGGGTGCAACAGTGGGGAAAGTGCTGGATAGCGTAGGGGTAAACATTACTATTCCCACTCCAGACAGTGCAACAGTAGGGAAAGCGCTGGATAGCATAGGGGTAAAAATTACTATTCCCCCCCCAAAGGGTACAACAGTAGGGAAAGTGTTGGATAGCGTAGGGGTAAAAATTACCATTCCCACTCCAGAGAGTGCAACAGTAGGGAAGACGTTGGATAGCGTAGGGGTAAAAATTACTATTCCCACTCCAGAGAGTGCAACAGTAGGGAAAGCGTTGGATAGCATAGGGGTAAAAATTACTAATCCCACTCCAGAGAGTGCAACAGTAGGGAAAGCGTTGGATAGCGTAGGGGTGAAAATTACTATTCCCACTCCAGAGAGTGCAACAGTAGGAAAAGCGTTGGATAGCGTAGGGGTGAAAATTACTATTCCCACTCCAGAGAGTGCAACAGTAGGGAAAGCGTTGGATAGTGTAGGGGTAAAAATGACTATTCCCACTCCAGTGAGTACAATAGTAAGGAAAGCGCTGGAACACAAAAAAAACTATCAATTTTTTTTTACATTTAATTTCCAATATAAACATCATTAATATATACATTTAAATATATTATTATTAACAAAGATAATAAAAATTAATTAATTAGACATTATTTAAAACTATAATATCCACCCCTCACACCTAAAATTAATTACACAATTACATTTAATATTTACTAATTAATTAATGATTTTTTTAAAAAGTAATTAATTAATTAATTAATTACCAGCTTTCACACCATATACACTTAAAAACACCACAACACACACCTAAAATTAATTACACATTTACAATTAATAATTACTAATTAATTAATGGTAATTAATTTAAAAATTATTTATTAATTAATCAATAATAAATTAATTAATTACCACACTTCACACCATTTACACGTATGAACTCCCCAACACACACCTACAATTAATTAAACAATTAACATAATTATTTATTAATTGACTAATTGAAATTAATTAACAACTAATTATTAAACTATTATTAATTAATTAACACATTAATTAATCAATTAATTTTATATAATTACATTACTTCCCACCCTATTCCCCTATAAACCCACAACCCGCTACGGAAGTAATAACACAAAATTAAACATAAAAAACATTAATAACTAATACAATTCAAAAACATATAGTAAAATAACTAACAATTCTCATTTAAAACACTAAAATGCATAACATTATTAATAAATCGATATTTTTCTAAACTATATTTTTGTAAATGATATTTATTACAACTATATTATTGTTATCGATATTACTTACCTGTCAGTCGATATTCTGGTCAAACTATATTTTTGTTGTCGATATTTGTTCCACTCGATATTTCTGCGGAGATATTAATGTCAGACGATATTTCTACGTCGATATTACTACTCTGCACCCACCAGGAGGATAGCCCATATATTACCTGTGTAGATGATGTACCAGCAGCAGATCGGCAATGTTGCAAATCACAGAAAACCCACATGGAAGAACAAGTGTGTGTAACTTTGTTGTTGATGGTGAATAGGAGCCACATGTCAATGTTGGTGGTGCTGTCACATAATATCCCAAAGCCTGCACCAGCTCCACCACATGTATACACACTATGCATCAACCAAGTTAGAAGTTGGTGCTGACTGACTTGTCCTCCAGTGCCTGCCGTATGTAGCAGCTGCACAATAGGACAAGGGTGCATGACCAGTTGTAGACACATGTATACAAACATGTAGTCTTGTGCCATTGCTGACAACTGCAGTGTTGTGGCCGTTGCTGTTGAAGGTGGTGTGTACCATACCACAGGGTGACTGTGCATCACCAACTCAGTGGTGGCCTACACGTACTCAATGGTGGCTTGGGGTACAACAACAAGGTTGTGTGTGCGTAAGTGGACAACACACGTGCGTTCAGTGTGCCTGATGAACTAGATGTAGTCCAAACATGCAATAAAATTACTCTCACATTCATCCTTTGTAAAGTGTATGCTCACCCCGCTGTTGTGTCCCTGTGACAATAGCAGATACACAGATGGTGGAGCAAGATAGAGGAAACAGCATGCATATCTGCCAGTTTGTGAGGCCTTCTGCGAAGAGCCGTGTCATTAGCCTTTTACAGGAGACAGCTTCCCATGGCTCAGTGCCCAGGACCACTGGCAACGAGCTCCAATGTCTGGCAGCCAAAAGACTGATGAGCATATCATCCAGACCAGTGTCAAAATGTTTGCCGGTTTAGTGGCAGTGCTCAGCAACTAATCTAATGCTCCACCTGATAATATGCCCCAATCCATGGTTGGATATACACAATTCGAGCTGCTGCATATTCAATCGGTAGTCCTGTTTCTCAGGTCAAATCATTGATACACCAAGGTAGAAGAGATTCCACAAATCAATATGAGATGTGACCACTGCATTTACTATGGTTTGCTGACCCTGATAGGAAGTAGGTCCCAGACCTGACTCAGGACTTGCAGTGTTCATAAACATGTCCCTGCTACTTTACTAATTTAACTCCCATACGGAATATGGAGTCATGCCATATAACAAGTAATTCCCATCAGTGTTGTGATTTGGGAGTTGACCAAGCGTATGATGCCACCCGGCAGATGTCCTTAACAATGATGCTCCTCCTATGAACATCACCTCTGTTGAACTGCCATTAAGTGTCAGGCAGTGATTAGCTATCCATGCAGTAACAGCCGCCATACAGGGGAAAATTGTTAGGCGATGAGGTCTGGCATTTTGAACAGTGTGAAGATAAGCAGAGTATCATCAGCGCATGATACAATTGACACCCAGTGCACCTACACCATGCTGGAAAGTGGTTACAAATATATATCAAACTGTTTGCTGTTCAATATCGAGCCCTCAGGGCCTCCATGTAGGAGGGGAGTATTTTCAGAAGAGATTATCGCTTGTAACACATGAACGCCCCTTGATGTAATGAAATAACTCATCCATCTAAGGGCTAAGGTCTTGACTCCACATGACTCCAATCACAGGAAAATTAGCCCGTGAGAGACGGTGGCAAATGCTGCACAGAAAAACTACAAGATCTGTGCATAAGTCTGACCCATGGCTGCTCGTTGTCCCAGGGTTTCACTAGGCAAGAGCAAAGCAGTTTCAGTGGAGTGTGCAGCTTGAAAACAAAATGGCGAAATGTGTAGTAGAAAGTGCTACTGGGGTGTAAGCACATCCCTGCGGAGGGCACACTTATGTGGTTCAAAGTGCGGGAAGCAACAGTGAATTCCAAATGTGGTTCAATAAAGTTCCATAGGTTCAAAGTTTTCAAACTTTATTCAATCTTTAGCGTTGAAATGTATCTCATATTTCAGTCATATGGATCAACAAGCGATTAGTTTTAACAACGGGCTCCAATGCATTTCGGACGAAGGTCCTTTGTCAAGGAGCACTGCAACAAAGGATATACAATGAATACGAATCAATGCAAGGACTGGGATAACAGCGTGAAAAAACGTTACAGGTAATGTCCAAGTGAGTAGACCTCATGCACCCTTGATGTGAGTTAAAAAATAATAAAGTTAAAAAAGTTGAATAAAGGAGGATAAAAGGGAGTCTTCCTGGTGTATTAGAAGTGATGGGAACGTTACGAAGCTGTGAATAGATGACGTGAAAACGTGCTGTACATGGGGAAACCATAAAAGTGTGCAAATTAAGTCGGGCTGTAAAAAGTGAAACGGACGGCTCGAGAAAACGAGGCTTACGTAATCATAGGCAAAAGTGCGGTCATGCGTAGAGTCAAAACCGAGAGGTAACAGAGTGAAAACTTACTAGGTCAGAGGATTAACCGATGGCTCCGAGAAGCCGGTACAGGTACTACGCGGAGTGAATGCGGAGTGCTAAGAAGGGTGGAAAAGAGAGTAGAAATAGAAGACGGGTAAAAGGAGTGGGCTAAAGAAGTGAACCGCAGGCGGCCATCTTAGAAAGGAGACAGAGTGATACAGTGAACAAGAGGGTGGTGCATAAACAAAGGTGAAACATACAGCAGAACGGAACTATAATGCAACAATAAACATCCATTTTATAGGTAACAGCTCAGTTCGGTGCGGTCATTAAGCCCAAATGGTTTCTGTGACTGCAGTCTATAGATCCAAGATGTTTCTCTTTGCAGGAGGGTTTTGTTGTTGTCCCTCCCTTCGGTTTTGGCAACCATTTCAAGAACCATGAATTTGAGCTGGGCCACATTGTGGTTGGCCTCATTGAAGTGCATGGCTACATTGGATTTAGAGTTGCTAGTACGGATATTAGACTTATGTTCGTTCAACCTGGTCTTGATTTTCCTACTGGTTTTTCCCACATAAATTTTGCCACATGGGCACTTTAGGATGTAAATCAAGTTTGATGAGTCGCATGTCGCGTCCACATTGAGTTTGATGGTGAAACCTCTCATGGGGTGATTGACAATGTTGCCTCTAATAATGTTATTGCAGTTGTTGCAATGGTAGCAAGGGCGAGTTCCAGTGTGTTGAACAGGTGTGGAAGTGGTTGAATTTTTAGACAGAATTTCTTTGAAGTTCATCGGGCGGGTGTAGGCGAAAATGGGGGGATCCTTGAAGAGGTCCCCAAAATCAGGTTCGGAAGATAAGATGCGCCAGTGTTTCAATATGATGTTTTTGTAACTTTTGCTCGAAGTGGAATATCTCGAAACGAGCACCATTCTTTTGTCGTTGCTTTTAGGGGTGCTCCGTAGAGCTTCAAGTCGGGAGATTGCAGAGGTTCGATCAATGGCTTCCTTAAGAACTTCATCAGGATACCCTCTGTTATGAAATCTTGATGCCATAGATTTAATTTGGATCGTTCTGATGTCTGGGTCGGAGACTATTCGAGTTACTCTTAACATCTGGCTGTAGGGCAAATGTCTCTTCAAAGAGTTCTGGTGAAAACTGCTAAAGAGTAGAGAGTTATTACGATCCGTGGGTTTACGGAATAAGTCAGTTTGGATTCCCTGAGGGGTTAATTTGATAAGGACGTCTAGAAATGCTATCTCCTGGTGATGGATGGTCCAAGTAAATTCAATTCTATTATCTTTGGTGTTAAGATCTGCCAAAGCGAGTTCTAAGTTCTCTTTAGAGTTTTTCCAAATGAAAAACAGATCGTCGATGTAACGTACATACAATTTAAGGTTGTCCGTCCAAGTAGTGTCATTGTGGATGTGGTTCAACTCAAAATTGCCCATGTATAGGTTCGCATAGGTAGGTGCCGCGCAATTTCCCATGGCCATTCCGGACATCTGTAAATACCATTTTTTTGCGTGTTCAAAGTAGCTATGATACAGGGTATATATCATAAGCTCAAGGATGAAAGGTTTCAAAGAGTCACTGATATCTGATTGAAGTAAGGCGTGTTCTAAAGCGTTGATTCCTCCTTCGTGGGGAATAGATGTATAAAGACTTTTTACATCAGCTGTGCATAGGATTAATTCTTCGTTTTCAAGAATCTGGATGGTGGAGAGCTTGTTCAAGAGGTCTGTGGTGTCTCTGATGTAGCTGGGTAAATTGGAGACTATGGGTTGCAGGTAACTAGTGGGGTTGCCATCCAATGGTAAGTATGTGTTGGGGTCCATTACGTGTTCTTGTGTTCTGCGGTCATATAGTTGTGTGTTATACGTTATTCTAATCCGGTCTCCCTCTTCACCCAGCACTGCGCTTATAATAGCTGTAACCCCGCTGAGGAGAAGCGTCCCTAGAATACAGGTAGGACCTGTTTATTTCTATCTTTTCCAAGTATAACGTAGCTTTGTGGAATAGTTTTGGCAAAAAAACGAGAGCTTTTTCTTTCTGCCCACACATGAGGCGGGATCACTGCATAGCGGCCATACATTACTTTCGGGGATGGATGTAGGCTGGCCGCAGTTATTCATTGTGCACGTAACGTTGCTTGTTCACGCCACATTCATAGAGCGAGTTATGGAACTAGCGTCTGGGGGTAAATACTAAACAATCTTCACTTTCCTAGATGCACGCAACATTACCAATGAGACCATTTCTCGCTAATCTTTCCAATTTTGCAATTTTTCAGTGGCATAACGAGTTATGAAGCAAACACGATATAACTTTTGATCCTGACAATAACAATATTCCTTATCATAAAATAGCAGGCACTGCCTACCCATAAATCCTGCAATGCATTACTGCCAATGTTCTAAATGTCAATTTCTTATATTCTATAAGTCCAACTAATCAAGCGCAAAAGCTTAGAAAATAAAAAAAAATGTTATAAAAACAATTATTGTCCCACAAAAACAGAACATGCAGACAATCTTCCTTACAGCACAACTAAACTGTATTGACAAATATGAATTGTTGTATGTCTATTTACCACTTTCTTTCAGAAAACGCTGATCCTAGCATCACGATTGGTAAAGACTGACCAATTGCATCGTACAGCACAAATCGTGTGAGTATTAGTACCTGTTTGTTAGTCCTGACGAAAGCTTCATAGACCCCTAGGGCCATAGAAGCTGAAACATGTCGACAATTTAATAATACCAATAGATCCAGTAACTCGATCTTTTTCAAGTATGAATATATTTTAACCTGAGGGAGCTCACCCCCATTAAACTTTTTGGGTGCTATTTCCTCCATTTTTAAAGATTTTTTTCTTTTTTGCAAAGTTTGTTTTACACACCTTTTTGTGGGAATAAATCCTCTATCTCTGACACTGCACTTTGAGACTGGAGGTACCTCTGGTTGAGGTCGGCACCTACCACTCTTTGGAATACCCAATGATAACTGCCATGACTTCAATGTGGGGCGGATGAAACACATATACCGCACTCCCCAAATTTACATTGTTTTCTTTGAGGGTTTCCAATCACTTTTACCGAAACCAACGGTTTTGAAGTGTTACAAGTGTCCCCTTTTTCCTTTGATACATTACTAGAAATCTCTGTAACCTCATCTGACAATAAATTGAATAATCCATTACAGGACTCCTGAGATGTATGAGGGGGCTGAGTCAATCTCACATCTCATTGTAAGATTATCAGTAAGCTAAACATGTTTGCACATGAGTATTCAGACCTATCATTTTCCGTGTCATAAAAGTAGCGTTGACTGCCCCATCAGTTTCGATCATTGTGATTGTACTTGCTTGTAAGCCCCCTTAACTATGATACAATAGTTCTTATGCCATTGGTGTGTCAGCTGTTTGCATCTTTGCTTTTACCCTAAGATGATGAATACATTGTGTTGTATTGCTCTATGTATCACTGAATACCTATGGCTACTGAAGAAAAGTGAGATCCTGGGCCAGTGGCGCGTGAAATCAGGAAGCATGCTATGTTGTTATCGTCAATGATGGTGAGTGTGGATAAATATCCTTCACATTTGGACATGTCTGCCTCTCCAACTTAGCATGTGAAAGATATTTGTTTACTTATTGCTAGACCACCCCTTCTTCGTCCCACCTGATCCTTTCTTCTGATCCCATAGCCATCGGGTACAGCATCAAGGATGTTAGGGGTGGAATTCTCAACAAGCAACGTCTTGGCAATGAGCCTCTCATTTGGGCATTTGTCCCTTGAGTATGGTGTGGTCTATATATCTAAGTTAGGTAATGATCTGACAATTCAGCTTGGGGAAGGACAAGTCTCTACCCAGTTGTGTGACCGTAATCAAGTGTGAGATGTCCTTGTTGCAGTGTCTAACATTTAAAGTCTCCTTGTCACCCAGGATACATTGCTGAGATACATTTCCAAATGTTGGAGTCCAGCTCCGCACTTCATTGGTCGTGTACTCAATGCTTTAATGGGGTGTATGACTGGCAGGAATCAGGGGCCTGGTCATGTTCCATATTCTGGCCCTAGGTGTGCATAATGAGAAGTCTAAGGTGTGTCCTGCATTGTGGCTCAGTGTGGTGACAACCCTGGTCAGCCTAATGTCAGACAACATATCATATGTCAACAAGGACAATGTATGTTGAGCAGTCATGGCATGTGAGTGGGAGTCCAAGCCATGAAGGAGCACGTAGTACAGGGAGTGGATGGTGTTGCTTCTGCTGAAGTCGATGGTGAAGCAAACAAGCCCACAATGGTCCATGCATATAAGGGATAACTAACAGCTGTTTTGGGTCAGCTCATGACAGGAAACATCATGTGTTGTGTGTTGCTGCCGTATGGCCAGCTGCAGCAGCACAGAATGTCAACTGTGTGTTGTGTGTTCTACAGCATCCTACATTGCAAATGGTAATGACATTGCATTTGGTGGATTAGTGTCAGTGGCTGACGGCAGAAGATCCACTCATGCAACTGAGCTGTGCAACAAATAGATGTCGGGTGGTGGAGGGAGTAACAGCAGAGAGCCAAGATTATTTGCAAACATAAACTAAAGCATTCAGAAGCAACACATGGTCAACCTGGGATACAACATAACATAAATCCATCCACATCAACAACACATCCAGCACAACCAATAACGTATTCCTCTTTTCCTTATATGTCACAGGGGACCAAGGATATGCACGCGGACCATGGATGATGACACCCCTACGAAACCCCACCACCCAAGGCCAGAGGCAGTATAATGCTGCACACAGACACACAAGGTCCATTGTGGAGCGCACATTTGGTGTGTTAAAGTCACATTTCCATTGCTTGGACATCACCGGTGGTAGCCTGCTGTACAGCCCTGAAATTGTGAACAAAATCATCATGGCATGTTGTGTGTTGTACAACATATGTGTGCGTACAAAAGCCCCATGGATACAAGTGCCAGAACCACCAGAAAAAGACGAGGATGAAGAAGATGCTGGTGCTGTACACCCCACAACAAATGCAGCTGGACTTGCATGAAGGAACAGAATAATAAACAATTTCTTTGACTGAGTCAGTCACATTGTGACCGTCCCCCTCCGATGTATGTCATAGCAAATTGACCACACACGTGGCGTGTGACACATAAAATGTCAGAAATACATACCATGTCTACGTGTCACTGTCTGCCATGGGCACTGTACTCATGAAACATGTACATGGCTCAACATGTGGTAAGAAAAACAGTACTCCATTGATGTTGGGAATGTGTCCACAGTACAGATATGCTTTGCAGTGTGTCAAATGTATGACATTAGAGTCTTCATGGTGCTACGTAGGCTAGCCAAAGGAAAAAAGGTTGTATCCCCACAGTTTAATACAAGCAAACTAGGGTGTTGTTTGTGGCAAGGATGAGATTTAGAAACTGTTGACATTTTCCAAATCAAGGTATATTGGAGGGTGTGCGTAGTGTGAAATTTCTAATTAAGGAGTGTGTGAAATGGTGTAAAGGATGCTAATAGTGCACGCAACCTTCCAATATACATTGGGGCATATTATCCAGCCCCTTGTAAAAAAGATGTCAGTCTTAGCGGCAGGAAACTGTCCCTAAAAATCCGATAATGGGCTTGCTAATCTGCGTGTTACAATTCCTATAGAAGCCTGCGTCAGATGTGCAGGATATCGAACTTGGGCTTGTATTGGAAATATATCATGCATATTAGCTAGACCATTGTCGCTGTATAATTGGCAATTAACAGCTGCACAGATGGCTATAATGTCAATGAGGTTCTCAAACATATGCCCAGAAGATGTATGTGTGGAATCGGGTCAGAGCTGCAAAGAGGGCATGTAATGTCTGGAAATATGGAAATATGGCGTGAAATGTGGCACAATATGATATTTGGGGGTCAGGTTGGGGGCAAATATGGAAATGGGGTGTGAAAAGTGGCACAATATGAAATGTGGGCGTCATGTTGGTGTGCAAATATGGAAAAGGGGCGTGAAATGTTGCACAATATGACATTTGGGCACCAGGTGGGGGAGCAAATATGGAACTGGTTTGTGAAATGTGGCACAATATGAAATTTGGGTGTCAGGTTGGGGGGCAAATATGGAATTAGGGTGTGAAAAGTGGCACAATATGAAATTTGGGCATCAGGTGGGGGGGCAAATATGGAAATAGTTGTGAAATGTGGCACAATATGAACTTTGGGTGTCAGGTTGGAGCCAAATATGGAAATGGGGTGTGAAAAGTGGCACAATATGACATTTGGGCATCAAGTTGGGGTGCAAATATGGAAAAGGGGCATGAAATGTGGCACAATATGACATTTGGGCGTCAGGTGGGGGGCAAATATGGAAATGGGGTGTGAAAAGTGGCACAATATGAAATTTGGGCATCAGGTGGGGGGCAAATATGGAAATGGGTTGTGAAAAGTGGCACAATAAGAAATTTGGGAGTCAGGTGGGGCAAATATGGAAAAGATTGTGAAATGTGGCACAATATGAAATGTGGGTGTCAGGTTGGGGGGCAAATATGGAAATGGGATATGAAAAGTAGCACATCATGACATTTGGGAGTCAAGTTGGGGTGCAAATATGGAAAAGGGGCGTGAAATGTGGCACAATATGACATTTGGGCGTCAGGTGGAGGGGCAAATATGGAAATGGTGCGTGAAATGTTGGGCATAATGAAATATAGGGGACATATTGGAGAAAAAAATGAAATGGGGCGTCTAATTGGGTCACAACATTTATCTGTCTGTCAGAAGACATTAGCCTGGAATCCATTACCACATACAGATCAATAAGGTCTACCATAACTATGTTGACCTGCTACTTGCCAAAACTGATGGACCACCACCACCACCACAGACACACAAAAAACACCAACATCTCCAAAAGGGCACCATGCATGGGTGAAGACATCTCATACAGCTGGACAGACAACTATATGAGGATACACACAGACACCTGGCTCATTCATATCTAGCAGTGAGACACATCTCCCATTGCAGTTGGACCACTATATCACATCAACATATGACAATACATATGCAGGTACACACACACCTGGAAGTGTACAGAAAGTGATGGCCCTATGTCATGTGTCCCCCATGGGTGAGTAGCACATGTATAAAGAAGAAATCATTTATGATGGCCCACTTGTGAGCAATGCCAACATGGCGTGACATGTGAGGTGGCTAAGCCAGCAAATAGTGCAGACGTGCTTTGGTACAGCGCTGCTGGGAACTTCCTTTCTAAGAGCACATTCATTCGTAGTATGCTGACCTGCTGCACATCTTGGTGAGCGGCAGCACAACTACACACCCGCTGCTGCTCTGAGGAAAATTTATTGGAAAATCTAGGCCTGCTCATCGCACCGCTGAGCCAGGGACTCCTGAAGAGCAGAGTGCACTCATAACATATCTGAGTTGCTGGCTATGTGAGGCCACGAATTAACTTCGCCCCCTATCCTGTGGCAAGTGGTGCAGTTACTATTACGGTGCCACTGGGAGGAGGACTCGGGCCACAAAGCACATGGGAGTGCAAACTGTGCCCTGGACATCTGCTCCACTGGACTGGACCATTGTAGCAAATTGGACCCTGACATCAACCCTCGGTGTGCCTGCGTGGTCCTGCGCACTGACACCTGATCCTGGCAGGATGACCAAGAGGGTCACACGCTACATCCTGTGACAGACCACTACGCTTCCAGATTCGTTAAAGAGAGCCCTAGATGGACTACGGCGTCCTCCAAGAGTACTGCTGCTAAACGGGTGCTTGGTGAAAGTGGGGATACAGATTTAGGACAAACTGGTGGCAAGTCACGATGAGTCGCAGTGCATCTGGACATCTCTGATGGCCTTCCACACACCCCACCCTGACCTTAGACTGTCTGATCCTGGGAACTGTGGATCTGGTGGTCAGCAGAGGGAGACGACCAAGGCTTTGTTGTGATCCTGCGTGCTGGGGTGGTGCGGTGCTGGCCCAGCTGCAAAACACAGTCTCTGCATTGCCCCACTTCCACCCACACTGCTCTCCTCTGCTGTGTGGACTAGCTATGACTGCGAACATGTCCCAGCACTCACCAACAGATGTGCCTTTGGAGTGGGTGCACAAGTGTGACGGGGAGGGCTCGATGTCTGAGAAACACTGATAGGTACGTCAAGAGATGATCTGTACCCGTGCCATACAGTGACCACACAACGAGTGACTTGTAATGGACACTTTGCTAGTCACGCCTACTCGCATTGCAGATGCGGAGCACAGTGTTGCGCCCACAAACGAGAGCTGTTGCATGTTCATCCTGACATCGTAGTGCAGGCAAGGCGTCCACCCCAGTGATACTGAGCCAAGCGGCTAGGATAAGCTCCCAAACGCACCACACTCTCCAGCTGGACACTGTCCACCTACCCGCCAACCTGTTGTCCTGCCTGTAACGTAGTTCTCCAGGTGCCCTACACTTCAGCCTGCACTCCCTGCCGAATGGTGCTGCCCTGGTGTGTCTGCTTCACCTGCGACGGGTTGACCTTCCGAAGCCCCACCTAGTCCACACCAGGAGGAAACATGTGGCTGAGACGCCAGCCACATGTCACACGGCACTCGTGCCAGGTTGGATGCCGCAGGTGCACTGACCTCCCCTCTGTTGTTCATGGGCAAATCAAGTAAGATGTCAATGCAAAACACAATAGATTAAGGCTCTGGCAAGCAGGATGCACTTTCAGTAGCAGATGAAAAGCTGGGTGAGTCACTACAGCAAGTATGCTCTTCCTCAATAAACAAAATTATGAAGGTGGCTATAGACCTCACACATCTACGTTCATATCATCACTAACTGGTAGATCACACCATTCCTGCAGAAGCTGGCATTGCTGAAATTGCCCTGCATGTTGCAGCTGCAGGCCTACATATACTAAACCTACTCAATCATGTTGAGTTGCTGGAAGACAGAGTCGAGGATGCCAAAGGACGGGCACATTACAACAACTTATGCATGGTGGGCCTGCCGGAAGGCCAGGAGAGGGATTTCAGATGCGTACACTTTGATTTGGCTCTACTCTATGCTACCTGAAGGTACTCTCTCATCTTGCGTTGTAGTGGAACGGGTGCACAGGGTGCCTACAAGACCCTTGCCAACGGGTTTAAAGCCACCTATGTTCTAGAACCGCAACCTGAACTACAGGGAGAGCAATGCCATAATGCAAGAAATTATAAAACAACAAGACATTCAGGCAGTCAATAATTGAAAAGTTTCATCCAGGACTATACTTTACAGGTCACAAAGCACAGATACACAATCATGGCAGTCAAGAAACGTCTTAGGCAATACAGGCTTCTGTACTCTATCCTGTTCCCAGCACGTCTATGTCTAGTAGCAAAGGGAAATACTCACTTCGTTTGAATTCCAGAACAGGCTGAAGAATGGAAGGACTCTTACACCTCTGCAAACATCGAGACTGTGCCCACTAATCCACAACAGCAGTCGCATAATGCATCCTCCTGCCGCCCCAATGCAGCTAAAAGGCGGAGGTAATCTCACACCTCACAATCTGCAGGACCGAATTTGAGCCAAGAGCAGATTGAATGTTGCAAGGTACTCAAGCCCACAGCAGACATCACAGGATCTCAACTGGACCACCTGGCTCTACTATGAACCAACAGGACCAGATCAGCCACAATCACTCCTCCAAAGACCCACAGGCATCTCAATACTCTCACAAACTACCCAATGTCACTCCACAAATGTCCTGCTACATTGCCTGACAAGCTGCCCTTTTGCGCCATTTGGGTGACACACCCTTGCTAACTACTAGTACCAGCAGTCATGGCATGCCTATCCTGAACTGTCTTGGGTCACAATCCCTGTGAACTCAAACATACTTGCATTTTGGCTGTGTCACGATCACTGACTCTATGATGACCCTGAGGGCCCTCACATTCCCAAGCTGCGCTCCCACACGTTTTCCATATGTCGGTATGGATCATCGGGCTGGGATGTTGCACTGTGCGGCGCATGCCCACTTGCAACTGTCTGGAAGCTGGGGACCTTTCAAGAACCAATCAAGACACTTGCATATCCTTGGTCCATCACGTGGTGCGTAGCACACCACCCATGGTACAAGGTTTGGATGATTGACTGTTGCAAATTAGCTCTTTTGTAAGCACTTATGCTTTTGGAACTGTTTGCATTGCAATCTAACATCTGTAGAAGATCAACTTTCAAACATTTAGTGCCAGGGTAGCCAATAATGCGACCACATTTACTTGTTGCAACGTCTACATGCACATGTGCTCTCTTTTTATTTACACTATTCAACTGGGCACATGGAATGGGCGGGGCATGCACACTACATCATGTGGTTAGGAAATTTACTCCTATCTCAAACAACACCATATACAGCTAGCACAGCTACAGGAAATTTGTTTGTCAAAAACCTGAACTGACACACTTACATCGTCGTTGGCTGTGACAGTTGGCTGCCACAGGATACTCAGTAAGAGAGAGAGAGAAGAACTCTGTTTATTTAGACCATAGTCTTTAAACTTCAAGATCATGTAAAATTCAAACACTGTACAAAAACCAATCAGTAACAAGATGATACAATCGTATATAAAATCACACAATTACTTTCTGGGCAGCTCCACATAAATACTTCTATGCTAAAATCAATTTCCTCACTATTCTAATTCGTAAAATCAATAAAAGTATAAAACCCTCCACACATAATAAATGTGGGTGTTACAAATCTCCTAAAGATAGAGGGAAGTTCTTTAAATTCATCATTGTTCATTTACAATAAAATATTAGAACCGTTTGAGCTAGCTTCACCTCGGTCTTTAGTCTTTGACTTCTGCAAGAGAGGGACTAAAAATAGATTCATCTCTGTACTTGCTTGAGCTTTTCCCTCACCAGTTGGTTTACCCCTCTCAAATAGTTACCAAGTGCAATTGCTATGTCCAGGTTTTCCATTCCTATCAGTAAATTAATGTCTTGGGCTCGTAATCTTATGCCACATTTTATAAATAAGGGCCGTAAGAACCGTTTTCTCACTTCTACACACGTAAGACAATCTAGCAGTATGTGCAACATTTCACACTTGGTCCCCAGCCCACACTTGCATAGACCATCGGGATATAACATTTCTGCCTTAAGTTTCCCCTCCAATAGCCAAGGGATGGTACCAATTCGGATCTTCAAAATATCCCACCTAAATCCATAGTTCGGCAGGGTTTCTAAATAAGGATACCATGCATCATTTTCCCATGCTTCTATCATATATTGGACCGATTTTTTCTTTCTCAGGTATCCTATCTCCTGAATTCTTGAATGCTCACTTCCTTGTGCTCTGAGTGAAGTCTTCGTGAAATCTACGTCTAAGGAATTTTGATTTACTCGTTTAGGCTCCCGATTATCTCCTTTATTTTTCTTTTTGCCTCCATTGCCCATCTTAGGCTGCTATGCCGAATTTCATCACTGCACCAATGTGAAACCTTTTGGGCTTCCCCTTGGGATTGGCGTTTCCAGAATCTTGCCACAGCCATTTTGGCCTGGGTATTCCATGCTATTGTTCCTGTCTCTTATCTAATTGCCTGTATCATTGCTGACTTAGGCAGGGACAATAACATTTTTAAAGCCTTACCTTCATCCCGATCCCACACCCCTTTGCCACTGAAATGGAGCACCTCTACCCCATACAGTACTTGGGGGGGAATCATGGCTTCATAAGCCTTTAACAGGGGTTTGTGTAACAAGTCCCCGTAATCTTTATTACATTTTTTAAAACCACAAATGGAGGAAGATGCTTTTGCATTTTGATTGTCCAAATGTTTATCCCATTTTAAAGAGCATTCGAACCATAGGCCTAGGTATTTATTTTCTTTTACTCAGTGTATGCAGGAGTGAAACAAATTTGGGTCAGACTGGGGGTCCCCTTTCAATTAAAAAATGTCAAAATAGAGATCAAAGACAGGTATGTAGCAGTACATGGCATACTAGACAGCAGGCCAATAGTACTTGCCTCGCTATATGCAAACATGGAACAGGGTGCGTTCTTCTATCATATTTTGCTAATACTAGCTCAATGGCATGATGTCACTAGGCCGTTGGGAAGTTATTAATATTGTGTATTGGATGCAGGGCTCTACATCCTTGATGCTGACTTTGTGGTGGGTTATGTCTGTGATGGACATGTGCTCTTCCGTGTCTCCATCAATGGAATTCCTTGCTAAACTACGAGAGTTTTCACCCAAAAGCACTTAGGGACAATTTGCCCTTTGGGCAATTCCTCCGCATTCAGAGGAATTGTTCCACAAAATCTGCTTTCCAAGAACATTCACAAGTACTTGAAAAAAATCTGCTGGTCAAGAAATATCCAAAACATCTGATTCGACATGCCAAGAAAAGGGCTTCCAATAATAACAGGGAGGGTCTCTTGGAATTGGCACTAACAAAACCCAAACAGGACAGAATCACCTGTGTAAATACATATTGCACATACTCCAACAAGATTCAAAAGATTGTAAAAAAACATTGGAGGATTCTAAACACAGGCGCTGACACGTTGCCCCCCCCTTTGTTTGCATTTAAAAGAGGGCAGAATTTGAAGGATCAACTGGTACATACCAGACCCAAGACAGAAATCCCACGAGCAGTCGGTACCCTATGGGACTTACCTGCGGTTATAGGACATCATCCTTGTGGCAACTGTGCGGCCTGCCCCCAAACGACCAAGACACTCACTATCGACATAGGCACTGGCCGACCATGGCAACTCAGATGGTTTACGAATTGTAACAGTTCGAATTTAATCTACTTAATCACATGCCCTTGTAAATTGAACTACGTAGGGATGACTACAAGAAAAATAAAGTTGAGAATCTCTGAGCATAAAAGCTCTATTCGCGGTTGCAAACAAGCAACAAAATTGACTAATCACTTCTTGCAAGTAGGTCATCATCCCTCTGACCGTTTCTGGACAGTACTTGACCAACCATGGATTCCTCCAACTATCACTGACGTCTCTAAATTTCTTTTCAAATGTGAACAAAGATGGGTTTTTAGACTCAAGACTGACAAATCAGGGTTGAATGAAGACATCCCCTGGATGTCACTCTGAAGATTCATCATATTGTTCATTACGTTAGCATGGTAATCAAAACTGTGCATATATAATCTTTTTGAAGATTCATTATAAGATTCATCATATTGTCCATCATGCAACCATGGTATCCAGAAGTGTGCGCATTTAATCTCTTTGGATCCAACCAATTAGTTTTGGATCACCAGTGTTACATTTGATATTATTTTTATAACACTGATATTATGTCATGTCGAGCACGTATTGTGACTGAGTGTTTTTATTGTTAAAATGGGCACTGCAGATATTACATGCCATGACGCCATTGCTGGGCGTTCAAAATGACATACATTGATTTAACAATCTTATGTGCTGTTGTGCTTTTTATAATACATTGTTACGCATTTAAAATGCATTACGTTAAAAAACATTTGCTTTGTACGTGGGGCTTAGCGGGGATTCGAACCAGGTCTCTGCTTGGTAACACAGGAACTACATCTCCCGAATGGCTGCAACACGTCACGACGTCATCATGTGCCGTGTACGCAGCACCCGCCCAACACGGAAGTAAGGAATCCATTTATCCTCCGCCGGTACACCGAGTCGGTACCTCCCCATGAAACAGCTTCAGAGGGACGACCGGTGTACCGACGGAGAGGTAGGCAGCAAATGACAGCAGGGTTATGGAATACAGGCCGTTTGATTACTAAAGGAGGATTGTTTGGAACTAGAGTGTGACCCAGCTTTTAGATGGGGATATCGGACTGTGAGCACGATTCCTCTAAAAATGGAGCCCGTGATCACTTGTCATATCACGCTGTGCTCCTAAAACTGGGGAATATAGATCGTATTAGTAAGAGAGTTCGGCGTCGCATGCGGCGTGTGAGAGACTGGTGGTATGGGGAGTGAGAGGTAGTACATACCAATCTAAAAACTTTATCTTTTTTGTTTTACTGTAGTGCGGTGCACCCACTACCTGAGCTGGTGCCAGGTGGGGTGGGGCTGTTCCTTCCCAGCAAATGGGTGAGTGAATTTAAAAACTATATAATTGTGACAAACCATGATTGTCTAACACTGGTCGACATTCTATAAACGGCCTGTGGTGTATTAAGAAAATAACACTGTGATGAAGACACAGTGTTACCGTTATCAACTGTGCATTTTCTGTTTTGTCCTTTCTTTTATGTACCCATATACTTTCTCTTTTTCTGTCTAGGACTGGAAGACCAGTAGATATACACTTATCAGGTGATATGGTTTACCTTTTTAACATAGCAGTAGCACTAATGGTCCTGAGGAAGCAGCAGGAGACCTATTGGCTCGAGTGACTGCAGAAACATGTCGACCTTACATCTTTGTTAGTAGTTCTTTGTTACACTACTATTTGCACTGTTTTTACTGATTTAGGAGTGTGAGGGTGCATATTAAAGTTGTTTTCCCCTAACACTACCTAATTTTAGAGCCTTTTCTCTTTTCTTTTTCACTTACACACTTTTAAGCACTGCTATCCAGTTCCTCACTAGACACACCTCGTTCACATCTGTGGTACTTTGTTTGGGACACCCTTGACTTGGTTACTTACATCCGCCAGGTCGGTTGTGTTTTCCCAACCTTGAAATGTACAAGAGATCCCAGATAATGAAGGGCAGTCTCGATGGTGGACTGATGGGAACTCGTTCTAATTGATAGCTTTTCCCTTTTTGTTCTTGTCTATTGGGTACATGATTTGATTGGCTATTTCCTGACTCACTGCTAATTTTTGTTGGTGTCATTTCTAGTCAGGGGGTTTAGCAGTTTTGGGTCTTTAAACTCTCCCCTGGGACCTTCCTTTGTGTTTAATGATGTGGTGTCCTGACCATTGGAAAGTGATGTGCAATTTGCTCAATGCCTATCAAGGTCAGTCCTCCACATCATGTGTGAGTGGATGTGACAAGTCATATCAATTTACTAGTGTTACTGATGACACAAGCCTTGGGCATCAACTGACTTTGACATGTACGGATGCATGGCTTTACCTGATGATCTATTGAGATTGTGACATTGGTATACCGATCGATTGGTGCAGTGGTGGCACCACCTGTTCATACATATTGACCCAATTTCCAGCATCTCAGTATCTGTTTAGACATGTACACTGCTAGTATTTCCATTGATGTACCTTCGGTCTGGATCAGAATCCAGACCCTATTCGCCAACTTTGTACCTTCATATCATTGTACAAATGCACATATGTGTGAATTAATCACTTTTTATTTACAATATTTACAAAAATGGTAGGCATATTGGACAAGAGCAGGGCCATACAATGCAAAGGGTGCCCGTTGGAGGGCCAGACAGAGACACATGATGTTGAAAGTGCCAAGGGAAGAGGCATTGTTCAGTCTACAGGCTGGTTGAAGTGCAAGGAATGGGGTGATATGGTAGTCCATGGGGGTGTCTGAGGAGGATCCAGGGGACAGTGGAATACAGTGCAAGAAGTGTATGTGTGGCACGATACTGAGCACGGCACCACAGAAGAAACTGGGACTTTGGCACAGAGGGATGCTACTGCTTCCTCCTCAGCAGAAATGCGCTGTCATCCTCATCTCCATCATCTGGTGTTTCATGTGCCTCACAGGTTTCTGTTGGTGTTGTGGGTGCAGCACTGTGAGGCACTGAGACACCAGGTGGTGTTTCTGAGGATCTTGAGGCAGCAGCAGCATCCATCTGCACCAAACCTTGTGGCAGCAAGGAGGCACCAAGCAGGTGCAGGGCATGATAAATCCCAGCAACCTCGTGCAAGTGGGCAGCCCTGGTAGCCAAGTCTTGGGCTTGCATCCACTCCATGTTCTCCATGATCCGGCGGATGTTGGCCAGATCCTGGCTGACACTGCTGGAGCCACCCAGAGCAGATAGAGACTGGTGTCTCTGTATCATGACTCCAGCAAAGTCAGCCATGTCCGTGAGCTTTTGCATGTGGTCCCTAATGGGACTGAGACACCCACGTAGGCCCGCAAGTTGGTCTGCCAGTTGCTGAAACCCGCACCTGCACCTTTTCCACCAACTGTTCCTGGAGCTCAACAACCCGCCTTTGGAAGGCCCGGGTGGTGGGATCGGGATCCTGGAGCTAGCTGGGACAGGAAGTGCCTGCTGCTCGTTGGTCTGAGCAGGGGGTGGGGTTGGCGCAAGGCTGCCGGGGTGCCCTGCTCCGGAGGCGGAACGGTTGATGGTGTCAATCAAGAGTTGCAGGGAGCCGATGTCATCATACACATCCACGTCATCAGCGGGTGCTGGGCCAGGCTGCTGTTCAGGAAGTGCTATCTCGCCCTCTGAAATGTGATATGGAAGATAAAATGTATCAGTGTTTGTCAGCAACAATCATGCATTTGATTATTTCACTTTGAGACAGCAGGACAATGTCAATTCATACTGATTTGTAGGGGAGGACATTGTTTTGCCAAATGGTGACACATTTAATGAGTTTGCTAATGTGAAGTTGTAGTGGTACATGGTGGTCTCACAGTGCCATATTAGCAAGAAGACCAATTACAATGGCACTGCCTTTGAGCAAGGAAAGGGCCACTTGAGCGGAGATGATGTACTTCATGATATGTGCAATTTATGTACTGTTGAAGGCCAGGTTACATGTGCAGGACATCTACCATGGGCTTGTATTGGTATCAGATGGCGCATTTCATGAAGGCCCTTATCACAGCTTTGGCAGCATTTTCCTGCAGCTGAAGTGGCGCACATTAGATCGAGCCTCTTGCTAATATGTAGCACATTTTCTTAATATGCCTGAAGTGATGGTACAATCTCTACACACAGGCATCCCAATTTGTCTACCCTGTTCATTTGTGTGAGCAATGCACTTATTAACACCCTCTCATGGATCCACTCCTTCCCTACGCAAACAGCCAAAATATCACACAAAGCCACTCCATCTCCAAACCCACAAACACCATCTGTGAGTACCCCAGGGACTGTCACTAAGCCCCAGGCTTCTCAACATGTACATGGCCACCCTCACCGCCATTGCCAGCCAGCATGGGCTTAGAATATCATCACACACAGAGGACACACAGCACATCCTCTCACTCACAAACAAAGCCAAAGACACATAATGCTAGGCACAGAAAGGAATTTCGGAACGAGCTGACTGGATGGAAACCATCTGCATGAGCTCAAATCAGTGGAGAATGACCTCCTCATCCTTGGCCCATCCACATGCGCATGTGAAAAACCCTGGTGAATCTTGGGCCGTGTGAGGCTGCCCCCAGTGACAGACCACGCATGCAACCTCGGCATCATCCACAACTCCTCCATCCCCATGACCTGCCAGATCTACTCCATTGTCTGCAACAGCTCCAACTGCATCCTGAGCCAACGCAGCATATTGCAATAGTTACCACCGTAATGAGTAAAACATGTTAATAACGCACAGCTCACCAGCAGACTGGAGTACGGCAACACACTTTATGGAGGGATAAACCAAACGCCACTACACTAGCTAGAAAACACACAGAAGGTTGCTGACAGAGCCATCATCAGAACCACCAACATGCTTAATAGGGACAGAGTCATGAAACACTGATACGTGCCCTGGTGTCATAGGGCCTTTCTGCCAGCCTATAAACCATTGGGACTCCAGGATGCCAGTATGGGATTTTCTTTGTGTCCAAGTAGACGCTGTGCTTATGATATGGTTACTTGCATTATGTCATGTCATCCTACACGTCTTCTTATACCCACAGTGTTAGACATTAAGGGGCAGAATTACAAGAACTGGGGCATCCCTGCTTATCAGCTAGGACGCACCAGTTATTGTGCACCAAACCTCAGCCAGCATGGATGTGCCGCATATACAATGCGGCGATCCATGTGCGACAAACGGAACCAATGCGTTACGCATCTGTGCCGTAAATGTGGTTCATTGCTGGAGTGGGTTTGCAAGTGCGATGCAGCCCCTGCAATGATCTGGGTGGACCTATTTTTACAATGCTGCGTCAATACTTACACCTGCTACAAGCATGCGCAGGGTTGTGACGCAGCATGGGCCCCAAAGTGAGTTAAATCTTGTATATTTCACACAGCCACTTGTATGAGGCGTTCCAGCACCGGAACGCCACCCCATGCGCAGGAACACCTCCTTCTGGTGCAGGCCTTTGGAACTTGATCTATCTCCCAGTTGCGTAACGTTGTGGATACCCCACTGCATGGCGCCTCTTTAGCGCCGCAGCTGCATCACAAAAAGGCACACAATGGTGGCATACAAGAGGTGTTAGAGCCGTGTAAATTAGCACCATGATGTATGGTCCATGGAGTTTAGATCTTCCCTAATGGCTCTTACCTTGCAACAACTGCATGCTGCTGTATCATGTAATATGCAATGTATAATATCTTATATGTACATTAATGAAACTTGAAATGGTCTTAAAGTGAAAAAAGAACGTCCAGGCGAAGTTTTAATCAGCATCACCATTAAAATACAGCACTGTATCATACAGTATCACTGTTGGGGCCTTTGCGGCTCATTAGCGAGCATTATTTCATCGCATTTGAACAATGAAAATGCCGCATACACCTCACAGTTTCAGTATGGACCTTTGCGGCCTATTAGCATACATATCTATATGGCATTCTGAAAAACGGCCCGCATTCACATCACAGTATGAGTATAGACCTTTGAGGCCTATCAGCGTGCATATTTTTATTGCATTTCCAAAAACGGGCCGCATTCACATGTCAGTTTAAAACTGAAGACCTTTGCGTCCCATTTGCGTCTAGATTTTTGTCGTAATTGCTGTATTTCTGCTTCCTGTCACATGGGTGTGGTATTCACTTTCACTTTCACTTTTCAGCACATTGCTAGTGAATGTGCTGAGAGAAGGAGGTGTATGGTGGATTGTGGTGTTGGTTGGAGATTTTGAGAGTGGTGCTGTGTCCTGTGCAAAGTGTCTGTTTAGTCTTTTTCATTTGTTTTAAATTGTTTGTGTGTCTACTGTCCTCAGTTTTGTTGTATTTATGTGGGGTTAGTTAGTTAGAGTTTGATAAGTGGGTTATTATTTCTTAGTGTTAAGTGGGTAACAGGGTGTAGGGGGATGCCCGGCTGTGGGAAGGTCTGAGAGGATGACCGAGAGAACATTGTGGGGCCTCCTGTGGATGGTGAAATTGTATCTTCCCTTGATGTTGGAGGCTGGGGGACGTATCCTTCAGGGGTACAGGGTGTCAGTGAGGAAGCTGCGCTGGGAGCGTGTGCGGGTCCAGATGCAAAGGTTTTTTGGCGTCACCCGGAACGTGCGCCAGTGGAAGCACCGCTGGCAGGACATGTTGGTGCATGAGGCTGACATACTGGACTACACTGGAGTATTATTCCATTAGAAAAGTTAGGTACAAAAGTGAGTGACGTGTGTGACAAGTAGGTATTACATCTACATGCTGTGTCAAAACTGTGATACTGTGACAACGTGGTCAGGCCAATGTTATTAGCCAGAAACACTTGCGCATGATTCACGTAAATTAGGATTGGAAAGAATAACTCTTCCAAACACAGTGTGTGCAACAGTAGGGTAGGAGTGTGAGTAGTCAATCCAAATATCCCTTATTGTATAGCAGCATCAAGTGCCAGTTGTAGTAAGTAGTCACGTTGTAATTGACATGTGAACACATATTTGTGCTGTGAAGACCACAAATGGTACAGAGGTCTCCTGTGTGACACCTCCCAAAAATTAACAATGCTATTATGAGTGGCCTCTCAGCAGTAAGGGTCGCAACTTAAGGCGCAGGGGATCTTTGCCTGTATAAGTCCATCAAGGGTGTAGTCAGTCAAAGAAATGTGTTCAGCTTTTATCATCCTTGATAGCGAGCACTTTTGTCTGTCGGAGGTGGGGACGAATCTCATCACGGGCTATGTCTGCAAGGTAGGAAAAGGAGCATTCTCACAATCTTGTCCCTCTTGTGCCAATGACCACATTGTAGGACAGATGGCGTGATCATAAGGTGTTTTCATGTGTGTAAAGTAAGTTGTTGTCACTGTCTCACTCACCTGCACATCCAGTTAGTTCTGCCCGAAGGATGAGATGCTAATTCGCACCCTCTCTTACACCTCAATCCCCACTGTACAGCTGACAGTGGTATGCAGTAGAGAAAGAAGCCCAAGGGAAGGGGGAAGTAGATAAAATAACAAAAGAGAAACACTGCTTCTCTTGATAATCTCGACTCTTCCTATCACTCTGCCTTCATCATTTAGGAGCGAGGAACGTCTTGTTTGTGGAGCGATGTCTTTAGCACAAGAAATTAAAATAGAATAACCATTACTTATCTGCCTGTGTTTGTAAAAAGCACTACACAATTAACACAAAGCAGTTACACAAATCACATCAAGAACAGTCTAGGTATTAATGTACCTCTCTCATCTGGCATTTTCAACGTCGCCAGATAGGGCGCTTTAGGGAAGATATAATAGTCTCTTTCCTAAAGAAACTTGAACAAAAGAAAAAGAAAACACATAGAACTAACCATGCAGTCCACATGACAAAGTTCTGAACCTTAAATGTCTCTGTTCTTTGCTTACTTTTCTTATCACCCTGAGAAGATGTCCAATAATAAAATATCACATATGAATTAACTGTATTCACAAAGTCATATCGCTTCCAAGGCAATAACCAGCATATGAGTAATAAAAGGACTCTTTAAAGTCACTTATCCACAGTCTTGTAATGTCTCTTCCAAACTCTGTTAGAACGTGTTTCACGGTGTCTTGAAATCCGCATTCGCTTTGTGACAAATTGTGCTTTGAGCTTGTTTTTTAAAATCAGGATAATGTACTTACAATTAGATGTCCTCCTATTCGGAGCTTTCAATTTTACCGTTCTTCCGTTTTTTTGTTTTGTAGGGTGCAGGAATCGTTTCCGGGTCTCCGGAGGATGGGAGCCGGAAGGAACAAGCCAAAAAAGGAAGAGGGAGTCTGTAGCCGGAAGAGGCAGGGAAGATAATGTCAGGGACCCAGGAGCTGCCTCGGCCAAGGAGCGCTGCAGGGGAAGTCTCCAGGTAAGTTTCACACGACCGCAGAAGCTGGATCGCAGGTGAGTCGAGCCGGAAAACCGAAGACGAACACAAGCGCAGACCTTTTTTACCGCGCTGCCTTTTATAAACGCTCGAAGGTGGGGTCGGATTTCTGCACGTGTAAACGGGGGAGGAAAGCTTCCCGTTTACACGTGTGGCACAGCTTTACCTAAACAGGATGCTGTTTGAGCCTTGGGACCAGGTGCCATACAAAGAGTGAGCAAGAAAAGGAACATGATGTTTGCTCATTAAATACAAAAGCATGCATTTAAAGGATGTGCTGTGGATCGTCTAAAACAAAACATAATATATGTACTCCTACTGTACATAAGTACATGAACAAGAATCAATAATAAAATAATAATACATGATACATGCCTAATTAATGAGCGGTAAAAGGACAAGCTCTTTGCCGAGAACCTACCCTAACAGTCGCTCCCCTCAAATGCCCCCCCACAGGCCGTGGTTTAGTTGGGTTAGCGAGATAAAATCGTCTAAGAAGTCTTGGGGCATGCACATGAGATGCTGGTTCCCATGAGTTTTCGGTATCATCATAACCTTTCCACGCAATCAAGTAATACAAATGTCCTCTCAGCCTTTTTGCGTCCAAAATGCGTCCCACTTCATACTCTACATGGCCTTGTATTGGGATTGGTGTAGGGGGTGGTTCAGGTCTGATTTGAGGGTTATAGGGTTTAAGCAGGGACACGTGAAAGGTTGAATGTACTGGGAAGTCATCAGACAAGTCAAGTTTTACTGTCACCGGGTTAATAATTGCTGTGACGGTGAATGGTCCTACAAATCTGGGTTGCAATTTACGGGGTCCATCAATATTCAAATTCTTTGTAGAGAGCCAGACTTTATCCCCAACCTGGTAAACAGGATCCTCTGTTCTATGCTTATCTGCTGTTTTTTTCATTCTAGTCTTGTACAGAACAAGGTGTTTCTTGGCAGTTTCTTGGATGTTTGATAGGGACTGCAATCGTTCAGTAACTTTCGGAAGCAACAAAGCATTTATATCTATCGATAATGCTCTTGGATGATATCCTTGCATAAAGAAGAATGGCGTGCAATGTGTTGCTGAGTGTGTAGTATTGTTATAGACAAATTCTACCACAGGTAACGCGTCTACCCAATTGTCAGTGAATTCAGTCATGAGACACCCTAGCATTTGTAACAACGTGTGGTTTAACCTTTCAGATTGTCCGTCAGTTTCGGGGTGAAACGCTGACGACAATGCTGCCTCTACTTTTAACTTTTTACACAAGATTTTCCAAAATTTAGAATTAAACTGACTCCCTCGGTCTGACAGTATCTTACTCGGCAATCCATGCAAGCGTATCACTTCTTTAATGAAAATGTCTGCAAATTCTACGGAAGTTGGTAACTTCTGTAAGGGCACAAAATTAGCCAACTTAGACAAGTAATCAATCACTACCAAAATAGTTGTGTACTTATTTACTAGGGGTAGGCCCACCATAAAATCTACACTGATGGTGTGCCAAGGGGAGTTTGGAATGGGCAAAGGTTGTAAAAGTCCTGCAGGGGCCTTATGCAAGGTTTTTTGTCAAGCACATGTAGGACAAGCTAACACATATTCCTTGACGTCTTTTTCCATTGCTGACCACCAGAAGTGTTTACGAATGTTTGCTAAAGTTTTCTCCCACCCTGGATGACCTGCTAAAGCTGCTGAATGATGCCACTGCAGTAACTGGTTTTGTAATTCTATGGTAGGGACATACAATAAAGATTTATGGTATAACAGCCCTTGTTGAATGGTGTTGTGTGTATCTTTCAACCAGTCTTGTACTTGTACCTGTAAATGCTCTTCATATAGTGTTTGAAGAAAGTCTTTTCGTAGAGTTGGTGCTAAGAAAATTTGAAGGGGTATTATTGGTGGTGGATTCTCTTTTCCTGAACTCAACTTGGTGGTGTACCCATTGTAAGGATCCGGTCACGGTTTCCGCAGGAGTGCCAGGAGCCGATGATAACCCCAACCCTTCCTCCCTACACCACCTGTGCCTATCAAACACTAGGACACAGGGGTGATATGGAGGGAAAGGAGGGAACAAAACAAGGAAAGTAGGGGGAGACAAAACACTGGACTCTTCGGACCCTGCTCTCTTCTGCTTCTGTCTGATGATGATGAAGCTACAAGGAATAATGGGTTAATACAACAACAATCAATCCGCTTTCCCCCCCCCCCTCAATGGTATTATATAGACCACCTATTACCTGAGAGTATACAGGTGTGGCAAGGAAAACAACTAGGACCTCGTCTGGAAACGTATATATACTCATAGATCCTTATGGAGGTCGAATATGGCCTAGATTGAGGAATAGGGTTGGTTACTTCTTGTATGACCTTGGTAAGAACCTATCTATGGGTAGGAGTTTCTCTCTTACCTAACCAGACTCACTTCTCAGCTAAAGGAACTGGTATGATTAAAGGTCGGGATCACAGCAATAGTTGCCTGTAGGGTAATAAGTACATGCATCAACACCCAAATGATATAGGACAAGAACACAATGTAAATATAGTGCGCTACAAGCGCTTTACCAGTTCTTCTTGTCCTTGCACTGTGATAAATGCCAGCATCCGGGAAGTCCAGAGTATGCCAATATGAAGGTAAAAAAGGGAATAAAGTAAACTCACCAGGCGGACCACAAATCCCGTAATGCTGCGCGACCCCCAACTCCCCTACTCCTGCAAATACCGGCCATTCGGCGGGACCATAGTCCGGACCAACGACGAGTCAGCAAGTAAATGGGGTGAAGGAAATCACAGTGACACCTGGGTAAGACAGCCGGCACAGGGCGAGAGAAATAATAAGTAATAGCACCCGCGTTAAACAGGACACATGGGTCTATCGGGTAACTGAGGCAGGGCACTCCGTACAGCCTTTACGGAGCAAAACACCGAGTAACTCTTGGCTTGCAATAATCGGTAATGCCAGGTAGCAACGAAGGAATCGTGTAATCAGCAATAGATCAAGAATGGCTGCTCCGGTATCCGGGCGTTCAAGAGAGGTCCGCTATGCGGCGGCCCCAAGCCAGGATCTAGATAAAGAAGCACACCAGCACAGCATAGGAACAAATAGCCAACAAACATAGGCAGATCACGGAAAGCGGCCAGGCGGAAGTGACGTCTCTACAACGAAGAGACTAGAGCGCAAAGCGCTGGCGCCTGGGGAAGCGAGCTTATGTTCCGGCTCGATCCCCTTGCGCATGCGCAGTCCCTCGAGACCATCTTGAATCGGTCTCGGTTTTACATCTGTACCTTCCACGGATACTAGGCAGGCATGACACCCATACCTAGAAAGTACATCTGATTGGATCTGTTGAGTACCAGGCCTGTAAGTGATTACAAAGTCAAATGTGCTAAAAAAATGTAACCATCGCATTTGACGCGGGGTCAAAGCCTTTACCGCACTAAAAAACTGTAGATTCTTGTGGTCATCAAAAATAGTGACCGGGAATTTCGCACGCAACAGATGATGTCTCCACTCTGTAAAGGCTGCTTTTATTGCTAGAAGTTCTCTTTCTGCCACAGTGTAGTTCTGTTCGGCAGGTAGCACTTTTTTAGAATAAAAGGCTATTGGGTGCATTTGACCATCCTTTAGATCTCTTGGAGAAAGAACCCCACCCACCGCTACTTGGGAGGCATCTGCTTCCAGGAAAATTGGAAAATCAGGATCAGGATGCTTTAACACCGGGGATGATGTAAATTTTTGTTTCATTAACTGAAAAGCCTGTTCAGCTTGTGTATTCCAATCAAAGGATTGTCCCTTCTGCAATAATTTAGTGATGGGTGCCATAGTGTCTGCAAAATCTGTAATAAACCTTCTATGGAAGTATGCAAACCCTAAAAATGTCTGCACTTCCTTAACAGAAGTGGGTGCTGGCCAATCATTGATTGCTTTTACCTTTTTGTCATCCATTATGGTACCTTGAGGGGATAGACGATACCCTTAAAAGTCCACTGTGTTGGAATGAACACACATTTTTCTAATTTGGCAAAGAGACGGTGTTCTTGTAATCTTGCTAAAACTGCCCTTACTTGTTGTACGTGTTCTTCTTGATTTCGTGAATAATTAAGGATATTGTCAATGTAGACAATAACGCACACATCCCAAAATTTGTGTAAGACCTCATTGATAAAAAATTGGAATGCCACAGGTGCATTACACAAACCAAATGGCATTACTGTATATTCAAACATACCGAACTTAGTCTTAAAGGCTGTCTTCCACTCATCATTCTCCTTCACCCTTACCAAATGGTATGCGCCTCTCAGATCTAATTTGGTATACACTGTGGAATGCCGTAATTGGTCTAAGAGGACCGGTATTAATGGAATCAGGTATTTATTCTTTATGGTGGCTTAATTAAGTCCTCTATAGTCGATGCAAGCGCGCAACGAACCATCCGGTTTCGGAATAAAAACAAGGGGAGAGGAGATGGGAGAGGTTGAGTGACGAATAAAGCCAGAGTGTAACAAGTCATCCAGATAAGTTTGTAAGTATTTTGTCTCTTCCTCAGTGAGAGCATACACTCTACTGTTAGGTAACGGAGCTCCAGGTATGAGATCTATCCGACAATCGTATGTCCTGTGCGGAGGCAATACACTAGCCTTAACAGGGTCAAAGACATCCTTATAGTCAAGATATTCTGGAGGGACTGGGACTTCTGCTGTTGTGCTAGTTGACGCACAGTTTACTACTGTTGAAAATTCTTCTACTGCCTCTTGATACCAGCCAGATTTACAGTAAACTGAATCCACAGTTATTGTTCCGGTTACCCAATTTATTTTTGGGTTGTGTGTAACTAACCAGGGTACCCCTAATATCAAACCAAATGTTGGAGTGTCTATCAGGTCAAAATGTATCATTTCCGTATGACCGTTTCTGACAAACCATGATGGTTGGACCGGTCTCTTGAGTGATTAAGCCCGAGGTTAGTTCTGAACCATCAACTGCACAAACAGTTTCCAGACATTTTTTCTGCTATAAAGGCAAACCTAGAGTTCTGGCCAGCTTATTGTCTACAAAATTGCCAGTGGCGCCAGAATCAAGCAAGACTGGTAAAGTATGTCTAATTTGGGTAGTTATTATTAACACAAACTGGATGAAAAATGTTCTGGAATATGAGGGACAGTGTAAGCTACATGGTTTGAGGTCTGCTTCCAATTTTTCCTTGAACAAGGGACCTCCTTCTTTATCGAGGTTACTCGTTTTTTGCATCAGGAGAAGTGACCTGTAAGGTATTTATTTTCTGGGGCACTTTAGCTTTAATAGGACAGTCTTTTTCCAAATGCCCAGGTTTTCCACAATAAAGACATAACAGGAGTTTCCTCCTTCTGTCTTTCTCTTCCTTGGTCAAAGGTGCTCTAATGGTGCCAATCTGCATGGGCTCAGGATCGGGCAATTTGCTTTCTACTTCCTTTTAAGCATGTTTTAAAACAGTAAACCTTATATATGTTTTTACCTTGTCTCCTTTCCTTTATCCTAACCTGTTTTCTAAGTTTACAACTAAATCCACAAAATCGAAGCAGTCAGTAGGAAGATCCACAATGTGCGCTAGAGTGTCCCTAAGGTCATCTCTCAACCCCTTGTAAAACAAGGACATACTTTTTTCTCCAGGCCATTGTGTCTCAGTGAGTAAGCGGGTAAATGCTGTAAGTTAGGTTAGTAAATCCTTATTGCCCTGCTTTAAATTCAACAGTTCATTGTCACTAGCCTTCAACTATGTATGTTTAGCAAATAGTTTAGTCATAGTTCGCTTAAAAAGTGTCCAGTCATGAAGGATGTTATCGCCCCTGTCCACGTATGGGATAGACCAATTAGCCGCTGTGCCACCTAAATAAGAAAGGACAAAAAAACACATTAGTGGCATCATTAGGCAACTGCTGTGGTTTACAAACAAAAAGTAATTGGCATTGATTTAAAAACAAATGGAACTTGTTACTGTCCCCATAAAAGCGCTCTGGTGCTGTTAGGGGTACCGCTTGGGGTAGAGTCACAGTAATTTTCACAGGGGATGGTTCGGAATTGGTATCTTTAGATCTGGCGTCTAATTTACTAGAGTCTCTAGAAGTAGAGGGAAAAGCTTTTCCCCAAGGATTATCTCGAGGCTTATACCGTTCTAAATCTTGTCTTAGGGACTTGTTTTTATGTTTTAACTCCTTAACTTCCATTTCTAATTGTTGCCAAATAGCGGTTAATGTCTTATTTTCTATTGTATCCCCATCTAATGCTTGCGCCATATCTTGCACAAAGATTGTTTCTGGGTCTCCTCTAACGTACATCGTTCGAGCAGAACTGATGTGTTGTGAGGCTTGTGTTTCTGACACTGTCTCACTCACCTGCACATCCAGTTAGTTCTGCCCGAAGGATGAGATGATAATTCGCACCCTCTCTTACACCTCAATCCCCACTGCACAGCTGACAGCGATATACAGTAGAGAAAGAAGCCCAAGTGAAGGGGGAAGTGGATAAAATAACAAAAGAGAAACACTGCTCCTCTTGATACTCTGGACTCTTCCTATCACTCTGCCTTCATCATTTAGGAGCCAGGAACGTCTTGTTTGTGGAGCGATGTCTAAAGCACAAGAAATTAAAATAGAATAACCATTACTTATCTGCCTGTGTTTGTAAAAACCACTACACAATTAACACAAAGCAGTTACACAAATCATATCAAGAACAGTCTAGGTATTAATGTACCTCTCTCATCTGGCGTTTTCAAAGTCACCAGATAGGGCACTTTAGGGAAGATATAATAGTCTCTTTCCTAAAGAAACTTGAACAATGTTATGTTATGTTATGTTAAAAGTATTTATACAGCGCGCGGTCACCAGGCGGTTTCATGGCGCTAGGGACGAAAGGGGAAAGGGAGGATGCGTGGCTACTCAAAGGCTTGTAGGAACAAGTGCGTTTTAAGGAGGTTCCTTAAGGAAGCATAGCTGTAAGTGAGTCTGAGGTTGCTCGGGAAAGAGTTCCACAGCTTGGGGGCCAGAAATGAAAATCGGAGGCCGCCCTGTTTTTTCCGCTTGAACGCAGGAATGGTAAGCAAGTTGTGGGAAGAGGAGCGAAGGTCACGTGAGGGGGCATAGCGAAGGATTCTGGAAGCAATGAATGCCGGGCCCTGATCAGATAAGCCTTAAAGATGGTGCACCCAAGTTTAAAAATGCAGCGTTTGGCCACCGCGAGCCAGTGGAGGCTCTTCAGCAGCGGAGAGACATGTTGGTGTTTGGGCTGGCGAAAGACGAAAAAGAAAACACATAAAACTAACCATACAGTCTACATAACAAAGTACTGAACCTTAAATGTCTCTGTTCTTTGCTTACTTTTCTTATCACCCTGATAAGATGTCCAATAATAAAACATCACATATGAATTATCTGTATTCACAAAGTCATATCGCTTCGAGGGCAATAACCAGCATATGAGTAATAAAAGGACTGTTCAAAGTCACTTATCCACAGTCTTGTAATGTCTCTTCCAAACTCTGTTAGAACGTGTTTCACGCTGTCTTGAAATCCACATTCGCTTTGTGACAATTGTGCTTTGCGCTTGTTTTTTAAAATCAGGATAATGTACTTACAATTAGATGTCCTCTTATACGGAGCTTTCAATTTTACCGATCTTTTGTTTTTTTGTTTTGCAGGGTGCAGAAATCGTTTCCGGGTCTCCGGAGGATGGAAGCCGGAAGGTACAAGCCGAAAAAGGAAGAGGGAGTCTGTAGCCGGAAGACGCAGGGAAGATAATGTCGGGGACCCAGGAGCTGCCTCAGCTGAGGAGCGCTGCAGGGGAAGTCTCCAGGTAAGTTTCACACGACCAGCAGAAGCAGGTGAGCCGAGCCGGAAAACCGAAGACGAACACAAGCGCAGACTTGTTTTCCGTGCTGCCTTTTATAAGCGCTCGAGTCTGGGGTCGGATTTCTGCATGTGTAAATGGTGGAGGAAAGCTTTCCGTTTACACGTGAGGCACAGCTTTACCTAAACAGGATTATGGATGCTGTTTGAGCCTTGGGACCAGGTGCCATACAAAGAGTGAGCAAGAAAAGGAACATGATGTTTGCTCATTAAATACAAAAGCATGCATTTAAAGGATGTGCTGTGGATTGTCTAAAATAAAACATAATATATGTACTCCTACTGTGCATAATTACATGAACAAGAATCAATAATAAAATAATAATACATGATACATGCCTAATTAATGAGCGGTAAAAGGACAAGCTCTTTGCTGAGAACCTACCCTAACAATTGTACGCTGAGGTAAGCTGGCCCAGTGTTGAGGAGGGCTGTGTGAGCGGGGATGAACATCTTGGAGGAGGACTCAAGCTTTAATGTAGAGACAGTGGACTGTGCACAGATGGGGGGAGACGTGTCAGTGTCCTGGTAGTGTGAGGATCAGTACTGTGGTGGCATGTGGGATGCCCTGTAGCTTGCAGATGTGGTTTGTCTTCATTCCAGCTGTCAGACTGTGGCTGTATTTGGGTGAGCTGTTGACCAGGCCATGAGTGACTGTCCATGTGTGTTTGAGTGGTAATCATGTGATGGCCTAACATAGAGGGCAGAGGGTATGGAAGCAGGATCAGGAGATGGGGGTAGATCTTGGGGTTCTTTTACATATTACATTTCATCAAGAATCCCAGGTTGCGTGCATTGTCCTGGTGGGGTGTTTACAAGTGCATGGTATGCCCATGTGACAAACCATGCATTTCTGCCTTGGAGCTTGACGGGAAGTGACGATTTGTCATTGTATAGTTGTAGGCATCTGTCTGTCATCCATATGGCAAGGCCTTCCATGCCTTAGCAACAGTTGTGTATGGCGGAGATGTGTCATTTGGATGTGAAGCGGCTGAGTTGTTGGTTGTTGGTGTATGGTACAATGTAGGTTCCACAGCTTCTGAGGATAGTTGCAGGTGGAGCCATGTAGATGTTGCCCATTGGTGTGTGTTGAGAGACAGTGTTGCACACCACAGAGAGGTCAAGAATGATCAGGGCAGCACTGTTATCTTTGTCCATTTGGGTGCAGATGTCGTCCCTTGCATTGAGGATGGGGGTTCATAGACTGTGGTATGACTTGATGCTGTATTGGGATGAGTCGATGATGTTATACTGTCTGATGAAAGGTGCAAGTAGGCTGTCAATGGATTTCTCAATGAGTTTGGCTGGTATAGCTAGCAGGGAGATGGCCATGTAGTTTTGGATGTTTGTGGGTCGGCCTTGTGTTCCATCAGAAGCGACTTGAACTCGTTGTGTTCCATGTAGTTGTTGAACAATGCATGTGCCTGCGAACGCTTGATGTTGTGGCAGAGTATGGCTGAAATGTATCTTGCAAACAAGTAGAAAATGTTGGGGCGGCAGGGCTCCGTGCGGCACCCGGAGTGGCTTGACTTCATTCACTACAGTGTGTCAGCATTGCTGGTGGGTGTCAATTTGTTGATTGCTAGTTTGTGGTTGTTGGTGGTGTCGATGTTGGAGATGCATCTGTGCATGTCTTGTGATGCGATGGCGTTGGTCTAGTCCTCCTCAATGTTTGTGATGGAGTTCCTAAGTGATGAGTGTGGATGTTGAGCACTGATTCAGGTGCTGTCTGTTTGTGGGAGTAGGGGCATGTTCCTGTGGATTGTGACTGGCTTGCAGGTGGAGTGGACACATCAACGGACAGTCAATGCCATTTTGGGGATGTGGCAGTAGCTCATTGACTCTCCCGTTGTGAAGAGTGGCGCAAGTGTGGGTCCCGATGAGCGCCTGTGCTCACTCTCAATCTGGCAGAGTCCAATGTTATGTATGTTTTGCTGGATTACATTTGTGATGGGGTACAGTTGTTTATCACCATGGAAGTTGCGGATCACAAATGGGGTGTAGTTGGTGGTCGCAATGGCATGCAGGGAGAAGATGTCCGGGATGGAGATGGCAAGAGGCACGCAGGGGCAGCTTCGGTAGCCAAGACACGTGCGTGGATGGTAGAAAAGAAGGATGAAAGGACAAAAAGAGTGAGTAGCAGACGGCCAGGAAATGAGGAGCAATATTGGAGGGATGATGGTGAAAAGATTGGATGTTAAAAGATTTCAATTATTGCAATATGGAATGGGAGCAGGTGGCAGAGGTCCATTAGAACACCATAGATGAGGCACAGGTGAGCCGATGGATGGAGGAGGCCATCAGACACTCACACTAGGTAGTGCACAGGCTTGCGTGAGCTCACATCCAATGTTGGATCTGTAAGCGAGTAGAGCAATTCCAGAGACAAATAGTCAGTGGTCTTTCTCCTTTGTCCTCACAGCGGACGTCATTGAGTAGTGGTGCAATTGTCACAATTTTGATTAGTGAGGTGGGCGGTGCAATGTGTCTACGCATGATGTGGTGACATCTGACATACAATGCTGCATCATTTTGACAAGCATAGGGGCTATTATGTGTGAACCCCTGTGCAGGATCAACACTTGGTACTGTAGGGCCAACATTTTAACAGTTGGGCAAAGACTGTGTGCAGGATGCCGTATGTATGTGTCCAGTAAGGGTAACTGTATATGTACAAGCAGAGCCATTGTGTGTGACCTATGTGCAGGACAGAAAACAGTGTGTCAAATGCATAGGTACATGAGAAGCAGAACTGTACGTGCACTGCCCCTGTACATGGTTTATGTGCGGTAATGTCCTTGTCAGCTCAAAAGACAGTAAGGATGTTTGACTGCTCCGGAGTGTCATACATCCCAAAGCACTGTGTAACTGCCTTGTACAAACTGCAGCGATGCCATCATGCGCAGAATGATTTAGACATCATGCCTGTGTACAAATGGTGCCTTGAGATTGTGTGACACAACTCATATGTGCATGTCTTACAGCACTGATGTTTTGTGTGGCCCACCACTGCATTCACAGGTCATGTGTGCATGGCAGTCATAGTCAATACGGTCATGTGGGCAACATGTCATTTACCTCCACAGTGATGTTGCTTTTTCTGTGACTGTACTGCATTGTACTGCATTTACTCATGTTTATGTCATGTTTGTTGATGCCTGGAAATGACACATATTTACATTTGTTAACTCACAGATGGTCATCAACCCATCACACAGGGTGACGTTGATAGATTCCGGGACCCAAACACCATTGGTGAGTATTGACATTAAATATTTGCCATGTTGTGGTGTCATGAATGTCAGTACCAAGGGCTACACATTGTTGTTTACCATAATGGGCGTGTATCGCATGTCACTGTGCCACAATGCGAAGATGTATTTTGTGAATCAGATTTACCTGAGAATTGATAGTTGGATGTGGGGCAAGGCATATAATTCACAGTTGTGACTTTGCCCATCAGCAGACAGTGATACAGCTTTCCATTCCTGTGCATGATATCTAGCACCGAATCAAGCAAACTAGTCAATGTTCAAAAAATGCTGCAGGTAATGAGCTCCTTGATTTTAGCACATGTTAAGTAGCACTGCATAGTCAATAAGGCACACTTCCATGCTGTGTATATTGTCCAATGTGCGTGCAGTGGGTGTTGCGTTATGCACCAGGAGGTAGTGCTGTTTGCGCCATGTAAGTGCAGACATGTTGGCTCAGTGAAATCTAAGATATGCTGCATTGCAGCTTCACAGAAGTGGTAATGTGTAGCTCAAAGGGAATATTTGAAATGGAATTTGATACACACATTAAATAGATGTGTATATCAATTGCAATTGCATATTTGTGCACTGCAGTGGTGTGGTCAGGCTGTGTCTGTGGTGACATACCATGCTTGACTCTGGATCATGTGTACAAACTCCTCTGTCACAATTGGTGACATCACACCACAGGCATTTAGTAAGCATGCTTTCCATCTGCATCATCTGACTTCACATTGATTTGGCAATGCAGGGCTCTCCAACACTCTGTGGGTAGGCATTTGCCATTGGCAATACCATAACCTCATGTCCCCAGGGTGCCATTGCTATGTGTAATCCATTTTAACTGTTTGCGTTGTGAATGCATGTATGTTCTCATCTACTACACAGTGAGATTAGTGGTTGCAAGAAACCCATGAGTGTCCTAATTGTTCAAATGATGTCTGCCCCTCGCAGAGTCAAATAGGCAGACATTGGATAGTGATTGTTGAGTGAGTAACATCACTTCGTGGTAAAGTCAGCATTCATAAAACACACATGTTTCATGTGTGATGCGTGATGCAGCAACATTCTAATTGTTAGTAGGGGTGTCCCAGTCTTGTTCCTGTGCATGTAGGCCTGAGCTTACAATAGGTTGACCTTCACACATGCAAACAGCCACACTAGCACTCATGTGCAAGAGTGCCAGTCTTGGCACTGACTCAATGAACTATACCCATTTGCTGGTAGACACACATGGCTGCACATGTCCATTGTACAGAAGTAGCAGCAATGTGTCACAGGATCGGATGAGGGTGGTGCTGGACACGGAGGGCTAATGCCTCCCTACTTCAGTTAATTGTACATGTTGCATGAGTGTGCAATGGTGCCATGTTCTGACCGTGTCAATTGCATTTATATTTGTCTGTACATGCCCCCTGCCATGCACTGGCATGTCACTATCCATTGCCTGTAGTGAACGAAGCATGCCTTGACATTTCTTTGGACAGGTCACTTTGTGACTTCACAGAGTTAGGCTTGTGTGTTGCCTTCCATGTTGTATTGAAGTTGGAACATTAATTTCATGGTGGAGCGTGACATAGAGTGATTGGCTTGAAATTGACATTTACCATATTTTACAGATAACATGACTCCTGCGCAAGTCCATGCCTACCAGGTGGCAAAGGAAAGGTACCACCATGTCTGGCGTGTTAAGAAAGGCTACCGGGATATGGCAAGAAAGCACCTGTCGGAGAGGAAAGCTGGAAGATGGAGGTCTCTGCCAGAGATTACGGAGATCACCACGCAGCCCATCCCCTCCACCGCTGGTGCCAGAGTGGGACAGCAATCTGTTGGTCAAACAGCGCCAACACCCGCCCAGATGGCATTTCCCCCCCACCCGCCCAGGTACCAGTTCCCCCCACACCCAGCCAGGTGCCAGTCCCTCCCTCAACTCTGCCTCAGATGACGGAGGCAATAATGGGGATGTGGCAGGAGATGAAGCGGAACAACAAGTTTGTGGATGAAGTTCAGAGAGAATTTCTATACATAAACAGGCAGATATATGAGATCCGCCAACACCTGGGACTTCCATGATCCTCCCCATTTTATTTCCCACTCCCATCTTCTGCCTTCCCACAATGTTATAATGTTTTTAGATGTGTAGTTATTGTTGTTTGTATTTAGATATTTGGAGTAGTTTTAGCATAGGATAGGTAGTTTTTATAGTGATATATATTACAGGTTAAGATAGTGTTGGGGCTAAGTTTCTTTTATCTTTGGGTGGGCGTTAATGTCATTTTTTAGTAGGCGTATTAGTGGATATTTAGTGTTACATGTGTAGTAGAGTTTAATGTATGTTTAGGTATTTTAGATTTAGTGATTGTGGTAGGAACTAGTTCTATTGTAGGTTGTTATAAGTTTCATTTTTTACAATAAATACTCTTGAATTGGATTACTGCTTGCACTGATGTCAGGGAGGTTGGAGAGTGTGGAGCTTGCTACATTGCATGCTACTCATGCCATCTGTGGAATAATCCCTGTATGTGTGACTATGGATGAGACCTGTTACTCAGCAGCATGTATAGTGTCCAGATGTCTTTGATGTGAGCACAGTTAACTTGCATGTCTGACAGATTAACAAGGTTTGCTCACAGCCTAGTCCAGTGACAACTAATTAGTGATGCACAACATCTAAAGTGTGATGCACAGAGTTAAACTGCACATAGTTGCACATTTGAAAATCAACGTAGGCACATAGCATTGTGAGTCTGTCCGAGTTGCTACAGTTATCCATCATGGAGATGTATGTATTCCCCAGATACCACATATGGCCTGGGAGAACTGCACATCTGATGATCCAGGCTCGGAGTCCATCACATGAGTAATGTGGTACAGACTCATGACTTTAGAATTGGGGTCATTCACAGATGCCATTTTTGATTAGCACTGTTAGGTAGACTGACAAAACTTGACATTCTTTCTTTTTGTGACACCCTTTATCAGTTAAGTGATAGCTTAGTCACTGATGATTTTTTTTGCAGGCACACTGTTCTGCATCACCAAGATGGTGACATGTTGCATTGCTCCCTGTACCAATAGAACCACTCATCCAGGCAGTTTGCCACTGGCTCATAGTCATGACACACTTGAATTGTTGCAACAAATACACACTAGTTGTTAAATGCAGTACTGCAGACATCCATGGTCACATTGGCCAATATGCAGACATTGTGCACAGCATGAGAGGGCTCTGTATTTATTTTGCATTGTTTGTGCACAGGTATGGACAGTATGACAGTTAGCAAATGTACTAAAGTCACTATTGTGGTGTCGAATGAAGTGTTGCAGACTTTGTAGGCCCATGTATGTATGTTACACATGTGACCTTAGCTCACCTCATCAATGTGATTCTGCTGTGCAACATCTAGGGATGTGATATGCAATGCGCAACGTCACAAATAGCTTCGTCCACCACGTCCAGTGTAAGGAGATATGGCAGTCGAATATGGTTTCCAATCCTTTCGGGGGACACTACTTGTGTACTGCGAATGACTTGTACATGTTGTCACACATGCATTTATCAACAATGGGCACGGGTCAGAGTTGGAACATAGCTAGATTGCTATATCTGATAAATGTGGGCACAGAATCTTAGCCTGTGTACTGTTGTTGTAACCCCTGTGCACCTTCTCTACTGTCTGGCTTCTGAAGTTTCTTTGGTACCTTTTTACAGATGGAAATTCATTTTAAGCACTGTGCCCCCGTCACCTTGAAATGGTAGTATACCTCAGGTTCTATATATAGCCATGTATTGTTTATTTCTTTCTTCCGCTCATCTCCACACTCACTTCCCCCTGCTGCATCCCCTGCACCCACGCCTCTACACAAGGCAATTTGACCCGCTACCCCTTCACAAGTGGCCCTCCTCAAACATCACCTTCCAATGGCAGACACTGTGTATCCACATTGCAGGGACACAAAAGGTGCTCATGATGCAGGCCCGTATGTGCCCATCTCCACCTGGACTGCGCACAGCGCAAGCACGCCTGCCACACACAGATTCCACATAATACTATGCCACTCTAATGGAGGCAGCCTCCACACACTCAACAGGGAAAATCTCACACATGCTTCCAAGCGTCCCCGGAACACACACAAGGACCCTCCTCAAATTTGATCTGCAGCTCATTCTGCTTCCGATCCACTGTTCCACCAACCGTGATGTTAACCCACCTTCCTCAGATCCATTCTTCTCAACACACACTCTGCCCACCAACATGCCCTTGTACTCTGGAACCAACTTTTCACAACATCCCCAGACGCTGCCTGTCTGCCAGAGACTTGCCTGAACCCCTCACACAACATCCTCGTTGACATCCTGGACATCCAGAAGTGCCTCCACAGGGACCACACCAACGGAGTCAGAGATTACAAAATGCCATCCTCCAAAGGAGCACTCTCAGAGTCTCAAAGAACAGCAACAACATCCTCAGCAATGCAGAAGACCTGCACTTCATGATCCACACCAATCACAACACACCCCTCAGAGTGACAATCGTGGACAGACCCCCCCTGACCCCGATTACAGTTCAGCTACTACTTTGCCTACTTCATCAGTACACATGCCCTTGCCTCCTCAGACTACATCCTTTTCTGGGACCTGGAGTTCCACCTCGGGAAGGACACCACCACCAACTCCACCGCCCAGATTGACAGCCTCACAAGACTCCGACTCAGGATACTACTCAGAACACCAACCCACTCTGTCTGCAAAGGGTTTGAGCACATCTTAGCCACTTCGTCAGACGTCTCCTTCAAACACACCACCCAACTCCACTGGACTGCCCATGTATGCATCCACTTCAACACCTGGCACCCCACCACACACCGCCAAACACAACAGATCCCCCACCACTGCTGGGGCACAGTCACCGTAGACCAGCTAACCACCACCCTCGCCCGTAGCCCAAACAGCTATCACATTGAACCCCACACCACCGGCCACGACCTCAGACAATGGCTCAATGACTGTGCCAACCAACTGTCCACAAACACAAAAGCCTCCCACAGACACACCAGCAAGTGAGCCATCATGTTCATTGAGGAACTCCAGGACTCCAAGCAAACGTGGCAATTGCCAGAGGAGGAATGTCACCGTGTACAGACGATGAGCAGCTACGCAGCACCCAAGAACGACACCGGCAGACACCATCACCTCATCTGATCCTCAAGAGGGCCTCATTCGAAGAACACCTAGGCAACTACAGCAACTAAAGTGCCATCATCGCAACCAACAATGACATCAGGGCCCTGCGGGCCAACATAGAACATCATCTCCTACAACAACGACAGCCTGCTGATCCTCTCCCTCACCAAGGACCCCCTCACCACCACAACAAACCTCCATGTAGGAATGGGAGGCATCACTGAGTGGATGTAGTACAAGCAACTGGAGCAGTACTTTGACAAGACGGAAGTCCTCTTCCTGCGCCCCACATCCTCAGCTAGTGACGACTCCTTCTTATTCACTGCACTGGTAAAAGCTCCAACAAGACCCATCCACGCACATTACCTGTGCTTCTTCATTAAATCTACTATCTCCATGACAATGCATTTAATAGGCCATCTGCTCCTCCAGCTTCAACAACCTCCACATGCTCTGCAGGATTTACAGGTGGATCCCCACCGTAACAAGGAGAAAGGTCTCCCAGGTCCCGCAGCAGCAGCAGGTTGACAAAAGATAAGACCCTCTCTGCAGTCCCCTCAACCAAACTCCGGAACCAACTTCTACACATTTGAAAGGCCTCTGCACACATGATCAACAATTTTCCTTGCTGCAGCCACATCACACCCCACCTGTGAGGCCAGGACTTGCTCACCGTCAACAAGAGGATCGTAATCATGCTCCTCACACACGCACACTCTACAACAGAGGCCCAGCATGGCTCAGACAAGTACTCAGCTTCTACCCCACAAACATGCCAGCTCTGCTACACCAACCTCGCCCTGGTAACACTTCCCGCATCCAGTGAGCGACCTCCAGGGCTGAAAATTCTCCCTCCTCACCACCCTGACCTGGAGCACTCTCCCCATCCTCCTACGGCACACCCAGGACACGCGAACCTTCAGGTGACTCTGCAAGACGTGGCTTTTCATGCAGTGGCAGGATCACCCCGCAACGCCTTGAGACACTCACAGCTGAGTGGTGTGCTTTACGGATGTGCTGCTTGATAACTTGAGAAATATATTTGGCTCATACGCAGTCATCTCACTGCCTATCCGTGTCAGATTACACATGTAGATTGGTTCTATTTCCCTTGGTGGACCTTCTTGTGGATTCACAGCCCCTTACTTCTTGCCTCCGTTAAATTCTTGATTGGTCATGTTAACACGCATCTGGGTGAATTAAGTGAATTTATTTACAATACAAGGGAGAGACTGCACCAGTGCTGGACCATAGAAGACATGATTTGATGGATGTTGGAGTGGCAGACATAGTCCACTGTGAGTGTCAGAGGCAAGGGAAGAGGCGGAGTTTGCTGTGCCATTGTCAATGAAAAGTAGATTTGCTGCAAGTCCATGCATGGGTCCCAGGTGAGTGTTTGTGGACATTGCAAGACAGTGGAAGAAGGAGGTCAGTGTAATGAGGTTAAGAAAAATTCTAAGGTGAGACAGGCCTTTGTACGTCACTGAATGCATTTTTTTGTTGATATGCTCCCATATGAGCCTAGGGTTACACCAGACACTGGATTTAGAATGCAATTCTATGGGGGATTTCATCACGCCTCTTGCCACCACTTTACCTGCATTTTTCTACTGGAAAGCAGTGACGGTTTTATCACCAATCTGGGTAATGTGGCCCCACATCTTATAGATAGGCCAGGAGACACATTACATGAGTTTGCAGGTGTTGTGTTCATTTTTGATTTTGCTAATCACCACACACGTTCGATTTGTGTGCACACAGACACATGCAACTCTGACACCACATTGTGGATGCCCTGTGTATGTAGCTGTTCATGTGCACAATTAGGCATGCCGCCTCGGACATTAGCACACATGTGACAATAGGCACATGTGCTTGAATAGTCTACAGGCAAGTGCCAATGTGTCAGGCTGGCAAGGCATGCACAAGCTTGGACACTACTCAGACACATGTGGGCAATGCTGCAGGTGTGGTGACGTTGGTGGAGGCATGCCTGATGGTGCGCAGGGGCATAGACATTTCCTGCACATCCACAATGTGGCATCCGAGTGACATGTGTAGCTCTGAAGTCAATTTGTATGTGCATGGTGATGTGGCAAGGGGGCCATTTGGATACTTTTCAACATTTCAAGTTGTTGTGCCACTGTGTTTTGCAGATGCACATGTGGATTGCTCTGGAATTGTAATTGGACTATGTTTGCCTAGCTTTTCTGTGCACATTTTATGGTCAGTCTGGCCGCCACATTGGGCCATAATATGAAATGTGTCGCCAACATTGTAGTAGCTTTTTCACGGGGGTAATGCTGCTTCAGCGACAAAACGGTGCTTGCTGATATGCACGAGCTTCTGGTGTGCACCTGGCCTACTATTTACATACAATTAATCATATAAACATGCCCCTCATCAGTGCTTTGGCAGCAGGTTGCTGCCGCTAATGCACAATTTACGCTGGCGTAATTCCTGTTACTATGACCCTGTGTGTTGTGTGATGTGCTATTTGTGAATGGTGATGTTTCCCTATGCCAGCATGCACAGGGGTATCCAGGACTTGTTGGACAGTACATGAGGGTATGCAATACAATGACTTACAACTATTTTCATAGTACATGGGTGCCACTGTGTCCATCCACCCCCTTCCCCGTCCCTGGTTGATGCTCACCCTGGTGTTGTGAGCGTTCACATTCAGCACTATCCTGGCCTGCGACTCCAACAACAGTCTCCTCGCTGATGACGCGGGATACCTGCTCCTCCAGATCATCCAGCACCTGCTGTGGAGCTGGTTCGCCGCCTCCAGTCTCCCTCGCTGCCTTAAGGTTGGCTCCCAGTTTCTTCGTGGTCTTGCTCTTGGTATCTTGCCACCACTTCTTGCACTCATCTACTGTCCTCCTCCTCTCTCCTACAGCATTGACTTTGGACACGATGTCCTGCCATATCTCCTTTTTCCTTGCCAAGGTGACGGTGGAACTCTCGAAGAGTTCTTGTTGGTGTTGCATCACCTCTTCAACCAGTACCTGGTTCTCCGTGGAACTGAACTTGGGGTTCCTCTTCCTCTTGGCCTTTCCTTGGGTCTCTGCCTGGCTTTCCTGGGGGTTGTTTCTGGCCTCTGCACTTATCCCAGGTTGCTCACCATCTTCTACAGGGTTCTGCATAATGATTGCTATTTTTTCCGGCTTAGCTTTTTCGGGTGCTTTTTTGTAGCTAAGCGCTAAATGAAAGCCTGGGCCTATTGGCTTGCAATATTTATCGCTGATTGGCCCGCTGTCAATTTTTTCATGCTAGTGTGTGTCTCTTTAGCGATGTCACGCTAAATCTATCGCTGCCTCTTTTCGCCTGGGAGAGAAAATATTGCCGGCTAGCGACGTATTGATAATACGTCGCTAATGCGACAATAGTTTCGGGCAATGCGTAGCAATAAAAAACTCGTGCTAAACCAAGTTGGCGATAAATATCGCCTCTTGTTGATAATATCTCCCTCAATTTCCAAATGTATAAGGCATTCCTGTCTGATGCCTTGTCTGACGCCTTTTCCAGAGTGTGTAAACTAATTGTGCACAAGAACCTCTATGAGTAACACCATTTCACATTCCTTGATTTAATTAATTTAATTACCATGTATGATATATGCCCATTGCGATGAATGAGGCTTCATAGTTGCAATGTTCAGGTGATTATGAGTAAAAGTGTTATTTTCTACAATATTAGATCTGTCGTACAACCTTCTAATCATTCACTCGCCAGGTCCTCTTCCTTGCTTCCCTTGTTTCTGGACTTTATCAGTGCCAACTTCGCAATGAACGATTGCATTGTGTGCGGATACCATGCGGTCAAAAATAATTATAGCCATTGCAGAAATGCAAAGCAAGCAACTAAAATAAAAAACGAGAAGTATGCTATTTAGGGCCAGAATCGCAAGAGCGAAAATGTCAGCATTTTAGATTCATACAGAACTTAAGCTACCGAACGGCTGAAGAGATGTTCTGGAAAAGCAGAGATGTACCAGGAAAGATTTTCTGCAAACTAAAGACACAAATGGATGCATGGTTAGGCTCAGCAATAAAAACAGTTTTGTTGTATTATGAAATAATAACATACATAGTAAAAACAGTAAGAATGAGGTAGGAAGGAGCAGGTTTCGAAAAGGATTGAAAGAGGGATGCTGCTAAAACCTGGGCTTACTTTTTTTTTCAAAATTCATAAATAGAAGCTGTTGGGAGGGTCCAGTCGCAAACAGAAGCGAGACATACGGTGACAATGGATGCCTGCCAACTTTCAAATAAATGAGCAATGTCGCAATTAGTAACGAGAAACCTGAATATTTACTGTGGCTAGATTCTGAGCGTTTCCCAAGCTCATCTTATCTGAAATAGAAAAATTGGAAACAGCATAGGTGCAATGACTCTGGCCTTGCTGTCACATATTTCACTTATTCAACAATCAATCTTTATTTGCCTGATTACTTAAAACCATTGCAGTTACAGATGTGCTAAAAAATCCCCAAATTCATTAAACCATGTTAATAAATCCTAAAAGTTCAGTAATTTTAGACAACATGCCTTAGTATCTATCCCCAAATTCATAAAACCATGTTAATAAAACGAAAAAAACACAGTGATTTTAAAACAATGAGGGGCAGATTTATGATGCCCTTGCGCCTCCTTGCGCCGCAATTGCGTCACGTAATGTGACGCAACGGCCGCGCAAACAATGCGCCCTATTTACAACGTGACGCATCTAGGAGATGCGTCACGTTGGAAACCCCTGTGCCATAAGGAGGCGTTCCTGCGCAGGGGGGGCGTTCCTGCGCAGGAACACCTCCTAAAAGTGGCTGAGTGAAATCTATGAGATTTCACTCAGCCACTTTCTACGTCAATTCCTTACGCCTGCTTAAAGCAGGCGTAAGGGTGACGCACAATGCATTGTATAGGTGGCTCCTGTGCATTGCAGGAGTCATGTCGCACTTGCGACATGACTCCTGCAATGCGCCGCCCGTACGTCGAGAGATACGTCACGCATCCTCACTGCCTTGCACCATGGTGCGCCGCATCATAAATGCGGCGCACCATGGGTGGGTGGCGCACTGTGGCGCATGTTAACTGGCGCATCCCTGGGGATGCGCCAGTTCACATAAATCTGCCCCCGAATGCCATAATATCTATGTTAAAACGTAGGATTTAATTGTGAGGTTGTAGTTCATTTAGAACTTTGCAATTAAAATCTTTTCCAGATAAGCAAAAAACACAGGTTTTTGTCCTGTCAATCAGTTAGTTGCTGGGTTTAGCTTCGTTCTTGCTGCACTCATAAAGTGGAACAGGCTGCATGCTGGTGCGCTGGTCCACATTTCACTTATTATATCTCATTAGAAGGGTTCCACAATGGTCTAGCACATAGTAAATAGGTATTACATAATAAATAGCTGTCAAACTAATAGCGATTTCATCCCAGTAAGATCAGCTTTAAAAAAAAATGTAATCATTTGCTATTGTGATGTGAATCCACAATACTAGCTAAAGCTGGCGATCTTTGAGAGTGGTGGGCATGTTAACGGGCTTGAATTCCAGTGAGCCAGTGACGCAAGCAAACTTGAAGTGTTCAATAGGGGTCTTGAAAGTGTTTCACAGCTTTTACCAAAAACTCTATACTGAAGAAGCCAGGGGCGGAGAAGCGGGAAGCAGGCAGCAGCATTTAGAGGAGTTTTTGCGCCCGGGCCAAGGGCAGGCTCGTCCTTGCCTGTCATTGTCAGGAAGAAGCAGGGCAGGGCCACATCTCTTGTCTTCAGATTTTGGTATTTCCTTCCTGGCAGAGACTGTTTGTGACTCGAAGAGCAAAGGCTGTAGCTATTTTAAACTGGCTTACTGGTCACCTAACCAAGCTTGAGAAAATAGCCCCCAGGCAGCTGCCATGCAAAAAATTGAGCGAGAAGGAGGCAGATGAAAAACACGTCTGTATCCTGCCCAAATCCAAATTTTTACAGGTAGAAAGCATTCCAGCTCTCAGAAGGGAGCCCTCGGAAGGCTTGAGGAACAAAAGAAAGGGACGCTCATATTGACTTCATCGGGATACGGAAGGAGTGGAGACCATTCGGTAAGTAGGGAGACTGGGGAATGATGCAGATGCCAACCCCATACCGGACTGCATTTCCCAGCAGGCAGGTCGCTCCAAGGGGCGCCATGCACATTGCACTTGCGACAAGAGGTACTGATCACTGGCACTGTTTTCCCGCTGTGTGGGACGCACATGGGCAGGACCATCTGCACGCTGTCCGTGGCCGAAAGAAGCTGGGCCATTTGCTTCAGAGGCGTATCCCGGAAAATAGCTGATCAGTACTCATACAAAGGATTTCGGGCCCCCAAGAGCCATATACAAGGAAGACCAGGATATTGCTAAGCAGTTCTAAGAGCATCTATTGACTATATTTATTTATCTTTGAACTTGCAGTTGCTCGGGAGCTTAACAGGTACGTGGGGGGTCAGATAAGCCTCATTTTTCGAATATGGGCAGGAGGAAAGCAACTACCGTGGATTGATAAAGCGGAGAGGAGATTGACCATGGGTTTTACGGGCTCAGTAGCACCCGTATTAACTCCGGTGGACTTGGTAGGAGTAAGTCAAAGGGAGGGGCAAGCACTACAAATATTTATAGCACAGAGTTGCCTGTGATCGATCTCCACCCGGCCTGTTCTCCCTATACCATAGTGCTGGTGGGGCTGCACAGTTTGGGAGTGGGATTGGAAGAGTCCACGGTCAACCTTATTAATAAAGTGGCCCACTGGCTAGGGAATATAGCAGGTTTAATATAGGGGACCATCCTCATATCCTGATGGCAAGATGGGTCGCCTGGATTGGAAAACCAAGAAAGACCTTCAAAGGTGATGTGGTGGTCGTCACCTTCAGATTCCCAAACTAGCCCGTAATATTTTGAGACACTTGGCTGGGTTCCCCTTTTATGCTTCAGACATCAAACTTCTACCACTAGGTTTCTTCTGTAGACCAGCACCCAACACCAGAGGAGTCAGTAATGGGAGAAACAGGAGTCAGACCAAGGAGAGGAGAAGTGAGCGTCTAAACTTCTACGCTCCGCTGTTGGATCTTAGGGATCCAGACTGACAGAGGGTGGGCACCTTCCCTTAAGTCACCACTATCAGAATCACCAAAGAGGACTCCAAGGCGATAAGATAATATTGTTTGGGCCACCCAGTTCCCAGGGAGGGGGCGAGATTAATCTGATTTCCTGGAATGTGCCAGGGCTGGGTGCAACATTTGAGGAGAAAAAAATGGATTCAAACCATATCCGAGTACAAGATCACTTGCTTACAAGAGACATGGGAGGTGGAAAATATATATTTTTTGGAGGGATAATTCGTTCTTCCTCCCAGCTGAATGTTTGAGACTAGGGCGAGCGAAGAGTGGCCTAATTATCTTTATTGCCCTTGAGCTGTGTGGGTCAGTGATTCAATTAACTTTGAATTTGACAGTGGCACTAGGAATACAACTAGTAGTAGGCAGAGTGAAAAGATTTACAATAAATAATTTTTATAATGCTAAAAATAAGAAACCAAGTGCTTCAAGCATGAAGAAGCTAGCTGGGCTCCTAGGCCAACTGTAAGGGGACAACCTCTCACTGGGTTATTTGATTGTGCTGGGGGATTTTAAATGTCATTTATTTCCAAATATTGGGCAAAATACTGGGGTCATTTTGTCTTGTAGGAAAGCAGACGAATGGCACATAAAACACTCAGGAGAGGGTCAGTAATTAAGCATTCTTTTAAATATCTACGACCTAATGTTTACACTTCCAGTGGTCGTAATACCACCTTCTAGTCTTTAACTTCCTACCTATAAAGGGAGGGGTAGTGCATCTATCATTGATTTCCTTTTTGTGTCTTCAGCACTGACACACAGCATTACGTTGTGTAGGACTATAGAAAGCCCTTTTAGTGATCATAACCCTCTAGTTATGGGGATGCAGATTCTGTAGTGGAAAGCAAACAATATCCAGAGTGTGGGAAGAACATTGAAGTCTACTGAATAGGGGAAGTGCCTGCGATGTTCCCAGGTTGACAGTAATGTTTTCTATTTATCCCTGTTTCGGGAGAAGCAACAGGAGATCTTGAAGTGCTTAGACATTGCACCATCGGAGGAGGATGTATTAAGATCTTTTGACACCATAGCAAAGTCATTGAGGATTCTTCTAACTGTCCCTGCTGTCATCTCCCAATCATATATTCCAAGGTGGTTCAACAGGAAATGCTCACATGCTTTGAGATCCCTTAAAGCAGTGCTGAAAGAGACACCTAGTAGTAGTTCCTAAAGTTGCTAATTGTCGCAGGTCATATACATTTTTTTGGAAGGAACGGAGGTCAGTCCACCAAAAATAAGCCTGAGACAAACTGGTAGAGGTCAGTGAGCTCTTTATTTTGGAGTGTTATTAACAAGCCTTGCTTCGCTGAACCACACAAACCATCCATGTGTCATCATATTACACAAGATCAGTGGACGAGCCAATTCCAATCAGTTTATAATTTTGGAGAGGAATCACACTGTAATAATGCATGGGAGCCCCCCTCATGTGATTCGTGTATCTAATTCCGGTTAAACGAGGTGACAAAAATGAAAGTGTCCTCATGTAATGCAACTTGTGCTATGTAAAGCGCTCTGATACACGATTTGGGTCAAGTTTGTGCTATATAAAACACTTTAAAAAAATAGGCATAGAGGGACTGTCTAATAACAAGGTGCCGGGTCCAGATGGGATCCCCACCACCTGTTCAGAAGTAATATCGATGAGTGGGCCCCTATTTTAACTAGGGTTTTGAATGCAGCGGTGTCATCGACCATGCCCCAATCTTGGTCAACAGCCATCATCGTTCCTACCTACACGAAGGGGGACAGAGACAACCCTAATTGTTTTAGACCTCTTTCTTTGATTGACTCAACCATCAAGGTCATGTGGCGTGTCATACTCAATAGGCTAGTGGAATGGGCAGACAAAAATAAAGTAATCTCGGAGGCCCAATATGGTTTCCCAGCAGGCAGATCCCCAGTGGATCAGTACCTGAACCTCTACCTGGTGATAGCCAAATACACAATTGCTAAAGTGGGATCCATTTGCTTAGGTTTTATGGATCTCACTGCAGCATTTGACAGGGTGAACCGAAGCAAACTATGGGCTCTGTTAGATGATTTATGAGTAGAGCCCTCAATTATAAATGCCCTGATGTCCTTATATGCCCACACCACAGCTGCGGTACCCAAGAGGGCGACTAGTTTTAAATTCTCAAGAGGGGTGTGGCAAGGCTGCATTCTTGCCCCTTTTTATGTTCAAGTTGTATATTAATGGGTTGGAATCTGCCATGATATCCTTGCATGTTGATACACCGAGAATAGACACAAGATCAGTACCCCTCCTGCTTTACAAAGATGAAACAGTGCTCATAGCACAAATCCCAAGTGCATTCCAAATCTTAATTGATGGATTTTTTCCTTCATGAAGGGACTGGATTTGTTCTCTAATTATGCCAAGTCTTTTGTGATGGTAGTGGGCTGTTGAAGGAAGAGTAATATTTTTTACAAGGCAGGCTCCCACAGCATAGCTAACGGCATGTGGTAGATCTAGTAGTTGTTAAACCCCTTCACTGCTGGTTGAATATTTGGGCAAAGGAGAAGGCCTCCCTTAATCATGAGATAATCCTGGACTGCCTCTCATTGGGGCATGGGCTTAGAATACCGTGGTTAAGATATATCAAAGACACGTTGTGCAGCCTAGGAAGACCAGACGGTATACACCCGTTACAACGGATCTTTTACTCCGCACTACCATTACAACGCGACCATTACTCCGCATACCATTACAACGCATTGCGCTGGGGGGCGCTCTAGGATAGGTAATAAGTATAATTTACTATCCAACACCTTCCCTAGGGTCCACGGGGACTGGAGTTAGAATAGTAAATTATACTTACCACTATCCAGCGCCCCAAGGCGCTATGCGTTGTAACGGTATGCGGAGTAAAAGTCGCGTTGTAATGGTCTGCGGAGTAAAAGTATGCGTTATAACGTCATACATCCAGACCAGACATGTTTGCATATTGTCACTCAGTGAAGATAGGCAATAAAAAACTAATCAATGATCTCTTTTTTTAACAATGTCAGCATGGAAGGAGAAGACAAGGAATTGCTAAAACCGTCAACTAGAGTGCATGCTTTATGGAAATCAGTGCAAGGAATCGAACACTACTTAACTACTTTAAATAGTGCGTATGACCAGTTTTTAATCATGTGTTTTAGATTCAATATGATCCATCATTTAGTCGCTGTCCTTATCGGATTTGTAGCGCGAACTAAAGATAGAGGACCCTGTGGCTGCGACAATAGGTATCCACAGGTTATTTAACACTTTGTCTTTTTATGTAAATATTTTACAAATCCCCAGCAATTGTATCTTAAACCATAATTTTAAAAAATGTGAAGTTCTACAGATCACATTTGCTACTAGTAAAAACAATGTCAGTTTTCTCTGAATTCAATTTTAGTTGATTATAATTAGACTTTCCTGTTTTCAGTTTTTATTTTTGGTAAATTCTGGTGGGGTTTTTCAGTGTTTTCAAGTGATTCCAATACCTTACAAAAACAGTGGTTATCAGTGGTTACACATTTTCACGCCATTAAAAATTACAGTGTTTTTCAGGTGTTTATGGAACATTTCGCTTTTATTAGTGCTTGCTTTCTACACTGATAGCAAATGTTATGTAGACAGTGTAAGTATAGTGTATATGATGTCCAAATAGATTTTTGCAAATTAAACTTAGTGTAGTACATCATACAATACTTCTTCAGTGAGTCTTTGGTCATTTGCACTCGCTCTTTCCTTACCATGTAAACTTCGGTGAAAAGACCCTCTCAACATTGGCACTTGAGATGAGCAACGTCAAAACAGCCAGTACGCAATTTATCTCTGACCACTGACATAGCTGTCCATGCCAATACTGGTTCACTTGAAGATTGCGATTCTCAGGGCAGGTTCTGCAACATTTGCGATGATCTGGGCACTTATGCACTCAGAGTTATTGAAGCTGTCAAAAATTAAGCAACATAGAATGTTAACGGCCCCCTAGATAAGGTTAACCGCACTGCAGCCCTGTGCTATGCCCAGCGAAAAAATGTAGACATATTGCTGCTTCAGGAGACCCACCTGGTAGGCAACCGATGCCCCTTTCTGGCACGCTATGGATATAGTGGGGTTTGACAGTCTGGGCTTATCCGGGGATCTCCTGGGGTGGCGGTCCTGCTGCGCTGCGCGCTTCCTTTTGTAGAGCGTAAAGTAATACATGATCCGGGAGGCAGCTTTGTTATTCCGGAGGGTAACATTGGGACCCAACCCTTGAACCTGATAGCCGTGTACTCTCCTCCTTCTCTCCTGGCAGCCACGTCCGACATCTTGCTCCACTGGTAGCCGTCCTGCCCCCGGGAACCACTTTCAACTCTTGCTCATTAGGTTGCGGGGTGAGAAGGAGGGAGGAGACTTTGCTGGGTTTCTATGCTGATGGGAGAGGTAAGATTCCAGATGAATTCAGCATTTCTGAATTGTCAGTAAACATTCGATTTCCCCACTAGTCATTTACTTGCACTTGAATTCAAACCACGATATTAAATCATTAGGGTAATGAGATCCTAACGAATCTGAAAGTGAAGCAAGATTTTGTGCTTACACCAAAGTAACAGTTATTTGCACACGAACAGCCTCGCTTCGGGTATGGAATGCAATTTTAAAGATATGATAGAAGCTGGAATTTAGGAAGGCGATTAGCAAAGTTCAAACTCGCTTACCAATACCCCTCTACCAATATGTCTGTGCTTTATTAACGTGAAATGCTCTTAGAAAAAGTTCAACGCTTTTTAGAAAGAGTGAATTATTTTAAGTCCTCGTCAGGTTTCATACATTCAGCTTGGGCAAGCAGAATTAGGAGGCTATTGCTAAGCTTCTTTTATGATTGCAGTGCCTCATTTTATAAATTAACAAACAGCCGTTCCTGGCCCTTCACCTGTCAACCTTTCACATTCGCCAATTCCCACAGCAGCGTTCATTATTGTAAGTTGTTTGTGTTTTTTTTATGTGCGATGGTTTATGTAAGCAATTCAATTCCTCAATTAATATTAATTGTTCGTTTCACAAAAGGTGCTTACCTGAGCACTTAAATAAATATATACATTTTCATTTTAGATAGAAGCCTACACATCTTAGATCTTCCTTATTACCTCAACAAATTTGTGGCTTGTTTAGGAAGCACTTTAGCAGGACTCTGAACATTTTATTGCAAAGTCAATATCAACGCCCCTTGACATATTTCAGAGCTGCTCTGCACATTTCTAAATTGATTGAAGAGTTTGCAAGCTGAAAATGTTGCCCGATGGTGCTTGATTCGCCCTTGAATTTTGCTGCATTTTAGTTGTGGGACAATCTTATAGTCAGCAGAGAGCATGTTAAGAAGAGCAATTTCATAAGCCTTATCTGAATGGTTGCACTCTTTAACACATAGCATATAATTATTTTACTCACCGCTAAGAGATTGTTCCAACCTATGTCTGGACGCTGTAAAGTCATCATGACAGAAATGTGTTGTCTGGAGTCCTAGATTCAGGTTTGCGTTTTACAATATTTTGGATAAAAAAAGTGCTTCTTTGCTTACAATGATGTTCATGCCTGTTTCCAAGGTTGACCTTGGTGTTAAGGTTTTCCTTTGGAGGAAAAGTACTAGGGCACTAGGGTTACACGTGTGCCTTCCGTGTCTTCTCCACATTTGGAAAGTATTAACGGGAAGTTAATGATGATTCACAATTACTTTTCTATTATTAGTTCTTAATTCAACCCCAGGAGTGATTTACTTATGAATTTTAAGGACTAACGGCCACATGCATCATTGTAGGATTTTGCAATTCCTAAATTGTGAAAATTAAGGAATCGCAATTTAGGAATTGCAAAATCCTATGCATCAAGAAATCTGAAGTGTTTTTACAATTTCTTAATGTTCTGTATTTGCGATTCCTTAATTGCAAATCGCAATTAAGGAATGGCATTACATTGATTCCTATGGGCCTAGAGGCCCATAGGAATCAATGGAAAGGCATTAGCTTTTTGCGAATTTTATTTTGCGAATGACAAGTTGTTGATGCATTTCAAGGGTGCTGAGGGGGGTCCAAAGGACCCCCCCCCTGCACCCTTGAAATGTTTTTTTAAGTGCAAGTTTCACACACACATGTCCAAAGGACGTGTGTGTGTGTAACATGACACTTTCAAAAATGCTTTTTTGAGCATTTTTGAAAGAATTCGCAAACTAACAAGAGGGTCAACCTCGTGTTAATTTGCACCTCCTATTTCCAAATTGGCATTTTAAAAAAAAATCATGCATTGCATTTAAGGAATCGCACAAATGCGATTCCTTAAATGCAATTGCATTTTTAGGAAATGCAAAAAATTGCGTTTTTTTTAAAATTGTTTCATGCATACCAAAAAGAGGTTTTGGAATCGCGAACGGTCGAATTTTCCGATTCGCACCGTTTGTGACTCCAAAATCTTTTGATGCATGTGGCCGAAAGACACGAGTACAAACGGAAAATAAAGTCCTGTACTTCACAAGGCATACCTACACAGAGTGCACTTTTGAAGCACGTCTGACTTGATTGTCCAGGACAAAGTGCAGAATGCCGGAAGTCAGTGGCCAATAAACAGGCATTGTATACACGTGTTCATTGTGGTTGCTATCGTTGTAAGGGATGCTGGTGGACGACGTTTTGTTGTTCCAACGATCCAACATTCATTAATCCTTACCATCTATTATCTGCTCGTGTTCTGAAAACATAACTAAGCAGCTGGCGGCCTGCCTCATGTAAAAAAGCCGCAGAAAAATCGCACCACCTTTGTCAATATCCAGTTTACAGGAATTTACTTTGTTGGCACTTGTCTTCAACTGTAATTAGGCATTTTTGTCATAACATTACAGCTACTAATATTAGTACAGGCTGTAGATTCCGTGTTAAATGATCACTAATAGGAGTGAAATGTGGACTTCTCTAAACGTTTTATGAAAGTCTTCTTCTCAGCATGGGCAAAACCTGCTGTATGAATACACCACTGTGAATGGCCAGCAAATGTAAATCTTGCAGTTTGGTAAATTTTCGTTAAGAGTTTATTTAATTATTGATGCTATATGTTTGGGAGCTATGTGTGGAAATAGCAAGGACTAGGGGGCATATTCCAAAGGAGCTATTGCCGATTTAACGGCACTTTATCGCAGCCAAAGTCGTGATAAATTTACCTCCCCAGGCACCAGCTGGTGTTAACAGTACACAGCACCAGTTAACCCCCCGCGATAGCAGAAATAAAAAACATCGCCACAGAGGACCTCCGCAACTATCGCTAATGAGATGAAGAGTAGGCATTTCAGAGCAAAAAGCTGTGAAAACACCAAACCTCAACATTCACAACGACCAGCCAGATCTGCGATAAGAACACAAAACATGCGATAAGGCGCATTAGCAGCAGGAAATTAACACCTGATCTGACCTGGTGTAAAGTCGGACCACAGCCTGCCCTTCAAAAGGGAGCCCAGCCCACAGTCACACCTGAAGACAAACAGATGCCATGGAGCAACTGAACATGCAGCACAAACACCTAAGAGGGCTACAACACCCACCGACACAACCTCCAGGACAATCCATCCATGGAACCTCCCCGACCAAAGACATGCCACATCAGCTACATCTAAATGTGTACGAAATGATCCGCCTGGTGTCGCACAATCACAACTGGTGACATGCATGTGTCGTCACAGAAATGATCATCACACATTCACTTTTGAAGCAAAGAATAAAACTTCATTGAAATTAACACAGAAATTAAATGAAGACACATGGTGGCTCCCCTCGACACAATCCGTAGGTCACAGCCTGCAAGATGAAAAAACATGTTGAGAAGGTGTGTCCTGCGCACATCAAAGTACAGAGGTAGAGCGGAGGAGAGAGAGGGAAGAAGAGAGGGGTAGAGAGAGAGAGAGAGAGAGAGAGAGAGAGAGAGGAATAGAGGGGGAGAGAGAGAAGACGAGAGGGGGAGAGAGAGAGAAGAAGAGAGGGGGAGAGAGAGAGAAGAAGAAAGTGGGAGAAAGAGGGGGAGAGAGAGAGGGAAGAAGAGAGGGGAAGAGAGAGAGAGAAGAATGAGAGGAAGAAAGAGAGAGAGTGCCACCCCTGCACACCCAGGCCAGACTGCTCACCTGCTGCTGCCGGTGTGTCTCCAATCATTTGCCGGTATGTATAGCAGTACACCAGGTCACAGATCAGAGTCAGAGCCGTCATCTAAAACAGAGTCCAGATACATGACTGGCACAGTACACCACTTGCACAAGACAACAAAGGCTGCCCGAACATGCACACTCATTGGAGCATGCCCGCCCATGCACACCCGGGCCTCAGTGCTCACATTGCGCCTCCGGCGTGTAGACAAGATGTCCCACCACGTACCGCTGTGAGCCACAAGCCTGGTACTCTGGACATGGCACCCTCCAAAGTCACCGTCCCGTGGCGGGTTGCCTGTGCCGGCCTCAATGCAGCATGGGCCACAAACCCTGTTCAACTCCAGTCAGCGTCCCATGGTGGGGTGCCTGTGCCAGCTACAATGCAGTGTGTGCCACAAACCCGTTTCAAGCCCAGTCAGCGCCACATGGTGGTAGGCCCATGTCAGCCTCAAGGCCTCGGGTCCGTCATTCAGTCCCCACCGGCAGAGGTGTATGTGATGTTGTCGGCCCCTTATACATGGCCTGTGCCGGATGGAGGTGGTGTGCGTGGAAACCTGTCCTCAGGGAATGGCTGTGACATGCTGACCACTAGACCAGTGACCTGTAAACCACCAGTGAGTACGCCTGCGATGGGTAGCAATGAGGCCCCCCCCCTTCGGAGTGTTAGCGGAGTGGTGTGGACTGCCATGCGCCGGAAGAGTGCAGGGCTTGCAGAAATGACTGGTGCACACTGGGCATGGTTCAGTCCATGTCCGGACAAGTAAGTGGCTGATGCGTGTGTCCCTGGTGTAGTGTTCACGGGACCCGTTGCTCAAATTGCTATGTAGCGATTCCAGAGTTGTGCTCCTGAGGCGGAAGCCGGGAGCGAGGTCACCTTTTTAAACTTTGAGTGTCACAGATTGAATTGTGTTTTTAAAATTTAAACTGTCACAGAATACTTGAGTAGTTTTAAAATCTCACTCACTTGTAGCTAGCAAGCAGTCACAGCGTAGCAGCGCTAACGCTGCATAACAAACTTCATCGCTCCCTCGCGCCCTCGCCACGAGCGGAGGCCACGCCCCCTGCTTAGGCCACGCCCCAAACCGACTCCTCCCCCACCTGCAAGGGTATAAAATATGTGCACATCCTGGTTGCGCAGCGGGCACGCCGTTTGCGCGCCTAAGGCGCGCCCTACGGCAAGCCCGTCTGCGCCCGTCCGCGACCAGACCGCGACCGGGGCCGGACACGCTGACGGTGAGATCGCACATAAAGATAGAATTGTCTGGTCGAGGGATAATCTATGGTCTCTCAACACCTTGGCAGAAACGTGTGCTCACAGTATCGATCTTGGGTCCTCCACTCTCCCTTATACCTGTAAGGCATGTGGGCTACAACTAGTCAGTACAAAGGCTGTAGGATCTAATAAATCCAAGCCACCAATCAGCAAAGACCTTAGCGCGGGACTTGTGAACTGTAGATCCCTTGCAAAGCATACAGATGATATATGGCTGTTGTTGGAAGGTCACCAGTGGGACATATTGTTTCTAACAGAAACCTGGCTTAACGACGATAACATGACTGCCATTGCACTGGCTATCCCCTCTGGCTATAAAATTTGTTTCTCCAATCGACTAGGTGATAAAAGAGGGGGGGAGTGGCAGTTATATTTAAAGAATAGCTCACACTCACCTCATCTGCCCCCATATGCTCCCAGGGCCTAGAGGGACTACACTTCTGCTTTCAGGTGGGATCTCAGCTATCCCTAGCAGGACTAGTTATCTACCGGCCTCTGGGGGGGAAAGAACCCAATCTCACTACTCTGATGGATATCATCATCCAAAGCTCCCTCCTTCACCCTCAGTTTCTTGTCGTCGGAGACTTTAATGTTCACATGGACAGGGCAGACTGTCCTTCAGCAGATTTACTGAGGTCTACATTGATCGCAGCTAACCTCAGACTCGTTAATAAGGACCCCACACACAGAGCGGGCAACACGCTGGACCTAATAATTACCAATATTCCAAACGTGTCGGCAGATACACCGCTACCTTTAATATGGTCAGACCATTTTCTGATACCATTCCTAATCAAAGTAACAGTTGATTAACCTGTGTCAAGCAAGTGCTCCTTCATGAAAAGACAATGGAGCAAACTAGTCCCCGATATCATGGGTCCAGCTCTTGCTCAGAACCCTCCGACCCTCACCTCCAATGTGGAGACGGATGCCCGGCTACTTAATGACTGGATTGGCAATATGGTACCATCCATTGCCCCGGCGACGGCCGCTACATCTAAACAAGACTCTCCATCTGCTCCTTGGTTCTCTCAGGAGCTCAGACTACAAAAATCGGATTGCAAAAAACTGGAGCGCTTATGGAGGAAAAACTATGAACCTCTACAGAAGACCTATTATAAGGAAGCATCCAAAAAATTGCGTAGAGCTATTAGAAAAGCAAAAAAACAGTTCTATGCGAACTCTATTCAGCAAGCTGAACACCCAAGTAGGGAAACCTTCAAAATAGTACAGTCTTTCTTTAAACCTATGAGTGTTGAGAGGGATGTCCCTCCATCGGTCTCATTCTGTAATAGCATCTCTGACTTCTTTGACTCAAAAATAAAGAAAGTCTACGAGTCCTTTGGCCCAGAGAAGATCACGGAAAAAACCGATCTTGCTGGCATTACACCGGACCGTGCTATCTTGACACAATTTGCTCCGATAGACTTGAGTACAGTTAAGCTAGAACTCAGCCGATGCAAATCGGGCTCGCCGGACGACCCATGCCCTCCCAAACTTTGGAGTCGCATAGCCGACTTCATGGCCCCCACTATTCAGCATATATGGAATTTGTCCATCTCTTCTGGGACATTCCCGAATATCTGGAAACATGCTACTCTACTACCCTTAAAGAAAAAACCAAACGGGGACCCCAAGGACCTCAACAATCTTCGCCCGATCTCCCTCCTGGCAGCACCAGGCAAAATGCTGGAGAAAGTTATCCAGTGCCAATTGAATCAATTTATTGAGCAAAATAAAATATTACACGAGACACAATCAGGCTTTAGACCCGGCTTTAGCACTGAAACAGCACTAATTGAGGTGGCCGAGTCAGTGAGGTGGTCGATGGATTCAGGAGACTCAGCTATATTGGTGCTCCTGGATCGGTCGGCCGCCTTTGATACGGTCGACCACAATATTCTGCTGCTACGATTGGCGAAGCTGGGCATCCAGAGCCAGGCTCTGGAGGGGATACAATCATACTTGACTCAAAGAACTCAGAAGGTGGCACTAAAGAATGTCTCTTCCTCTCCTAAAGCCCTCAGTTGTGGTGTCCCCCAGGGCTCGGCCTTGAGCCCACTCCTATTTAATGTTTACCTTGCTCCACTCTTCACGCTAATTGCCAACTGGGGGGTCAAGGCAATTTCATACGCCGATGACACCCAGTTGGTGTTCCCATATTCAGAAGTGTCAGAGGCATCCTTTTTGAGTTTGAAAGGGTGCCTACAAGACGTGGCCTGCTGGATGAACACCAATAAACTAAAACTCAATGCCAGCAAGACAGAGGTGATCTTTTTTGGCAAAAGCCCCCCTCCACCATCTGAGCTATGGTGGCCGGCAGAGATGGGACATGCCCCCTCGCCCAGCCATTCAGCAAGAAATCTTGGAGTCCGGTGGGACGACAAGCTATCCTTTGCTTCACATATCCAGCAAGTGGCAGGCTGCTGTATGAGCAAACTGAGAAATCTTCGTAAGATTCTCCGACTTTTACCAGCAAGCTGCCGAAAAACTGTAATCCATGCCACAGTTACATCAAGGCTGGATTACGCCAATGGCTTGTATCTGGGCTTACCAAAGTATCTTATACGACAACTCCAAATGGTCCAAAATGTGGCTGCGAGACTTTTAATGAGGATTCCTTACAAGCACTCTATCTCTCCGCATCTCCTTTCCCTTCATTGGTTGCCAATGGCAAGCAGAATAAAATTTAAAGCACTCACCTTGGCTTATAGATCTCTGTTCTGCAACTGCCCAAATTACCTGAAAGCCAGACTACCAAGATACACCCAAACCCGGACCCTTAGATCCAACAACAGTGTACACATTGCAGCCCCTAGAGCTAAAAGAGCCAGGCTAGGTGGACGCACCTTCTCGGCCAATGTGGCGTCATTATGGAACTCGCTACCCCCTGCCCTCCAACAGGCCCCATCCGAAGCATGTTTCAAGCGTTTACTGAAAACCTGGTTGTTCGCCCAACCACGCTAGACACCATGATAGATCCCAGCTCTCTGCCTAAACGGGCACAACACTGTTACTATAGCGCCGGGACACCTCCTTGTGAGGTAGCTGTTCGCGCTCTACAAAACTCTGTATTATTATTATTATTATTATTAGCATCCTCTGACTGGGATCCCACAGGATGAGCATCATTGACGTTAGGGAAATCACTGTCCCTACATTCATCCACACATACATACATGAATGATGAAAGACATGACACAGCAGTGCGTCGCTGGATGTTTATTACACATCCAGTGCAGTTCTGCAGCTGGAGCGGTACAGGGCAATGCCGAGCACACTTCACAATATGGGCCGTGGAGGGCCAGCTGGAGTCCATCCGGGGATGACAAATCATGCGGAAGAGGAAGGGTACAGTCCACATTGTCTTCGCTGTGTCATTGGTCATGAAACAGGATGTGGCAGTCTATGTTGCTGTCTAAGGTGAGTGAATCTGAGTGAATCGGGGGTCAGTAGAAGGTCATGAGGCCATGTGCTGAACCAAGCAAAAACAGGCCAGGTGGCGAAAATGAATGCTACTGAGTCCTTCTGGTGCATCCACGTCCTCGTCCCTGGATGTGTGCTCTGGCCCACCTGTGAGTGTTAATACACAGCTCCCCCCACTGGTAGGAGACTCCCGGTGCACAGCTTGAAGAAGACAATGCTGTCTTGTATCTATCGTTCAACTCATCCAAAGCGTAATTGCAGCGAAGGCTTAGAATGGTTCATCAACGCTTTATTCCATAAATCCAATTTTTCAAGAAAATCATAAATCCTTCCAGATGCCTGGAATCGACATCATTCAGAAAACATATTTTGCTGTTAACATAACTCCCAGCATAACTCCCAATGCATTTCGGGCTAAAATAAAGCCCTTCCTCAGGGGATTGCTCTATAAACATGAAGGAAAGCAAAACAGTATCAGTATCATGAGATACCATCACGTGCCCATCACCATAACCTCACACGTGAACCATTGATAAAACATCTGACAAGAGAATAGTTCAAAGTGCTCAAAAATATATGTGCATCGACTTGCTTCTATAAATTTATACAACTCATAAAAATCCACCAGGTGCAGCCATACAGCAGATTTATCAAGTGTGCGCGCCAGAGTTGAAAAAGTGCTGGCTATAATCTCCCATGGCCGGGAGAATGTGAACTTTAAGGTCGCACGCTGCATGTGCAAAGTTACAGCTACCATGCAAGTGAGCTAAAGAAAAACGCGTGAATGTACAAATAGACCAAAAATCAAACCGCTATCAAAAGTCCTCAAGGGAGGTACTTACATGCCACGGAGTGTGAAAGCCGGCTCTGTGAGTCCAAAGCAGGCAGCCTCGGAAACGGGACGGCCGGCAGAGTTAAAAATGCGTGCATCGCGAGGACAAACCCGAGAGTGTAAAAATAAAGATAGGACCAAACTCCACATGCCCCAGGTGAACAAAGAATGGGCGCCATCTTAGAGTGGTGAAAAACGACCATCACCACGTTTAAAAACAACAAATGACAATTAAAGTGAACCATGCAAAAAAGTGATAATGATATCAGACTAAATTATTAAAGCGAATACTGTGATAAATATCAAAGATGCTTAAGCATGAAAATATACAGTATGAAAAAAAAACATAAAGGCTGTGATAATAGTTCATTCAAATATAACACAAAAATTTTAATAATTTAGTCTGATATCATTATCACTTTTTTGCATGGTTCACTTTAATTGTCATTTGTTGTTTTTAAACGTGGTGATGGTCGTTTTTCACCACTCTAAGATGGCGCCCATTCTTTGTTCACCTGGGGCATGTGGAGTTTGGTCCTATCTTTATTTTTACACTCTCGGGTTTGTCCTCGCGATGCACGCATTTTTAACTCTGCCGGCCGTCCCGTTTCCGAGGCTGCCTGCTTTGGACTCACAGAGCCGGCTTTCACACTCCGTGGCATGTAAGTACCTCCCTTGAGGACTTTTGATAGCGGTTTGATTTTTGGTCTATTTGTACATTCACGCGTTTTTCTTTAGCTCACTTGCATGGTAGCTGTAACTTTGCACATGCAGCGTGCGACCTTAAAGTTCACATTCTCCCGGCCATGGGAGATTATAGCCAGCACTTTTTCAACTCTGGCGCGCACACTTGATAAATCTGCTGTATGGCTGCACCTGGTGGATTTTTATGAGTTGTATAAATTTATAGAAGCAAGTCGATGCACATTTATTTTTGAGCACTTTGAACTATTCTCTTGTCAGATGTTTTATCAATGGTTCACGTGTGAGGTTATGGTGATGGGCACGTGATGGTATCTCATGATACTGATACTGTTTTGCTTTCCTTCATGTTTATAGAGCAATCCCCTGAGGAAGGGCTTTATTTTAGCCCGAAATGCATTGGGAGTTATGCTGGGAGTTATGTTAACAGCAAAATATGTTTTCTGAATGATGTCGATTCCAGGCATCTGGAAGGATTTATGATTTTCTTGAAAAATTGGATTTATGGAATAAAGCGTTGATGAACCATTCTAAGCCTTCGCTGCAATTACGCTTTGGATGAGTTGAACGATAGATACAAGACAGCATTGTCTTCTTCAAGCTGTGCACCGGGAGTCTCCTTCCAGTGGGGGGAGCTGTGTATTAGTCCTTTAACCCACGCTGTAAGGCCAGTCAGCGTCATCCTGATAGCACGCTACAAATTTACTATTGGTTTACTGAAGATCTATTGAGCTGTGCAAGTCTGCTTTCATTTTTTGTCTGTTCACAATTTTCTGCGCCACAGACTTGGCACGCTATTGTTCGTTACAATGAATTATGATGCAATATCCAACATCACTGAACTCAAAGCAGATACCTTCGCCTTTACGGCTGGCGATGCTGATAAAATTTACGGCATGATTCAGGAGGAGGTAGCTACTGCTGCCAGCACACGCAGTGCTGAAAGTAACATTAAGCAACTGCTCTATTTACTCAAGAAGGAATGCAACCAGAAAATGCACGCAAGCACATTGGTGCGGTATCACCGAGCCCAGCGGATCCCCAGGGGCTTGCGAGTACCCCTCAAACCTTTGTTGTGTAAGAATAATGTGAAGTTTGTTGAGAGGTGGTACGCCATCCTCAATAAATGTTCGTTAGACTTAATCCTTCTCATTGTGGAGGAACTCTCTAAAACCTTAGCAGATTTGGCTGAGGAAATCAAAACAATACGCACTGAGCTGGACGATGCCATGGATCCCACGGAACTAACTAACACGTTGGAGGACATCAAGGTACAACTTGATAAACATACACGGGAAGTACAGGAACGCAAGTTCCGGAAATTCAAACGGGACACTATTGACTACAAGCTCGGCGAGGTGTACACTTGGGCAGAAGTGTACGCCCGCCGACGCCCGAATCGTCCATATAACCCTTATTCGGAAAATGAGACTTCATCATCTGATGGTGATTCCAGAACACAGAAAGTGACTAAATCTAATGTTGAACAACAGCAACCAACGACCTCCAACACTGCGGTGCATTTTTTAGATCAAGGCCAGGCTCAACCCACCGACCCAGGCGGGGCAAAACCCGCAGAGGTAGAAAAAGAAAAGGACAAATCCAAAGGCACCAGGAGCAATCGTCGGAAGTGACGACAAAGGATAACTTGGTGATCAACATCTCGTCGACTAATATCGATGAAGCACAAACACGAGTGTTACAGAAAGGTCAATCGTTCGTGCCAACTACCAACACGAATACGTTAGAACTGGAAGTTAGCGCTTTCAAGTTGTTACGCAAAATTCGCTTGAGACATTATTTTGATAATGTAGTCACAAGTTCAACACAAGATGAAGACATGCTGAGGGGATTACGGCCACACAGTACCTTTATGGCTCCTGTGAGCCATAAGATCATTGATATGTTCGAAAATTTAGTCAAGAGGGACATCACACGACTTCCCTTCCAATCTCGATTGAAAAACGAGAATCTAACCAAAACTGAAAAGAACATTTTACAGAACATAGCGAATAACAGTGCTATAGTGTGTCAAACTGCGGACAAGGGTGGCGCACTTGTGATTATGGATACCACTTATTATAATGAGCAAGTCCGGGCACACATTTCTGATTTGAATACTTATGCTTCTCTAACTATGGACCCCACCAATGAGTTTGCCGCCATTCTCATTGACAAGATTCAACAGGCCTTTGACAATGGAACAATTGATGACCGCGTGAGACGTTATCTCACTCCTGTAAATCCTAGACCGCCTACACTGTACATGCTGCCGAAAGTGCACAAGCACCCTACTAAACCACCTATGAGACCGATAGTCTCCACCAAAGGGAGTATGCATGAAACAACAGGCAAGTTTCTGGATAAATACCTTCAGACTTTTGTACTGAAGACAAGATCACACGTCAGGGATACTACAGACTTCCTCATCAAACTTCAAAAAGCAGTGGAACCTCTAGACAACCAGGAATTGATATTGTGTACAGTGGACGTGTGTTCATTGTACACATGCATACCACATGAGCAGGACATACAGGCTGTTGAACATGAACTACTTGAATCTGGTCTGGATGAGGACCTAAAGGTTTTCCTTTTAGAATTGTTGGTATTCACGCTATATCACAGTTATTTTACAGTGTTCGATGAATGGTTCAATCAGTTGTGTGGGACCGCCATGGGAAATTGCGCAGCTCCTGCGTATGCAAACCTCTTCATGAAATCTTTCGAGGAGACCAATGTTTTGAATCAACCCTTGTGGCTTACCAAAGGAAAACTCTATCTGAGATTTATTGATGACATTTTTATGCTTTGGGCAGGGACTGAAAGTGAGCTCCTAGAATTTTTGAACTCTTGGAACTTGGTGAACAACAGAGTACAGTTCACGTGGAACTATGATAGAGAATGCATGCACTTTCTGGATGTCAAAATTGAAAGAAAATCTGGCATAGTGACCACAACTATCTTCCGTAAACCCACTGATCGCAATTCTACCCTGCATTACCAGAGTTTCCATCAACCTCGGTTGAAACAGAACTTACCTCGCTCACAGTTGATGCGTGTCAAACGTATAGTATCTCTAGAGGATGAGTGTCAACAAGAGATGGCTAACATGATCAGCAGGTTTCGTGACCGTGGTTATCCACAGGAGACATTGGATAAAGCTATGGTATCCTGTAATAACATGAAACGTGAAGACCTTCTACAGGTCCGACCGAAAGCAGAAAACACACGGATGGTAGTAGTGTCCAAATATTCTGTTTTGAGTGGTTTATTTAGGAGAATCATTGTTAACCATTGGTCATTATTGAGTTTGGAGCCTGACTTTCAAGGATCCTTTGCTATGCCTCCATTATTTGCCTTCACGAGGGGACGGAATCTCAAAGAGATTTTGTCCAAACCTAAGGAACAGGATCATCCTACAATGTATAAAGGTTTGAGACTATGCTACAACTGCAGCAACTGCAACAATTGCATACAGGGGAATGTCACCAATCACCCCATGCGGGGTCACCCGATCAAGCTGCGAGTAAATGCCACATGCAATTCGACGAACGTCATCTATATGTTGAAATGTCCCTGTGGCAAAAGCTATGTGGGACATACTGAAAGGAAAGTTAAAGTACGACTGTTGGAACACAAGAGTAATATCAGGACAGGCAACATGAAGTCATCCGTGGCAGCTCACTTTGTTGAACAGAAACACACAGTAGCCCAATTAAAATTTCTGATATTGGAGCAAGTGAAAGTCACACATAACAATAAAAACACATTGCTTAAGAGAGAGAACTTTTGGATCCGCTACATGGCGACGATGCAGCCGCACGGTCTCAATGACCGAATGGAATTTTTGTGTTATATTTGAATGAACTATTATCACAGCCTTTATGTTTTTTTTCATACTGTATATTTTCATGCTTAAGCATCTTTGATATTTATCACAGTATTCGCTTTAATAATTTAGTCTGATATCATTATCACTTTTTTGCATGGTTCACTTTAATTGTCATTTGTTGTTTTTAAACGTGGTGATGGTCGTTTTTCACCACTCTAAGATGGCGCCCATTCTTTGTTCACCTGGGGCATGTGGAGTTTGGTCCTATCTTTATTTTTACACTCTCGGGTTTGTCCTCGCGATGCACGCATTTTTAACTCTGCCGGCCGTCCCGTTTCCGAGGCTGCCTGCTTTGGACTCACAGAGCCGGCTTTCACACTCCGTGGCATGTAAGTACCTCCCTTGAGGACTTTTGATAGCGGTTTGATTTTTGGTCTATTTGTACATTCACGCGTTTTTCTTTAGCTCACTTGCATGGTAGCTGTAACTTTGCACATGCAGCGTGCGACCTTAAAGTTCACATTCTCCCGGCCATGGGAGATTATAGCCAGCACTTTTTCAACTCTGGCGCGCACACTTGATAAATCTGCTGTATGGCTGCACCTGGTGGATTTTTATGAGTTGTATAAATTTATAGAAGCAAGTCGATGCACATATATTTTTGAGCACTTTGAACTATTCTCTTGTCAGATGTTTTATCAATGGTTCACGTGTGAGGTTATGGTGATGGGCACGTGATGGTATCTCATGATACTGATACTGTTTTGCTTTCCTTCATGTTTATAGAGCAATCCCCTGAGGAAGGGCTTTATTTTAGCCCGAAATGCATTGGGAGTTATGCTGGGAGTTATGTTAACAGCAAAATATGTTTTCTGAATGATGTCGATTCCAGGCATCTGGAAGGATTTATGATTTTCTTGAAAAATTGGATTTATGGAATAAAGCGTTGATGAACCATTCTAAGCCTTCGCTGCAATTACGCTTTGGATGAGTTGAACGATAGATACAAGACAGCATTGTCTTCTTCAAGCTGTGCACCGGGAGTCTCCTTCCAGTGGGGGGAGCTGTGTATTAGTCCTTTAACCCACGCTGTAAGGCCAGTCAGCGTCATCCTGATAGCACGCTACAAATTTACTATTGGTTTACTGAAGATCTATTGAGCTGTGCAAGTCTGCTTTCATTTTTTTCCACCTGTGAGTGTTGCAGTACCGGCTGCAAAACACACAAGGTGATGGACGGAATGTTGCACATTGGCAAAGCATTCACCCCCAGTCACAGATCTGGGTTTAATCCATCAATATTTTGCTCACCACGCCACCCCAGTAGAGACATGGCCATATGCAAATCAGTCTTGACCCTGTGCCTCATGGGAACAGTCCAGACCAAACTGCCAAGCCATGTCTTCCCTGGACCGGAATCAAGCATCCTAGGACCGGTTTCTGGCTATCAGCCGTCATCAGCCAGGATAGCTTGACTCCAGTGGAGTAGTGAGCATGGGACCCATGTCTGGGCATACCCTTCCCACATAGCGTGAACAGCAAATCACACAAGGTGATGGGCGGAATGTTGCACATTGGCAAAGCATTCAACCCCAGTAACAGATCTGGGTTTAATCCATCGTTATTTTGCTCACCACGCCACCCCAGTTCGGACATGGCCATATGCAAATCAGTCTTGACCCTGTGCCTCACGGGAACAGTCCAGACCAAACTGCCAAGCCATGTCTTCCCTGGAATGGAATCCAGCATCTTAGGATTGGTTTCTGGCTATCAGCCGATATCAGCCAGGATAGCTTGACTCCAGTGGCGTAGTGAGCACGGGACCCACGACTGGGCACACCCTTTCCACATAGGGTGAACAGCAAAACACACAAGGTGATAGACGGAATGTTGCACATTGGCAAAACATTCACCCCCAGTCACAGATCTGGGTTTAATCCATCGTTATTTTGCTCACCACGCCACCCCACTTCAGACATGGCCATATGCAAATCAGTCTTGACCCTGTGCCTCATGGAACAGTCCAGACCAAACTGCCAAGCCATGTCTTCCCTGGACCGGAATCAAGCATCTTAGGACTGGTTTCTGGCTTGGTGGGTCGTTGGATTCATTCTATCATTTTAATACAGCCTATGGAGCCAATGTGCTATAAAAGGGAACAATAAAATTGCCAGTTGTTTCCTCACCAGGGCATATAACATCTTTTAAAATGTCCCTGCTTATAGTTACAAAGGTGCCCAACCCCTGGGTCACCTAGGGAAGACCTTTGGAAGTACCTTTATTTCCAAAGTCAAATATGCACATAATTTTATTTTAAAAGCAGTCTGTGATGCAGGGCTGCCTTCAAAATGACAGAAGGCACAGAACACTTAACTGCTTTAGATGTGCTGGGCCTCTAAACCTACATACCCTACTATATACTAGGGACTTACAGGGAGGTTGTCAGCACCAATTGTAATCATACCTACTTACCATGTACATTTGATATGAGCACAGGCCCTGGGTCTGGTTAGCAGAGTCCAGGGCATAATCAGAGTCAGAAAACCAGTATCTAGTAGTCAGGTCACATCAGAAAAGCTTTATTTGATATAGCACGCAAATCACAAAAGCACAGAATCAACATTTCATTAGCTAAACATAAAAATACATGATTTTATCACATCACTACATCAGTAAATGCAATAAATAACACAAGCAAATAAGTAAGGAGAGGAGAAAACAACCCAGAGTAGGTCTATTCCAGCATTCATTTCCTATCATTGCTCTCATAAGTATTAATGCATCAATTAACACCATACGAATAGATAAAATGCATATGCAGATTTGAAAAATGTCTTTCTTTTTTTTAAAACAGAAAATAATTACTACGTATGCTACACCTTGATAAACTCATTTATCCATGTCACTTTTGTATTTTGAGTGGTCCTCATACTATTTAAAACAGCAGAACAAATATCAATGAAATCAAGTGAATGCAGATGGTTATAACATTCTCTGTAAGAGCCTCAAAATTGGAAGAAATACATTTGGATCTCAAAATTTTAGAGGTGCAATGAACAGGACAAAGTTTAGAGTAGATTGTTTTGCCACGTTGTTGTAGAGACGTGGCAGGATGTTCTCAGACCATCCACCTTGGTTTGGGAAAGCTACCAAGAAATTCTCAGAACTCAAATGAAACGTAGTCAGGTAAAACCTGTACTGCGGATTCAGAAAAAATGATAGGTGTAATTGCAGCTGATTTGTGGGGGATCTAATATTGCCAACACTCAAATATCTTTGCTGTCTTAGTAGCTGCTGATGGTAAAAGCTTTCCCTTGAAAAAAATATGGACCAAATTATGGGTATTGCTTGAGAATTAATTTTAAAGGGATTAAAAGAATTAAACCTATTTCACCAAAGACACGTTTTGAATATTCAAACCAAGGGATCTTCACAACATTGGAAATGTAAAGACAGTCCATATTGATAGATGTGAGTATTCTAACTCAGGTGAAAGGCAAACCTTTGCCCATTACAACATAGGGGTAAGACCAATATGTTCCTCAATGTACTCCAAGCCCAATTCAGAGTGACAAAATGGTGTTGATGTACTCTTGGGTCCTATCTATCTAGAATCCTTCTAAAAAAAATTCTCTCCATAAACTGGAGCTTAGCACCATTACTAGGGCCAGACACTCCGGCCCCGTAGGTAGTGATTGAAAGGCGTTTAAGTCTGACCATGATGAAATATGAGTCGCATACACCACATTTATCGTCTCAGTAAAAGAGTTTACCTTCTGACTTTGTTCAACAGCCACGTAAATTAATGGCTGCTGTTGACTAAGCTTTTTGAACATAGAGAGATGACCGCTGGGCCAGCAGTCATCTCTGAATTTGCCAGAAGACATAGCCTTCCCTACTCTGCCAAACAGAATTTTGTTAGTGAAACTTTAAATCAAGGCCCATATATCTGAAATGGAAGTTCATATCCTCCAGCAGGACAAGGTTGCACATGGTCAAGTACTCTTGAAATCTGATAGCCATTGGATAAGGTCCTGCAATACCCTCTGTTTTGGCGGGAAGAGCTCTGAGTAAGAAAATTTAATTTTCATATGCACTGAAATACTCTCATTGGTGGGATACTTTCTGCACCTTTTCCCGGTCAAGATTTCCAGCTTTGAACGTAGTCTCTTTTTTTGGAGATTGCAATCATCCAGAAGAGAAAGCTTGAAAGCTGTATCGAACGAAGTCTAATAATTACCCAACTTGTCAGACTTTCTGGAGCAGTTCCTCATTGTCTTTTCTAAAGACTCCAATGACATTAGGAACGGCTCATAGGGGTCAAGACTCACTCCAGTGTACCCCACCAGTAACTGGTCACTCCAGAAAAAAGGCATCCTGCAGCTTGTTGTGACTATCTACTCATAAAGGAGGTCACCCACCTGACTCATGAATCTACTGAGCAGTTCCAACCCCTCTGTTATTGTCTCAGGTCACAGCCAGCAGGTTGAGTCTTCTTCTGTACTTCCGTAGGTCCCAATTTGATCAAGTGAGCTGTGGATTCGGTGTCACCTTTATAGGATTCACCAGTCAGTGGCTCAATGTGACTCCTACACACTCACTAACCAGTGAAAATGCATTCCTAGAGTCAACCCATCCCACTTTGTCAGCACATTTTGTGTGGCCTAACTATCCAACAGTGCATTATTCTGAATAAAATCCAAAATGGCACAACCCTTGATCCGTCCTTCACACTCGTACCAAAGTGGTTCTGGAACCAGCTCTTCCCTCGTATTGTTCTGGTTTCAAAATGACAACATTTTGACTGACTTCTTTCTCAGCCCACTATCTCCATTTACACTTATTTATGAATGGCCATGCTTCACCTTGGCCCCTTTCAAATTACTCAAGTTCATGAACCGTGAGCTGAGAAGAGTCACATGCATCACACCCAAGACATCCTGCTAAAAAGGTCTAAGCTCTCCTCCATCTGTAAGGGCCCGCAAACCCAAACTATCAGTGATCTATCTTAACACCCGCTCCCTGGTCAGTCATCAGCTGGATATATTCCATCTCCTGGGATCTGAGCAACCTGATATTTTATTTCTTACCGAGACCTGGCTCACTGAAGACTCATCCCCCGACATTCTGGCTGCAATCCCGCCGGGCTATTACATGCTTCAGGCAAATCGCCCTTCCGGCAAGTCAGGCGGTGGAGTTGCAGCCATCATTAGGCACCCGATTCGGTTTTCCCCAGTTGTCACCACCAGTATTCCCATGACCGACTGCTTGGTGCTTAGGTTGGAGCAGCCAGGCTCGTCACTTATATGTGTTCTGGTTTATCGCCCTCCCCAGCCTATGCCCAGCTTCTCGGCCCAGTTTGGTGCACATCTGTCCCCCCCCAGCACTGGATCTATTCACTCTCAAGCCCAGGGCTTGACTTGCTGGCTCACTTCTGCCTCCGACTCCGTGGCACCTCTAAAACTGGTCAGAGCCAGGCGCCGCCATGACGCCCAAAGGTGGTTCACTGAGGATCTCAAAGCTTTGAAACTCGGGCTCCGACAGGCCGAAAGGCGTTGGCGCCGGGGCTACTCTCCTGATACCAAATTGACATTCTCCACCCTGCTCAAAGAGTATAAGCTAGCCATATCCTCAGCCAAGACTCTGTACTTCTCCAATAAAATCCTGGACTCAGACAATAAATCTAAGGTCATCTTCTCAATAGTCGAGGAGCTATCCAACCCTGAAAGAGTTACTATTGCACCTCTCCCTTCCCAGTCACTTTGTGACTCTCTCAACCAATTCTTCATCGACAAAATAATTAAGATTAAAAACAGTATCCCCACTCAAGCCTCCCTTACCCTCCCTCAACCTGTTGTTCATTGTCCCTTACCAGATTCCCACACCTTAACCCAGATTCCCCTGATCTCGAAGGAAGGCTTTCTTGCCCTCCTACGCAAAGTCTCCTCTGGTTCACCCAGCGACTGTTGCCCCCCTACAGTCCTCCGCGAAGCCTTCACTGCCTGCCCCGAACCCCCCCCTGGCCCTTTTGAACAACTCTCTTGAAATGGGTGAGGTCCCTTGCTCTTTTAAGCAGGCAGAGGTGGTGGCCATTCTAAAGAAACCCTCGGCAGACCCTTGGATTCTGAGCAACTTTCGCCCCATATCTCTCCTTCCTTTTCTCAGTAAGGTACTGGAGTCACATGCTACCAACACCCTCAGCTCTTTTATTGAGGAATCTTGTTTTTTGGACTCCCAGCAAGCTGGGTTCAGACCTGCGCACTCCACAGAGGCAGTCATACTCTCTGTTATGAAGGAACTGCGTAGAGGGGCCAACACTAACATCTGTCAGGCCCTGGTGCTTCTGGATTTGTCGGCCGCCTTTGACACGGTCGACCATAGCATCCTTGTCGACCATGTCAGAGAGGCTGGCATCCAGGGCACCGCTCTTGACTGGGTTCACTCTTTCCTGTCTAACCGCCAACAAGCAGTCAGACTGTCCCAGTTCTCAGCAGACCAGGTTGGGCTGACTTGCGGTGTCCCGCAGGGTTCCTCTCTGTCCCCACTCCTTTTTAACTTATACTTGGCTCCCTTGATCCGCTCCCATAGGTTGAATGTCACCGCGTTTAATTACGCGGATGACATTCAACTGGTCTTCACCATCGACCCCTCGGATCAATCAATCTCTACTTTTCAAACTACCCTCTGTTTCATTAGTGACTGGATGAGCTCAAATCATCTTAAGCTCAACCCCGACAAGACCTAGCTGGTTCTTGTCGGGGGACCCTCTAACCCATGGCAACCCTCTTTCTGGCCGGCAAGTCTGGGCAGTCCCCCTTGCCCAGTGAATTCAGCTAAAAGTTTGGGGGTTATCATCAGCAGCGACCTTTCAATGAAACCCCAGATTAGTGCGGTAGTGTCTTCTAGCCACTTTCAGCTCAGGAAGATCCGTAAAATCTCCCGCCTCCCTACCACCGAGGCCCTCACCCTGGCTCTGTTAGCGTTAGTCATCTCAAGAATTGACTACGCAAACGCGCTCTACGTAGGTATCCCTGACTACCAAGCCAAAAGACTCCAGCAGATCCAAAATCAAGCCGCCCGCCTTATTTTCCGCCAACCCAGACATCAACATGTTCTCCCTCTTTTAAAAAGTCTTCATTGGCTTCCGGTCACCGTGCGCTGCAAGTTTAAATTAGGTTGTATAATCTTCAAATCCCTTGAAGGCGGAGGCCCTTCTTTCATTTCTTCTCTCCTTCACCCCTATGTCCCCTCACGTAGCCTTCGCTCGTCTCAGCTGGCTTTACTGTCAGTCCCAAGATTTAAGAGGAAGAAACACGGTGGCCTTAGGTTCTCATTTTTAGCTCCTTCTTTCTGGAATGCCCTTCCCCTCCCTCTAAGGCTGTCTTCCCCTTACACTAGGTTCAGATCCCTCCTTAAAACCTTTTTGTTTACCGAGGTCTATAATTAGTCTTGTCCCCTCACTTTTTCTCCGCTCCCTCAGCACAAGCGCCAAGAAACCTTCAGGTGTTAGTTGCGCTATATAACATTTTTTAACATAACATTTAACATAACACAGCCATGGTTTCTGCTCTGGGATCAGTTGCCACACCTCATTAAGGGGGAGCAACGATAGGAGCCAGTTCATTCAGGCTAATGCTAAATAGGGTACTGGAATGTCAGGCAGACAAAATCAACTTTTTTAAATCTCACTTTGCCTCAAATATTTATAAAAAATCCAACTTCACATTGAATTATATTTAAAAAAATTTTTTACAAAGAGGGGTTCAATTATTTCTGTAGTGTATCCCAAACTAGAGTTAGTGGAAGTAGTCGTATCTGAACTTTAATTTTTCTTTAGTTTATTTAACTTTTTCAAAGGATCAGCTACAACCGTATACATTGAAAAGAGCATCTGTGGGCTAGTTATGGTTGGAATGCAACAAATCTAAATTATTTTTAGTACTGGACACTGTAGCTGTGAGCTCCAGGTATATATACTAGTTTCAATTTTAATATTTACATGCAAGGTCACTTTATTGTCACTAAAACAAGTTATGTTTACAGGTTTGACAGGCTTGCTTGCAGTTCTGAAAATTGCAGTATTAACCCCTTGCATGCTGATGACAGCCCTAAGCCGTCATGCACTACAGTGCTCGTGTGCTGATGATGGCTGGGGGCCGTCATGACCGTACCCGCGCTGAAATCTTCAGCACAGGAGCAGAATCGCGGCAGCATGGAAGGGGTTAATGTTATGCAGGACGCTTGAAATACATCCTTTTTTTAATCAGACTAGTAGATGGCATAACAAGCGCTGCTGTCCACAGGTGACAAGAAGCTTTCCTTGCCATTATGGTATTCCTGCACCATACACTATGGGCTTACTTGAAAGTAAAAAATGCCAGTTAGGAGTTAGCCAATTCTCATGTTTTAGGGGTTAAACCCCATACAATGGGGCCTGGATAAAAGTGTCCCAGTGTGCAGAGTTTAACAAACACCAGTCCACATAAACATGAATATGACCACAGACAAAGGAGAACTTTCTTACAAATGAACTCTAGTTCACTTACATGAGTGTAAGTTAGTCGATATCCTCTAGTGTTGGGGGTAAATCAAATGTATTCTACATGGGTATACCAAATAGGTTTGATGGAACACCATTAGAACCTCTTCACTGGGAGTAAGACTGCATTTTATTCACAGGGAGATAGAAATAACCAAGTGGCAATACTTTAATGTCCATGGTTGTAACACAGTCACTGCCAAGTCTAGAAAGCATTTAGTAAGTCAATTTTGGTGTCAGAATTATACAATCACCAGGGAGAGATTTATCCCGTCTCCCTACCGACGTAACTCTTCTGGCCATCTTAAATTCTCCAAACAGAGCCTCTGTTAGGCTGGTTTTAGTACCGAACCAAAAGAGAGCCTTGTTTCTCAATGCTTCCCATGTTTCATTTGCCTGCGATGGTATATGAGGGACATTTGCCAAGATTATGGTGGTAGCTGGCGGAGGCAGGTACAATCTGATACCTTCATTATCTGGATGCGTTAAATGGGGAGGACCCAGTCTCTGTATGGGCAGTAACCCCGCTAGAGTTGAATCTAAGGTCACTCTTATTGCCTACAGATATTTTCACAGGGCTTCGACCCAGGTCAACCTGGGAGGGCAATGCAACCTTATCTAATCCTGCCGTCAGGTTCGATGTATTGTTCATGGAATTTTTAGGAAGTACCCCAGGGAATTTCCTCAAAATATCTTCTATAGCTGTTACCAGAGTCAATAGTTACGCAAGGAAATTGCCAAATATTTTTTGTAGGGCATCTATTTTGAGGCAGATTTTATCATAATTCTCCTTATGACTATTTTTGTATGTAATCAGGGCTGATATCCCTTTTCCTTCCTTATCTAGTTTTGATTTTTTGTTACTTCTTTCACTTTTTCCCTGGTGCATTGGGCCTGATTATAGATGTACCATTGTCCTGGGTCACTAATGATATTTCTGGGTTTCTTGGGCGCTCCGATGGAGATTGAGTCTTGTGTTCCTGATTGGATACATTGATGTGATCAGACGAGTCCTGCACACACCCATTCGTATAATTTGGAGGATTTTGTATGATAGTAATCTCAGATTGTGAAGGACATGAAACTAGATGCTCTGGATGTGTACACAACTTAGATTTCTCCCACAACTTGATGCCTTGATTTAGGGTTTCTTCTACCGAATGAATTTGTTTTTCTATTACTTCCATTGCTCCAGATAGGTAGTTCATTAAAGAATTCTGAGACCCCACCGGCTGCCTTTGACATACTTTCTTCTTTTCTTTTGCCCATGATTCCTTCCTAATCCCAGTCAACTAGTTATAATTGAACTCCTTTAAAATCAGATCTATAGGTATAGGCCCACACCATTAAATCCAACAGCCTAGAAACTTTAGAAGTCATAAACAACCATACAAATAAATATATAATAGCCCAAGACAAGGTACAATGAGTTAATTATAATAGTCTCAGGACCGCACAAATGCAAGAAGTTGGCATAGTAACTGTACAGTCCCTTGACTGAATGCTAGTCTCCACTCTTCTTATAATTGGCACGTGTCCCCTAGTAAGATACTGTCGAGTGTGATTTGAGCTGCACACTGGATAGCATCCTTTGTTGAACTATACTGGTTTTTAAGAACTCACTCTCAAAGGTGTAGCCCTTTGGGGCGATATCAGTGGTATGGCCCAGCCTCATCCGGTCTAAGATGGGCTAAGATGGGCCCCTATTTGCCCGGTCTTCGCCCAGGCACACCCCGCGCATTTCCCTCACTGCGGGAGGCATTGGAGACTTTTGTAGCACTCTGGTGCTCGCTCCCAGGTGCTGGTGCAAGCAGCCCTTCTCTCTTGGACCAGGTCCAGGGGGTAGCTCTAAAGTGCTCTGTACAAGGTGCTGGCTAGGCAAGGGATAGGGAAAAAGGATAAAGTGCAAACCAGTTTTGTTTTAAAAAGTTGATCAGAAGCGCTTCCCGCGCTGTGGGAGGCATTTGTGGCTTTTGTAACACTCTGGCGCTTGCTCCCAGGTGCTAGAGCAATCAGTCCTTCCCGCACCGTCAAGGTCCAGGGGGAAGGTGAGCTGTGTGCAAGGTGCTGGCAGGGCAAGGGATAGGCAACAGCTGGCAGGGCAAGGGATAGGCAACAACGATAAAGTGCAAACAAGCTTTGTTTTAAAATGTTGATTGGAAGCACGTCCCGCTCTGCGGGAGTCGTTGCCAGCTTTTTTGGTGCTCGGTGCTCGCTCCCAGGTGCTGGTGCAATCAGCCCCTCCCTCGGAGGCCAAGTCCAGGGGGCAGCTCAAAAGTATTGTTTGCAAGGTGCTAGCAAGTTATGGGTAAAAAGGATTGTTGGACTTGGCCCTTAGGGCAGGTTCACCCCTAATCTTTTTGCTTTTATTTGTGACCCTGTGTAGTGATTTTTGGGTCTCTGCGCACTTTTTCCCTGTGTCCCAGAGTGAAAATGCGTGCGTGTAGTATGGCTGGCCTGCCCTCCCATAGGAATGCATGGGGAATGTGTGTGTCCATGTTAGTTCCTGATGCGTGGGGAGTGCAGGCTCGAGTTTGGTATGTATGAACTCGTGAGAATGAATGCTGCGCAATGGTATGTGCGGCTTGTATGTGTCTAGAAGGGAAGTGCTACTTCTGGACATTGATGTATGTGTGCAGTGAGGGTGCTGGAGCGTGATTGGCTGGAGCTGGCTGGCATGCCAGGCTCCAGGAAGTCTGGATGGGTCTGCCCGGTGGTGAGTGTGAGATTGTGGTAAATAAATAAATAATACCCTATTTTTGACTAGACTTATAGCATAACAGATAGCTCAATAAATAAGAGTCAAGATTCGAGGTAGTAGGAGTGTCTGCAGGTTTATTACAGCATAAGGACAGGATCAGGACAACCTGCATAGGAACAGAATGACAGGGCCCAGCAGGACAACTGGGGCCCAGCAGGGGAAAAGAGGCCCAGCAGCTGCTGGGGCTAGGTCTGGGATGAGCGCGCTAACATTCAATAACAAAACACAGGCATATATACATAGCGCGAACACATAGCATTACATTGCAGTAGGCGTAGCAGTGGGTGGAGCAGAAGGTGTGACGCGTAGCAGTCGCGAGAGATAACAGTAAAAGTGGGTGTAACTGAGAGTATACTTAGACATGTGATGCAAACGTAACAGAATATGTCATGAATGGGCGGAAACATAGGAGGGGGCTACCTAAGGAGCCGGGACCTCTAACCTAATGGTGCGCGAAAACTAGCAATGACGTGTTACTAGGAGAAGCTGGGGGCTATGAACTCTGTGTTAGGAGCAGAGACTAGAGTCTGGAGGGTCGGAGCGACATGTACCTAAACCCTATCTGGTATCTGATGTTTAGGGAACATGTTGATATAAACTAGGAGTCATGAAGGGAGAGGCTAACTTGACTCTAAGACTGGACCATGCATTATTCTACATGAAATGCGTGATGAAGAATACTAAATGACCATTAAATACAGTATTTCTCTAACGTGGAGACGAGAAGGCTAGACAATGACGGAAACTATTGATGCAGTTCAGTAGCTTAGGAATGCAGAGAGGAGGACTGAACTGATAACTGGAACTATAACATACTTTTGGCAGACTCAGAGGCAGAGCCGGGCTGCACCGGGCACTGCGAGGCAGGAAGTAAGTGAAGGGTCGAGGATACAGGTGGGGGCTGTATCGCTCCTCAGCGAGGCTTTCAGGAGACAGAAGCTGAATCTGTGGTCCGGGCCCTTTTGAGGCCTGGAAACGGGGACTTTATAATGGAATAACGTGCACACTGAGAAACGTGGCAACATTACTTTACATAGGCCTGATATTCGTAGTATTCACGAGGACTGGAAAATAGCATACTAGAGGTGGACACAACTGGAATTGCGTCATTAATCGGGCATGGGGAATAACATATGCATATTGGTCATGCACACATAACATATGATGGATGAGGCGTAGGGACACAGAACATGGCAAAATTTACTTTTCCACATTCCCTCCTTGTCACTACGTTTCCATCAGGAAACATCAATTTTCATGATACCATCTATCATTTCATACAGTACCATTTGTTCGTCTCGAATTATCTTGGAACGGGATTTGGAACGGGGCTTGGGACTAGGAATACAAGAGGTAGCACACATGCTGCAAATCGCAGGGCCACATTGTATACAGAGGCAGCAGCTAAATATGATCGCTACTGCAATACCTAGAAAGGACAGGACTTTCCATCCCCATGCGGAAATTATATTCCAGAACCAACCGGACCATGTCCAGGTGCCTGGATCTTGATGTAACAGATGGGCAATTTTATGGAGTCTGGTTATAGCTGAATAAACAGACGGCGCGTTATTTGGAATGAAAATGCAGCAACTAGATCCGATGACTCTACAGGCCCCGCCCCTATCGGCCAGTATGACGTCAAGGACGAGACGATTTTGCAAAACGACAAATCTCATAGCAGATTGTTCTTCGGTTAGGTTACCTAGAGCAGAAGCAGTCTCATTAACTACAGCTTCAAGGGTTCTTGTTAACCTACGGATCAGTTTACTATTCTGGACAGGTCCTACAAAGAAGAAGAAACCTTTATTGAAATCTGTATACTGTTCTAGAGTAGTTTCAGTATAATCGACAATTGGGGACTCCCTTCTATGTCTAATGTGTACTAGATGTGTGTTTCTGTGATAATCAGATGGGGCTAGAAAAACAGGTGGCAGTAGGAAGGCAATGTAACAGGTTCCCTCCCAATCGAGGGGCAGACGGACATATGCAGTTTGACCACAAATAAAATAAGAATGACGTGAAGCTTTGAAAATAGATTTCCCACTGTCACTATACTTGATAACAGTAGTACATTCACTATGACCTATGTGTACAGAACCATAACTACGGACACATAATTCGCCTTTGACTGGTAGTACTGAAATAGCAGGTAAGTCTGGAGTAGTATCAGACTGAACATTCAGGACCATGAAATTCGACGAATAATTACCTAAATTATATACTTCGTTTTCTAGATCTAAACCTGTTCTGTGGGGGAAACCTTGCTTGTCTGGAAAACATGTACCGTTAAGAAAAGACATATCTGTTGAGGATGACGTTAACGTGGACCATGCTCCACACGAACCATTGTGTGAGAATGGATAAGGAAAAAGTGGCAGAACTCCCTTCGGTGTCTGGAAAGGGGGGAGTCGACCACACACCCAACAATTAGTGGCATTGCTGGTCTGGTGTGAATAATGTAACATACGGATAAATGTGTTGTTACGCATAGCGAGGCGGTAAGAATATTCGTGAGGAGGCAGATCACTAAACGTGTGCTCTACTGTAGCATTAGTAGACATATTTACATGAGGAACTGGAAAACACAGGAAAAGTGCGTAGCTGGTGCAGGAAATCATTATGCTGAGAAACAATATGAAACTTAGAAAAACGATACATTGAAGTGAACTTCGACTGACTCTCTCACTATGGGGGTCTATTTTATACATGTCAGAAACAGTCTAACCGTTTCACCTAGGGGAGGACTTATACAATCAAACTGACTGACTTATTTTACTAGACCTGAGCTTTAACTTATACTCCTGTTGCGGAGTTTTCTCTAACAAGGAAGGGGTTGTAATAATGTCTTGTGCGGGACAGTCCTTTAAAACAATGTTCTGGCAATCTTTCGAATCCTGGAAATCCTTGGAAATGTTTTTGGAGACTGATTTCAATGGATTGAAAAGTTTTACATGAGAAAGGTGGACCCACCCCTTTCTGCCTTCCAACTTGACGGCAGTACGGGTGGTCAAGAGGACCTGACGTGGCTCCTTCCAACGTGGTTCCAGCGGACTTGATCTGTCAAAATTTCTGATCATCACAAGGGAGCCTGGAACGATCTCGTGCGGTGCCACCTCGGTATTGTCTGGAAATGCGGCGGCAACCTGTGAACGACATGAGTTGAGGGCAGACATCAAGGAAGCTAGGTAATCTGTCAGCATATTACATGAAACATCGGTAATACTTCGGGGTCTAGGAGTACCCCACATGTTAGGGGGGCGGCCGAATACGACCTCATACGGGGACAGACCTGATCTGGAATGTGCGACCATGCGCATATAAAACAAAGCGACTGGCAGAGCTATTAACCAGTCCACACCTTTGTCCTTACAGACTTTTGCAATACGGATTTTCAGAGTCTGATTATGTCTCTCTACGAGACCGGCTGCTTCAGGATGGCGTACACAATGGAACTTCCACTGGTACCCTAACAACAGGGAAACGTGTTTCATGAGTTCAGATGAGAATGGCTGACCGTTATCAGAATATACGACTCTAGGGAGTCCGTATCTAGGGAAAAATTCACGAACCAACTGCTTGGCAGTGGTCGCGGCTGTGTAATCTGGGACTGGATATGCTTCTGTCCACCTGGACAAAGCGCATACAACTACAAGGACATACTTGAAACCTCGACATCGCTCCATCTGAATATAATCCATCTGGAGGACCTCAAAAGGGTGGTCAGGGGGCTGGAAACCACCTTGTTCCACCGGGACACTTTTACCTGGGTTAAACTGACAACATATCATACAGGTGCGGACTTTCTGCTTGGCTGCAGCTCGTAAATGCTTGTTGAACCAAATGTTCTGGATACTGTCTAACATAGCTTTTTCTCCTAAATGTGCTGGACTATGTGCGGTATTGATAATGACTTGAACCATAGAATCGGGGAGAAACCATGTGGCTCTACCCTTCGTTAACCATCCTTGACCTGTCTGGACCCCTCCTTGTTCAGACCACTTCTTGATTTCATCGGGAATAGCATGTAACTGGATATCTATGACATCTTGTGTAGGGTCTTTAACTGTCATGCATGTAATCGGATCTGGAGTATGTGTCATGTTAACTGGAATGTCTGGAGTCTGTGCTGTAAGCTTGGCTGTGCGGTCTGCTAGATCATTACCCTGGGAGATAATGTCTGTAACTTTCGTATGTGCTTTGCATTTCATAATAGCAATGGATGTCGGTAAATGTATGGCATCTAACAGGGCTTGAATAAGGAGACCATGCTGAATCTTGGTTCCATGAGAAGTCATGAAACCTCTCTCCTGCCAGAGTACTCCGAAGTCGTGTACAACTCCGAATGCGTAACGTGAATCTGTGTAAACATTAACCTTCAGGTTCTTGGCATGTATACAGGCTTGTGTCAGAGCGACTAGCTCTGCTGCTTGAGCGGACAAGGTATCAATACGGTGTGTTTCAATAACTTCAGTGTCAGTAGTCACTGCATACGCGGCGACTAGTTCTCCTGTACTAGTTCTCATACATGAACCATCTACATAAAGTGTCAGGTCAGGATCTGGTAACGGAATGTCTGTCAGATCTTGTCTTGGCTTAGTCGTAATGTTAACTACTTCCACACAATCATGTGGGTCTGGATTCGAACTAACTGATGGTAACAGTGTAGCAGGATTCAGAACGTTGCAGCGTCTAATTTCTATGTGTGGCTGGAACAGTGTTAATTCATAACCCGTTAAACGTGCAATTGTCAAGTGCTGAGTTTGTGTTCGGTTTAAAAGAACTTCTACGGAATGTGGAACTTGTACAATCAGGGAGTGCCCTAAAACTATGGAATCGCTTTGTCTGATAGCTAGTGCTGTGGCTGCAACTGACTTGAGGCACGCAGGCAACGCCTGGGCGACTGGATCTAATGTGCTAGAAAAATAAGCACAGGGCTTGTATTGTCCTGCTTGATCTTGTGTGAGAACAGATAATGCTGTACCTTCGCGTTCAGTAACAAAAAGTGTAAAAGGTTTACTGTAGTTCGGTGTAGCTAGAACTGGAGCTTGACATAGGGCTTTCTTTAACTCGTTGAAACTAAGTGTATGTTCAGATGTCCAAGGGAGGACAGTCGATACGGCTGCCTCCTGTGTCGTTAACTGTATCAGTGGCTTGGCTAGAAATGCATACTGGGGAATCCATTGTCTACAATAAGAAGTAAGGCCGATAAAGGCACGTACCTCCTTCTGGGTTCTGGGCTGGGGAAGACTCGCTATTAACTGGATACGGTCTGGTGTCAACTGCCTACCCCTCTTGGACAGCAAGTGTCCTAAGTATACCACTTGCTGGACACAGAATTGAAGCTTCGAAGGTGACACCTTGTGCCCCATCTCGGCTAGAAAATACAGAACTGTAAGTGATGCTCGCTCGCAAGCACATTCAGAACGGGCTGTGATCAGTAGATCATCAACATACTGGAGCAGGGCAGTGTCAGTTGGCATGTGAATATTGTCTAGTTGTCTCTTGAGTGCTTGACTATAAATACTAGGACTTTCTGTGAAACCTTGAGGAGCGCGTGTGAACATATAGCTCCTTCCATTTAAACAAAATCCGAAAAGAAACTGACTGTCTGGATGAATTGGAACACTGAAAAATGCATTCTTGAGGTCTATGACAGTGAAAAACATGGCTTCGGAATCAATGGCAGTTAACAGGGAAGAAATATCTGGGACCACTGGGTACTGAGGAATAATACATTTATTAAGCTCTCGTAAATCAATCACTAGTCGATATACTGGGGGTGCATTCGGATCAGTACGTTTCATGACTGGAATGATCGGAGAATTGCATACATTGGAGTCAGTTTCTTCAACTACTCCTTGAGCCATGAGCTCGTCAATAATTTTGGATAAGGCTGCTACAGCCTCAGGTGGCAATCTGTACTGTCTGATTCGGGGTAACACTACACCTGGTTTGAGAGTCACACGATGGGGTGTGATTTGCATGTAACCTACATCAGTTGGACCTTGCGCCCATAAGTGCTGCGGAACATTAGACAATCTTGAATCAAAATCTCGTAATACATAGTGACCCTTAAAGTCACGTAGGAACAGACGTATTCCCTCTGGGGAACAGCAAATAACTGCACCTAATTCCTTCAGTGTCTTAATGCCTAATAGATTTTCTGGACATGACTTAGTAAGTAACAGATCAGTAGTGCGGGACAATGGACCTACTTCTAGAGTGACTGGCTTTGATATCTCATTAACTATTGGTTTTCCTGAAAATCCAAGGGAAACATTTCTTGAGCCTGAGAGTGGAGCCCCTGGAACTTCGGCATGACTAATTGTGGTCCTACTTGCCCCTGTATCGATCAAAAATTTTCTGTCTTTCCCTAATACTTGACTGTGAACATAGGGACCTTCTTGATCTACAGGTATCTCGATGAGAGGCAAGCCTACCTCCCTCTCTAGGCTGTTTCATGAATATGACTGGTACTCTGGATACTCAGACTGCGCATACTGGTACATCTGTGATGTAACGTGCTGTGTTGCAGCGATAGGCTGCGGTGCGGGAACTGTCTGTTGTGCATTCTGTGACTGAGGAATCTGTGAAACCTGTTCTTGTCTCGGCGGACGTGGTCTTTCTTTAGTCTTACCAGTAGCTATATTGTGTTTCAGAACTGCACACTCGTTTATAAAATGACCTGGCTGTTTACAATAATTGCAGTTCCCTTTAACGGGAGCTGCAGGATGACTGGCTTGATTCGGACCCCTCTTCTGACTGTCTTGAGGAACAGATTGTGCAACTAGCACTTTCATTTTCGTGTCTTTCATACGTTTTCTCTCGTGTTCTTGCTCTTCCCTGATTCTATTCTGGTGGTACTGGAGCATCTGGAGCATCTGGGACGGAGTATTTGCTTGCCAGGTGCTTTCGACTTTCAAAACTCGATTTTTAATTTGTGGGCTTGAATTCTCGACTAATTTAGTAACAAAAAGGTGAGGGTATGACTCACTACTTGTCTTGAGACCACTGTTGATACTAAAACATTTTTCGAATCTAGAATAAAAATCACTAATATCTTCATCTTGTTTCTGTTTACAGGCTGAGATTGCATCCCAGTCTTCTTTCCTAGTTGTCAATAATCTGGGTAAAACTTGAATCAATAATTCTGGTAATTCTCTACATTTATCTCCAAGACCGGTACCTGGTACTCGTGCCTTGTCTTCTGCTTCTAGAGCTGTCCAATCGATCTTTTTCTCTCCCACCTCCCATTCTTTTTCCTTTAACTTTTCATACACCCCTGCGGGTAACAGGACCTTTAACATTTTAATAATATCTGGGTAAGTATATTCTCCCATACGGAGCATGTCTTTTAATTCTCTATGGAACCCTGCTGGATCTTTGTCATGACAGGGAATTAATTTCTTCATTTCAAGAAGTTCCATCTTTGAAATCGGAGTGTATACAAACACTCGTTGCATTACGCCACCCGCCCCTTGGACTGGGTGGACTTCTCGTAACGGATTCTGTCTGTCTATGTAGAATGGCTTATTTTCTGGGGGTGAGACATGAACAAAATGCGGGTTCAGGAACGTTCTATATTTATGGCGCTGTTCTAGAATGACACTAATTAAATCAGTACCTAGACCTCTCCATCTGTACTGGAGTAACTCGTTCAGGATATCATGTAACGGGCCTGGATCAGAGTGTTGACCCTCATACAGAGTGATGAGGTACTGGATCATATACATACCCACCAGTCGTTGCTCGGCTGGGGGCAGTTTCAGAAACATTTGTGCCACTATTTCGTCTGGAAAAGTGGTAGAATCAGTAATCCATCGGACTGCTGATCGGGCTAGTTCTTGTTCATGCATGGTACTTAACTCGCTATAACCGATTCGTGATTTCAGAATGTGATCGGTAGCTTGAAATGCTTGTTCTAGAGAACCTTGTTCTGGTGCTGGATGATGAAAAACAGACTTGGGTTCTAGGCGTAAATGGCGATCTGGGAATCTAGATTTTCCTACATACGCTATTCTGGCGGAATTCTCGTCTTCCTCTTCAGGATCAGAAATACTTTCTTTCTCGCTTACTTGTGCTGCTTTACGCTGGTCGTGTAACCTTATTATTTCTTTACGAATTTTCTTGTACATACTCTCCATGGCACTGACGGTCTTGTGCTTACCCTCGGCTATATTATCACTCCACCTTGTCAGGATTCTCATTTCGGCGGGATCTTTAGACGGGTAATCTTGTTCTCTTATTAGACAATTGATCAGGAACTTTAATATCATGAGCTGAATCTCGGCTTTCCTTTGAGACATAATCTCGCCAATACTTTCTGGATCATCCCCTGTACGGATGAAACGATATATTCTGTCTAGATCTTCTTTCATATTCGGCAAGGTGACTAGATACTCGGTCACTCTCCTTACACGTAAGGAATATAAAACCATGGTATATTCGCCTGGGACTGGATCATAGACACATTCGTTAAGGGCTTGTCTGATTTCTGTAACAGACTTATTACTTTTAGGAGTACGCTGTGATACTTGAGCATGTAATTCGAGTGCCGATAAACGTTTGTGTGGCGGCGGGGTTTGAGGAGTAGCTCCTCCTGCGGCCCCTAGACTGGAGTCGTCTACTGAGGCTCTACGTCCTGGCAGAGTGGGAAATGGAACTGTAGGCTGGACCGGGGGTACCGTAACAGGTACTCCGGTGTCTGGAGGAGCGGGAAGTGCCTGATTTACAGGGACTAGCGGAGCGCGAACAGGATTTGCATATTCTGGGACTGTGTCGTCCAGATAGGACGAAATAAAAATATCAGCTGCGGTCGGTTTGTGACGTAGCTTGGTCGGAACTAATGGTGGCGGGAAATTACTAGATGCCTCTGGGGTCGCTTTTGGCACACCTTCGGCAAGGAGAGGATACATACCCTTAATAAGGGCATGCCTCTGTCTGTCTGACTGTTCGGCTTTGACTTGTTCACCTATCTCGATCAATTCTCTTTCTTGGGCTCGTTCTTGGGATTCTCTACATAACTCTGACTTTCTGACTTCCTTTTCCGTTCTTCTATGCGCTTCCTTACGCCATAACTCGATGGCATCTTTCTGTGACTGTCTGGCTTTCTTTTTCCATAATGCTTCTTCTACTCGCATGATACATTCGGCATCCCATGTACCCGATACGGGCCATCTATACTTTTCTTCTAACTGTTTGGTATACTCTACCCATAAATCTAGATACAATATGGCGCTTATGCCATGTTTCTGATACATAAAATGACCTGGACTGTCCCTAGGCGGGACAGGAACTGCTTCCTCTAACAGACCCTTTCTAGTTTTTAACTGACGTAACTTGGAAAATATAGGCATGACTGAACTGTAATCTGGACACAATACAATACACAATAAAAACACGAAATCACATCGCACTCATACCACAACAGTAAATTACATGAAGAACATTATAAATAACAGTTCGAACAGAATATTACCTGGAATACTGAGAACAGAAATAGAACAGATTTTCTCGAGAACGGAACAGACTAGAGTTACTGGATGCACTGCTGTAACAGTGCGGAACATACCGGTCCCATAAAGGGACACATCAAGACCCGTATCCACCTAGGTGAACACTTCGTTTGTGAGTCTGGGCACCACCAACCCACGGACCAGGAGTCAATTTAAATTGGTCCTGTCTAGATACTACCCCAGCAATGGTACTCACCGGGCAGCACGGAACGGAAGGCCTCGGACTGGACTGGACGACGGACGACGAACTTCGGACTTCGGACTTCAGTTACAGGTGGGCCTCCGGATACCTCGGACCTTGGACTCTCGGCTTGGGCTCTGGTCGGGACTCGCCGCGTTCCTCCACCGTCTCGTTCGGATGCTGGACCGCCTCCTCCGTCTCCTCCGTGGGCCTGAGGGATACTTGAGCAGAAATATCTGCCACTGCGCAGAAGAGTTCCGTCACGACTGCAGAGGGTCAGGGGGTCGGCGTGGCTTCACCGACGCGTGGGGAAAGGGCAAGTCCCTGTTCGGGCGCCATTATGTGGTAAATAAATAAATAATACCCTATTTTTGACTAGACTTATAGCATAACAGATAGCTCAATAAATAAGAGTCAAGATTCGAGGTAGTAGGAGTGTCTGCAGGTTTATTACAGCATAAGGACAGGATCAGGACAACCTGCATAGGAACAGAATGACAGGGCCCAGCAGGACAACTGGGGCCCAGCAGGGGAAAAGAGGCCCAGCAGCTGCTGGGGCTAGGTCTGGGATGAGCGCGCTAACATTCAATAACAAAACACAGGCATATATACATAGCGCGAACACATAGCATTACATTGCAGTAGGCGTAGCAGTGGGTGGAGCAGAAGGTGTGACGCGTAGCAGTCGCGAGAGATAACAGTAAAAGTGGGTGTAACTGAGAGTATACTTAGACATGTGATGCAAACGTAACAGAATATGTCATGAATGGGCGGAAACATAGGAGGGGGGCTACCTAAGGAGCCGGGACCTCTAACCTAATGGTGCGCGAAAACTAGCAATGACGTGTTACTAGGAGAAGCTGGGGGCTATGAACTCTGTGTTAGGAGCAGAGACTAGAGTCTGGAGGGTCGGAGCGACATGTACCTAAACCCTATCTGGTATCTGATGTTTAGGGAACATGTTGATATAAACTAGGAGTCATGAAGGGAGAGGCTAACTTGACTCTAAGACTGGACCATGCATTATTCTACATGAAATGCGTGATGAAGAATACTAAATGACCATTAAATACAGTATTTCTCTAACGTGGAGACGAGAAGGCTAGACAATGACGGAAACTATTGATGCAGTTCAGTAGCTTAGGAATGCAGAGAGGAGGACTGAACTGATAACTGGAACTATAACATACTTTTGGCAGACTCAGAGGCAGAGCCGGGCTGCACCGGGCACTGCGAGGCAGGAAGTAAGTGAAGGGTCGAGGATACAGGTGGGGGCTGTATCGCTCCTCAGCGAGGCTTTCAGGAGACAGAAGCTGAATCTGTGGTCCGGGCCCTTTTGAGGCCTGGAAACGGGGACTTTATAATGGAATAACGTGCACACTGAGAAACGTGGCAACATTACTTTACATAGGCCTGATATTCGTAGTATTCACGAGGACTGGAAAATAGCATACTAGAGGTGGACACAACTGGAATTGCGTCATTAATCGGGCATGGGGAATAACATATGCATATTGGTCATGCACACATAACATATGATGGATGAGGCGTAGGGACACAGAACATGGCAAAATTTACTTTTCCACAAGATCAGCATGAGTGATGTGTGGGAGGAGTGCACCTGGGTCCTGGATGGGCTGGGTTTTTCCCCACACAATGCTGGCTCCGCCCCCTGTGGTTTGTCTAATTACCCAAGCCTCCCCAGTGAATGAAAGGGGTGGTTGGGCCATCAAGGGTACTCCCAAGCCAGCTGCAACTGGTTTCCCCCCACCCTGCACCCTGAAACAAAGGATTTCACAGTATAAGAAGGGGCTGTGTCCCCTTACAATTTGTTCTACTTTTGGATCCTGCCAGAGGGGGCTGTTGCTGCTGCTGGGGCCAGGAGGACCGCCACTTGGACTGTCTCCCTGCCTGGAGACCCAGTGTGCTGGCTCTGGGCCCAGCCTTGCCCCCCTGTCTGCCTCCAGACCTTGCTGGAGCTTTTGCCCTTGCGCTTAAAAGCGCTTTATTTCTCGCCTAAGCGCTGGGAGCGCTTTATTTGTATTTCAAGCGCTAGGAGCGCTTTTCCTGTGGTCCCCGGCGCTTGGGAGCGCTTTGTGTGCAGCCGGTGCCCACCCGGCATCAGAGCCGATTTGCCGATTGTTGCCGAGTGAGTGTCCACCTCGCTTTATATTTTTATTAGAGGCCGGTGCCCACCCGGCATTGCCCGTGCTATTTTTATAATTCAAAGCCGGTGCCCACCCGGCATTGCCCAGTAATCACCACCGCAGCCCGGGACCGAGAGAGTGCAGCGCTGACGTCACCCGGAGAGCCGCGCTGTGATTGGATACAGCTGCCGGGGGCTCGCCGGGCGACTAGCGCTGTGATTGGCTGCACGGGCCGGGGAAGCAGGAAGCAGCCTGCCGCGTCTCGCCGAGGCTCCCGAGGAAAGAGGAGCCCCGAGCCGCCCCAGGAGACAGCCGGTGAGTGGAGGGAAGAGAGGAGGGCGTCGGGGCACATTGTCGGTGCCCGCCCCTCCCCTTCCGTGTGCGGGCCGAGCAAGGCCCTCGTTGTGTTCGGGCCCAGAGAGGCTCGTGGGGCATTGTGTGATTCCTGAGTCCCCCGTGAGGGACTCCAACGTGGCCGCATTGTTGATTTAGGAGCCCGAGGCTCCTGGGGGCAATTTGTTTATTTAGAGCCCGAGAGGCCCCCACGCCCACAGCGATTTATGAGCCCCGAGGCTCGAGGGGGCATTTTATTGATTTAGAGCACTGAAGCTCTATAGTGCCTTATGTGATTTGCGAGCCCTGAGAGGCTCGAGGTGCCCTTCCTTCGCAGAGCCCTGAGAGGCTCTTGGGGGGCCCAGTTCGTTGGTTGTAGCCCCGAGGCTCCCATGCTGTGTCTCCCCATCAGTGTTCTTGAGCCCACGAGGCTCCAACGTTGCTCATCTATTATTTACAACTGTCCAGCACTTAGTGGACAGTTGCTACGTTTAGGCTTTGTGTTCTTGGCTGCCTGCGCAGCCTTCCCTGACATTTAGACTCAGGGCATTTCAGCCCTTGAGCGGCCAGTTGGCCTGAGGGACAGTTCTAGTGTGGTGCTACGTGCACCCTGCGCAATTTGTGATTTACTTGCTGATGTGATTTCTGCGCAAATGTTCTATCTGCACCTCTGAATGTGTTTTAATGTTTCATGTGCAATTGTTTGTTATTACCTTTGCTAAAAGTGACCTGCTTAGGTAATTGTTTATGTTTTATCCCCTTTGCTAAAAGTGACCTGCTTAGAGGATTGTTTGATATTACCTTTGCTAAAAGTGACCTGCTTAGGTAATTGTTTATGGTTTATTTCCCTTTGCTAAAAGTGACCTGCTTAGAGGAATGTTGATGTTTTATTGCCTTTGCTAAATGTGACTTGCTTAGGTGATTATTTTAGGTTTCCTTCCCTTTGCTAAATGTGACCTGCTTAGGTGATGGTTTTCCTTCCATAGGTCCTGATGATAAGGTCCTAGTTCCCTGCGTGATTTCCCTACAGTGTTTAGGGTGGCGTAGGAGGTATTTTCCCTTTACCAGTAGTTACTGGTTGTATGCTACATTTACTATTTCTGTGTTACAGTCATTATATGTTTATGTGCTAAGTGTTATACCTACAAGTATTATTTCTAAAAAGTGCATACCCCTGACAGTGGTCCAGGTGGCCCTGTCCTGTACTTAATCCCTTGTAAATCTTGCCCGTGCCTATTGGCACATTGTAAAGTGTGTGTGTTATCTAATGTGTTTTTATTATTATAATACAAAGGCTATTTTTGATATAACCTTGTGTGGAGTTTCCTTTGTGGTGGGCCTAGGGTGTTGTCGCTGGGGTGCGCGCGCAAACGCTTTACACATCGCCTCTGAGATTAGCCTTGCTGCTCGTGTCACGTTACCTAGAGGGTGAGCAGGGGTTGTCTTGGTGTGTAACTCCCTTGCCCTGACTTAGAAATGGCGATCCCTGACTGACCTTGGCGTGAGCATTGGCCGGCCGGGGGTCCCATTTCTAACAAGGATAAAGAGCAAACCAGTTTCGTTTTAGAAAGTTGATCAGAAGCATGTCCACATCTTTTTCACTGTTGTTGTAATGTTAATTACGCTACTCTGTTTCATTCTATTGATTATCACAGCACACATATTTTTATACAAGAATCACAATGCATCAATAAATATTGAAATACTTTGTTCAATATTTTTTGTGTATTCTTTGGATATTCACGAGAGTCCAAACAAAAGTGTTCTAGGTCTCTTACCACAATTTCCTTGGGGTGCAGATGTGGAACTGTGGTCTTTAAGGGATACAGGCCATCATATCCTGAGGGTGTGCATGAAATCAATCTGGCACAATACAGACATTTATATTGTCCGACAAATTTACAGTTTTACCCATAAGGTACATGCCGTAAGACAGCGCTTTAGTACTCAGAGTTGTTCAAATTAATATGGTGCTACAATGTCAGAGCATCACATATTGGATAACTTAGACAAACTAGCCACAGACGAAACCCAAATGCAAACTTTAGAGAAACAAATAGTAAATAAGTCAAATCAAGTGAAGTTAACTTTATTTGGTTCCAGACACCATAATAGTTTGACAAACAGACATTACAAATTAAAATCTGATAACGTATTTGTAAAACAACATGGGTAAAATAATTAAGACAGAAATTCTTGAGATTAAAACGGTTAAAAAAGGATGGGACCCCTAATGCCAATCACATAGTGCCACAAACATAAATCACCAATCATAAAATGTCATGGGATTAAAACTGCACATTAAAAAATTGCATCATGAATGTTTATCTAACATAACTCATAACGCTTTCTAATAGCCATTGCAACTTTAATATAATTAGAGACCACAATACAAATAGATGGGGTAGCCAAAGAGTACAAATAATTAAAACCTTCCATATAAGTGCAAGGCCGAATTTCCCTTAGGAGTGGGCATAAAGATGTTCCCCTTGCTTCTTTATAAAGGGGACAAAATAACATAAAGTGCAAAGTGCTCTAAATCACAAAATGTTCACATGGGCAGGGTGTACGTTTTTTGACCCTACCAGATTGTGCAGGGTATGTAAGCAGAGTCTAGTTAAAAGTAATTGTATCTGTACAATAGTGGTGAAGGTTAGGTAAAATTGCTGAGGCATTACAGACCTGTCGACTCAGGTTGTGTGTGATGCGTGTAAGGCAACTGTTTTTAAAGAATGGGCGAATTTTGCAAATTCGCAATCTGCGAATTTGCAGATTCGCAATCCGCAAAATTTGCGAATTCGTGCAAATTTGTGGTTTTATTTATTTTTGCGTGTTCGCGGGGCGCTTTGCGTGTTCGCTGGTTTTTTTTTGTGCGAGACCGCTCGTTGTTGTGCCCTTCTGCCCTCTGCCCCACTCATTTTTGTACCATTCTGCCCTCTGCCCCACGCGTTTTTGTGCCCTTCTGCCCTCTGCCCCACTCGTTTTTGTGCCATTCTGCCCTCTGCCCCACTCGTTGGTGTGCCCTTCTGCCCTCTGCCCCTCTCCTGTTTTATTTTAGAATGGCGCCGGCAAGCTGCCAGCGCCATTCTAAAATAGTTACTAAGTTAGCTTCATCAGGAAGCACTAATACATAAAATAAAGCAGGTGCTCGAATTCAGTTAAACTCGAGCACCTGCTTCTATTAGTGCTTCCTGTTGAAGCTAACTTAGTAACTATTTTAGAATGGCGCTGGCAGCTTGCGGGCGCCATTCTAAAATAGTTACAAGCTTGAACTTTTGCCCCCCGGATGCGTTCCGCTCGCGGATTTGCGGCAAATTCGCGGGAATTCGCGGATTGCGAATTTGGCGAAAATCCGCAAAATCCTCGAGCGGAACGGATTTTGCGCCCATGCTTACTATTTTTATTATAGATATAGCATTTGTGGGGATGCTAGCCGGATTAACATAGTAGTGCCCCAGGTCTATCCCGAGGAACTTATCTCTCACAAATCATAGCCAAGGAATTGACAATATATTGTCTAGATTAATACAATCTTGAATCACATCCCTTGAGAATGTTAGTTCCTCAGACAGCCAAATTGCCGCCCATAAGAGCAGAGGAGCAATGTCTATGTGATCCTCTAAAAATTCCAGGCCCAGCTCTCAATGACATAGGAGTGTGGGGGCACTATAAGCTGCTACAATGTCAGAGCATCACATATTGGATACCTTAGACACAAAAGAAACACACATGCAAACTTTGGAGAAACAAATAGTAAATATTCAGACTCTGAGGCAAACTCACAGAGAAATAATATTTGAATCATTGAAGTATCATGTACAAAATCTACAGGGCAAAATGACAATTTTTCTGCCATATTTATTTTGGAATTTGTACACAGATTACTGATGCAGAGACCACCACTAGATGCACGCTGCGACTCATCAATGCTGAAATATTGAACTTTCGCCACAGGAATGCATTACTTTGGCCAGAGAGAAGTTAACACTGACATGCCAAGGAGATCAAAGAGCGTTATACCAATATTTCACACAATTGGTACAAAAGGCACATCATGCCTTCTTGTTTAGTAACAAAAACAACATTTGAATGTACAATATGCCATGCTGCACCTGCCGTGGCTAACAAATCAATGGCATGGGGAACAGTATGGATTTCAAGTGATTCAGAAAGCTGCTCAATTAAAAAATAAAAAAAATCCTGGGAGGCAATAGATAATCCACCTGACACCGTATTGTTGTTGTCTGATGGCCAGAGAATGGAGGACAGTGCGACAGAATATTTGGAAGTGAAACAAGATGAAGGTACTATGCCAAATGCATGGGGTCAAGATTGAGCAAATAAGAATTTTTTCACCTGATTGAATCTAGTGGAGAACCTTGGGTGGTGATCCACTAGCGGTTCCAGAGTTTAATTGCCCAGTTCACTAATGTGGTGGTGCTCCTAGGCAGCTGGGGTGCCGCCATAAATATCAAGCTGAAGGTTACCCACCGGATGAAGAGCACTCGAAAAGCAGCATAAGGTCACAGGCCTTTATTCGGTTTGAACGCTGACACGCACTTCCAAATCCATTCACATTTAGACCTTCATTAAATACGCTTGACGCGTTTCGAAGTACAAACTTCTTTCTCAAAGGTGATGCCGGTCTGAGTAGTGCAAGGCCTGAAAGTGGCCAGGATTTGAAGTAGTCCCTTATTGTCACGCCCCCAGATGGAGAGTTCAGTTTTAGAATCTGCATGAGGCATCCTGGCTGTTGTAGTGGGAGGTAATTTAATCTCCCTGGATGGGTGCACTGTCTTAAAAGTGTCGGGGAAATGTTCAAAGCCCTCATATGGGCCTCAGCAGACATGCTCGTTCACATCCTTTGCTGCTATTTCCACAAATGAAGCTCCTTGAATATCGAGCTCCGTGGCCTCCTTCTCTCAAAGGGTGGCGCTCTTCGGCCGCTGGGGTGCCGCCATCAATATCATGCTCTAGGTTACCCTCCGGATGAAGAGCACTCGAAAAGCAGCATAAGGTCACAGGCCTTTATTCGGTTTGAAGACTGACACGAATTGCCAAATTCATTCACATTTAGACCTTCATTAAATACACCTGATGCGTTTCGAAGTACAAACTTCTTTCTCAAAGGCGATGCCGGTCTGAGTAGTGCAAGTCCTGACACTGCCCAGGATGTAAAGTAGTCCCTTATTGTCACGCCCCCAGATGGAGTGTTCAGTTTTAGAATCTGCGTGAGGCATCCTGGGTGTTGTAGTGGGAGGTAATTTAATCTCCCTGGATGGGTGCACTGTCTTAAAAGGGTCGGGGACATTTTCAAAGCCCTCATATGGGCCTCAGCAGATGGGCTTGTTCACATCCTTTGCTGCTATTTCCACAAATGAAGCTCTGTGAATATCGAGCTCCGTGGCCTCCTTCTCTCAAAGGGTGGTGCTCTTCGGCAGCTGGGGTGCCGCCATCAATATCATGCTCAAGGTTACCCACCGGATGAAGAGCACTAACTAGGAGAAAACCAAGCCCCAGTCATGTGATCCCCCACCAGCTGCAGCGTTGTAGACAATACAGCTCCCAGAATACACCATTTCTGGGCAGGTGTTGCGTGGGGAAACCTCGATGGCAAAGAGTCCATTCGGGCTGGTGTTGTGCCGAACAAGGCGTGATATGTCTGGTTTGATGAATGTCTCAAAGCCTCCTTGGGTTCGTGCTCACGTTCCAACCTCAATTACAGTAGTCTACCAGGTTGTGAGTTTCATTACTATGAATGAGAAAAACTCATTGTGAAGTCACGGGCTGCTCCTGGCAGCAGCCCTTGTTTTACCTGCAGTTTGAGGTGGGTTGGTGCAGTTCCAAAACCTTGGAAAAACGAAACAAACAAAACTGCAGAAGCAATAAGCCAGTATTGCAACCAGCCAGCTTGCAAAATGGGGCCTCTTGAACGCTTCACTGGCCGACGTGGTAATAGCCACACAAATCTCTCCGATGAGCGCAAGGAAGTGGTCAAACGGTTGAATCCAAGGTGAAGCTTTTTAATAGACAGCATTAAGCATAATGCATTTCAGCCATCAGGCCTTCTTCAGATGCCAATGTTAGCAAGAATTGGTGCCACATCCCACCTTTAAATAATCCTGCAGTCCTCCCATACGTAGAAGCAAACCCAACCCCCTATCATTTGATCGCCCACCAGCTGCAGCATTGTAGACACTACAGCTCCCAGAATACACCATTAATGGGCAGGTGTTGTGTGGGGAAACCTCGATGGTAAAGAGTCCATTCGGGCTGGTGTTGTGCCGGACAAGGCGTGATGTGTCTGTTTTGCTGAAAGTCTCAAAGCCTCCTTGGGTCTCCACATACGTCCAACCACAAATACAGGAGTCTACCGGGCAGTCAGTTTCATTACAATGAATGAGAAAAATTATTCGTGAAGTCATGGGCTGCCCCTGTCAGCGGCCCTTGGTTTACCTGCAGTTAGAGGTGGGCTGGTGCAGTTCCAAAACCTTGGAAAATCAAAGAAAACTGCAAAAGCAGGAGCCAATATTGCAACCAGCCAGCTTGTGGAACAGGGCATCTTGCACGCCTCACTGGCCGACATGGTAACATCCACACAAATCCCTCCGATGAGCGCAAGGAAGAGGCCACACGGGGAATCCAAGCTGAAGCTTTTTAATAGACAGCGTTAAGCATAATGCATTTTGGCCATCGGGCCTTCTTCAGATGCCGCTGTTAACCAGAATTGGTGCCACATCCCAGTCTTTAAATAGTCCTGCAGTCCTACCATAGGTAGGAGCAAACTCAGCCCCCAATCATGTGATCGCCTTCCAGCTGCAGCGTGGTAGACACTACATCTCCCAGAATACACCATTACTGGGCAGGTGTTGCGTGCGGAAACCTTGATGGCAAAGAGTCCGTTCTGGCTGGTGTCGTGCCGGACAAGGCGTGATGTGTCTGGTTTGCTGAAAGTCTCAAAGCCTCCTTGGGTCCCACATACTTTCCAACCTACATTACAGGAGTCTATCGGGCCGTGAGTTTCAGTATAATGAAATAGAAAAACTCTTTGTGAAGTCACGGGCTGCCCCTGGCAGCGGCCCTTGCTTTACCTGCAGTTAGAGGTGGGCTGGTGCAGTTCCAAAACCTTGGACGCAGTAACATCCACACAAATCTCTCCGATGAGCACAAGGAAGTTGAAGCTTTTTAATAGACAGCATTATGCATAATGCATATTTATATTTACATGCGAATATTATGCTTAAAGCATGTTTTTTGTTGTTTTTGTAGTATGTTATGTAGACTTTCTTCTTCATATTAATAATTTACATGTGTGTTTTCTCTTTTTTAACTTTATGCAATCAAATCTATGGCCTTCAATTTTTGCTCTTGATGGCAATGGACAACAAACTGTAATCATGCTTTGAGGTCAACAAGCAATTTAGTGGAGAGGACATTTGGAAAATATCAAAATCATATTTGTTATTCCTAGATCAAGAGGAAGACACTCCTATAGCTTACCAATGGCCTACAAAATAATTGCAATGGGTGCTACTCTATACAGCATAGTATTGCAAATTAAATTTAGGTGATCATGTGGATTCTGAAGAATAGTTGGATTCCAGTGAGAGATTTATCATTCCCACGTCCTTCAAATTCCTTTATTTAACAGAAATGGATAAAAAAAACAAGCCACATAAATATAAGTATGCTGATCTTAAAGCAGTTGTAAATGCAACAGGCTGGGTTTTACCTGATTAAATGCTTCTCTTTTAAAAGGGGAATGTTAATTATTTTATGCAGAGTCATATAAAAATTACAAAACATTTTAGAGTGCAAAGTGTCCTTCTATGAGACTGTAGCACAGTTAAATAGTATCAGGGAACATTCCTTATACCAGCCCTTGTGGCAAACCAACACATGATTAATCTTATTGAATCTGACTCTAGTCTGCACGAATCAAAGATCAAGAGACAGACTAAAATGGAAAGGTTCAAGAGTTCACGAAGATAGCAGCATAAGATGTGACCTAATTGATCGTTTACCCAAATCCACACTTTCTCTATTAGACCATGACAAATCTATAAAAGCTTTCTTTGTACACAGCAAATCCGTCTTCACAAGCTTTTCAGGGTTAATAAAAATCTCCAAATGCCCCAATTCCGTAAAAGAGTTCTTGGCAAAAGCATACCAAAGAATTCTGTTGGATCCATTCTTAGCACGAGAGTACTTTATTAACAAGAATTTTAATTCAGATCCTGGCTTAAGCCAAAACGTAAACCACTGCAAAAAGGGACATGAAATATGGGTAAGAAAGCAAACACTCACCTTTTGTGAACAAAAAAGGAGGCAGAGCTATTTGGTGAGGGATAACAATTTCCTTAAAAACGTGGCGCATATTTACAAGCTCCTATCGCCACCACAATGTCCCTTTCAATGATGTGGTGATAGCGATAGAGGCTTCACCTTATTTAACAAGCAGTGTTAAGCCATTTAACGTGCCTTAACATTGCCTTGTAAATAAGGCACCCTATCACGCTGTACTTAGCATTCTACTGCTACATCTATTGATTTTAATGCTGCCTCTAATTACAAGGGTGGTGTAAATAGGAGGCAGTGCCAAAATTAAGACCAGGGAAACCTGGTCTTAAAGAGACAAAATGAGGAGTAATGCTTTATTTCTCCTCGTTTTTGCTGTTTCGATGTGTGCTGCATTGTACAGCACACACAGAAAAAGCAAATTGTCATTGATTGTTTATGTGCGGGAATGTGTCCCTTCCTGCACATAAACAGTCAGAAAAAGAATTAACATTGTGCAACTTCTATGTGTGCTGCATTAAGCAACAGAGAAAGAAGATGTAGGGTGCATGATAGCTAAACATTAGTGAGTATACAGTAAAACTAATAACACGGGTCTGCTGTGTTTGGAAAACTGTGACAACATTGTTGATGAGGACACTCGTGATCAAGATGAAGGACTCCATCTTGTCCTTCAGTCCATGATGGAATTATTGCATACAGGAATTATTGTTCTACTGTTCTTTTATTACTTGCAGAAGGAGACCACCAATGTCAGCTTGATAATTATCAATGCACTGGAGCCAGCAGTGAGTGTCTTGAACAGCTTGAGCCAATGGCTTGCTGGGGCTCAGATTACTCTGAACCCCTTCAAGAGTGTCTGTGAATGACTCCTTTGACCTCTTTCAAGAGTCACTGCTATGTCCTGTAGACTTTCTGCTTGAAGTTGACGTTAGGGTCTTTTCATATATAGGGGCACTCTGAGTAGATATTGGTTAGGAAGAAGTCTGTTGTGGTTTACTTGGATACCCAACTAAATTATCGTCCCTTGCCAAGATAGGAGGAGATATGCTCAACGTATACATGTGTTCAACAATGTATTAACGCACAGGGAGAGCAGGTTGGAATTGAAGGCAGGAGGCCACCCCAGTGTTTCACCGCTAATCATCATCAAAGCTTTATTTCGATATAAGAATATCATAAAAGAATTTTCCAGATTCTATTTGTAAAAGAATTAAAAACAAAATTTAAAACACAACAATAAAAACGTATTCCCCTCTTATACAATCAGTAAGTAACAATTCATTAAAAGAAAGGAGAGTACATAGTTAAAAAATCAGTTACCATCAAATCATTAGAGGTAAAAATATACAGTACATATTGATTAAGATTGGATTAAATAATCACAGCTTTGACGCAACATTAAAACCCATTTGGGATGGAACTTCATCCCATAGATATCTTTTTCAAGCGGATCACCCATGACCACCTGAGGAATTTGGCCATCCCACAAACCAGAGTAGTGTTAGTGTTTGTGCGTAGTATTCTCAGGGCCTCACAACGGTTTCTGGTTCCTAGTTGGCAGCAAACCGGAATCAACCATTTTTTCCTCGGTTTTACATAGGCAGTACAAGCGAACATGAGGTGTGGGACACTTTCCACTACTGTGGGGACAGGATGATTTGGTCTGGTATGGGGGTTTACAACTGCTAGTAAATTCTCGGACAGGTAATGTGCCTAACCTAAACTGGATATAAAGAGCCCTATCTTTAGGTTTATTTTTAAAGTCGAGGTAAGGTTCTAGGCTTGGGGCCTGTTTATGTAGATGAAAATCATCAGTGAGCCTACCTAACCTATGGTTACTAGACTCCTTACTGTCAACCCAAGCCCAGTAAGCACTCTTAATTTCTGCCTTACTCAATGGGATCTCAGAGTCCCAAGCTTCTCTAAAACCCAGTTCTATAAGGAGTTTTTTTATGTTCGAGAGCCAACTAATTTTTTGAGTTCCCTCAAGGTACATTACTTCTCTTAGGCCGTCGGCGTATTTGGCTAGCTCAGGTGTACGCCGCAGACGAGCCCAATAGAGCCCAAGTCACTCACAAAGGCTTGGTTGGGGTTCCTTGCGGCAAATAGACGAACTCTCTAAAGAATTTATTTTCTGCCCTAACCATTTCGTCAACTTTCTCAAAGCCCCAAAGCTCAGCACCATATAGTGCTGAGCCTACGGCTTTGGCTGCATAGATCACAAGCGCAGGAGTAATTGGCCTGGAACTTGAGGAGCGATGCTCTCTACCTATGGCTCCCACAACCCTCTTGAGGTTCAGGGCCATTTTATCAATATGAGGTTTCCAGGACAGTTTATCAGAAATTCTGATGCCCAAGTAATCAAATGTTTTGACGGACTCTAAAGGCACCCCATCTAGTGTAAGGATAGACTTTGACTGCCTACTAGGGCTAAAAAAGAGAAGTTTGGTTTTATTAGTATTAATTACCAGGCCCCTCAGAATACAAAACAAATGAAACCTATTTAACAATTTCTGCAAGCCTGCGGGGGTTTTGGAGATTAATAAGGTGTTTTCCGCAAAAAGTAGAGCAGGCACCTTGTCCCCCGCCAGGACTGGAGCATCTGCATTTATTTCTAGTAAATAAGAGATAACCCCATTCACCAAAAGAGAAAAGAGGGTTGGGGCCATAACACAGCCCTGACGGTCCCCTCTTTCGATTGGGATTTTCTCCGTTTTTTGGCCCTGTGTGCCCCACCTGACACGGGCATAGTTACCCTCATGCATACGCACCAAAAGGTTCAGTTTTTTCAGTGATTCGCTAATCATGAAATTGATGTTCTGCCGATAAAGCAAAGAAATAAAAAACTATTACTTTTAGATTTGCATAAATTATGTAAACATTTGTAAGAAATCTACAGAACCATATTTAAAAAAATTATTGATATTGTAAAATTGCTAGTTACGCAATTATTACTTTAATTGCAAAAAAAACATTATTACAAGCATCTAAATATATCCAAACATAACACCAGTACCCAGATTTCTAAATGCTTTGCTTGGTTTACCTTATTGTTCTTAAGATAAACCCAAGTAAATAATATTTTTGTACCCTTTACAAAGAAAACCAGATGACTATTTGTGTTCCTATGATAAAGAAAAGATACAGGTAACAAAGCTAATTGTGCTGCCTTGCTTTACTTTTTTCAGGAGGCATCCCATGGGTTGTGCATGGACATTCCCATGCATATACACATAGATTTAGAAACACATCCATATGTACAATTACTTGCAGGCATGAATTTGAGCTAAACCATGTCTGAGGCTAGGGTAACCCAGAAAATATATTTGTAAATCACAATGTTATTTCCTCTTTACATCTGGTTTTATTGCACGCAGACGACAAAGTCATAAAGAATATTTTTGGTGCAGGAAGGGTGCACTTCCAGTAAAACGTAATACCCTGACACCACACAGACATCATTTTTCAGTGGCTCTAGAGTGCCTGCAATGGCATAGAGCAGCACAAAGTGTGCCAGCACATGGAGAGAGCAGGACTGCATCATTTTTGGGAAGATCTGGTGCAGTGCTTCGCTCTACAAGTGACGGTGCACAGCACAACAACTTTGCTCACTCCACAGTGTTGGACTACATATTTGGAATTAGGAAAATAAATGTGTAAGCGAAAAAGTGTCAAGACAGAGCTAGGAATGTTAGATCTTGAAGTATCATGGTGTGTATCTTGCTCAGTCAACAAAAGGTTAATTAAAGAAAAAGATGTCGTGTAATGCACCACAAGGAACACATTTATTAAGTACTTACACATTGCTGGAGAACAATGTAATGATAAAAAAGACTTTACTAAAAACAACTTTATCATGAAATGTTGCGATTTATGAGAATGAGTACTCCCAAACATATGATCACAGGAAAAGAATGTAATAAGAAATTGAACCTTGCTTGAAATGATGCAGTAAAAAATACATGAGCAGACTCAATTAAAATACGTTTGCCTGTCATTGGTCTATTGCTGAAGTTTGTCAAAGCCCTATGATATATTGCACAGAGATGACCAGGAATTTATATTGAGTATTAGTTCCAGGGACCTTTTGATTGGTATTAGTGGTAGCAACATATGAAACTTGTAGTATTTAATTTGGAATACATAACATTACAAAAATATTTTGGAATAAAGTATGTAATCAGTCTATAAGAACCAAGGAAGCATACGTATGTACTTATACACAGGAAGAGGAGTTGGCCTAACGGCTAGGGTGGTTGACCTTGACTTGGGGGAACTGGGTTTGAGACTCGCCAATGACACTGAACATCCTGTGATTCTGAGCAAATCACTTAATCTCTCTGTGTCTAACAAAAATGACTGTGTCCTCATGTAATGCAACTGGTACTATGCAAAGCACTCTGATAGTCGATTCTGGTCAAGTGTGTGCTATATAACACTGTGTGAAATAAAAATAACATTCTGTGGTCTCAAGTCTAGTCTGTACAACAACAAAAAACAGTTACGAAAATACACATTTTTCAACTTGTGCCTTTTGGAATGTGCTCATTTGCCCTATTAAGAGCATATTTCATGCTGAAGGAGACATTACTAAAAGGTATTTAAAGCACAGCAGTGCAGGAATTGGTACATGGAAAACTAATGGCGCGCTCAGGTCAGCCTTCTGTTTTGGAAGTTTTGGGATGATTCATCATGCGGGGTCGAGAACAAAGGGGGGGTCCCAAAAAGCGCTTTTTCCATGTTCATTTCCGTAGGAAATTGTTGACGCAGCTACAGCTCGAACTGGTGAATGGAATTACACCCAATTTGGCAGAAAGGTAGCTCTTGGTGTTAATCCGTTCAGTAGTTCTTGAGAAATTCATATATATATTTACAAATATTAATATCTGGTGACCGCAAACCCTCCCAATCTTGAGCTTGACTCTGATTGAATGCCCACAGTTCCAGCCAGGAAGTGTTCACAGCCATCTTGTGACTCGGTTGAATCGAGTCACAAGAAAAAAGGTGAAAAAACAAGAAAAGGGGGCAGGGGAGAAACACTCTGACCCCCTAGACCCGAGGGCCAGAAACGCATCTTTTGAAAAAATTTCAGCTGAAATTGCATAGGGTCTACGAATACCACCCACCTCCTGTGCTTTGTTTAATTAAGCCCCCGGGTGGGTTTGGTCCCAGGGCAATGACATAATATGATGCGGGGATGCACTGGGACCCTAGTCCCGGGGACTGCCATTTCCTGGGGCTATTTTAATGATAGGCAGGGGGCACATGGCCCCCCACAGCCCCAGGAACCACTACCTCCCCGGGGCATTGGGGCTCCCGCCTGCCCCCACGCAACCCCGGGGATTACCACCTCCACAGGGCATTTTTTTAAATAAAAGGTGTGGGGGAGCTACTGCTCCCCCACAGTGCCCTGGGGACTACCACCTCCATACATTATGTAAATGCAGGGGTCTGTTGCCGACCCCTGGCCCCGGGGACCACCATCACCCCAGGGCTTTCATTTTGATGAAGGGAGCAACGCGGCCCCCCTTGTGGATCCCTCCTTGACCCTCCAGGGCCAGCCCAGCAATGGGCCAGGGTCCCCATCCCTGGGACTTGCAGTTTGATATGATGGGGCGGTAGCACTGCTCCCACCCTGCCATAGTAAACTTCTGCTTCACTTCATGTAAGCGAGCAAAAGAAAACTGCAGCTTCCTTTGTCCAAACGTGATGCTGGCTCCCAAAGGAGGCAGGGAGCCAGCAGGTACCACGAGGGCATTGGGGTCCTCTCGCGATTCCCCACATTGTGGCCATGCCATGGGGAATGAGGTCAAAGATGGCCAAGGAGGAGGGCCCCTTGGTTCCCCTCCATTTGCTTAATAAAATTAAAATGGCCCGGCACGGAGGATGGGGTCCCCAGGGCCAAAAGATGCCTGGGGAGGGCGTCCTCCTTTATTTATTCATTTTTTAAATAGCAATGCCCCAGGTAATGGGGTCCCCAGGCCCAAAAATGGCCTTAATGGGGGTCCAGTGGCCCCCTCCCTTGTTGATTTTTTCTCAATTTTAAACTTATTAGGTCAGACCCAGTGGATGGGGTCCTTCAGCCAAATGGCTCTGGAGGGGAGCCACGTGGCCTCCCTCTAAAAAAAGTCTTTAAAAAGGCAGGGCAGGCCCGAGGGATGGAGTTCCCGGGGCTGTAATCGGCTTAGGCAGGGGACAGTGAATCCCCTCCATTTTCAATAATTGTCTCTCTTCCTAAATAAAAATTAGAATAGAAACCAGCAACTCGACGCAGGCCCCGCCCCCTCCCTGCACCAATCCGCAAGCACACCTTCCGGTGCCCTCTGGGTTGGGGGATAAAGTCCTCTTCGCTGCTGAGGGTCCCTAGGGGCCAACTAGCCCACCAGGTACCTCCAGTAAGCCCCATACAGTGGAATTGCTGAGAGGTGGTCTGAGGCCACGCCGCTTAATACAATTTGCAAGCACACTTCTTGGCAACAAGGTCCCCTTGTGTCCTGAGGAATTCAGGACTAAAGTGGACTTTATCCCCCAAGCAGCAGTGTGCCATCAGGCATGTTTGGAGAGTGGTGTATAAAGGGGGCATGGCCTGTGGCCACTCTCAGTAATCCAGCTGTAGGGGGCTGACTAGAGTTCACAGGAGGGATAGTTGGCCCCAAAGGGAGCCTCAGGAGGCAATAGGACTTTATTCACCAACAAAGAGCACACAAGGAGGTGCATTTGCTGAGTTTTGGCGAAAGGGGGCATGGCCTGTGTTCCCCTTCTGACAATCCCAGTGTGTGGGGCTTACTGGAGGTAGCAGGTAGGCTAGTTGGCCCCTAGGGAACCCCAGCACCAAAGGGGACCTCAATCACCATCCAAGAGCGCGCCAGGGAGCATGTTTGCAGAGTGGTGGGCAGAGGAGGCGTGGCCTGCTATGAGAACTTAGCAATCTTGCTGTGTAGGACTTACTGGAGGTAATAGGAGGAGTAGCTGGCCCCCAAGGATGCACTTTGGGTCCAACTACCCCTTTTATTACCTCCAGTAAGTCCCCAACAGTGGGTTTGCAAACAGGTCTTCGGAGGCCACGGCCCCGTTTTCCACCACTGCTAATGCACCTCCTGGCACAGTAATGGTTGGGGGATGAAGTCCACTTTACTCCTTAGGGACTTTGGGGGACAAGAAGCCCTCCTGGTACCTCCTGTAAGTCCTATGCAGCAGAATTCCTGAGTGCAGGTCAGAGGCCCAGCCCTCTCTCTCCACCACTCTGCAAATGCAACTACTAGTTCTAGAAGCATCTGCATTGCAATAGGTCTCACATTTGTGAGAGTTAGAGCGATTAGCATTGTAAATCTAAAAACCTTTACTCCTTTTTTGGGGAGTGGAGTGGATGTAAGTTGTGTGTAGAGGAATTATGTGGTATGTTGTGCAGTGAAATTATGTGGATGAAAAGTATGTGGTATTTACTTTATAGGAATTATGTAGAGTGGCAGTATGTGTTATGGACAGTAATTATGTGGTATGGTATTCTGTTTTGTGGAGTGGTAACCTCAGGTTTAGTCTTCCTCATTTCCATAGAAGCTAAACTATAAACTCAATAAGACAAAAAAAGATGGACCCACTAAGGAGCATTAAGAACCCAGTCAGAGGTATGAGCAGGGCCGCTGGAATAATGCGACTGATTAGCTGCACCGATTTTCACATAATTATAAATTGTCCGCATTTGCCACATAATGGATGAACTGCTGCATAATTTGCAGATTTGAACAAAAAAAATGTTTCTGGCTCGAACATTACCAAAAATGAAGCAACAAGTGTTATAGTGCGGTAGAAGGTCCTTTGCAAACCTGGATTAGTCACTGTTACTTATCGCTACATGTGGGTGCTAAATTGGTGCTAATGGTGTTCAAACCACTCCTGCTTCTTTCTGCTCCTCTCTTGCTTCTTTCTGCATTTCTCTTGCTTCTTTCTGTACCTTTCTTGCTTTTTTTGCACTTCTCTTGCCTCTTTCTGCACATCTTATCCGCTTTCTGACTCCTCCTGCTTCTTTCTGCACATCTCTTGCTTCTTTCTGCACCCCTCTTTCCCCTTGCTGCTCCCCTCTTCCCTCTTTCTGCAACTCAGTTGCCTGCTTCTGCACCTCTCTTGCCTCGTTCCACACTTCTCTTGCTTCTTCATGCACTTCTCTTGCCTCTTTCTGCACGCCTGTTGCCTCTTTCTGTACCTCTGTTGCATCTTTCTGCACTTTTCTTGCATTTTTCTGAAGCTCTATTGCATCTTGCTGTACCTCTATTGCTTCTTTCTGAACCCCTCTTGTTACTTTCTGCACCCCTCTTCCCTCTTTATGTACCTCTCTTGCCTCTGTTTCCACCTCTCTTGCCTCTTTCTGCCATTCTCTTGCCAATTACTGCACCTCTGTTACTTTTTTCTCCATTTCTCTTGCTGCTTTCTGTACCCTCGTGCCTCTTTCTGCACCCGTTTGCCTGTTTCTGAATCTCTCTTGCCTCTTTTTCAACCTCACTTGTCTGTTTCTGCACTTCTCTTGCTTTTTCTGTACCTCTCTTGTTTCTTTCTGCAACTCCTGTTTCTTTCATCACTTCACTTGTTTCTTTCTAAACCTCTGTTTCTTCTTTCTGTACTTCTCTTGCCTCTTTCTGTACTTCTCTTGCCTCTTTCTGCACCTCTGTTGCCCGTTTCTGTACCTCTTGTGCCTCTTTCTGCACCTCTCTTGCCTTTTTCTGCAGTTACGTTGCCTCTTTCTGCACCTCTTTTGTATCTTTCTTCACTTCTTTTGCCTCTTTCTGCACCCCTTGCCTCTCTCTGCTCCAGTTTGTTCATTCTGCACTGCTCTTGCTTCTATCTGCACCTCTTTTCTAAATGTTTGTGCCCCTTTTGTATCTTTCTGCATCCCTCTTCACTCTTTCCATACCTCTCTTGCATCTTTCTGTACTTCTCTTGCTTCTTTATGCACCCCTCTTGCCTCTTTCTCCACCTCTGTTGCTTCTTTCTGCCCTTCTCTCGCTTCTTTCTACACCTGTGTTACTTCTTTCTGTATCCCTCTTGCCTCTTTCTGTAGTTCTCTTGCCTTCCCCTGTACCTGTCACTTCTTCCTTCACTTCTCTACCCCTTTTCTGTATCCTTTTACCTCTTTCTGTGCCCCTGTTGCTTTATTCTGCACTTCTTTTCCTTCTTTCTATACCTCTCTTCCTTCTTTCTGCACCCCTCTTGACTCTTTCTGTACTTTTCTTGCATCATTCAGCCCCACTGTTGTTTTTTTCTGCACTGCTCTTGTTTCTTTCTATACCTCTCTTGCTTCTTTCTGCACTCTTGTTGCCTCTTTCTGCACTCGTCTTCCCTCTTTCTGCAACTCTTTTGTCTCTTTGTGCACCTCTCCTGTGTCTTTGTGCACCTCTCTTGCCCTTTTCTGTACTTTTGCTGGCTCTTTATGCACCTCTGTTGCTTCTTTCTGCACTAATCCTGCCTCTTTCGGTATTTCTGTTCCTTCTTTCAGCACTCCTCTTGCCTCTTTCTCCACCTCTGTTGCTTCTTTCTGCCCTTCTCTCGCTTCTTTCTACACCTCTGTTACTTCTTTCTGTATCCCTCTTGCCTCTTTCTGCACCCCTCTTTCCTCTTTCTGCACCTCTCTTGATTCCCTCTGTACCCATATTCCCTTTTTCTGTACCCCTCTTGCCTGTTTCTGCAACTCTCGTGCCTCTTTCTGCAGTTCTCTTGCCTCATTCTCTACCTCTCTTGCTTTTTTCTGCACTTCTCTTGCCTCTTTCTGCACCCCTCTTGTCTGTTTCTGCACCTCACTTTCCTCTTTTCGCACATCTCTCATCCCCCAACAACAAAACTAGCTTAGACCATGATGGCTTGGCACTTCATCCCCCCCCTACTCACCCCCTCCTATTTTACCAGATCACCCCAATAAGGGTCCTACCATCATGTCCTTACAGACCCCTCATACGGGAAACAATAGTTTGGCACTTCATCCTCCCACTCACCCCTTCTTACTTCAACAGATCCCACCAATGAGGGCTCTACCATAATGTCCTCACTGACCCCCTAGACAGGAAACAAGAATTTCCACAAACCCACAGCTGCACACCAAATCAACCTTAAATCAGCTAGATCCATTAACATTTCCACTACCTCTAGTATTAAGCTTCCTATCATCTCATCCAATTAGCCTCACACTTACACACAACATAAAGACGCAGGTAACAATGACTCCTGCTCTTAACTACGCACCCCTGACAACAACACCCCCTTATCAGATCTTGCGACGCAACCCACCACTACCCTTAAACTGGAGTACTGGATAATGCAACTCAATGAGATTGATTGTTGCCTAAAACACCTTAAATAGGATATGTAGAGACTTACTTCCATCACAGCCAATCTTTGGCCCTCTCACAACCCAAAAAGCCCCAAGATAACCAGAAAGGACACCGATACAGACATCACCCCACCCCAGTCCACTCACACAGCGAACCGGGGATTGCAAACTACACTTTCCCCCAACGATGATTCCAGACCAAAGAGATCAAAGCAAGACCTTTCAAACAATGAGATCCACAAACTCCTCCTATAATATAAGTCAAATTAAAAATGAGCAAGGCAGATCAAAATCCAATCCAATCCATCAAAGCGAACCCTTTCAGAGAACCGATTCACAATCACAGAGGAATAAACAAGAACAACCGTAAACAAATCACTTTATCACAAATGGCCTCTCAACACAATAATAAACAGCTAAAGTGCATGCTCCTCAACTGAAGATCAGCAAATAAACACGCAGCAGATATCTACGACCTCATTCTCACACATACATTTGAAATAGTTATCATCACAGAAACATTGTTAAACAACTCATCCCATCCCATCATAGATCTACTAGTCCCACCTAGTCACAATATCATATGACTAGACAGACCAGTGAAAACAGGTAGTGGAATAGCATGCATCTACCTCAATTCTTTATCATTATGCCAATAGGAAACAATAGATGGAAAATAAGCTAGAATCTCCGATCACCTCCATCTCCCAGCTTGTAACTGCCATTTCACTTTTAAGCTCCAAGATTTCCACCTTTCCATACACCTCTACTCCTTTGGAAAACCCTCACCATCCCATGAGAGGCACCTCGCCCCCTCACCCCGCTATAGCCAAGCTGAACCTGTCATCTACAAACTTCGTCAACTCACATAAGCCTTTGAATGATTCCCTTCTGCAACCTGCACCTCCCAGTAACCCTACTATCTACTCTATTCCGACCATCTCCTCTGTCAGAACCAAGCATCCACCGAAACCCTCCCGAGTACCCTCGTATAAACACAATATCCAGATCACCCTTCAGAGCCCAAGTGCCCCCGTCACCAAAACAGTCTTGACAGAGCTGCGCTGTCTGCTCCACAACTGCAGATCTGCAGTAAAACACAAACTTGAAATCTCCGTTACCATCACCTTTCACAATATAGACATGCTCTTTATCACAGAGACCTGGTTCAACGATACCTATCACTCTATCTTTGATCTCCTATTACCCACAGGCTATTCTTTACTTAGGAATGACAGAACTGACAGCGTTGGGGGAGGTGTTGCAGTCATCTTTAGGAACTCCCTTCAACTGAAGGCTTCTCCTTTCAGCTCCTTCCGCACTTTTGAATGCCTTTCTCTTGAGCTACAATTGCACCACCGCTCACCCATCAGATTCCATGTCATTTACCGCCCGCCGGGTAGCGTCCTATCGTTTATGGAGGAACTCACTGACTTCATCAGCGACCAATACTCGCAAAGTGACTATCAGACCTTTGTGGGTGACTTCAATCCCAACTGAGGCTCACCGCTAGACTCTTCTGCGAACTCGCTGGCCACCTTCCTCTCTGCTAATGATCTTATCCAACACTGCACAGAGTCAACACACTCTAAGGGCTCTTAAATGTTTTTTTATTATTCATCATCAGATAATACAGTTCTAACAATGATTCCATTCCATATATTTATAGCATACAGCCAATGTTCAACATAAGCATTTACATTTCTCAAAACGCATAATACAATACAAAATATTACCAGAAAAAGATATACCAAAGAAAAGAGGGGAGGAGTTAGAAGGACTAGCAACAGAAAAAATCAATTTGTAATACTGAATAGATACCCAATTTAAACAGTACAGGGTATTTTCCTATCTTTATGAAGATATCTTTTTACCCGTCTAATTTTAGTTTCCATTGCTCTACCGGTGCCCAGATCCGTTTACCGATCTGCATCGCCTTACGTCCTTTTTTTCATATAAAGGGTCCTTCCATAAAGTTGCTATGCAGAGTCTGATTAAACCCATTGCGATAAATATAAATTCTTGATGCAGTATGTCCTGTCCATCACTTCCTACCCCCAAAATCATAACCGCTTTTGTTAACCTGACAGAGATCCCCAATTCATAATTAAAAAATGTTACAAGAGGGTCTAGATTTGGACAAGATGCAAACATATGAATTGTATCAGCCTGAAGGCTTTGGCATCTCGGGCAGGATATCCCGTTCGTTCCCCCCCAACGTGCTATTCTGTGCGGTGTATAATACAATTCATAAAAAGTTTTATAACATTGTGCCTGTAAGTTTGCAACTTTACCAATAGAATTTGTACATTTTAGTGATTTTTCCCCCTCATTTCCAACTAGATTTAATTTTATCCCTCCAAAGGATTTTGAGAGACAAGAGCTTCAGGTTCATCAATATGAATATTGAAATCCCCAATGATAGAGAAATTAGAAGAAGTACTGCTGAGATGAGTAATTTTATTGAGGAGGGCATTACAAAAGCTATTGTGGGAACCTGGTGGACGATACAATAGGATACCCGAAAGTGTACAGGTCGGGGAGAAGGAAATAGCAAATTCCAGACTTTCGCATTCTGATAACGGGTTATCAGAAATACGGCACTTAAATGGATTCTTATAAATGATTGCTATACCTCCGCCCCGGCCTTTTGGGCGATAGAGCCTGCTCATCACATAACTTAGGGGCAGGGCCTTAACTATGTCCAGGCCTGAGACCTCTGAGAGCCAAGTCTCAGTAAGAAATAGAACATCCGGACTCTGTTCCTCTAGCAACAGGCGGATTTCGACGCTATGTTTCGGTAGCGAACGACAGTTCAGAAGCATTAATGAGTATGTTTTCAAATTGCCAGTGGATAAAGGGAGGGAACCCTCCTGGCTATCTCCACAATGCGGGCAGGGAATCAGAGGACCACTTAATGGAATTGTAGGTGGGCAGGACTGAACCCTGATATCCCTCAAGGCCAACAGTTGTTCCCTACCGTATGTCAGATCCTCTCCTCTCCTGATGTCTATCCCCCTAGCCCCTGGTCCCGTCCTGTCACGGACGGGCACAGGCGGGCTTTCCGTAGGCGCTCCTTTGGCGCGGGACTGGCGCATCCGCTGCTCGCGTCCACTGCGCGGAGGAGTAGCCATCTTAATTTATACGTTTCAGCCGACCTCCTTCCCCACCCTAGAATGCTGACCTGCCTCCAGCCAATATGGCCGCCTCCGCGTCCCAACACCACTCAGCTACCAAGTCGGCTGAGAGGGGTCACAGTTGTTAAAATACAGGGCGCAAATGATCTAATGCATGCAGTTTAAAACAAGGACTGTACAATTATTTAATCAATTGTGGAGCGTGACAACAAAATTAAAACATTGCTACATGTGGCAACACAGTTTTACGATTTTTAAAAGGACGAGTTGACTCCCCGCTTCCGCCTCAGGAGTGGGATGATATGCAAGGGTCTAACCAGAGCGTTACACAGGGCTCAATTTATATGTTTCAGCCTACCTCCTTCCCCACCCTAGAACGCTGACCTGCCTCCACCCAATATGGCCGCCTCCGCGTCCCAACACCACTCAGCTACCAAGTCGGCTGAGAGGGGTCACAGTTGTCCAAATATACGGCGCAAATAAACTAATGCGTGCAGTTTAAAACAAGGACTGTACAATTATTTAATCGATTGTGCAGCGTGACAACAAAATTAAAACATTGCTACATGTGGCAACACAGTTTTACGATTTTTAAAAGGACGAGTTGACTCCCGGCTTCCGCCTCAGGAGTGGGATGATATGCAAGGGTCTAACCAGAGCGTTACACAGGGCTCAATTTATACGTTTCAGCCTACCTCCTTCCCCACCCTAGAACGCTGACCTGCCTCCACCCAATATGGCCGCCTCCGCGTCCCAACACCACTCAGCTACCAAGTCGGCTGAGAGGGGTCACAGTTGTCCAAATATACGGCGCAAATAAACTAATGCGTGCAGTTCAAAACAAGGACTGTACAATTATTTAATCAATTGTGCAGCGTGACAACAAAATTAAAACATTGCTACATGTGGCAACACAGTTTTACGATTTTTAAAAGGACGAGTTGACTCCCGGCTTCCGCCTCAGGAGTGGGATGATATGCAAGGGTCTTCCCCTAATAGTCCTCTGAGATAATGCAGAGCTGCTGCCAGATAGTAGCCCTTAAAATCTGGTACAGCCAAACCTCCCCGTTCCGTAGAGAGCGCCATCAATTTTATAGCCCTCCGGGTTTTGCCCTTTGGCCATATAAATCGTTTGCAGACCCCATCAATTTTCTTGAACCAATTATTATTGAATATTAAGGGGATTGTTCGGAAAAAATATAAGATTTTGGGGAGGAATAACATCTTAATAACATTGCAGCATCCGATTATTGTTAAATGTAGGTTGTCCATCCTATCTAAATCTAGTTTAGCCTTTCTGATCACAGGGATCAGATTTTCCTCTACCACCTTGGATAAGTTAGACATTATCGTAATGCCCAAATAGACAGCCAAATCTGTTACTCTCTCGTCATTTATCGTTGCAAACTGATTTACAACTATTTGTGTTTTAGCCTGATTTAGTTTATACCCTGACAGTAGCCCTTTCTCTATTTCCACTAGCGCTGTTGCTGGAGCTGATGATGTGATTGCCAAATCATCTGCATATCCCAGAATTTTGGTCTCATAACCATTCAGGAAAATTGGGCAAATATCCATGTTTATTTCTATGTGTCCTATAAAAGAATCTATATAAAAGGCAAAGAGCAGCGGGGAACAGGGACACCCTTGCCTGGTTCCCCGCTCGATTTTAATGGTTTCACTCTGTTCCCCCGCTACTCTCACCCTTATAGCCGGACATCTGTATAAAGTTTTTAACCCGCTTAAACATCTCTTCCCAAAGTTAAGTTTGCTCATTGTTGCCCACAGAAAACCCCACAAGACCCTATCGTATGCTTTTTCAGCGTCCAGCAATATTAAGGACATAGGGTCTCATGAGGCTGCCGTTCCATCAAACAGAGTAAATACCCTTCTAATGTTATCAGCTGTGCCCCTACCTGGGATAAACCCGTGCTGACGGGGGGACACCACCTTACCAATTACCAAACTCATCCTGTTAGCCATTACTTTAGAGTAAGACTTAGTGTCACTATTCATCAAGCTAATCGGTCTGTATGACCCGGGATCAGTAGACATTTTATTCTTCTTTAGAAAGACCACCATTGACGCTTCTCCCCAGGACCCCGACGGCTCAGCTCCATTCTGAATCGAAACTATAAGTGTATTGATATCGCCTTCTAAAACTAAAAAAAAGTCCGAAGTTTATGCGGCAAAAGCAGCAGGAAAGTATTTAGCAAGGAGAGAAGAGCAACATGAATATAGCGAACAAGTTGGAAGCATTTTAGCGATAAGAACTCGACAGGTAGCTACTAGGGGGCAGATAACAGAAATGATTACGGAGGCAGGGGTAGTAGTTAAAAGCCCAAAAGAAATTTGTTCAGTATTCCAAAACTTTTATAAGAAACTATACAGCCAGGAGGGAGAAGAACCAGAAGTGGGGGAAATGGAGAGTTATTTGGAAGCGGCCTCAGTAGATAAAATCACTGTGGAAGATAGGAACATATTGGAGGTAAACTTTACCCGAGAAGAAATAATAATGGCCTTTAAGGGCCTACCGTCGGGGAAGGCTGTAGGACCTGATCTAATACCGTTAGAATTTTATTAAAAAGACCTTGTCATTTCTAAAGCAGACATGCTTTCTATCAGTACCCCTATTCATGTAGACTGGTCTGACCACCTCCTCATCCCATTCTCTCTTCACCTATCACACTCTATAACTCTTGGCCAACCTAAGAGGGCTACCTCCTGGTTCCGTGATGCTAAAAATATTGACGTTGTTTCCCTCTGTGAATCAGCTTTGTTATCACTTCCAAGGCTTGACCCGAACCTAGATGTTGACGAACTCACCTCCCAATGCCTCAGTGTCCTTGCAGTCGAAATCAATAACGTCGCTCCTCTCCAAAGTAAAAATATAAGGCCCACTCCCTCAGCACCCTGGTTCAATGTAGAAAGGAAGCAACTAAGATTCCTGGAGAAACAATGGAGGCAAGCGCCCTCCACTGATAATCTGGCCATGCTTCGTTCAGCAAGATACAAGTACCATGAGAACATCTTCCTTCAGAAAGCTTCGCACTTCAGAACACTCCTTGACTCTGTCAAAAATAGACCCAGAAAACTATTCGATCTCATCAAGGTTCCTAACCGTTCTCCCCCAACCTCCAAGCTGGAGGACTCTACAAAGAAAACAGCGGATTTTGGTATATTCTTTGACGAAAAAGTGAAATTCCTTGTGGCTCAGGTCGCTCATCCTACCCCTCCAGAGGAGCGCAAATCCTTAGCTATTTGGCAGAACTTTGACCCATCTCTGAAGATGCCCTCCTCAAGTGCATCCTCGAAACAAAGCCCTCCAACCATTCTCTTGACCCCATCCCCAGTGCCATTGCCATTGACTTCTATTCCCATTCTCTTTCCTATTGGACTACTGTGGTCAACCTCTCCCTCTGTCAAGGCTCCCTTCCTGTCTCCTTCAAAACTGGACAGGTCACCCCTCTGCTTAAAAAACCCACTGCTGATGCGAATGACCTCAACAACTTCCGCCCCATCACTAACCTACCCTTTCTTGCGAAGTTCACAGAAAGATGTTTAGCGAAACAACTCTCTCGTCATATCAAGGACAATGATCTTCTTGACAATTGTCAGTCCGGCTTCATCCAAAACTGCAGCACTGAAACAGCCCTATTGCAAGTGGTTGATGACGCGCTGAGGATACTCGACTCGGGGGGGTCCTGTCTTCTAATTCTCCTGGACTTTTCTGCAGCCTTTGACACTGTCAATCACGACACTCTCCTCAACACTCTGCAACAGAGAATGGGAATGGAGGGCACTGTGCTTAAATGGTTTGCTTCCTTCCTCTCTGATAGATCCCAAATGATCAAAATAACAAAGTCTTTCATCTCCTTTGGCGGTAGGTCAAGGTGTTCCTCAAGGCTCTATACTTGCACCCACATTGTTCAATCTCTACCTAGAACTACTGGGAAATCTCCTACGTAAATCCGGGTTCCACTATCATCTCTACGGAGATGACACTCAAATCTACCTCAAGGTTGCCTCCACTCATGATCTCGCCATCCTAAGCTCAACTCTCGACTCCATTCAAAACTGGATGTCAACTCATCAACTGATTCTGAATCCCTCCAAAACTGAATTCCTCCTCCTCTCTTCCTCACTTTCTCCTCCCCCGGTTCAATCATTGTCGACAGCGCAAAATCCCTTGGTGTCATACTCGACAACAAACTCAATCTAATCCCCCACATCAACTCCATTGCAAAATCTGCACAATACCAACTGCACCTTCTGTGGGAAATTTGTCGCTTTTTCCCTGAACAAGACCTTAAAACCCTGGTGCAATCGCTGGTCCTCTCCAGACTGGACTACTGCAATTCTCTTCTTACTGGCCTCCCCAAATCCCACCTGTCCCCCCTTAAATCTGTCCTCCACTCAAGTCAAGTCAAGTCAAACCAAGCTTTATTTGATTAATTAAAATCATAAAAGCAGTTACATAACAATATTAGTGAATTTAAAAAACAATTTGTATGTTAAAAAATCAGTAAAAATCAGTGCATTATAAAAATTCATAAAATGGGTAAATAACACCACATGCAAAATGAAATCATGCCTCTAGAACGTTCACCAACTGTCTTTTGGCCTTGATGCGCATAGCAGCAACCAGAAAATGTGCAACCCCAAAAATTACCCTGATGCTGCCCAGCAGTTGTAAATACAAGAGTGCGGGTCGCA